>NC_050068.2:340774029-341404839 GCF_009764565.3 Dermochelys coriacea
ATATTTTTTTTCCACCAGGAAGGCACTTCATTTTAGTGTACGTAGAAACCCAGGGAAAACAGAAGCTAAGAACTAAAAATCTACCTGCTAAGGAGCATTTCCTCAAAGACAATCACAAGGCTCAAACTAATTGACAATTTCTGCTTGGGCCCAATATGAGGATTCTAGGGTTGCTGCAGGTAAGAGTGGGAAAGTACTAGCATAGCCATTGGCAAGAACTTGCACAATGCCTGTCATGACCTGCATTATCACCAATTTTGAAGCTCTTAAACTAGTCAAGTTGTACAGAAAAAAGGAAATAAAAACCAAAAGGAAGCCTTGCTCAGGAAAAAGAAGTTCAGGAGGGAATGACCATGATTTTTATTATTAAATGAGTATTCTAATCATTCCACAAGGAATATGCCTTGAATCATGTTCAACAGAAATATACTTGTAGGACTTATTGTTTTGTATGGCCTTTTACAGCTATATGAGACGGTGCACAAATTTCTAACAGTGTCTGGACATCATTGTTTAGGGCAATGGTGGGCAACGGGAATGGCTGCCTACCACTGGTTTAGGGCATAAGGAACACATAGGGGGCACATAGTCATAGTCTGTTTTAAAGCATCCACAATGAGTTGATCATCATCAGTTGGGCTTAACACCAACGAACGTGTCATGACCCATTTTTGCACTGGGATGAAATATTTTGAGATGCAAGCAGTGGGGATTTCAGAGTTGCGATGATACTCCATGAAAGAATCTTTTTCCTCACAAAAAGAAAAGGAGTACTTGTGGCACCTTAGAGACTAACAAGTTTATTTGAGCATAAGCTTTCGTGAGCTACAGCTCACTTCATCGGATGCATTCAGTGGATATCTTCCCCACTGTATTTTCCACTGAATGCATCCGATGAAGTGAGCTGTAGTTCACGAAAGCTTATGCTCAAATAAACTTGTTAGTCTCTAAGGTGCCACAAGTACTCCTTTTCTTTTTGCGAATACAGACTAACACGGTTGCTACTTTGAAACCTGTCATTTTCTCACAAAGTGACCCACAGAGTAGAGATGATGGAGAATTACCGCAATAGTACAAGAAACACAAAAACAATCCATGAAATGATGGGGGGGGGGAAATCATATAAAAAGTGTGAAATTTACAAATCATTACTGGCATCGCCCTTCAGCATGTCACACAAGGTGCAATATTAGCCATGCTGGACTGATGGCTAACAAGATTAACTTCTTAGTTCCATGATAATGGTGGGGATTTTGATCCAAATATAAGAAGTATTTGCATACTTGCTGCCAAATTAGGAAGGATTCAGTCACAAACTCATAGACTTGAAGGTTTAAGGTCATAGAATCACAGGGTTAGAAGGGACTGCCAGGGTCATCTCGTCTAATCCCCTGCCAAGATGCAAGATTGTTGTGTCTAAACAATCGAAGACAGATGGCTGTCTAACCTCCTTTTGAAAACCTCCAGTGAAGGAGCTTCCAAAAATCTCCCTAGGCAGTCTGTTCCATTGCCCTACTGTTCCTAATAATCATCTAGTCTGACCTCCTGACCATTACTTGCCCTTATCTTATTTAAGTTTGAGGTCTTTTTAGAAAAATGCATATCCATAATGATCAACTAAATACTAAAATGTAGCATATTAGGCCAAGCAGCTTCAATTTATCAGGAAAACTGACATTTATCATACATTATCTGGCCAACCGAATTACACAGGCACGTAGGTTCCCCTATATTTGCTACTATATGACAGAAGTTACTAACACAAACACTATATGGAAATACTTGCAATTGCAACCACATCTGTACCTGCAAGTACACAGTAGTTATATCTGACCTATTCTAATAAAACTCCTTTTTGAAAGGTTGATGCACTTACTCTAAATGCAAATTAGTGGTGTCTGACTCAAATCCAATTTTGACCCATTCCTAATGGAGGTACAGGTCTGATGATGTCAGAAGGAGGGGAGGAAAAAGTTACAGGACAGTTGTGCAGCAAAAAGCACAAATGGGAGTTAAGCTCCCAAATTCCATTGAAATTCAATCATCAAGGGGTAGCGGTTTTAGTCTGCATCCACAAAAACAACAAGAAGTCTGGTGGCACCTTAAAGAAAGACTTATGCCCAAATAAATCCATTAGTCTTTAAGGTGCCACCGGACTCCTTGTTGTTTTTATTGAAATTCAATACGATTTCAACCCCGAACTGCCTTAAGGCTCCTTTGAAAGTCCCAGCCCCCAACTGAACCTGAAACAAAATAAGCTTGTTTTAATCCCCTACTTTGACGATATTTGGACAATTAAAGAATCAGAAATAGAATGACTCAATAATCCAGAGAGTTTAGGGCACCTACTGGCAGGTGGGATCCCCAGGACCGCAATCCCTTCTGCTCCAATGGAGTATTTATCCATCCACAGTGGAACAGCTTTAAATAGGAGAGACTGAGGGAGCCCCACATCAGAATATCCTGTAGCTCAGGGGTATTTCCCCATCTCCCTCAGATATGGGAGACACCTATTCAAATCCTTTCTTCCCTTCAAGTTGGGGGGCGGGACTTGAACTTGGGTCTCCTGGGATAAAGAAATTATAGACACTCACCTGGGCTGCAGGAGACCTGGGTTTAAAGTACTCCCCTCTGACTGAATGGAAGAGGGAAGCCCTCTGTTCAGGAGTGTTCTAACCACTGGGAAAGAAGTTATAAAGTGGGCATGATTACCTCCTTAGTTTTCTGTGGAGCAAGGCGGTTCACCACCCAGCATGCTGGCTTTTGTGGAATGCATTCTAAGCCGTTTACTGTAGATTTTAATTAAAGTGATTGCGGGGGGTGGAGAATGGACCTAGGGTCTCCCACCTCCCAACTGGACGCCCTACCTACCGGACTACAGATTTGTTCTCACTCACTCTCTGTGGCCTAATGATTGCTGGCTTTTGTGGACGGTATTTTGAGGCACCTTTCTCTCCCCATTCATTGTATAGAGAGCCGAGGCGCCTAGTCCCTTTGTGGATGTGGGCTTCAGATACTATAGCAATGGGTGGCAGTATGGAACTGAAAAGGAAGACAGCTGGTTTTACTCCTGGCTCTCCCACTGATTTTTGGGTGTGACCTTAGTCAAGACACTTTAAAACTGGTGGGCCAAAAAAAGGTGTAGAGCAGAAACTCACTGAGTTCACACGCTGCCATCATCCTTCTACTAGCTGCCTTCCCACTGTTGCCAAGAACCCATCCTAGTGTTGGGTAATTTTTCATAAGATACATGAGTATATGAGAGAAAGTTAAGAACCGATTATATTCGTGTTTGTAGATTTAAAAATATGAATGGGGGTGAATTAGTTTGCATGAAAGGATATCTTCAAGGACCTAAATGAAGAGACAAAAAGGGGAAGTGATTAATCTTGGCCACTCTTCGCAGATTAACAGTTCTAATCTAAATTAATGTCACCTGTTCTATTTTATACTTTTGGACAACAGACTAACATTAAAGTGACATCCACAATCACCACTGTAAAATACCTATGATTACACTTCTATTCACAGCCCAACAATCTACTATAAATGCTGTTTAAGCTTTTTACTATAATTCCATATGATCTTACAGTGTGCAGGTTTTTTTCTTTTATCTACTCAATTTAATAGCCAGTATTTGTGTTGTGCTTTGAAAAGTGCTACATCACATCACCTAAACAAGTACCCATATATATCCAGGGGTGGGCATCTGTTACATTAAAGCAGGCCTTTTATGAAATATAGGCTGTGTACTTCTGAACAGAAATTATGTCCTGCCTAGATTAGATGTAATGCAATGGCTTTCAAAGGGAAGAAAAAGGAAATCAGTACCTTCTGGAATATTAACAGAATTGCTGAAAAGAAACAAATAGAACTTCTCCCACAGTGCATCTTCCTGGTATATTTTTGAACTTTTTTCAGAAACTGTAATTCTGTTATACAAGATTTTGGCATTTTTAAAGCTAAAGTGATAGTTTGGAATGCTTGAAATGCTATTTAAAATATCAGACTGGACTGATTAAAACAGGGTAATAAAAATTGTTTCCTAAATATGTTTATGAATCAGATGGTTTGAAGAGTCCATAAAAATTATATACATTTATTTCCCCACTTCTCAAAGTGCCTTGTTGCAAAGTCACCTGATTTGAAATGGTCCAAAAAAAGTCTTGTGTTTAAATATGTACATTGATTCTGATAAAATACATGAACACTCAGTGAAAAAGCTATTTGCTCTCTGTAATATTTCTTCAAAGTATAAAGGACAGGCACTAGTCTCTTGATTTGTGTGTGTCATTGTTATGGATTAAAACTTTCCCTCTGCCAGATAACCTGTTGAGTCCATGCTACGTTTCATAAGAATTCCAATGAGCAGCCAACATAACTCAAACTAGTGACAGCCACACCCACCCTTCCCCCAAAACACCAAACATGCCCTGAAATATTAACTTTAACCTTATGTAAGCTCCATATGAAAACACAAATCTTACTATCACCTGTTTAAAATGTTGGCAAGATTCCCAAGTAAAGAACTGCAATTTTGGAGAAGACCAGGAAACTTAAGCAAAGCATTCAAACCAAATCTGCTCCAAAGAAGCAAACATGATCATCTGCCAACTAAAATATCATGTTAAAAATACAAGATAGATATTATATACAGAACAAGAGATTAGCCTCAATCAAAAGCCCACAAAACGAAAAGTCAATTTCACATCGAAGCTTTCACATCTACCTTCCCCCCCCCCCCCCGACTTTGTGAATGGTACCCACGTAAATCTAGCAAGAAAAAAAAAAAGTGGTTTTGGCCGAAACTATTTGGCACATCTGTGTCAAACTCATGACTAGTTTTGGGTCGAGTTGGCATGTTGTAGGAAGTGTTCAGGACCAGACTGGGCCTTAATCCCACAGCTCCACAAACCCTGCAACTTTGGGCAGTTCTCACTGAAAAGATGAGTCATGTTTGGCTCATTATGTAGATTAAGGGCCTGATTGTTATGGATCCGGATAGTAGGAGATAATGGATATGTAGCATTTTTGAATGTCTGGCCTTTCCATTCAGTTGTCTCATGGGAGCCAATAGGTGTGGAGCTCATTTGAAAACATGGCCCTGAAAATTATAATTTTTGTACTTGTGGTTTTAAAACACAAAACAAAACACCACCACTTTTGCACAGCACTGTCTCCAGGACAAATAAAACTAAACAGAAAGGACTCCACCCAGCATTCTGAGATTACACAAGCCTTGGCTTGATTTAGATTCTTCTTGGACAAACAAAAGCACAAATACAGTGTCTCAGAGTATAATCATAAGAATATTGGATTGTTAATTGTTCACAAAAAAGAGTTATACAAAAACAATAAACCTTTGAATTCATCCTCTTTAACTGTGCTTTTATATTTATTGCCAGCACAAGTCATACTTTTTAAGATGACCTTCATTCTTTCCTAAGCACATTTGCAGCTCATCAATCAGCACAGCCTAAACATCTCTGACATCTTTTGCTGAAGTTAGGTAGCAATTTTTGCTTTATGTCTCCTGTATGTACTTCAAAACTCTTTACCATGAAACTTAGGGTCAACGACAAGGCAGATTATTCCATTCAGACTGAATAAACGTTGTTACTTTGGATCATAAGTGATCATCATGTAGAGTGAAAAATAAA
Source organism: Dermochelys coriacea (assembly GCF_009764565.3). NCBI lineage: Eukaryota > Metazoa > Chordata > Testudines > Dermochelyidae > Dermochelys > Dermochelys coriacea. Next base: position 340,779,690 of record NC_050068.2, read on the forward strand.
AATACCACAACGGAAGTAGAGTAAATCGGAAGTTTCCAAGACTCAGTTCAGATAAAAAGAAAAGGAGTACTTGTGGCACCTTGAGACTAACAAATTTATTAGAGCATAAGCTTTCGTGACCTCAGCTTTTCGTCACTTCATCCGATGAAGTGAGCTGTAGCTAACGAAAGCTTATGCTCTAATAAATTTGTTAGTCTCAAGGTGCCACAAGTACTCCTTTTCTTTTTGCAAACACAGACTAACACGGCTGCTACTCTGAAACCTGTCAGTTCAGATAGTTGTCCAATCTAAAACTACCTCTCCAAACTTAATGGGGCTGGAAATCTTGTGTGAAGTGGGTCTCTTGCAAGGATTACATTATTTCCTATTTCTGCCTCAACCTGAAATGCTACACTAACAGTCCAGAACTGACAGCTTCTAATGTTCAAAAATTATGAATCAGGCAACAAAAATCATGAGATTTTTATTAAAAAAAATTAATTAAAATTTTGGGTTCTTTGTATTTGCCTGCTAATTGGGGGCCTTCAGGGTGTACTTGTGTCACATTTTCACACTTCTCTCTTTTCTGACCCACAATGCCTAAAAAGTTACTAAACAAGAAAGATTCCAACATAGTCACTTGTCTCCAGGATCTAGAGCTGTAACCACAACATCAAATCTTGAAAGACTAAAATCATGAGACTTGCCAACACTGCAGTATCTCTTGCAATATATTTGGTTCTTCCTCTCCCAGCTAGAAACAGGAAGTGCAGGGAAAAAACAACAAACTTAAAATTAAATTCTCCAAACATCATAAAAAGTTTGGATTCACTTCCAGTTGTGGGCTAGTGGAGGTTTGGAGTCTGTTCTATTTTATTCAAGCTGGTTTGTCCATCTCCAACATTTGTAGAAATTGGACATGAATTCCAGATCTAGATCTAGAAGATTTTCTTCAAACTTCAGGGCTGTTCAGAGGTAGGGGTTTTATTCCATTTAGCATAGGAATGGGAGCTAGTTACAAAGCTGCTATCCAGATCCTAATGTATCCAATCTCACTGAAGTTTAGAGGTGTATGTTTAGGCTTATCTAGAAACCTGAGAAAGTCAATTTCGCTGCATTATGCCTTTCTAATGTGGTGTGGAGGGAAAAAGAATCACATGAAAAGGAAAATAAATGTAGTATTTTCAAAAGCAAATGCTCCCTGCAAGAAATTCTGCCTGGATATATGGGTCTTTCAGTGACTGCCTCAAACTAGAACAAACAGGAACCAAAACTGGGCCAACGCAACAACAGACATTTCAAAGTAATATGTGCTCACATTGCAATTTTTAACTTATATATTTTCAACACACCCCAAAGGGGAAAAGTTGGATCGTATGGTTTGGGAAAGTTTGTGCTGCAAACATAGAAAAGATTGGAGCTTTCAAGATCACACAATACCCAGCCTCAGGGCTATGCTGTGAAATTATCTATGACCAGCACTGCATCAGAGATCAAACTCCCCAAAATGAAATAAGAATTGTGTTTATGAACAACTTTGTTGTAATATAAATCAACCATGTGCAAGCTGTTGGTATGGCTAGCTGCCACCCAATCAAGGTTAAAAATGAACAGCCTTGCAGCTGAAATATAAGGAATACTACATTATTCTACCAGATTTTGTTAGGTTGGCACATTTGTAACATTGAGATTTACACACAGTGTCATCATAAAGTGCAGCAGTAATATTTTCTTCTATGTAGCTTTAATAAAGAAGAAAAAAAAGTTTCACCAACGTAAATATCCCCCACAACAAGGGACAAATTCCTAAATGTCAAAAAAAATTTGTTATTTACCTACCTGAGAGCACCTGTAGTTCAAAGAAAATTGAAGTTAAAATGGCTACAGGGAATAACGCTTTAATGCAACTTAAAATTAATTGGTGGAACTCACTGTCACAGGGTATGTTGAGACATTACTTTAAAAACAGAAATTATTTACTAAGAATGTCATCTTCAGTAACACAAGGAAAGGCAAATGTCAGTGCGCTCTCTCTTCATAGCATATACTGATCATGGGCTGGCATCAAGAAGAAATCTCCCCTTGTATTATATCGTACAATTACATTGTTTGTATGGTTTTAGTCCCATCATAGGAATGTAGGAATTGCCATATATGACCAGACCAATGATTGATCTAATCCGATATTCCAGTATCTAACATGTACCAAGAAAGTGTGATAATGGCCAAGTTATGGACAACCTACCAAAGATGGGAAGTTTCTTCCTAACCTCAAAAAGTTTGTGGCTGGTTAAAGCAATGAGGGTTTATATCACTTCCAATTATTTTGTATCCTGTCTAGTGGATGTTTTCATTTTCTTAAAAATCCTTAGCATCAATGATATATACTGCCACTGTATTCCATGGACTAATTGGCCTGTGAGTATAAAAAGTGTTTTATCAGTTTTAAATCTGTTGCATATCTCCTTGTCCTTGTATTATTACCAAGCGTGAACAGAACAGTGTCCATTATTTTATGTCCTTTCCCCTTTAAACTAAACAGTTCTAACCTTTCACTGTCTCCTCATATGGAAGTCTTTCCATGCTTCTAATCACCAACCAACCATCTTTGGTAGCCCTCTGTTAAAAGTTGCTCTCTCTATCATCTTCCTGAAGGCATTCAGAATTGGCATATACCAGAGAGACAGAATGCCACACTCCCATATATGGAAAATTGGTTTGTTACAGTACAGCAGCTCTTACATTTTTAGGATTTGCTAAGCAGCCATCAGACAGACTTTAACCATCGAACTTCCTCTCTTAAAAGGCACATTTTAGTCAAAATTAACAGTCTAAGCTTCTAGCCTCTGGAGAATCTTTAAAAATACCCACCCCCCACAACACCCTATTGCTGAACTAGTTCTACTTCCTCTTCCCACTTTCACTGTATAGGGTAGATACGTGCAAACATCCTGTGTGGCCGGACTGTGGCTGCAGAATGCAGAAACAGATACAAAATATGGAGAACTAGTCCTTTCTTTCCTCCAGTTTGTCACGTGTTTTAAGTATACTGAAATCCAAACTCCAACATTATCTCACGTCCAAATCATAGACTGATTATGTACATGGCTCAGTTTAATCAATGAAGCTTAATCTTTCCTGTTGCTATATTCTCTATTTTCATAGTATCTGCTTAGCTTAATCCATAACCTGAAACTCAAATAGACTAGACCCAATTTTGAAATATGTAGTCACCTGCAGAGTTTAATAGGAAAACAAGGCAGTGAATTAGTCCAAATAGGATTTGTTTGAATACTTAGTATATTCATGTCAGGTTTTTCTGTACAGTTTTGTTCACTATCACTTTACATGTGCACTTCTCTGGTTAACTGTCAGTTTACTCAAGTCCCTCCTTCGGAGACACATTTCTTCCACAATGCCTGCAAGCAAAGATGTGTAATTATAACACAATTCCAAACTAATATTACCGCTATGATGCGCATGTATCTAAACTAAGTTACTGAATGATATTATGGCTGTAACTTGTTTCTTTTCTTATCCTTTTCATGCCTATTGTGATTGAGTGGGAGTAATAAACATTACGTCAACAAATTATATCAGAAACTCTTCCACACAGTGTTCATTTCTTTATTTGTTCTGTAAAATGCCTAGCACACTTTCAGTGCTATAAAATAATATAGACATTGTGTTGCTGTGCATTTTCCTGAATCTCTTTCTCTCATGTGTTTTGAATAGGAGAGAGAGAGAGAGAGAGAGAGAGAGAGAGAGAGAGAGAGAGAGGTGCCACTCCCCCCCCAAGACAACTGAAGTAAAAGGAATGGAATAATTAAAGATCTTGTTTTCAAAACACTTGTTACCCTAGAAACATTTTGATTGCTATCACTAGGCAGGATTAATATTGCTGAGAGTACTTTTGGGGGTATGTATAACTGTTAGAAGTCAAAAGTAAGCACCTTGCTTTTCTTGTATTTAAGATTGCATCCAATTAATCCCTCTGATCAAAATATATCAAGTCCCATAGATCTCCAGGTAAAGCAGTGGTCTACCAGACATTAAGGCATTGTGCAGCAACCCTCTAGAGTCTCACTTGTTTTAACTGCTCACAGAGTCTAAACTCTCATTAGCAAGAGGTTTCATGGAGCAAGATGGCTAGCGGAGCAGCTCGCTGCCTACATATGTAGTTTCAATTATCACTGTATGGTTGTGGGATCAGCATTCTGAGTTACTGCAGTCCCAAAGCTGTGTGTGGGAACCCGGTTACGGAAGGTTAAACAAATACACTATTTTTGTGCAGGGAGCAAAAAATAGTGGTTGCAAAATCATGACAACCACCACCAGAATGGGTGTAAAACAAACACTTAAAAATATTTTACACACTATAAAAATACCACATCAAGGACTTCAAATTCTGTTTCTCCAGTTTCCAATATTTGAATTTATATGCAGTTTGTGTAGCTACCATCCCAGTCTAACAAGCCTGGGATGGTCAGTGGATTATGCTGATTTTATGAGTCTATTTGAAAGATGACCCGGAGAGCACAAGCAGAAGACAGGGTCATCTATTTTTACCTGGTTTTTAAAAGAAGAAAAACTATTTAACTAATGAATTAAAGCTTAATATAGCCTTATCCCCAGGAGAGTTTTGGAGTCCACATTGCAGGGGAGATGCAGCATAAAAAAAACTGGACATCAACAGGGTTGAAATAGTTTATGTAATAAGTGTTCTGGATACAGTTTCCCCCATCCTTAGATACAGAAACTTCCTGTATTAAAAGATATACAGTTCTTTTTAAAAACAGATTCTCTCAGGTGGTGTAGCAAGTCAACATAGCTTCACTGATGTCATTGCAGTTTTGCCAGTTTACACCAGCTGAGCATCTAAGCCCAGCAGTGCTTTCACATGAAAAAATCCCATGGACTTCAATGGGAGTTACATGTGCATGAATGCTGTGGGATCAGCACCTAATGCCACCCCTCTGCACAGTACAAGCCTCGTGGCCCTTCTTTTCTTCTCTTTTCACCCAAATAAATTCCTCCCTGGCCTTTGACACGCCTCAGGTCCATACGAACCCTTTAATTTTAAAAGATCAATTGGAGTGTTTGACTGAGTTTTGACCCTAGTTGCCAAAATTGTAAAACAGTGCCGGGGACAATTTCTGTACTGAAGACCCTGGGGCTGCTAGACCTCTAGTAATGAACAGTGCCAGCTTTTGGCATATGCGCTCAAAGCCTGCAGGATCGGGTTCAAGAACTAAGGCTGTCCTTTAGGTCAGTAAACAGGGACCATTAGCAAATATGCCTGACACCTCCATTTTAAGTGCAATCTAGAGTACATCAAATCTTAAAATGCACAATAAAGTTAACTTATGCAACACTTCTCCTCCTGAAAGTGCTACCAACTGGAATACAAATGATGTTAATCCACCAATGACATGGAACCACCACTGGGTGAAATGTAGCAACTATTTGCTAGAGCAGTAAGGCACAAGAGTCTGGGACAGGAAATGATGTTAATGTCATCCTATTAAAACTTACGGGGAATTTAGTAGTACAGGTGGTAGAATGTGATCACCCAGATTGAAATTCATCCAGGATTAATATTCCTCTTGCAATATAAATACCATGGGAAGTAGAACGTTGGGTGCCATGTAAAGCTGTCTGTGAAAGTTTTAAACCTATTGTGTGTGCAGACAGACCACTGAATCCATGTGCATTAGCTGCAAACTAGAGAACGACCTTCCACACGATTGTTCCTCGCTTGGAAGTAAAAGTTCCTCTCTAGAGCCTGTAAGACTGACAACTCTCTTAATTTAACTTAAATTATACAGAAAGGCAGATGAAAAGTTTAAGTTAAAAGCCTTTTTGTTCCTAAGAATGTATACCAAAACCACAACATTCAAGATCAAATTCAGAGTTTCAATCAAAAGTAAATCTTCCATTCAGAACTATTTACACCAATATGCTATCTTAACAGTTAAACAGGTGACCTGGAGAGGGGGATCTTTCAGAGCTCAAAGTGTGAATGAGAAGATAACGTTAAATCATGAGAATGCTATCCTCTATTGGCAGTCCAAAACAGGCCAGGCAGTGATATGTTATCAATGTTTTATAAAAGGGGACTTCTCAGTCCACCCCCACCTCCACCTTTATTCTATGACCCATAAACTGGGGTGAATGTGCTTGTACAGAAGAACTGGAATCCATTCACTTGGTTTTCCCACTCATAACAAAAGATGCTTTGTCACAGCCAAGGAAACAGCACTTAAAAGTACAATTCGCAGGAAACATTTTGTTCCTGGAAAATACAGTGCATATTGATAGTCTAGCAGAGTGTTCAACTGGGGGAGTTTGAAATGAAGGTTGGAAGGAGTTAAGAACTTGTAGGGTGGTTTGGGGTTATACTGCACATGGAAATATTTTTTTTAAAACACCTGATACATGGGGTATGTTTAGGAGCCCCAGAGGCAGTGATAGCATGAACTCTATTAGGAGCCAAGATCCAATTTCCCTTTCAAATTGCTGATGCAATCTTGACGACTAGCCATTAAATAAAAGAAATGGGTTATTCTCTATGTAAACGTGGATAAAATCAGATGCAACTAGACAAAAAGGGTCTAATCCCGCTCCCATTGGAATCATTGGCAAAACTCACTTTAACTTTAAGGCTTGATCCTGCACCATTAAATGGTGTTTCTTTTTCAGCATATGTAGAGCTGAAGCGAAAGATTCCTGCTCCATAGTTGGGGATGGTAACAGACTCACATCCTCTATGGATCAGGCAAAGAGAGGAGAGGTAAACACCCTGATCAGCGGATTACAGTACCAATGATTTGGAGCTGGTTCGAAGGGGGGTATGCATATCAAGTTCATGAATCATAAAGCAAGGAGAGATCTAACAAAAGATAGGATTAAAATGCAATAAAGAGGAAAAATGGGCTGGAGTTTAGAAAATGAGGAACAATAAGTATAAGCATGGAGAGATCCATATAGGAAGGAATAATTCAAATACACACATATAGAACCAGGGAATAACAACTAGGCAGACGAGGATGACTACGCAATAAAGAAACTTGTGTTACACAGTAGCTGATAAAGTGTAAGAGTCAAGAATGTAACTGAGGTTGCAAAAAGCTACACTGAGGTTGCAAAATGTTATACCGAGTTGTACGAAATAGGAGGATTACAGGAAAAACAAGCAAGGCAATTCACCATTGGTTAAGCCACAACTGCAGTGTTCAGTTCCAGGCCTTGCACTTTAGAACAGAAGGTTCTACAGACTTCAAATTACAGAGTTCAACCAACCAAAATGGTAGGAAACTCCAAGAATGTTTAGTCTAAAGACAAGACACTGGATTAAGAAAAAAAAAAGACGTTATAAATGAGCCAGAGATGACATTTCCTCACTAGAGCTACATTTTGGTCCCAATTAAATAAGTTAATTATTTGTATTATGGTAGCACCTAAAGGCCCCAAACCAAGACTTGGTCCCCATTGTGCGAGGTGGTGTACAAACTCAGGAAGATAGCTGCACTGAAGAGCTTACAATCTAAATCAGGGGTTTCAACGTTTTTTTCCATTTGCGGACCCATGAAAAAACTTTGAATGGAGGTGCAGACCCCTTTGGAAATCTTACACATAGTCTGCAGCCCCCCAGGTTGAAAACCATTGATTTAAATAGACAAGACAGGCTATTATCGTCCCTGTTTTTACAGATGGGGAACTGTGACACCGAAAGATTAAGTGACTTAACTGAAGTCACGCACAAGTCTGTGGCAAGCTGCAAATTGAAACCCTCTCCTCCCGAGTCCCAGTCTACTGCCTAAGCTACAAGACTATCCTTCCTTTCTATAGTAAAGCTCCTAAGGACTTCAAGGGGATCAGAAGCTAGTCAATTAGTAAGTGCAGAACCAGACTACACTTAAATTGCTGTAGTAAAGTTTAATTTCAGGATTAAGAATAATTTTACCACAACATTTAGGCAGTGGAACATACTGCCGACAAACATGGTGGAATTGCCTTCAATAGGAGATCATGTTGTTAATTGGAGTCAGGTGGCTAATCCCCAATGCAGCACTTAGAAAATTTAGCAATTTGTGTCTAAGTGAACAAGGTGCACAGTGAGTTTGTTAGCAACCTTGACAAAAAAAATAAAGGAAGAAGATTTCTGATAAGACTGTGGAAATGGTGGAAACCCCATTTAAAGGTATACTGAGCAAGTTTGAAAAAAAAATACAATGTATGGACCAATCCTGCACCGATAGAAAAATGGACTTGATGACTTCATTGGTTTAATCTGTCTCTCACACCTATGTTGATCTATTTGCTAGTGTACTATTTTGCACTTAATATTCTTTGAAATACTCTATTCTGTTTTTACTTCAACCCCTGCATATCTTGGCTTTGCATGTAACCAGAACCTAAACATGGGAACACTAACTCAAACTACCTTGCCAGTATTTTCCACTGTGAATTTAGGGGAAAGCATTTGGAGAAACATGTCAGCTATGTGAAGTGAATACAGACCCCACCTTCCACCTCCAGATGGATAAAGGAACCATACTTACACATAGTAAGGATCTTAGTCTTTACCCTTGATGCATATACTATCCATTTTAATTGGCTTGAGCCAGTTCTGTGTTGTATTGTTGAAAGGAGCCCCTAGATATTGAACCCGGCCCTGGTTGCTGCCAGATCAACCTGGCAGAAGGGTTACAGAGAAGAAACCCACTTGTATTTTGCTAACCCTACTTTTTAAAAGAATGAAGCCTCAGAGAACTCTTGTGCATAAATTCTAACTTCATCCCAGCATCAATCATTTGTGTAACCAACTCTGACCTTCACTGGCCTCCCTTGACTTTAGTGTACTATATGATCTGTATTTTTGAATGAGTTAACTGGAAAGCAATTTCCTCAATGTGTTTTCAGTCATCATCAAAATGTACACGCCTTCTCCTCACATATTTATTTTTCCCCTAACAAACATATTGTGGCTATTACAAGGGAAATTGGATTCTATATTAACATCCAAATTCCATTATCTATATTTCAGAGTAGTGACGGAATCCAGGATTGTGTTTCACAGTCAGGCCTCTTAAAGGGGGTTGGAAGAGGTTCCCTAAGGCCTCAGAGTAAAATATAGCTTGTAAAATTCTTTTCCAAAAGCTGTTACATATTGGGTGACCATATAGTATTGAAATGGTCTATCTACATCCTCGATAGGGTACAGCAGCCCTTGCAACCATGCTCATTAGTACCAATGAGATACAGTGGCAGAAGTAAAATAATCAGTAACTACCATCCATTCCCCATTAATCAAAGTTATCTCTGTTTATTACTTATTTGTATACAGGAGGTTTCATTCTGGCAGATTATTAGGTAAAGTACATATCACACAGTAATACTGGTGCTGTTTCAGTTAAATGGTAAAGAAAACAAAATCCAGGAAAATCCCATGCCAGCAACTGAAACTGGCAATCAAACATACCACAGTCCAACCCTCTTTTCCCATTCTATAAGCAGAACACCATGCAGCAACGAGACCTATCTTAATATGCGGGCAATTAACCTGGGGGGAAAAATACTACAGGGAATTGTTGGTGTTGCACTCACAAATAACCGAACAACAGACTGGAATCATGCTTTCTCCTGGTCTCTCACTACCCAAATGTAAATTTTCGTAAGTTTTAAGAACTTTATCCCTGAACCTTATTTACAATGAGATTTGGACAATGTGTGGAGGGAAAAGCCTTTTGGCAAAATAGGTCTTCACCACCGTTTAAATTGTGATGGGTGGGGTTCGGCTGCTTTAGGGGGGAAAAAGGGGGTTCAGTCCTGCAGGAAAGATTGAAAAAGGTTACAAATCACATCAAAGCCTCGTCTTCACTCTGAACACAAGTATATTCTGAACTTGAACTAACTCTCGTTAACATCCTGTGGAATTCAAGGCATTTTGTAGTTTTCACATGTGTCAAAGACAAGGCTCTCGTATAGGCTTTAATTCAGATTGCTCACTTGCCTTGTCTTCTCTAGGATTTCACCTCAAAATAATCTAATAAATTAAGGACACTGCTCTTATTCATAGTGAAGAGAAGGCCAAAAAGGTGGATCCAAGTTCAGTTGGTCCATACAGAGCAGAAGGCATTCATTCAGTGTCTACATGTGTATATAGACAGGTACCTACCTCTTTGAATCTCTCTACTAGCTCTTTTGGCTTCACCTTGTAAAGCTGAAGGCTTGCAGAAAATTCTTGAAGGCCCTAACTCTTTCCCTTCCTTCTGTCTTATTATATTGTCTCTGCCACTCTCAACCAATGCTGGCTTTATTGCCCTGTTGGTCTGTTTCTTCCATAACTGTGTATTTTCCTGCATGCTACTTTTGCTCATAGAAGGTAATGATGTGCTGGTCTCAGAAGTCACTCCCCTCGCCACATTTAAATCTGTCCCGAAGACTTATTTCTCTGGGTACCACAATGACTTCGCAGCTATATGAAAGGAGAGACTTAAATGTTGAGCGGGAAGGACACGGAAGCTTAAGTTGGAAATTGATATGAGGAAGATGACAGGCTGAACTGTCAGGGGAAACGAAAGATGGATGTAGTATGTTAAACTTAATCAAGTAGGACTAACCGAGAAATAAACATGTAACTAATAAGCTTTATCATTTTATCCCTCCGCTAAAGGGATGCAGCATACAAAGTTACCTATCTGGGTCATCTTTAGTTGTGTCTTCTCTGTTTGGAAAATAATTTTAGCATATACATGCACCACAATCAAAATTACAGGTGATATCCATATGAGAAGTTGCACAACCCTAATATAAATTATCATGAGCCTTTGACCCTCTCACCTGCCCTGGAACTTAGGCAAACTTTCCAAAGCACCGGGCAGCTGCAAACAGTCACCATTTAAAAACAACAACAACAACAACAACAACAAGTCAAAGAAATGTTTCTTCCACTCATCAGGCATGCTTCAGGCCTAGGTCAGTGGCATTCTCTCTGTGCTTAAGTCCATTGTCTCATGGCCCAGTTCAGTGCAAACCCAGTATAATCTGGCTTTACTAGCATAGGGATACGAAAGTAGTCCCAATAAAATTTACTCTCTGAAACTTTCCTGAAAGAGCTTTCCTGTAATTCACGTGACATATACAGATGCTACAGTGTTATAACAAATATTTTACTGGCACTCATTTGGGATGTCTTGCAAAAAATCACTCATTGTTTCATTCACTTGCAAGTAACATGGTCGTCCAAAACCCATGCCATTAAAACCTTTATGCTACACCATAACATATTTTCTTATTTTTATGCACATTGTATATCCAGTATTACTATTGCTGTAAGCAAGCAGACAATTACGCTGAATTAAAAAAAAATTTTTTTTAAAGGAATTGTGGCATTTTTCTTATGGGAAAGATAAGTCGAAGCTTTCCAAATAAATACTGACAATCCCAGATGTTAGAAAAGCAAGCTTGCTGTAAATTCAGCTATGCCCTATAGCCCCAGATCCAGATGAGGGCCAAAGAAACATTTTGTTTTTGATAATGCACAACACCTTGCAAATATGAGAGAAAAGATTCAGGGAAGCAATACATTTAAGATAGATTAGTGATGTTCTATTTTAAGCTGCAGAATATGAAATTCAAAACATGAACATACATATCTAAGCACTTTAAAATGTATATGCCAAAAAGATAAAATATACCTGACTGTTAAACATATCTGTGCTGTGCTCCTTTTATATATGTGGCACACATCCAAAAGTGTTATGTGCTACCTCTGTGTATTGGGAGAGTGTACAAAAGTTAGGAAACAAACTTGTCAGTCAGATTTAATTTAGTCTGATATCACCAACTATTTTCTAAAAAAATAAGTTACTGTAATTTTATCTTCCAACTTTTATAATTCAATACTCTTAACGGACAAGACATGCAGTTAGAATTTCAGTAAGCCTGATCAGTTAGTGCCTCAGAGTTTTCAGATAAATTTTTTGCAACCTCTGCATCAGGTCGAATACAATCTTAGTCACTTTTAGCACTTAAATTTTCTCTGTCTTTCACTATTATTTTAAAATACATTTCAGGGATAAAGCAACAATCTCTAGCAATTTTCAAATGTATGCATTAGAGAAACAACAGACGACCTAAAAATTCAACGGCCCAAAATACAACAACAGCACATTTCTGTTTCTTTTCCCTAAAAGAATATTCATCCTTTACTGATCAGCTCTTACCCCCTCTTTAACGATTCAGAAGTTTCCTAAATGTTCCTCTAGGAAGCAATACAGTGCAAGGAAAGAGTTAATTCTCTTGCAGTATCAACTGGTGTTAGACTTACTATTAAATTTAATTTACAGAGTAATCTCCATTTTTAAAAAAAATGATCAGTACTTCCTTGCTGCACTGTAACACGGAGAAGTATATTTTAAATGCTCCCTGGAGTCTCTCTAAACATCTGCTTAAAGGGTTTCTGTATCTTAAAGGGATCTAATTACTAGAAACTCCTCTGTTACTTAAGCCCAGGGCTCACATTTCAATTACAACTCAAGTTTCAGTTAATTTGGGGGTGAACCACTGTACCAAAAGGAAGAAAACATAGGCCTACCTTAAAACTTTCCAGCCTTTCAGTGGATCCAGTTCAGAGATTATAGAAACCATTGTATTTAAATAATAATAATAAAAACACTGCAGAGAAGGCTAACCACAAAAAGCAACAGAGTACTCTACTCAGCGTGGGAATGAAAACAACCCTAGCACAGCTCTTTCTACTTCTCAAGCTGATAAGCACTTGTCCCAGCTTCTCTCCACCCCCAAAATCAATCTTGTGCTATATTGCTTCACGGTCCCAGTTTCATTTCTCCACCACTATCTTTTAAAGCCCTTGTAATCTGCTCCAACTGATCAAATTTGACCTTTTTGTAGCCCACTTTATTCCAAGAATTGCTCTCAGTTAAATCTCTCTTTATTAACACCGTCCTCCTTGGCTTTCTTTTGGAACAAACACAGATCAAGCTTGAAGCCTCTAGACTTTGCCAGCAATCATTTACAGATTACTGCAAGCTGCATGCAGTCTTCTCCTTCTGTGTATTTCTTCTTAAGATTGTTTAGTGTCTCTGCTTTCCCCCTTATTTTAGGCAGTTTAGATTTTCTGACACTTTAAAGCAGGGACTTTTCTCCCTCCCCCTTCAAGCTGTTCAGAAGCTTTACAAATTTGGCTTAGTTTTGTTTTTTAAACCTCCAACATATTTGTTAATTTAAGCTACAATTCAAAGCAGCCTGATTTCTGACAAGGCTGCTGTTTTTGTAGAATAAAAAGCAAACTTGGGATGATCTCCACAGAAGCTTGAAAGGGGAAAAGGCATCTGTTTAATTCTTTCAGATCCATTTCTTCTTTTTGTTGCTTCTAAAAAAGAAAAAAACACCACTACTACAGCATTCTCCAGATCATTACAATGTTTAGTATTGTAACTACGGTGCTCTGGGCCAATGTGTAATAAAAAACCTAAGGGGTTGTTTCCTTTGTACTTTTGATTAAAATTTTTAGCACTGGTTCCACTGCACTTAAATGTGTCTGTTTTAAGTTTTTCTCCTTTTAATGTCCTCCATTCAAAGAAAGGCATTATAAAAATGATTGTCCTCTCCCCTTCGTGTCCACTGATTGGATGGATGGAAGAAGTTCCTGGGAGCCCACCTGTTGGATCAAATTAAAGAAGTTCTGTATTAAAATCACAAATGAGTTTGATTCCCCATAGTTTAAATTTCAGGATATTACTATTAAGAGGTCTCTTGGTTTTTGGTACTGTTTCTCTCTCTCTATGTGTGAAACTTGCAAGCTGCTAATTGCGTTAGTACATTCTAAGACAAAGTCTGTTCTCAAACCAATTCTTTGTGACAACAACTACTCACACAGAGAGAGACTCAAAGCAATACTCTGTAATAACAGAAACAGCACCCAGAGACTCCCCGTCCTTTTGTTGTATTCATCTGGCTTTGTTAACAATTGTGATTAAAATAGAGATAGAGGATGTATGTGGATGGATGCTTGGTGTGTTTAATAACTGAGTGATCAGGGAGGTGCCAGCCTAAGAATCCAGTGTTCATTGGCTGAAGAAGGCATCAAGTGGAAATAACCAGAGGACCCCCAGAAGGCAGACTGGAATCCACCCAACAGCCTCAAGAATGGGAGAACCAAAGAACAAGGTAACATCTGGCAGCATGGAGCTATCAGGAATGCGCCATCTGCTGATTGATTCAGCAACAGCATGATGAAGCAATTCCCATAGACTGGCATAGGAAGAAATTCCTATAAAAATGGACTCTAGAAAGTGAGAACTTTGGGGTCTGATTCTGCAAACCAACTTCCAGGAGCGTCAGATGAGCATCTGACAAGGCCCTGCTCCTTCCTCATGTCCAGGCCACCTGGCCAGTGGCTTGGCATGAGCAACTCTAAGGCTGGTAACTATGATAATAACCTTGCAGAACCTGTGTGTGTGTGTGTGTATGAATGAATGTGTGAATAAATATGAAATTGAATGGAATGTTATAGCTATAACTAACTGCTTACTATGATTCTTTCTGTATTCACAATATATGTGGCATTTGGCCTTTTCCCCTTTAATAAGATCCTGCCGGTTTTTATTTTATTGGTATAACACACCTCCTTATTAATATTAAAACAAGCATCTTCAAAGCAAATCTTTGGAAGGGAGAGCGTATCCAAGGTCACCCAGGAAGTCTGTAACAGAGCAGGAAGTTGAACCCTAGTCTCGCAAGTCCCAAGCTAGTACCCTAACTTCAGGACCATCCTTCCTCTGAACTGTTCCTCACTGTTGAAACTCCAGTAAAGAACAGAATGATCAGACACGTAGATGAACCCAATATGTTGGGGAAGAGTCAACCCAGCTTTTGTAAAAGGAAATCATGCCTCACCAATCTATTAGAATTCTTTCAGGAGGTCAACAGGCATGTGGACAAGGGTGATACAGTTGATATAGTGAACTTGGACTTTCAGAAGCTTTGACAACGTCCCTGCTCTTAAGCAAAGTAAACAGTCATGGGATAAGAGGGAAGATCCTCTCATGGACCAGTAATTGGTTAAAGAAAGGAAACAAACGGTAGGAATAAATGGTCAGTTTTCACAGTGGAAAGAGTTAAATAGCAAGGTCCCTCAATGATCTGTAGGGGGATCAGCGCTTTCAACATATTCATAAGTGATCTGGAGGAAAGGGAAAAATTTGCAGCTGGTACAAAATTACTCAAGATAGCTAAGTCCAAATCTGACTGCAAAAAGTTACAAAAGGGTCTCACAAAACAGAGGAACTGGGTAACAAAATGGGAGATGAAATTCAATGTTGAAAAATGCGAAGTAACTCACATTGGAAAACATACTATCAGCTATACATACAAAAGGATGGGGTCTAAATTAGCTGTTACCACTGAAGAAAGAAATCTTGTAGTCAGTGTGGATAGCTCTCTGAAAACATTTGCTCAATGTGCAGTGGCAGTCAAAAAAGTGAACAGAGTATTGGAAACCACTAAGAAAGGAATAGATAAGACAGAAAATATCATAATGTCACCATATCGTATGCCCACCCCTTGAACAATGCATACAGTTCTGGTCTCCCCATCTAAAAAAAAAAAGATATATTACAATTGGAAAAAAATACAGTGATGGGCAACAAAAATGATGAGGGGCATGGAAATACCTTCCGAATGAGGAGAGATTAAAGACTGGGACTGCTCAGCTTTGAAAAGAGGCACCTAAGGGGGGATATGAGAGAGGTCGATAAAATCGTGACTGGTGTGGAGGAAGTGACTAGGGAGGTGTTATTTATTCCTTCTCATAACACAAGAACCAGGGGTCACCCAATGAAATTAATAGGCAGCAAGTTTAAAACAAACAAAAGGAAGTACTCCTTCACACAACACACAATTGACTTGTGCGTTGCCAGGGGATGTTGTGAAGGCCAAAAGTATAACTGGGTTCAAAGAAGAAGTAGATAAGTTCATGGAGGGCAGGTCCATCAATGGCTATTAGCTAGGATGCTCTGGGTGTCCCTAAACTTCTGACTGTCAGAAGCTGGGACTGGGTGACAAGGGATAGATATCAATAATTGCCTCTGAAATATTTGGCACTGCCCAATGTCAGAAGATGAATGTTGGTCTGACCCAGTCTAGCCAGTCTTATGCTCGTATGTGCTCACACCATGATTTGAAGGGAAGACCAGTGCTGAGAATGATGGTCCTGTAGTTAGGGCTCTAATCTGGGACTTGGAAGACTCTGGTTCAATTCTATGCTCTGTTATAGACTACCTTGTGTCAGTTACTTTGTCTCTTTCTGTCTCAGTTCCCCATCCGTACAATGGGGATAATAGCATTTCCTTACCTCACAGGGGTGTTATGACAACTACATTGAAGAGTGTGAAGAGCTCAGCTATCACAGTACTGGGGGCCATGTAGAGAGATTTGCAATGAAGGGTGCCTAGTTTAAGTTCATTTGCCACTTGTTGTATTCTTCCTTGGCTATGGTGATGAGAAAACCTTTATGTTTAAATGGGGGAAACAAATGAACAGATTCCAGTCTTTCCTTCTTGCTGAAAGAACAGAAACCCGTGACCGAGCAGAAAAGTTTAGTGGGAGTGTCTTGTTAAAATATAGACAATGAATATGTGTCCTTCTCTCTTCACTCACTTCCAGATATGTCATTTGTTTTAAAGCCAGATTTACATCTTATCCCACACAAACCTCTCACTGTTTAATTCATGTTAATTACCAAGATCAAAAGTGCAAAACTGAAGCTATGTTTTAACACATGAAAAATAAAATAAGATGTCCCATCGTCTCAAGCTTCCTCTGTTTTAAGTCTGTTGCAACCATACCACCAGCCTTTGCGTGTTGAAAATGACCAGCGTTGCACAGCCTAGGCTGGGAGGAGTGAGAGCTGTTCTCTTTTTATATTCTGTTTTAGGGATATAACGCTTTTATTACTTGAAATACACATAATAGAGATGGGCCTGAGCCAAATCACACTCTAAAGGCACTTTGTTATCAAGCATGTTTCCTCAAAGAGCTATACACAAAGGAGTGCAAGTATCACTATGCCCCATTTTTACAGATGGGGAAACTGAGGCCCACAATAGCTAAGTGACTTGCCCAAAGTCACACAGCATGTCAGTATTAAAATCTGCAGAGAACTCAAACCTAGACCCAACTGATTTCACTAGTCTACAAAGCTTCAGCTGTGGCAGAGTTCAAAATCTAGCTCCTTGTCAAGAATTTTATTTCTAGTAAGTATACTTTATGATTTATGTGCATTCATTTTTGCACAATTTTTGGCTTTCCCTCAGAAAGCACCCCACTACTCTTTTCCAATGGTTCTCCTTTAAAAGAACACATTTACAATAAAGATAGATAGTTCTCTCCCCGTCAGAATTATTTACATGTTTTATTATTATTATTTCTGCCTGACTTTACCCCTCTGGAAATAAAGCCAATTGCTTCTTTCTCCTGACCTGGCTGACATTTTTTCAACTTCTCCACAGCACTGAATAAAGCAACTATAAGCTTTCTAAAAATAAAATGTAGAAGGTTAAGTTTAGCATAGAGAAACTTGCAACAGGCAATGGATTTTCCAAAACAGACTCATGTAGTTTATGTAACATATTTAGCTGTGGGAGGGAATACAAACCAAACCAAAAAGCACTTGATTACTTGCTTTTCATGCTTTCACAGTTGCCCCTTTTAGCCAAATTGTTTTGCTGTTGTAGTTTCTGACTTTACCCCTCAAAGCTGCTTTTTTTTTTAATTGGAAGAACTTTAGCTGGTTTGCCAAGAAATGGCAATGACGAAGACATCTGTAAAATATTACTAAGTAAATTTACTACAGTTAGCCAGGAGGCAATGGAGCTGAAAGTTTCCTCTACCCGTTAAAGAATTCCAGCCTACTTATCATACAATTCAGGTCTGTCTTGTTGTAATGTGTACTGAAGCACCATCAATTAGAGAGTCACACATTTCCATTCATATGATTAATATGCACACATACTGCATCCAAGATTTTCCTCAGTTAGACTTTTTTTTTAAAAAAAACCCTCAAAATAACACACACACACACACACACACACACACACACACACACACACAATCCTCTTAACAAAATAACCATCTCTCGTTTAGACAGCTGGCTACACTGTGAGCAGTCAAAAAAGTCCTAGATCAGTTAGTACAAGCATTTGCAGGTCAAGTACAGGACACAGTGTTAACAATTTTTTTTTTTAATAAATCACGATAGCCACTGAGCATATCTCAGGCTGGCTTTGTGTCACAATGTGATTTTTTTTTCTCCAGACGATTGTACATCAGAAGCCTGTTGAGCTGAGGTTTTAACCGTGTCAGAGAGGAAAGTAGAGCAAATTTTGTTCAGTTATTTAATTCTTTTGCAGGGGTGGCATCTTGTCCAAGAGATTTGAGGGAGTCGGAAAGTCCTCCAAAGGAATCATTTTCAGCCAGGGAGACCAATAATCTGCTTATAAAGCAGCAGTTGGGAGGAGTATATGCACTTCTAGCATCCTCCCAGAGCCCCACTCCATCCTATAAGCACGTCCCTCCACGCACACAGAAATATTAAGTTATTTGGAAGAAACACAGGTCTCCTTTTACTATTAAACCTCCTCTCTCCCAAGGGAGCCAACTGCTAAACAAAAGCTTATCTCTATTCAAGAATGGCTTCAAACTCAGCTGTGGTCTGTTGTGGTCTGATAAAGGCTCTTCTTATGTCTGCTTCCTGCTGTCTCTCCTCTCCCATCTTACTAACCCCCATCTTCTCCCCACAGCGCCTAATGCCTCTTCTTTTAAGCAATGTCATGACTAATTGAAAATGCATTTTCCTTTGCTCTTGACCAGACAAATGTTTTATCATTGGCAAAACATTGCTTAAACTTGGGAACCCAGGCACTTGTTCTTGGCCCACTTGAGTGATAAAACCCTGCCCAGTTTTTAATCATTCTGTTGCAACCAAAACACACCAATATTAATAGCTGTCTGAGTGCATTCAGAATCTTAAAAACAATTCCAGGTTCACTCAGTTAAACACACAATTTGCTTTCACCACAACTGGAAGCCGTAAGCTTAAGAGGTGCACAAGGATACGCTCAAATATGGAAGGTTTCAGAGTAGCAGCCGTGTTAGTCTGTATTCGCAAAAAGAAAAGGAGTGCTTGTGGCACTTAGAGACTAACAAATTTATTTGAGCTACAGCTGTATGCTCAAATAAATTTGTTAGTCTCTAAGGTGCCACAAGTACTCCTTTTGTTTTTACGAATATGGAAGAATTTCAAAAAAAGCAGCGTTATCCAAATACAAGAATTCAGTAAATTCTAAAGACAGTTTCCGCTTTCAGGGTCGGATTATTTACTGTGGCTGAGCACCAATAAGACAATTAGTGATCACTTATACCCACAGATACTCTATAGCCAAATCATCTGAATTTCAGTGCATCTTATCACACAAAACAACTCAGAAGCTGACTTCAACCAACAGTTCCAGAGTTAAGTGTTTCATTTCTTAGATCAGCAGCCAGCATAATTGTGTGAGACCTGCACTTTAACAGTTAACCATTCATCTTAAATTACATAAATGTGTCTCATACATATTGACTTTTCACTTTAACAAAGTCTACAGAGACAAACTTTCAAGGAGATGGCATTTTTATATGTGAATGTGATTTTAATGGAATTTCAAGTACTTTCAGGTTTTGCTCATGATGAGAACTGGCACAATAAAAAGCTTATGAACAAAGATGTGGTTTTATGCCTATTCACCTAGCAGAGAGTAACTTTTACAGCATACTTTATCATCACAGAAACCTTTGCAGTGTCTCTGAAAAGACAGTCACCTTAACGCCCCCTAAATATTTGCAGCTCACCATGTGCAGTCTATGTACCAAACATTTGAATCCCATGCTATTGGCCAAGAAGAAAGTGATTTAATTTTGTGGCTTTGGCAGAGGAAAAGAACTTCTGAGGCTTCCAATACATGGGTTTCCCCTTCCCAACTCAAAAGAAAGAAAGAAAGAATGGAGAAAATAAAGGCTCCTTGTATTTGTCAAGCATTTTCAGAAAGGGCTGGTCGCACCCCGCAATCTGTTTCTTTTTATTCCATTCAGGGGAGTCAGGGGTCAATTTTGGAACACTCAAAAACATAGCAGCTGTTAACCCCTCCGCTGCCACATTGGAAAGAGATGCCAAAGCTGCATATTGTTCTGTCTTTTCATTTCCATCCATTTCGTGTCAGGTCACACAGTGTATGCCCAGAGGGCCTTATGAATAGCCAATGAAAAGCTCATTGTTCAGGCGGCCTCCATTATGTCACCCAGGAAATAAAAAACTTAGATAATGACCTTAACCATCACTTTGGTGTGAATGTCATGTTTTCAAACCACGCAGCTGCATTCATATGCTAAGAAGGAGACTTCCATCGCATGAGCTATTAAAATATAAATCTGAGCTCAGGAAAGACGAATTAAATTATGTGGTGTCCAAATGGCATAATATTTTAGTGCATATTACTCCGTGCTTTCAAATCAGTTCCTTGAAATATGCACCTCTATCCATTATAGGTGTTGAATGGAAAGGATGGCTGCTGGTTAAGTAAGGCTCTAGACAGGTTATCTTGGTTCAGTTCCTACCACAAACTCCCTGCATAACTTTAAGCAAGTCATGTCATATCTCTGGTGACCCATTTCCCTATCTGGGAAGGACGGATAACACTCATTCACAAAAACAGTGGAAACCTAGAATAATGTAAAACACCCTTCACTGAAAAAAGAAAAGGAGTACTTGTGGCACCTTAGAGACTAACAAATTTATTTGAGCATAAGCTTTCGTGAGCTACAGCTCACTTCGAAAGCTCCGGAAAGCTTATGCTCAAATAAATTTGTTAGTCTCTAAGGTGCCACAAGTACTCCTTTTCTTTTTGCGGATACAGACTAACACAGCTGCTTCTCTGAAACCTTTCACTGAGTGAAAGCTACCAAAGTTGATAATTTTGTGGCACTCTCTCTTTCCCAAAATAACAAAATGTGACATTTACATAGAAACTAAAGGTTCTTTGAGGTGCAAATAAACTGAAATACCATCTGTGTCCCCTCTCACTGTAATAAAATTCATATAGCCTGTATGGTGTAATATCTTTAGATAGATAGCTGCTACCAGCATGGAAAATCTGGGACTTGTAATCTATAAAAAAAAAATCCAAGACATTATCAATGACCTCCCATATACACATCATGATTAAAAATTAAAACAATTGAGGAGGTTTCAGAATTAAACCTGTATGTTCACTAGACATAAATTGTTGCCCAAACAGCTAAGGATCTGTCTTCACTGCAGAGTTAGCATGAGCTCTTATCTGAGTGTTGTACCTAACTCCACTGTCCACACAGAAAACCACTCACCCAGTTTACTGGTGCTTTACACCCAAGCTAATTGGCCTAGCTAGGTGGGTGGGTTGGAACTTGAGTTCCACTTAGGCTTATAATCCACTCCCTTTGCAGTGAGGATGCAGGCTAAACCCACTGAGGGCTGATAGTCTTCCCATACTTCCCACAATTCTCTCCGGGTGCCCAGAAGAACAGACAAGTGGTCCCACAATTCACTGGAAAGAATCACAGAGCTGCTCAGCTTACCATAGCACAGAGAACCATGCAATATGTTCTAGCAGTGAACATGAGGGAGTGCAGTGAAGACCCAGTAACTTGGGTATGGCTTTACAGATTGCCTGGCCACACCTGGGCAAGGCTAACCCAGCTGCTCAGCCTCGGTGTAGATCACCCAGGCTAATTCTACTTTGAAGACATACCCTGAGTTCGAGGCCCAACTCTCATTGGTTAAACCCAGCTTTACAAGGGAGGACTGGCTTTCTGAGAGCTCTGTTCTACCGTGGTACAATAGTGATTCTTATATGCTTGTTTCATAGTGTAGTTGAAGACCAGCACCAACCAGGAGACCAGAGCCAAAAAAGTCCTTAGTCCAAGATTAAAAAACCCCAGGAACCTTGAATTAATCCATTTTTCAGCTCCTAAATAACTGGTCTTATTTTCAAGAATACTAAGCATGCAGCCTGATAGCTGCCACTGCCATGTCTCAATACCCTGCCAGGATCTGCTCTCCTCTTGCTCTCCAGTTTTCCTCACAAGGAGGTGTTCATTGGATGACAGTGATCCCCTGAGCAGGGCTCAGGGAGCAAGAGCCGGAGTCCAGTTTAGAGTCAGGAAGTGGGGGAGGGGAGGACAGAGGCAGAAGTGTGAACTGGTATCCCTAAAGAACAGTGCAGCCACTGAGGCTCAGAGAGCTGGGGTGATAAATCAGACACTGGGTACAAGCTCCCCCTTTCCCTCACACATGGAGAAAAGGAACCAGGCCTCACTGTGGAATTTGAATCCTGCAGAAGTCAGATGCGCCATCTGGAAAGCTTAGCAGGAAAAATCCCATTCTCAAACATAATTGTCAAACATACATCAAGGAACTTTATGTCAATGAGCATTTTCAACTATGGGCCATAGTTTGTGTGGGGTGGAAAAATGGGAAATGAAGGATCTCAACAGAATCAAGTTTCAGAGTAGCAGCCGAGTTAGTCTGTATTCGCAAAGAAGAAAAGGAGGACTTGTGGCACCTTAGAGACTAACAAATTTATTTGGGCATAAGCTTTCGTGAGCTACAGCTCACTTCATCAGATGCAACAGAATCAATTAACACTACAGCATAATTTAGGAGTCCTTGCTCTGGAATTTAAGGATTGTTGCTGTGAAATTTGCGCCTTTTGTGCCACAGAGTTCATAGGGCTTTGAAGTTCTCTGAAGATGAAAAAGGGCTATCCTGTGCACATGCCACCTGAAGAAAATAATGGAGCTGTTCTAAACTAAAGTAAAAGCTGAAATCTCCTGTGGAAGTAACTGAAAAAACTGGCTGCCTTAATGTCCGGAATGTCAGATCTGCAGGGCTGATAGGATTTGCACTATATATCTGGAGACAATTTTCTCATTTACCAGATTAGTCCTGCTAGATTGTCAAAGCCCTTCTGAAAAACAGGGCCCCAGGAATCTTATCTCCTTATCTACTCCCTTACAGCAAAGCTAAAAATTTGGCCAACTTTCAGATTTTTTTTCCAAACTTATCTTCTTCCCTAAATTGTTTCTAGGTGACATTCAGCATTTTTCAAATCTACTTTTGAATCATCTGGCAATTAAAAAAAAAAAAGGTGGATACATTTTGGCAGCCGTTCTACAGAGTTGTGCTATCTTCAATAGACCGTGAAGCTGTTCCACACTAGAGAGAGATGATTTGAAAACAGACAAAATGGTTTACAATTTCAGTAAAAAGAAAAGGAGTACTTGTGGCACCTTAGAGACTAACAAATTTATTAGGTGCCACAAGTATTCCTTTTCTTTTTGCGAATACAGACTAACACGGCTGCTACTCTGAATTTCAGTAAACATTGCCACACCTGCTATCGCAAGAAACGCTGCCCTCTCACCCTGCTTTTTATTTTATTATTTTGCCAATGTAGACTGCTAAGGAAAGACTTACAGTAGATGAGAGAGTTACGATAAAAACTATTGGCTAAAACTACAAAGCACTCTCTTTTCAACAGAACAAAGAATGCTTTCACAAAGCTGAAAAGTAAATTACAGAATTTCTGGCATATACTCCCCATAGTCTTTTGTTCCTGGTAGATCTTTCACTTAAGGAGTGTTGGTTTCATCAAAAACATGCTGTATGCTTCATGTGACTCCACTCTATTATGCTGCTTTGTGAAGGTTTGTGTTTAAAAGAAATTATACTATGGAAGTTTCAACTGGATTTTTACCATTGCTTCCTGCTCCTGAATTGTTATGCAGGGTGTCTGCATCCACTTAAACAGCTGGAAGGTGAAGTGATACCTAGGAGCTCTTTGTGCATCTGTTCAAGCTTGGAAAGAGTTTTGGCAGGGAAACTCAATCTAAATCCAAAATATTTTAATCACTTACGGGATGATTGAAATTCTCTCAGCATCAAAGGACTATGAAATTGAGGCATCTTAAAGTAAGGAAAACAGAGAAACCTCGAAAACCCACTCTGGTCTAAACTGTCAGAGACACAACACAAAATTACAGACATCACGAATCAGCAACCACATCTTCAACATGCACGTTGAGACACTATTATGCAGATCAGGTCACTACTGTTCAAAGGATTGAGAAGTAGAGGTCCAAAAATTGGTCATATTAGAGGCAAGTTCCTCCTATCTCCATCTTGGCAGAGATGTAGGAAGAGTGAAGCTTTACAGTAAAAAGTGGAGCTTAAAAGCTCAAAATGGATAATTGACGGAAGTTAGGGTTTTAACATACAGACTCATATTGATCGTTTGGGATCATTGCAGATGAGGATGCACATTAACTCTTAGAGGATAGGTATATGTCCGTATAATAATACTTCCACTATTTTTTGACCTATGATATTTTTCTGGTGGTAACCTAGAGCTGCTTACACACACACTCCTGGAGTTAGTCAGTGGGAAAGCTCACATGAATATTCTGAAAGGATGTGGCCTACGAGCCGTACAACGTGTCATTTAAACAGGTAAATTGAGGCTTGCCCTCTACTGATGTTTAAGTAGCCCATTTACATACACCCCTAATCTGAGCTGAAAAGACACTTACAGTAGAAGCTCAGAGTTACAAACTCAACCACACACCTTATTTGAAACTGCAACCAGGCTGCTGCAGAGATCAAAAAAGAAAAAAACAAAAAGAAAGAAAAAGAAAACACAGTATAGTGTTAAATGTAAAGTACTAAAAAAAAAGAAAAGTTTTTAAAAAAGATATGACAGGGAAAGGAAACTGTTTCTGTGCTTGTTTCATTTAAATTAAGATGGTTAAAAGCAGCATTTTTCTCCTGCCTAGTAAAATTTCAAATCTGTATTAAGTCAATGTTCAGTTGTAAACTTTTGAAAGAACAACCATAACATTTTGTTCAGAGTTATGAACATTTCAGAGTTATGAACAACCTCCATTCCTGAGGTGTTCATAACTCTGAGGCTCTACTGTATGTGTTTAACTCTTTAAAGTTGTTTAAGATACTAGAGGACATTATGAGACATCTTAATTCCCAGAGATTCCCCAAGAAAAGGGCAGAATTTGAAGTATACCACTACTGTTTTATTATACCACTGAATGTTTACTTACTATGAGTACAATATCTAGCATAATGGGGTCTTGGTACATGATTAAGGCCCTACCAAATTCAGGACCATGAAAAACGTGTCACGGACTGCGAAATCTGGTCTTTTGTGTACTTTTACCCTCAGATTTCACCAGTTTCTCAAACTGGGGGTCCCGACCCAAAAGGGAATTATGGGGGGTTGCAAGGTTATTGTAGGGGCGTCATGATATTGCAACCCTTACTTCTGCACTGCCTTCAGAGCGGGGTGGCCAGAGAGTGGCAGTTGTTGGCCAGGCACCCAGCTCTAAAGGCAGCACCCCAACCAGGAGCAGCACAGAAGTAAGGGTGGCAATACCATACCATGCCATCCTTACTTCTGCGCTGCTGCTGGCAGTGGCACTGCCTTCAGAGCTGGGCACCTGGCCAGCAGCCACTGCTTTCTGGTCGCCCAGCTCTGAAGACAGCTCCGCTGCCAGCAGCAACACAGAAGTAAGGTTGGCAATACCGTGACCCCCATACAATAACCTTGTGACCCCCCCATAGTCCCGTTTTGGGTCAGTATCTCTATAGTTACAACACCATGAAATTTCAGATTTAAATATCTGAAATCATGAAATTTACAATTTTTAAAATCCTATGACCGTGAAATTGACCAAAATGGACCGTGAATTTGGACCTATCCATGACTGAGGCTCCTCGAGTGCTATGGTAATACAAATAATACATACAAATATAATAAAAAAGGAGATTATAAAGTGCTTTCTCGATGATTTATATACATGGGCCCGCTTTGAGAAGGCTTTTCTTTCTTCTTTTGACTATGAGCCCTTAAACTGTATGAAAAGCTCGTGCAAACATATTTTAAAGCCCTAACATGGTTGCACCCTGTAGTTTGATTAGCTCCATCTCAAGTATTAGTAATACTATTTATATTACAGTAGTGTCTTGAGATCTCATTCAAGATTGGGCCCCCTTTGTGCTAGGCACTGCCCCTCTCCTGTATGCTCTAAATAAACATGAAAGAAAGAAGGTGAGAGATGAAACACAGGCTAAGTGACTTGCCCAAGGTCAAACAATAGATCAGTAGCAGGGCAGGGAATAGAAGCCAAGTTTCCTGACTTCTCTTCTACTGCCCTATCCACTAGACCACAAATGAGTTTGTGACATAGGTTTTCATCATTCAAGATATTGCTGACCATCATTAAAGGCCCCAAATGCACCTCAGATGCATCTACCTGTGAGACTTTACTCAGATCTGCTGGAATACTCTTTCTGTGGTTTGACCGAATTCCAGGATGAATACAGAGCTTTTTCACGAAGAGAGCTGCCATTATGGAACTCCTTGCCTTTGATAGTATGTGTGTCAAAGCCTGTTCCGTGGCATTAAGACAGCTAAAGGTGTGGTCTAGTGCAGTGCATTTCAATCTTTTGATACCATGGATCGCCTTGCTGCCTTCCTAAACTGTGTCAGGGATTATTGGGGACTGGCACCAGTCCACGGATTGGGAGCTGAGAAACACTGGCTCTAGTGGATAGCGTGCTAAATTGAGAATCAGGATTCTATTGTTGGCTCTGCTACTGACCTAGTGTGTGACCACAATATGAGGCTCATTTATCTGTTGCCGCTTTTCAGATGTTTGGTTTGCTTTCTTTTTTTGCAAAAATGTATTGCTGTGAGCAGTAAAGTGGCCCTGTGAGGGCCTGATCCAGTGACCACTCTAAACCATGGGAGAAATCCTCTTGTTTCCACTGGGCTTTGGATCTGGCTCTGCATGCGCATTTTTTATCACAGTACTTGGATCCCAAGACAATAGCTGCTGCAAAAGTTAATGCAATCAATCCTCCAAGTTAGTCCAAAGCCCTTTTCTGGCAACCCACACAACATTTTGGAATGACAATGGCTTGGTTTTTTTGGTTCTCTGGACTCTCCCTTTTGTTTTGTTTCACTTTGAATATTTCACAGTGTTTGTATTTTGAAAGCTGGCCTATTTTCCCCTCACAAAGCAGCGGATTCAGTACGTGGTATAAATGCTAAATCAGCATGTGTCAAACTTGTTAAACCGTTTTTATGCTGAGCCTTGAGGAACCTGATAAAATACAGCTTTAAAGATATACATTTTAATAAAACATTATTCATGCATTGTTAGGCCACAAAATATTCTCGTGTACTGTACAGAAATGAAAAGTAACATTTCTCTGGCCTAAAGCTAACTTTTCATGACATCTCTGGTAATTTTTCTTAGTACTGCTTTATTTATTTATTTTACAGTAAGCTTTCAGAAAAGCGGTGGTATTTTCTTGACATGCGTTCAGGTGTTTTTTAACCTGACGTTTTACATCATCTACAGGAAACTTAATAGGGATATGGTAATTAGAAAGGATAAAGGATAAATGCTGAAAGCAATGTGCACTGATCAAACAGCATAGACAACAGCTCTTAAGAGAGGAAGAATGGCTTTGTGGTTAAGACACCGGATTGGATCTTAGGAGACCTGGTCTCGGCCACAGACTCTGTGTGTGACCTTGGGTAAGTCACTTAATTTTTTTCTGACTCAGCTCTCCAATTGCTAAATAGGGATGATAATATTTACTTTGTCTATTTAAACTGTAAGTTCTTTGGGGCGGGGCCTGACCCTTTCTGTGCTGGAACAATGCCTAGTGTAACTCGGTCATCGGTTGGCAGGATCAAATATGGGACCTCCAGAGCTAAATGCATGAGCCTCTACTGCATGTGCTAAAAGCCATGTGGCCCTTAGCTAAGGCAGTAGAGCAGACTCATTAATCTGTAAGTGGTCTTGGTGCCACTTGAGGGATAGAATATCACACTCAGGAGGTGTGTGGGTTACATAATTCCCCTAGCTGACGAAGTGTATCCTGAGCTTCAGAGACTTCCCAGTTGAAATCCCAAATGAGCTCCAACTTGTAACACTGACAGACCCTGGTTGTCAGCAGGTGGGATTGAACCTGGGGCCTCTGGAGTTTAGTGCATGAGCCTCTATTGCATGAGCTAAAAGCCACATGGCCCTTAGCTAAGGCTGTAGCAGACTCATTAATCTCTCTCTAAGTGGTCTAGGTGCCACTAGATAGGACAGAGCACCATACCCAAGAGCTGTGTGTGTTACATTAGCACAGTGGTCTCCAACCGTTTTAAGCACAAGATCACTTTTTTAATTTAAATGTAACCCAGGATCTATTGCAAAGAAAATGTAGAAATAACAGTAATAACACAAATCCAAACACACTTGCTCTGCCCCTGCCCTGAGGACATGCCCCTGCCCTGCCCCTTCTCCGAGGCCCTGCCCCACTCACTCCATTCCCCCTCCCTCCGTCGCTCGCTCTCCCCCACCTTTCCTCACTTTCATCAGGCTGGGGCAGTGAGTTGGAGTGCAGGAGGGGGTGCAGACGCTAGGCTGGGGCCAAGAGGTTTGGTGTATGTGAGGGGCTCCAGGCTGAGCCTGGGGCAGGGGATTGGGGTGCAGGAGGGGGTTCAGGGTGCAGGCTCTGAATGGGAGTTTGGGTCTGGGGGGTGTCAGTACTGGGGCAGGGGTTGGAGTGAAGGAGGGGGTGGGGGTGCAGTTCTGGGAGGGAGTTTGGCTCTGGGGGGTGCTTAGCGCTGGGGTAGGGGGTTGGGGTGCAGGAGGGGGTGCAGGCTCCAGCCAGGCGCTGCTTACCTCAGGTGGTGTCTGGGCAGCAGCGCAGCGGGGCTAAGGCAGGCTCCCTACGTGCCCGGACCCTGTGCGGCTCCCGGGAGCAGCCAGCATGACCGGCAGTGGCTCCTGGGGCGTGGGGGAAGGGCAGGTGGCCTCTGTCTGCAGGCACTGCCCCTGCAGCTCCCATTGGCCGGGAATGGGGAACCACGGCCCATGGGAGCTGCGGGGGCAGTGCCCGTGGATGGGGGCAGCGTGCAGAGCCACCAGGCCCTCCCCTCCCCCTCTGGAGCTGCCGCCGGTCAAGCTGGCCACTTCTGGGAGCGGCGGGGGCCCAGGGCAGGCAGGTAGCCTGCCTTAGCCCTGCTGCGCTGCCGGACTGTTAGCAGCTGGCTGCAGGAGGGCTGGCAACCCTAGATCTTGACGGACTGGTCGATCGTGGAGCCCCTGACAATCGACCAGTCCATCGCGAGCCACAGGTTGGTGACTACTGCACTAGCACATCGGGACATTAATCTCAGTTGGAGCCTCTTGGTCCTACCATAATAAAAATAATAAATAATAATAATTTAAGCATGCTGCAGTCTGCTGCTCCAGCATCTCCATCTTCTAGGACAGAAACGGGAAGTCCTACGAGACAAAAGACTCTGGTGCTGACTCCAAAGCAGAGCAAATCCTTATTGGGTTTAAGTCCTGAAACTTGAGGATTTATCCTTTTCAAAACTCTTTCATCTCTAACTCACCTGAGCTCTGTCTGAACCTCATGGAATCTGAGACTGTGGCCGTACCCTAGGCTTTTTCACGGTGTTTGATAACAGGTGTGTCAGGGTTCCTTCCCCACTCTGAACTCTGCGGTACAGATGTGGGGACCTTCATCGGATGCACCGATGAAGTGAGCTGTAGCTCACGAAAGTTTATGCTCAAATAAATTTGTTAGTCTCTAAGGTGCCACAAGTACTCCTTTTCTTTAAGCCAAAACAAAGAAAACCTAACGCATTTTCTAGCTAGATTACTTACTAACTTTACAGGAGTTGGAGGCCTTGCATCCTTGATCTGTTCCCGGCAAAGGTATCACACAGACAGACAAAAGCCTTTTCCACCCCCCTCCAGATTTGACAGTATCTTGTCCTCTCATTGGTCATTTTGGTCAGGTGTCAGCGAGGTTATCTTAGCTTCTTAACCCTTTACAGGTGAAAGGATTTTGCTTCTGGCCAGGATGGATTTTATAGCACTGTATACAGAAAGGTGGTTATCCTTCCCTTTATATTTATGATGGGGTGTATTGCTGGACCTTAGTTCCAGTCTCCTGCACAATCACTAGCAGCTCCCCTGAACCAATAGTCAGGCCTCCTCCTTCAAGGGACCTCATTTATTGGGTTTGTTATTATCTCAACATAGGACTCAGTGGTTCGAATTCTGACTCAGAAGCTGGTTACTCAGATAAATCAAAGTAAACAGAAATAACCTGGATTTTCAGATACAACACTGGTAAACTTCCAAGCTCCTGGGGAAAATGCAGAGCTAGGCTCCTGGCAATTCTCTTCTTTAAGAACTGACCTTTCTGTTCAGGTCCCTCTATGAGCAATGAAGTGCAGCTGTCATTAGTGAATCAAGACACAGTGAGATCCAGCTGTCTCCTCTCAAAACCTCTGAAGTGAGACAGTAACTCTCCTGGATTCTAGCTCCTACTTGTGCCCTTCTTTCTCGCTGTTTAGGTTACTGCCTCTTTCTTTATTAGGGACACTCGGGAAGTGTGTGTGTCTTAATCATAAGGACCTTTTGGGGTTGGAAAGGGTCTTGTGCTGCCCGAAGTGTCAAACACAGCTGCTCCCCAGATCTGACTCAACCAGCATTGAATTTATTTGGCAGCTCCTGCAGTGAGTTCAACATCTGTGTCAGTGAAGGGTGAGTAGAGAATCTGTGCTCCAGGACAATAAGAACCATATACCAGTTTGATGATGTGCTTGGAGCCTGACTGTCCAGCATTGTAACCTGACCAATTACAGTACATAGGAGAGCAGGTCCATGCAAACCACAGGGACTAATAATGAGATTCTTATCCTTAATGCAACACAATGTGTCAATTTCTCATATTATGAAAACAAATGAGGTGTACAGATAAAGCAGCTGAAGCACTGTTTGGAATGGATTTTGGTCCCCCATTGCAGGCACTAGTTCCATATAGCAGCCTGTTTCTTTTTCTTCCCATGCTTGAGAATATTTTCCTGTCTTGAAGGGGTCTTACTGTTCTACCCTGTTTCCTGCACCTGCTCCCTTCTCCTTTCTTGCTGCTGAGCTAAAAAAGAAGAACAATGAAAATTAGAGCCACAAAAGGTGGCTATCTGGATCCTAAAACTCAAAAGCTTGAGAGTGAAGGTAAGAGGAACATTTTACAACCTGGATTTTGGGGCTTCATCCAGCAGATATGTACACACGTGAGTAACATTGCTCATGTGTGTGAGGGTTTGCTGGACCTGGCCAGCAAAGAATGTCAGATCCACAGCACAGATTTCAGGGTGTTTGGATCTAGAGTTTTGCCTGGAGTCCATCTCTGCAAAAATGAACTCCAGTGCAGTGGTCTGCTGAGTGACCATGGGCATGCCATTGCACTTCTGTGCCTCAGTTTCCCCAACTATAAAATGGGAATACTAATACTGATTTCCTTTGTAAAGCACTCTACTGAGGAAAGGCTAGGTATTATTAACACAAGAAATGCTGGAAAAGATTGTCTGGTTGTGCAAACATTTTCAGTAAAACCAAAAATTTTATCTGTGCCCAGGTTGTTGGTTTAAGAAACCCCCAAAAAACTAACAAAACTGACATTAAAAAAATCCATTTTCACAAAATAACCAGCTCTATTATAATGCACCTTTTCCAATTTTTTAATAGACAGTGCTGTCTTCAAGAGTACTGTTGATTTCCTACAGCCTTATGAATAAAACTGTTTTAACTTATTATATTAACTATTGCACAAGAAAATCCTCAAAATGTTGTAAAGTTCAGATGTGGGTCCAAAGATTAGAAACAGCACAGAAATTCACAGCAATTGCAACATTGCATCCATAAATCACCTCAATGAAGCAATATCTAGGCCTAACTTGTTGAGATAAATAAAGACAATGTTTTATACCAAAATATCACGCTTTATTCAGAATTACCTTTGTGTTTGTAGGTTTACCTCAGATCCTTAATGTTCTTTTATTATGCTAGGGTCTAGAACACCATCCTTTATTAAAAAGTACAGTAATCTAATGTAACAACCCAGAATACATCCTACAATTTCCATCTAATAAAAGTGTTTCCATAGTATTGTATGCTCTTGCTTTAGGATGCTGCAGTGATTTTCTTTTATATCAAGGATGATTTCTTTTGAAGCCAACGTTGGAAGTTTAACATACATATCCTGAGAAATTTTGTAATCATATACATCTCTTCTATACAAGTTTGCCTACTCTCCAACTTGCTTTTGCCTTTGCTAGGAATGTTTGCATATTGAAAAAAAACCTACTTCAATACTAATAGAAATAAATGGCTGAAAGAACACTGAAAATGGAGAGCTTTTGCTTATTATTTAAATTCTTTCACATAGCAGTCACTGTGTGAAATTCTAATTCACTGTCTCTGCAACAGAGTCAGATATTTAAATGGTCCAAAGCTTAGGAAATCACTTAAAATGTAATTAATACAGGAGCACAATTCATTGTGGTCTGTAAAATGTGATGCATTAAGTGTAGCAAATAAGACATAGTATAGGACAGTCATCCACCTGTATTATACATCTAATCCACTAAAATATGTACACAGATTTACTGTATTTGCTTTATTTTCTAGTCCTGATATCACACATTGATGTTTACGTGTTGGTAATTTAATTTTATAGTATTTTGTCATTTTTTGCTCACAGTTTTTGAAAAATTGCTACCCTTACAGACCAACATCCCCAAGAGCTAAAAATACATAGACAAAAAAGTGTTTTCTAAATGAATGGTTTAAGCTGTCTGTAACCCAAGTCCATGGACCGTGCCTAACTCCGAGTGTATAAAAAAGTCGGTACTAAAGCTGTCACTCATGCATCGGGCCTTGTAGCTGGATCTTATTGGAAAATCTGGGAAGTGGGTGGGCACAAGCCCACCCACTGCTAAAAGGCCCATCCCCAAGCCTAGTGGGAGGGACCACTGGACCCAGAGACCAACTGATTACAGGGGACAACTAATGAAAAACAGGGACTGGAGGGAGGGTCAGAGAGGTTCAAAATGAGGAGACCAGATGGGACACCGAGCAGAGAACCCCAGACAGTGCCCACTACTCCAGTGGAACTCTGCCTGGTTGCATGAAACTAGGGAGGAACGGAAATGGGGTGCTCTGCGACTGCGGGGCCTCTCATCCAACATCCTCCTCCTGGTATTATAGATGGAAATTTGTCCAGAGCCAGGAGGAGGTTGACGAGGAGGTCTTGCATCTTCGTGGGGCCACAGATAGGGTGTGCAAAGAGGAACAAGCGTGGGGAAAAGTGCAGCCAAAACCTCAACAAGAGGTTCTGGAGGAACCTGAATAGGGGCTGCAACCTGGGCATTTGACATAGGCGTGCACCAGGTTCTCCCTCACGTCGCAAAAGGGGCAGGCCTCAGGTGTAGGGGTGAACCGTGCCAGATGCATGCCCATGCTCACAGCTCCATGAAGGAGCTGCCAACTAATGTCCCCGACAGGCCGTGGAACCCAAGTGGAATAAATGCTGGCCCACCAGGGCTTCTCACCCTCTTTAGATGGAAGATAGTCCCACCATTTGGTGTCAGGGCAGGACACGAGGGTGAGGAAATGTAACGTATGGAGCATGAGTGTGTACAGATGGGTTCTGGGCACGGTTTGAAACTGGACTGGCTGCAGGGTACGCAGCTGGCTCGGAGTGTGGGAGGGGAGAGGCCGTGGGGGTGGGGGGGGCTCGCGGAACAGGGGCCCAAGAAAAATGTCCAGAGAGCCAGGGGTGAGCAGGGAATGGCCTTTCGCAGGGCTCGCCGCAGGAAAGCGAGAGAATCTGGTGACAAGGCAGCCTTCACCTCCTGGAGTACGCGCCTGGGGTCGGAAGGGTGGAAAGCCCCATGCGTTGTCTGAGTGCACGGGGCTCCCCCCAATCCCCTCTGTTGTAGTCCAGGAGATCTCTGACTCTGGTGGTTTCTGCCAGCACCAACCTCCGACACACCGAGGGAGACTCCACCACCTGCACACGGAGATTGAGGTTGTGTAGCAGGAGCTCCGTGAGGAGGTCTGCTCCCTCGGTGGCCACAATTTATCTGGTCACCGAAAAAAGCTTCCAGGTTCGGAGGAGGTCCTGGTAGAAGACCGGCAGCTCGGAGAGGTCTCGCGGAAGGCCTCTCGGATGGAGAAAAAAGCGCTGCCAGTCATATTGAAGCCCTTGGATGCGGCAGAGGAAGACGTGCACCAACGTGCTCCACGCTGGACTATATGCACTGTAAAGGAGCCTCTGCAGGGCCTGGAGGTGGAAGACATGGATCTGGCTGCGCAAGCAAACCAGGCCCTGTCCTCCCTCCTCCAGGGGAAGACTCAGAGCCCCTGCAGAGACCCAGTGCAGCCCCGGCCAGAAGAACTCCAGAGCCATCCTCTGGAGCGTGGCCAGGATCCTTGGAGCCAGGCTCAGGGAGTTGAGTCGGTGCCAGAGCACGGACAGGATCAGTTGGTTCAGCTCCAGCGCCCTCCCTCGCAGGAAGAGACACTGGAACAGTCCTGTCCATCTCTGCAGCCGCTCACCACCCTGGCCTCCAAATCCTGCCAGTTCTCTGGTGGAGAAGGATGTGTGGCGGATAGATAAACGCCAAGATAGAGCAGCGGACCCGCGCTCCACCGGATGGCTTGAAGCGTGGGTGGGAGGGAGCTCTCCTGCCACCCGTCCCCGACCACCAGGCCAGAGCTCTTGACCCAGTTGACCTGGGCGGAGGAGGCCGCCGAGCAAACAGCCTGGCAGGCCTCCACCCGCACCAGGTCGTCCGGGTCCTGGACCACAAGGACCACATCATCGGCGTACGCCGACAGGACCAGCCGCAGCTCCAGCTCCCGAAGCACCAACCCCGTTAACCTCCGGCAGAGGAGACGGAGGAAGGGCTCGATCGCTAGAGCATACAGCTGGCCCGAGAGGGGGCACCCTTGCCGTACTCCCCGCCTGAAGCTGACTGGCTTGGTCAGGTTCCAGTTGAGCCCGACCAGACACTCCGCATCGGCGTACAGCACCGGGAGAAAGTCCAGAAACTAGGGCCTGAAGCCGAACGTCCACAGAGTGCCCAGGAGATACCCGTGATCCACCCTGTCGAACACCTTCTCCTAGTCCAGGGACAGGAGGGTGAACGACAGACCATAGCTACGCCCCAGCTCCAAGAGGTCCTGAACCAAATAAAAGTTGTCAAAGATGATCTGGCCCGGGACGGCGTAGGTCTGGTCAAGATGGACCACGTCTGCCAGCACGGACCCAAGCCGCAGCGAGATGGCCTTCGCTGCGACCTTGTAGTCTGTGCTGAGGAGCGAGACGGAACGCCAATTCCATAACTCGCGGAGGTCCCCCTTCTTCAGCAATAAGGCGAGCACAGCTTGCCTGCACGAGAGAGGGAGGACCCAGCTTTGCAAGGACTCGGCCCAGACGATGACAAGGTCCAGGCCGAGGACGTCCCAGAACACACGGTAGAACTCCACGGTCAGCCCGTCCATGCCTGGAGATTTATTAGTGGGCATGCGATGGAGGGCTTCCAAGAGCTCGGCCAGAGAGAGAGGTAGCTCCAGCCGGTCTTGGTCGCCCACGCTGACCGTCAGGAGTTCGGTCCAGAGCACCCTGTGGGCATCAGAATCGGTTGGATCCAGGGAGAAAAGAGTAGTGTAGAAGGCCCTGGCCCTTCCACGCATCTCCTCCAGATCCGTGAGGGGGGTCCCATCCTCCGCCAGGTGACATGCTTTTTGGCTCCCCTCCTTTTCTCCAGGGCATAGAAGAAGCGGGAGCTGTGATCCATCTCCCGAAGGAGGCGGATGCAGGATTGAACAAAAGCGCCCCGGGCTCGATGGTCCTTCAGGGCTCGGAGTTCCTCCCGCTTTTCCCAGTACACTGCGTGGAAGGGTGGATCCTCGGGGCTGGAGGTGAGACGCCTCTCTAGCTCTAAAACCTCCCGCTTCAACTGCCCTATCACCGCATCCCTCCGCCGGCTGGTGCCCCGGATGTAGTCGCGGCAGAAGAGCCGTGTGCGCACATTCCCCACATCCCACCACTGCCTCGCCGAGCGAAAGGCACGCCGCTGCCCCCACCAGGCCAGCCAGAACTCCCGGAAGGATGCCACAAAGCCCACGTCCTCCAGCAAGCGGTTATTAAAATGCCAATAGGCCGGCCCCAGCCTCTCCAAACTGAGAGAGGCTGCCACGGTCACCAATGGGGCCGGCCAGACGCCGGAGGCTTAGGCTCGTGCCAGATGGAAACACGAAATATATATGCGGTCCAACCAGGAGTGGCGCGACCGATCCCCCTCCACCCGGACATAAGTAAACAACATAACATCGTCGTCCGGGTGGTGGTTGCGCCAGACGTCCACCAGGGAGTGATAATCCATGATCTCCCTGAGGACTCCCGTGGCTGCCTGGGATATCTTGACTCCTGAGTGGTCCCAGTCCTCGAGGGTGGCATTGAAGTCCCCGCCCAGGACCAGGCACTGGTGAGGATCCAGAGTGCCGAAGAAGGCCGACACCTGCCGATAGAAACACACTCGTTCCGGGCCCACGTTTGGGGCGCAAACTTTGACCAGGTTTAATCTCAGCCCCTCCACACTGGCCCGGACAAGCAACAGGCGACCCGGCATGACCTCGGCTACCCCCAGCATCTCGGGCCATAGCTCGGGGGAGAACAGGGTGGCCACCCCAGCTGAACGGGCGCTGAGGTGGCTAAAGTAAACCTTTTCCCCCCACTCCAGCTGCCAGCTAGCCTCGACGGCTGGAGCCGTGTGGGTTTCCTGCAGGAAGATCAAAGAGTACCCCCCCTCCCGAAGGAAGGAGAACACCTGGCTCCTGCGGAGACCCACGCTACAGCTCCTGGTGTTCAACGTAGCAAAGATGGTATCCTTCATAGGGAGGCCTGGGGTGAATCCTCACGGGCAGGGGAATTGACGGCCTCCAGCGGGCCCCGCAACAACCCATGTTCGACCCCAAAGGTCGTCAGGGAGTCACGAAACTTACGGGCCCGCCGATAGGCTGCGAGGCCCTGCCTCCCAATCCCTCTCCCCTCCCCCAAAAGGCCCTTCACGGCCCAGAGGACGCGGTGGAAGACCCCCCCGCACTGGAGGGCGAGCTGCACCTTGCCCTTTGAGCCACGAGTGTCCAGCAGGAAACGGCGCAGCTCTTCCCTCAGCGCAGAGGGAGACGTGGCAGCCAACCCGTTGCTGTCCTCCGATGAGGCCCCTAAAAGATCTTCACGTCCTGCAGAGATGGGCAAGCATGGAGCGGAAGCCTGGTGCAGTTGCGCCAGGCAGCCCATCCCCATCCCCGGCACAGGATGGGGCAGCGGAGGGAATAGTGCAGCCCCCATAATGTTGGGAAGAGGGGACACGAAAACCGCCCCCTGAGAATTGTCCATAGACAGAGGAAATGAGACAACCTCGGGGGCGGCAATAACATGGGTGGTGGCAGGGAAGGAGGTGAGCGACTCATTGGGGATGGAAATAGGATCGGGGTGGGTGTGGGGATGGGGCCAGAAGAAGGAACGGGAGCAGGGATAAGGGCTAATATTGGGACCAGGGCAGGAGAGGGGACGGGAGCAGGGGTAGGAACAGGAGCAGGGACACTGATGGGTTCACGGTCCCCCACAGCCGGGCTATCAGGGTGTGGCTCCTCTCGGCCGGGATTGGGAGACAAATGGACCGGGGCTAGAGAGGGGCATTTGCTGATGCTGGGCACAGGAGCTGTGAGAAACACGTCACCCGCAGCCATGGCGTCAGGCACTACGGAAACTTCAGTGGGGCCCCCCTCCAGAGGGGAAGCCAAGCGCTCCGTCCGAGTGCTAGAGGGGACGCCCACAGGATTGGGGCCCGGCCGCTCGGCATCGGCCATTGCCTGTAGGGGCTCAGCGGCCTCAAGTGAGGTGCCATCCACGGCTGGGCAAAGAGGGAGAGCCAGGGGCGCCTCCAGGACCAGAGCGGGGGCTACAGTTGGGAGTGAAGGGCAGGGAGAAGGAAGAGGGGATGGTGGAATTGAGCCACTGCCCAGATCGAGGCCCGCTGGCTGAGGGGGGTTGTTCTCCCCAAGTGACCGGGTTCAGACCCAGGGCCTTGATCTCCTCAAATATGGAAATAAATTCAGTCCCTGCGGCCTCAGAGTCCTCCCCCCCAGGAATCAGGGCAGTAATAGCCCCGCTATTGACAGCGGTAGGGGGCACAGATGGCAAAGGGACCGGGTGGAACGCCTACAGAGGCCTCCTTGGGAGGTGACATGGCTGCTGTCATGGCTGCCATGGCCGGCGTCTCTTGCAGGGCTCCATCCGGGGGTGCGGCAGAAGATGTAACATCGTCAGCCCCCCGCAGCATTTTTCGGGGGGCCTCCTCTCCCTCTACGTCAGAGGGGAGGGATCTAGCCCACAATTTACGGGAGCCGTGCTTCCCCCGGACAAGCACCCAGCCCTCCGAAGTGGAAGTGGAGGGCTGGTCAACAGGGGCAGGGCCAAGGGGCATGGGCGATTGTATTGGGGCTTGGAGCGGCAAGAGTGGAACAACGGGAGGAAGGGAAACCTACCCTGGGGCAGGCCCTCTCCCTCAGCCGGCAGAGGTCTTGCTGCCCTCTCCTCCGCAGGAGGAGGGGCATCGGCAGTGGCAGCCAGGGTCACCAGCGATGCCAGAGCCGACGCCCTCCTGGGTCTTGGGGGTCCCAGATGCTTCTCCAGGCCAGGCCAGAGGGCAATCCCTCCGGACATGCCCCGTCACCTGGCAGAGAAAGCACCAGGCCTCCCCCATTGAATAATGGACCTGGTAATGGGCCCCCTGATAGGGCACCAAGAAGGACCCCTCGAGTGCCACCCTGCCATGCGTTGCTGGCAGCACTTGAATCTGCACCTGCCCGTGGAAGGACAGAACATGGCGGAGGGTGGGGTCCTTGCAGCCCAGAGGGAGGGTGCTGATGATGGAGATGGGTTTCCCCAGGGTGGAGAGGGCAGACAACAGAGTAACGTTGCAGAGTAACGGAGCAGCGGGGACAGCAGAGCAGCTCACAGCAGGAGTTTGCCTGGGACTGGTAAGTATCCGAGTGTGTGTGTTTGCTTGCTGAGGAAGTATCCGAGCGTGTGTTTGCTGGGAGGGCAGGGAGAGAGCCTGAGTGAGTGTCTGATTGGCTGCTAGCCTGCAGGGGGCGGGCATTAGGGTGTCTGTGTGTTTGCGTCAGGGAAGCCTGGCTGTTTAAAAATAGCCAGAGCCTCGCGAACCAGCTGAGCGGCAGCGGAGCAGCGGGGACAGCAGAGCAGCTCACAGCAGGAGTTTGCCTGGGAGTTCGCCTGGAGTGAGCCCAGTGAGGCTTACATCTTGCCAACGTCTCTGAGGAAGCTCATAGTAGGTAGGTGATATGGAAGGGGGGGATTCAGCTGTTGTGACCTGCACTGGATGTGCCATGTTTGTCTTTCTTCCACAGGACAGAAGCGACTTTGTCTGTACAAAGTGCAAGCTGGTCTCCATATTGGAAGAGAAGATTGAAGGTCTGGAGCAACAGGTAACGACCCTGCGTTGTATACGAGAGACTGAGGATTTTCTGGACCAAACTCAGGATAGCCTTCTAGGGGCACAAAGCTCTAAAGATGTAGAGCAGGTTGCACAGAGGGGCCAAGAGGCCAGTGAAGAAGCTTGGCAACATGTGACCTCCAGAAGAGGTAAGCGGAATGTCCGGGTTCCAGTAACACAGACACAGGTAACTAACCGCTTTCATGTTCTCTCCACAGGTACCAATGCGGAGAGTGGACCAGATGATATGTCTGGGGGGAGAAAGCAGAAGGAGACTCCGCTGGTTGGGAGGCATGAGATGCGATGTCCTGAGGTTGGGGGTTCCACGACCACCACTCCCAAGAGGAGAAGGCGGGTGGTGGTGGTCGGGGACTCTCTCCTCCGGGGGACTGAGTCATCTATCTGCCGCCCTGACCGGGAAAACCGAGAAATCTGCTGCTTGCC
The DNA here is from genome assembly GCF_009764565.3 of Dermochelys coriacea. Taxonomy (NCBI): domain Eukaryota; kingdom Metazoa; phylum Chordata; order Testudines; family Dermochelyidae; genus Dermochelys; species Dermochelys coriacea. The sequence continues at coordinate 340,819,685 of NC_050068.2, forward strand.
AGGGGCTAAGATTCGTGATGTGACGGAGAGACTGCCGAGACTCATCAAGCCCTCGGATCGCTACCCCTTCCTGCTTCTCCACGTGGGCACCAATGATACTGCCAAGAATGACCTTGAGCGGATCACTGCGGACTACGTGGCTCTGGGAAGAAGGATAAAGGAGTTGGAGGCGCAAGTGGTGTTCTCGTCCATCCTCCCCGTGGAAGGAAAAGGCCTGGGTAGGGACCGTCGAATCGTGGAGGTCAACGAATGGCTACGCAGGTGGTGTCGGAGAGAAGGCTTTGGATTCTTTGACCATGGGATGGTGTTCCATGAAGGAGGAGTGCTGGGCAGAGACGGGCTCCATCTTACGAAGAGAGGGAAGAACATCTTTGCCAGCAGGCTGGCTAACCTAGTGAGGAGGGCTTTAAACTAGGTTCACCGGGGGAAGGAGACCAAAGCCCTGAGGTAAGTGGGAAAGCGGGATACCGGGAGGAAGCACAGGCAGGAATGTCTGTGAGGGGAGGGCTCCTGCCTCATACTGGGAATGAGGGGCGATCAACAGGTGATCTCAAGTGCTTATATACAAATGCACAAAGCCTTGGAAACAAGCAGGGAGAACTGGAGGTCCTGGTGATGTCAAGGAATTACGACGTGATTGGAATAACAGAGACTTGGTGGGATAACTCACATGACTGGAGTACAGTCATGGATGGTTATAAACTGTTCAGGAAGGACAGGCAGGGCAGAAAAGGTGGGGGAGTAGCACTGTATGTAAGGGAGCAGTATGACTGCTCAGAGCTCCGGTACGAAACTGTGGAAAAACCTGAGTGTCTCTGGATTAAGTTTAGAAGTGTGTGCAACAAGAGTGATGTCATGGTGGGAGTCTGCTATAGACCACCGGACCAGGGGGATGAGGTGGATGAGGCTTTCTTCCGGCAACTCACGGAAGCTACTAGATCGCATGCCCTGATTCTCATGGGTGACTTTAATTTTCCTGATATCTGCTGGGAGAGCAATACAGCGGTGCATAGACAATCCAGGAAGTTTTTGGAAAGCGTAGGGGACAATTTCCTGGTGCAAGTGCTAGGGGAGCCAACTAGGGGGAGCGCTTTTCTTGACCTGCTGCTCACAAACCGGGTAGAATTAGTGGGGGAAGCAAAAGTGGATGGGAATCTGGGAGGCAGTGACCATGAGTTGGTTGAGTTCAGGATCCTGACGCAGGGAAGAAAGGTAAGCAGTAGGATACGGACCCTGGACTTCAGGAAAGCAGACTTTGACTCCCTCAGGGAACAGATGGCCAGGATCCCCTGGGGGACTAACATGAAAGGGAAGGGAGTCCAGGAGAGCTGGCTGTATTTCAAGGAATCCCTGTTGAGGTTACAGGGACAAACCATCCCGATGAGTCGAAAGAATAGTAAATATGGCAGGCGACCAGCTTGGCTTAATGGTGAAATCTTAGCGGATCTTAAACATAAAAAGAAGCTTACAAGAAGTGGAAGGTTGGACATATGACCAGGGAAGAGTATAAAAATATTGCTCGGGCATGTAGGAAAGATATCAGGAGGGCCAAATCGCACCTGGAGCTGCAGCTAGCAAGAGATGTCAAGAGTAACAAGAAAGGTTTCTTCAGGTATGTTGGCAACAAGAAGAAAGCCAAGGAAAGTGTGGGCCCCTTACTGAATGAGGGAGGCAAGCTAGTGACAGAGGATGTGGAAAAAGCTAATGTACTCAATGCTTTTTTGCCTCTGTTTTCACTAACAAGGTCAGCTCCCAGACTGCTGTGCTGGGCATCACAAAATGGGGAAGAGATGGCCAGCCCTCTGTAGAGATAGAGGTGGTTAGGGACTATTTAGAAAAGCTGGACGTGCACAAGTCCATGGGGCCGGACGAATTGCATCCGAGAGTGCTGAGGGAATTGGCGGCTGTGATTGCAGAGCCCTTGGCCATTATCTTTGAAAACTCGTGGCGAACGGGGGAAGTCCCGGATGACTGGAAAAAGGCTAATGTAGTGCCCATCTTTAAAAAAGGGAAGAAGGAGGATCCTGGGAACTACAGGCCGGTCAGCCTCACCTCAGTCCCTGGAAAAATCATGGAGCAGGTCCTCAAAGAATCAATCCTGAAGCACTTAGAGGAGAGGAAAGTGATCAGGAACAGTCAGCATGGATTCACCAAGGGAAGGTCATGCCTGACTAATCTAATCGCCTTTTATGATGAGATTACTGGTTCTGTGGATGAAGGGAAAGCAGTGGATGTATTGTTTCTTGACTTTAGCAAAGCTTTTGACACGGTCTCCCACAGCATTCTTGTCAGCAAGTTAAGGAAGTATGGGCTGGATGAATGCACTATAAGGTGGGTAGAAAGCTGGCTAGATTGTCGGGCTCAACGGGTAGTGATCAATGGCTCCATGTCTAGTTGGCAGCCGGTGTCAAGTGGAGTGCCCCAGGGGTCGGTCCTGGGGCCCGTTTTGTTCAATATCTTCATAAATGATCTGGAGGATGGTGTGGATTGCACTCTCAGCAAATTTGCAGATGATACTAAACTGGGAGGAGTGGTAGATACGCTGGAGGGGAGGGATAGGATACAGAAGGACCTAGACAAATTGGAAGATTGGGCCAAAAGAAATCTAATGAGGTTCAATAAGGATAAGTGCAGGGTCCTGCACTTAGGATGGAAGAATCCAATGCACCGCTACAGACTAGGGACCGAATGGCTCGGCAGCAGTTCTGCGGAAAAGGACCTAGGGGTGACAGTGGATGAGAAGCTGGATATGAGTCAGCAGTGTGCCCTTGTTGCCAAGAAGGCCAATGGCATTTTGGGATGTATAAGTAGGGGCATAGCGAGCAGATCGAGGGACGTGATCGTTCCCCTCTATTCGACACTGGTGAGGCCTCATCTGGAGTACTGTGTCCAGTTTTGGGCCCCACACTACAAGAAGGATGTGGATAAATTGGAAAGAGTACAGCGAAGGGCAACAAAAATGATTAGGGGTCTAGAGCACATGACTTATGAGGAGAGGCTGAGGGAGCTGGGATTGTTTAGTCTGCAGAAGAGAAGAATGAGGGGGGATTTGATAGCTGCTTTCAACTACCTGAAAGGGGGTTTCAAAGAGGATGGCTCTAGACTGTTCTCAATGGTAGCAGATGACAGAACGAGGAGTAATGGTCTCAAGTTGCAATGGGGGAGGTTTAGATTGGATATTAGGAAAAACTTTTTCACTAAGAGGGTGGTGAAACACTGGAATGCGTTACCTAGGGAGGTGGTAGAATCTCCTTCCTTAGAGGTTTTTAAGGTCAGGCTTGACAAAGCCCTGGCTAGGATGATTTAACTGGGACTTGGTCCTGCTTTGAGCAGGGGGTTGGACTAGATGACCTTCTGGGGTCCCTTCCAACCCTGATATTCTATGATTCTATGATTCTATGAACGTTGGGCAAGAAGGGCGGGACAGAGGTCAATACCACCCATACGCCCAAGTCCTCCAGAAGTTCTAGGGGAATGAACCCCCCCCACCGCCATGCCCTTCTCTACTGCTTCCTGAGCGGCAGCCTCCAACGCTAGGAAGAACACAACCTTACCGTACATCTTGGAGGCCGCCATGATGGCCGTGGGCCCTACCACCCTTGCCAGAGCCCGCACATACATTTCAACGTGGGGCGAGGCGGACACCAGGAGGCAGCGGACGCCATGGCTCCCGGTCAGTGAGGGGAAGGGGCCCTGGCCGCCAGGAATGGCACCGGAGGCAGCAGTCGGGGCAGATGGCACGGCGGCATGTGGGGGGGCGGCGGCCACCTGGGCGTACGCTCTGGGGGCTAGGGATGGAGCACCCCCAGAGCTGGTGGAAGGAATGGCTGGGGAGGAAGGGGCCGCGGCAGATGTCGGGGCTGCGGCAGGGAGGGTAGCCCCGCCGATGGGAGGTTTTGTTTTCCGGGCAGGGCCTTTGCCCTTTTTATTCCCCTTGCCCTTTGTGCCGTTGGAAGGGACAGCCATGGCAGCGGCGGAGTCTAGGCTAGTGGTGGCTGAGAGGGTAGCCGCTGGGGTGGGCAAGGGAGGAACCATGGGAGCAGTAGGGACAGGAGCAGGGGCAGGGTCCTCCTCCATAATGGAAAGAGGCAGGAGGAGGCCCTAAATCAGGGGTGGGACAATGGACAACTACTTCTCCCCACTAGACAACAGGCAGGGGAGGAGGGTCCAGCAAACAGGGTATTGGGAATAGGGAAGGTGGGACAGGGCTAACCACTCCTCCCTGCTAGACTGTATGCAGGAAGGAGGGTACCAGCGTGGGCGTGGGGGGGGAACTGTAGAGGGGCACCGGGGGATGGGAAGAAGCAACCACTCCTCCCGGCTAGGCTGCAGGCAGGGGAGGAGGGTGCTAACAACAGAAAGATAAGGGGACAACAAAGGAGAGGGTGACAATCACAGGCGCAGGGCGGGGCGCCGGCTCCTCCGGCTGCATTCAGACGGGGAAGGACTACAATTGCATCAGGGGAGGTGCAGTGATCAGGGTAAACAACTTAAAGGGGGGAGGGGCACAAGCACTTCAAAAGAGGAGATGGGCACACCAAACTGGGGGTTGGGTGGGACGGGGTCAGCGGGAGTCAGGGGGAAACAGCAAACAACTGAGGGCGGGGCAAGTAGAGCACAAGGAGGGACCAAACTCCTGGGGAAGGCTGGGGCAGCCAAAGCAACAAACTTGCAAGAGTTGGGGCGGGGCAGGCACACCAACAAATCCTGCAACCTAGGATGGGGTCAGGGTGGGACAGGAAAACAACCAGGGAAAATTCTCCAGGGAGCTACAGGAGGAAAAAACTGGGCTGGGGGGTAACAGGGAGGCCCCCCCACCCAAATGCAACTGAGGGAGGGGGATCAAGTCCAAACAAAAGAGGAGGGGGAGCACACCCACAAGCACTTGTGGGGCTCGCTCCAGTCCTTGCTCGCTGCTGGAAACAGTCCCGGGTGGTGGCGGGCAAAGAAGCAAGCAGCCCCGTCGAGGGGCGAGCAGCAGGTGTTGATGGTCGGCTAGGTTGGTGGAGGGGACAGTGGCAAAAAGGGGTGGTGGTGGTGGTGAAGGAGGATGTGGTGGGGGGCAGCTGGACTGGGGGAGGGCTCCATGCCTCTCCCCCAGCCCCCCACAGCAGCAAAAGGCTACTACCACCACCCCAGGAGCCCAGCTGTTCAAGTCACTCAGTCCAATAACCAACCCCCTCCATAATTCCTCACAGCGGCCTTCCTCCTCCTCCTCCTCCTCCTCTACGAGGCAGCAAGTTTAGGAGCAGCAGCAAGCAGGCGGCAGCCAGCTAGGTGAGGACCCAGACAGAAGAGGTGACAACAGTGGTGATGGGGTCCTCGCTTCTCCTTCCTCCAGGGGGGTGGGGGGGACAGGCCAGCAAGGTTCCCCCCCTCCCCCCAGCAGCAGCAATAGGGATCCTAGCCAGCAGCGGCCCTCCAGGGAGGGAGGCAGAGAGCTCCAGCCAGCAGCAAAGGCCCAGGGAGGGAGCTCCAAACAGCAGCAGCCCAGAGAGGCAGAGAGCTCCAGCCAGCAGGGCATCCTGAACAGACTGATCTCTCCTTTCTGGAGCAGGATAGTCACCCATCCTGCCTTAAAAGGCTTAAAAGAGCCCAGGGAGAAGGCTATGGCAGGGAAGGAAAAGTGGGAATGATTGGGAGAAGCAGCCTCAGCTGGGGGTCATACCTCAGTCAGGCCACAGCTGGCTTAATCAGGGCCCAGCTGGCCCTTATAAGAGGGCAGTGGGCCAGGTGCATACAGAGTCTTCTCTAGCTGTGGAGGGAGATGGGCCTGGCTGCTAGGGAGCATACCAGGGTACCTGAGGTGAAGCAGGGCTGGGGAAGGCTAGAGAAGCTGGGAGGCTCCAGACTGGAAAAACAACAGGCTGCAGGCCTGGCAGATGGCCTAAAACAGGGTACTGGGGTTGCAACAGGGCAGCCCAAGGGTAGGTGGAGGCAGCAGGTCCAAACCCCCCTTGCCTATGATGACTGGCTTGTACAGACTGCAGTTGGCTCTAGTGAAAGGGGGCTAGATGGTGACTGGCAATAGCCCATAGGCTGAGGCAGGCTGGGGGTTCCCCAGGGAGGGGAGACCCTGATCTGGGGGGTATTGCCTGGAGGGGTAGCACAAGGGGGGGGACAGGCAAACAGGGGAAGGACATGGGGAGCTAGCACCGGTGAGACGCTGGCAGAGGGTGCTCCGGAGCTGGTAAAAAGCTAATTCCCAGACAGCCAGCAGGAGGCGCCGCTGGGTGACTGTGCCCCATTACAGGCCCAAACAAGAAAGAGACTTCAGCATTGTCCATCCAGCTGTGTTCTGTGAGAGACTGAGGTCTGGTCTACACTAGCGAATAAGGTCAGCATAACTATGTCACTGAGGGGTGTGAAAAATCCACACCCTTGAGCGACATAATTAAGCTAACATAGGTCCCTGTGTAGGCAGTGCTAGGTCAACGGAAGAATTCTCTCAACCTAGCTACTGCCTCTCGGGGCAGGGGATTAACTATGGTGATGGGAGTAACTCTCCTTTTGGTATAGGGAGTGCCTACATTGAAGTGCTACAGTGGAGCAGCTGCAATGGCACAGCTGTGCTGCTGTAGCGTTTTACATGTAGACAAGCCCCGAGTACCTCAGTTCCATAATGATGGTCTCTTGCTTCTTACTAAAGATGGCAACTGTTCCAATACCATGGTAACCTTTAAAAGCTTGTCAGTTAGTTACCTGAAATTACTATGCATACGTACTTGAACATTATCCCCACTTAATGCACACCCACTGAAGCATCGGGGACAAATCAGAACTAAGCTACACAATACCTATATCTCCCAGTCCTATATCTTGACAAACTGAAACTTCCTCCTATGTCAATTATTTTCTAAGCTCAGTTCTTGCTTCCAGCAAGGAGTAGAAGCAGAGGGATTGAAATACTGATCAAAGGCATCTCCAATGATATTTCCAACCTGTGGGAAAGGAGGGACTGGAAAGTGTCCCATTAATACTTGTTGACATTTCTATCCCACTGTACGACATTGAGCAGGTTTTGGCCATGAACATAAGATTCTGATCTATAAACAAAATGTGGGTGCTTTTTTTTTTTCTAAGTTTTTCATTCACCATGAGTAATTATACTAAAATTGTGTGTCTTGGAAACAATACAAGGTAAGACAATGGAGCTAATTCCAAGACTAAGCTATGAGGCAACAGTCTGGGAGTCTGGCTGATTTCCACAGAAAAAGTCGAGTCTGCAAGAGACCTACTAGAAGTCTTCAAAGTTAAGAACAGAACTGACAAGTAGGTTATAAAGGGAGCATAACAATTTTCAAGAGGCTCAAAAATATATGGCCATCTAGAAATTATAAGTAAATAGAGACTTCAGAACTGCATTATGAGAAGGATAATAAATATATGAAATATATTACTAAGGAAAGTAATTGAAACAAAATATGTCTAGTAAATGAGTTCAAGGCACACAGAGTTATGCCTGGAAAAAGAAAGAAAATATATATTTGAGGAAAGAGCAGGAAGGTGGGATTAACGTAGACCAAGAGTGGCCTAGCAATTTGGATTGAATGGCCTTTCCTTGTTCCTAATAGTTTATGAAGCTTATAACCCTTAATTATAGCATCTTGAATGCAAAACTAATTCTGCATGAACTGTCATGCATTGGTTGAACAATATTTTCCATTAAGGTATCAAGGCCAGTGATCCAGATAATTAACTAACATGGCGGTTCAATACATTAATTCTCTATGAAATAGTAGTAAAATGTATGTTACTCTTGGTAACCTCTAGGTAGATGTAACCACTTTCATGACAAAATGTGGATGTAATAATCTGTTTGAGCTTGTCTACCGGAGATGAGGGATTTTCTTAAATAATGATGATGAATGCTGCTCTTGTAGAGAGCAGGAGTATGTCATTAAACTAGCCAATATTTTGCTGCCCTCCCATGTACAGCAAATGTTGCTGAAGGGCAGTGATGCTAACAAATCCTTACAGGCCAGAGAAGGGAATAAAGCAAGGAGAAAACTGGATGAAATAAGTAGATAAAGAGCCTAAGGTGAATTTTGAGCCTAATACAGAGTTATTTGGTTTGTTTGCTTTTCTCCTCAAATAAAAGTAGTTCAATCATTATTTTTTCTGCAATAGGAAAAAAAACACTCTTCAGTCACAAATATAGTTCATTGCCTATCAGTAAACAGAACTTTAGATCTCTCTGGACTCAGATGCACAATGCAGAGATATTAGTTCTGCTCCATCTTATTCCAAGGTGCCAGAGTTCAACATGAAAATCTACAGATTGCTGATAGCCAACCCAATGTCATACAACTGCAAAGATCCATCTATGCTATATATTATATGTATATTATATGTAATATGTATATTAACCAGACATAATCTATTTTTAAGACTATTAAGCAGCTGCTTTCATTGGGCTAGTCACAATGGTGACTGGTCTTTTTCCTGAGTTGTTACGGTTAGTTTAGAACCCAGCAATGTGAATGAGGAATTCAGACTGTTTTATTCCCAATGGACATTACACCATGCATTTGTCAACATCATCAAATATCATCTGCCATTATACTGCCCATTCAGCTTTGCTATTCCTTCAACATTCCTCATCAAAATCTTTAGTTTCCATTAAACTAAATAATTCTGTGTAATCTTCAAATGTTTACCTACTTATCCATATCATTAACAAATATATTAAACTACACAGTTCGTTGAGTGCCTCACTGTTACCCTTTTGCTCTATTGAAAAGTCTACTCCTGCTCTTTGTACTCTACCTCTTACACAAATTTCTAAGCAATAACAGTTCTTTACCTCTCATCCATGATTACCTTGTTTCTTCAATAGCCTTTTGTAAGGGACTTTAACAAAAGCCTTTTGAAAATCCAAAGAAATTATGTCAACTGTCTATATATTAATCCACCATGGTGAGGATTAATATAATCCTCTGCAGCATTCTAAGGGTTAATACATTTTATCTGCCAGAATAGTTCAGTCCAATATCAAGAACTGCTTCAGAATACACAAATCTCCAAACATTTATTTATATTTACTTTTAATAAGCAGTATACAACCTGTCTCAACAAGCAGCAATTTAATTACATCATTGCATTTGATCAGATGAACATCCTGTTCATAATAAAACTATACCTATAAATAAACATAGAATATACAAATTAAGCTTTCTTCTTAGACTGCAACAGACTTTATGTCTCAAATCTTCTCCTACATGTTGTGAACTGAATTTTTATCTGGAATAGTGGGTACATTAAAATGTTGGTATGCATGTTTGTATATTCATAAAAATTCTCCTCATGCCATGTCTACCTTGGGAATTTGTCCTGATTTCTGCCATTGCTGGCCTGCCATTGATATATCTGCACTGATGTAACTGCTAGTGTTATCAAGCAAAGTTGGCTAGAGATGGTTAAAAAAATAATTAAATTTCAAACTCACTTTTTTTGTTTAGAAAAAGAACAACTTCACATTTATTCAAAGTTTTGCCACAAACATTTTTAGCCAAAATTTTCATTTTTGAAATTTTTCATTTGGGGTTTTCCTCTCCTCTCCTCTCCCCCCCCCCGACCCCTTATTGCCACTTACAAAGAAGGACAAAAATAAACAAATTTAAAAACAGAAAAAACAATTTAATTTTTAATTTTTCACGTTCATAAAAAAAGTAAAAATTCAAATAAATGAACTTTTTTCATAAAAATTTGCAGCTTAGGATAAAGGCCATTTTTCAGCAAAAATATTCTTAGTTTGAAAAATTTCAACCAGCTCTAAAGCTGATAGTAGCACTGGTATATATAGCCCTGTTTGAAATTGGGGTTAGCTATCCCAGTGCAAATGGCAGCTTACAATTTATCCTAGGGAATTTCCCTGGTGCATCTACAATGGTGGCAGGAAAGTGATGGATGAGATCAGGTAAAAAGCTCAGCATATACAAGACTTAAGTCTGCAATTGCTTTTTGTGCTGATCAGTTGGGATTCTGATCAACAGTTCTATGGTAAAAGTGATTTTTAAACTAAAACTACATATTCAGTGTCTGCGATGGATTCCAGTTATTAACAATTAAAATTTTTGTTGAAAGGAATGCAATTTTTTTTAAAGTAGAGTATTTCAACTTTCTCTTTTACAATTCCTGAGTCCAATGCATTGGAGGCAAACAGTGCTAAGATTCAAATTGTGGTTAGTGTGTGTGAAAGGCGACAAACTGACAGCCCTGGAGAAAGACACAGAACACAAAGCATAGGCAGTGGCAGTTCAAGCTTTCTCCACCTGGCTCCATTAATGTGACTCAAACCCTGACCTGAAGGCCCAGGTAAAAGGGTGGACAATCCTTTGTCCTCTGCTGTGACTGCCAAAAAGATACCATTTAATGTCAGATATAGGGATATTTGTCAACTGTGAATAATAATTATCCTCTAGGAATTGGACCAAGACCACCAGTGCTTTTCACATAGGTGGCTTTCAGTCACCACCAATGTGGGCTGGATTCAAACCATCATAATCCCATTACAAATTCCCTCAGACATACAATCTCCCCTCCTATCCAGAATCTATTTAGAGAACAATAAGACTGTACTGAGCTGAATATTGGAAGGAACTAATACGTCCCAAATCATACCAATTTACTGAAAACAGTTCATAATATCAGAAACAGCTTCATAATAAACTTTTTTAAAGAACATCAGGAGATGATACTCTAACATTTCACATCTCCTGGTCTCCAAGCAGGTATTGGACAGGACAACAAATGTGAGAAAATCGACACTTCCCAGTACTTGTTACTGGTATATGGGGATTAACAGGGAAGCCAACATTAAATTAATAAAGCTTTTGGAAGATGCTGAATAGAAACTAACAGTAGGGTTCAGTGATCCATGTCTCCTGATCCTGGAAGTCATGGTAATATTGAATTTATTTGAAAATTAAAAGAGGGAGAAAGGATCCCTATTTCTACATTAACGGGTAAACTGATGGAGGTCAGTTGGGTTTAGGTTTTGCAGTGCCCTATACAAAGTAATGTTTGGGGTCCCACCCCTCACCCACTCCCTATCCACCCAATAAGCTGTGATTATTAGATCCCAATGGCACCTTCTCCAGAAATATCCTAAAATGAACTTAGTTACAATTGAAAGAGCAAACGGTGTGGATGTAACCTAAAATGTAGAGGAGGCTGTGGGGTTTGTGAACAGTGGGGATTATGAAAGACTAAGAGTGAATGCCTCTTCCATGTAGATGAATGTTGACAAACAAATCCCCAGATGATGCATGACTAGAAGCATTTAACCTTTGTTGACTGTCTAGTATTGTTCCTGGAAATTGCATTCCTTTTTTAGCCCTTACAGAACTGAGGACAACAATGAGAGAGTTCATAACAAAAGCAAGAAAATGGAACAAAATATGTTATAAGGGCCATCTAGGAGGCTTTGTGCTTAGGGTTGCCAATGTTGGTTGGACATATTCCTAGAGATTTAATCACATGATGTAATCTTTAATTAAATATAATCTTTAATTTCTGCAAACTCCAGACCAATCCTGGAGGGTTGGCAACCCTACTTGTGCTTAATGCTCTGAAATAAGAGCATGTTTCATTCCATAAAAATGGATTGTGCTCCCTGGCCTAACAAGGGAGTGAGGAGAGAAAAAGTGATTTGTATGTACACAGAAAAGCACAGTTCTGCACAGGCCTCTATGGCCAATCTAGGAGTAGGATTAATGGTTTCATTAGGGTATCCCATCCAGTTTCCAGGGCTAAGGCCAGAGAAAGCCCCAGTGATGAAGGTAATTAGGGAAGCAGATTGGTGCAAATGACAAAGTCGACTCTCAGTTCAGTTCAAATCAACCAGTAAAAAACATCTGTAACCAGGAAACTTGCAATATATATGCATTCCTTCTCAGTCTATATGTTTTAAATTGGTTGTGTCAGCTTCCAGCTGAGGGCTGCACAACTATTAATAGGCACTTGCTTTGCAATGGAATGAACTCTGATTTGTTTGGTAACTCTAAGGCATGAAGTCCTTTTGCTGGCTATTCAATTTATTTCCAAGAACTTATTCATTTCATCTGGGATATTTTTGGAGGGGTTTTCCAAGATCTAGCTAGGATAAAGCCTTTTTAGGGTATATTTGTTAATCTTAACTTTATGATTTATTATTTTCATGCTTGAAATGGTTTTTTTAAAGCATATGTGCAATGAAATCAAACTGAATTTGTATTAATTTCAGACTGAAACTTCAGTCAGAAACTGGGGCCTGAGATTTTCAAAACTGCCCGGGAGTGGTGGCGGGGGGAGTTAGATATAAAACTCCCATTGAAATTAAAGAGAATTGTGCATCTAAATCTCTGTGACAGGTGCTGTTAGTTGCTATAAATTGATCCCTTTGGAAATGAGCACCCTGGTCACTTAGAACACCCAGGGAAGTAGGTGTAGTTAAACTAGGAGGGGCTTCTGTTGTTTGGGTTTGGAAGAGTAGAAAGGATCACTTGCAGCTGTAGGGAGCCTGAGCAATGAAGTAATTAGCTCATTAGTTCTGAGAAGAAAGCAAAGCAGTATAAAAGGCTGAGTCAGAGAATAGGAAGGAGGGCTCTATATAACTGCTGCTATGTTGAGGTATATAAGTAATACAGACACTTGGTAGAGAAACCCTGGTAGACTGTGCATGCTGCTTAAGTCACAAAGAGAGCTTACCATCCAGGGTTTCCAGGAGCTGAAGAGGAAGCCTGTTTAGTCTCCCAAGTGGCTTTCAAAATCTCAGCCTGTGTTGTTTTCGCATCTCAGTGCAGTTCCAAGTTGCAGATGTCATACTTGCAAGGCCATTATGTGATAGCTCTGTAGCTCCATTTAATGACAATGTAGCTCTCCATCTGTTAAAGTTTGTGCGCCACTGAAGTAGGACACATTTTAGAAAACACAATGGTGTGAATCCGCTGGCTTTCAGATTGGCTGAAAGGCTGAACTAATCTGTTCTCTAAACCAAAAAGAATCCAGATCGTTAATAGTAGGACACAGAGAAAGCGTTATTAGTTTATCCATATGCATCAGACAGTGTCCACCTCATTAGTAATTTGGTGTAATAGAAATAAAGTCACTGGAACAGAACATGTTTATAGGATAAATATCTCCCACTTCGAAAATAAATATCTTGGCTTTGGCTCAGCATTTACTTAGCATCGGGAAACTACTATCTTGGGACAATGTTCCATTCCATTGACATTATCTCTTAATTACGTTATAAGCAGTAACATGTTAACTTCGAAAGGTTCAGAGGTTCAGTTTTTGTTGGGATAATCATCTAGAAAATTTGAGTGCTTATAAGCAGTTATTGCAACTTTGAGTTAATCTCCCCTTTCTTCTCCCTGATTTTTCAAGAGGACTCAGCTCCTGTTCTCATGACCTTCAATAAAAGCCCCAAGCCTCCAGTACACCCACAGCACATTTCAAAGGGTTGATTTGATTCCACAAGGCTCCATATGGGTCCTCTCTGACTTACACACTACTCTCCCTATGTATCAGTGCAGGAGCTAAGATCAGATGAGGAGTTTCTGCTAACAGCCCCCAATTCAGCAAGGTTTTAAAGCATGTTTAACTTTAAGCAATGGCACTACTCACATGCTTAGAATTAGGCATGTGGTATTGAGGACTGTGCCTTTAAGGGCTGAGCTTCTCAGACAGAGACTCGGGGCAGGGCACAGCAAAATTTTCCTTGTGCATAGCCAGTTGGAATAGGACACAAAATAAAGCAGAGCTGCCACCACAAGGCACAAGCTAAATATTTAGTAGAATCAGAGCTTGGTCTTTTTAGATACAGAGAAAGGGCGGTTGCTCTCGGTGGAGGGACTTTGACTCTGGAACTCAATCTCCTGTTGAATGCCTCAGCACAGACCAAGTTTGCTGACTTTCAGGATACTATGAGGCCTGTGGGATTTTCTCAGCTGTTTTTTTAACCCTGCGGAGGGTGACAGAGTGGGATGAACTGAGCAGTGTTTTCAGAGGAGTTCAGGGAGTTGATATTTGCAGATTCTACACTTTTGTTATCACATATTGTAAGTCTAGGCACATTTTTACAAAGCTCAAAATAAAGCCTCAGAGTAGGTTCTTCCTTTCCTCAAGTTCTAAAATACACAACAGCTTTCCCCAAGCCAATGATCTCATGAAATTTGAAGTTTGGCACTTGTATTCCAAAGTTCAGAGAGCCTACATATAGGTAGATTGGAAACTACATTAAATAGTTGCTTCACTGTATGTTGTGGGGACCCAGTAGCAGTGCACCAGTACATTGTAATTTTGCATTCTCTCTCCAAGGAGCTGTGCTCCACCGCAAGCTAGATTTGAATTCTTCCTCAGTCAAAGATTTACCATGCTCTGGTAAGGGTAAGGTATATTGGAAAGGGCCTCTTATCAGTGAGCTAGGAAGGAGAGAAACTACTGGGGAGAGGGAGATCTTTACGAGACCTGGATAGAATTTCAAGTTTTGTTTAGAAAAGGTTTGTCCTGATTCTCATTTTTTCCCCTCAACTAAAGTTAATCCGTCTCTCATCCTCCAGTAGAGACATTCCCCTCTCCCTATGACCCAGTCAAAACAGATTAACAATAGCTTTATACATCAAAAAAATGATTGCTATGTGGAACAGACTACATCACATGCCACTGACTTGATTGTAGCTCCTTCATAGAATCATAGAATATTAGGGTTGGAAGAGACCTCAGGAGGTCATCTAGTCCAACCCCCTGCTCAAAGCAGGACCAACACCAACTAAATCATCCCAGCCAGGGCTTTGTCCAGCTGGGCCTTAAAAACCTCTAAGGATGGAGATTCCACCACCTCCCTAGGTAACCCATTCCAGTGCTTCAACACCCTCCTACTGAAATAGAGTTTCCTAATATCCAACCTAGACCTCCCACACTGCGACGTGAGACCATTGCTCCTTGTTCTGTCATCTGCCACCACTGAGAACAGCCGAGCTCCATCCTCTTTGAGGTAATTGAAGGCTGCTATCAAATCCCCCCTCACTCTTCTCTTCTGCAGACTAAATAACCGCAGTTCCCTCAGCCTCTCCTTGTAAGTCATGTGCGCCATGGCTTCAATACACCTGCTTTCTCCTTTGACCTCCAGCTAATGCGCCAACCTTCTGTTTCGGACTGAAAATTATTATGCATTAGTTATATTACTGTAGGTCCTAGGAATCCTAGTTATGGACCAAGACCCCACTACACTAGGTGCTTACAAACAGAACAAAGACAGTACCTGCCCCAGAGAGCTTCCAATCTAAGTATAAGACAAGAGGCAACAGATGGATACAGATGGACAAGGAAGTACAAAGAAAGTGAAACATAAAAATAAGGTTCCTATCTCCTTCTAGTTCAATAACCCTTCATCCCGTTTTAAATAATATCTATTTATGACCATGACAGAAAGCCTCTTCTCAATTCACTTTTCCACATCTTATTTCCACATCTTATTTTGAAACCATTTCTTTTAACTGCAGAAAATAACTGCATTCTCAGTCTTGCATCCCCTCAAAGCCCAGCTATTGAGGTGGTGGGAGAAGGCATAGGCTAGATTTAGGAACAGTTATACAATAACCTCAATTTTCGAAAGTGACTGATGATTTGGGGGTGCCTCAGTTCTTGGGGGCTCAACTGGAGACACCTTGAGAAGTGCACAATTTTTAGAATGCGCTGATTGGGACCTACTCTGAAAAGAGGACCCCTTTAAGGAGGCTGAAAATGGGTACTCCACCCTGAGGCCACCTAAAATGAACTAGTCACTGTGGAAAATTTAGTTAAACATAACACTTTCCTGTTGTTCATTTATTTAATTAAATGCCCTTCCACACAAACACACACAAAACCACCACAGAACAAAACAAACCCTCACTCATAGCATTGTATACATTAATCAAAATAAACAGCTAGTCTATGGGGCACACAGACATAATAGATCTACTTAACACCAATTAAACCGAGCAGTGGGAAATGTAATCTCTCCTTGCCTCTACTGATCAGGCTGCTGCACTGCATACAAATTTCATCTGGCATGTTTAGTACTGACCATTCATTGAAGTCCCCAGCCATGAGAGTATTCTCTCAACCATATAACATTGATCCAAAGAGCCAGAACCAAATGTTTATGGATTGGCAGAAAATGTAAGAACCAGGAAGAAGTTAAGGCCCATATTCAGCAATGTACTTAAGCATGTGCTCAAGGAAATGAGACTTAAGCAAGTGCTTAAAGTCAAGCGCATGTTTAAATGCTTTAATGAATCATGACCTAAATGAACTGAATTTTTTAAACATTAAGTCTGGCCTTCCCTTGTAATATGGATAGCAGTGTTGCCAACTCTTGTGATTTTATTGTGAGTCTCGGGATAGCTGGTGTTTTTCTTAGAGCTCCAGGCTGCTGGAGTCATGTGAATCTCTTCTTTCATTTATAAAATAGAAGTTGCAAGCCATCAGGGTTGTGGAGCAGAGCTTGAAAATGTGACTCGAGCGCACCCTAGAGACTCAGAAACCAGAAGGCAAATACGAAGAATCCAAATTTATTATTTAAAAAAAAAATCTCATGATTCTTTGGGTGCCTGATTCATGAATTTTAAACATTTGGGGTTGGCAACACTGAAATGGTGCAGTAGAGTTGAAGACTTCCTGTTGTTTAGTCATACAATTATTATTTTTTTTAATATCCATCTTATGCTTCTTATATTTAACATGGAACTTGATCTCTTTCACTGATATGAGATTCACAGTTGAATATATCTTGGTTATTATTCATTAATATGCAGTTCAATCCTGGCTTGTTTCATATTCTCTAGGCTTTTTAGTGGGGGGAGGAGGGACTCTGTTTATTGCAATGTGATGACTTTTGAATTAGGCTGAGCAATAGTGTTATGACATCAAGTATATCTTTGAATATATTTGTTTGCTTAAACATTGGTTTAGTCAGACAGCACTGGGGGTTGGTTTTAAAATACAATATTTACAGCTGAAGATATTTCTTTTCTCATAGTGGATTCTAATTGATTGTAATCTAATGGAAAACATTTGCTACTGTACTTATTGATTAAAAAAAGACAGGCATCTATTTGAAAAAGAATTATTGCATAATTAAATGGTGCCCAATCATATATGCTGTTAGTGCCAATTGGATTTAATAGGACTACAAGCTTAAAATGACTTCTGTAAGTATTTCCAGACTCAAACCCTAAGACTCTTAATATTTTATGCCTCTCTATAACAATACTTCATGTACAATGATATGAATTTTTCCATGTGTTTTTTTAGTTGTTATCACATCAAGATCTGTAGTATAATGAAAACTCAATAAAAATACAATAGCTACAAATATCAATAAGAGGCAGCTTCAGTATAAAAAGAAATACTAAATAGCCTTTTTCTGGCTATTGGTTTATACTTGTCACTTGGATTTCACCTTGCTCTATGAAATCAAATGAATCTCTAACAGAATTTGCTCTAGAAAAAGTATTCTAATATGACTGCTGTATAGAACAACTTATAATGTAAAAGTAAAATCAGCAGTTGTGCGTAATGTCATGCAAATAGCTGGCAGGACACTTATTGGTATTGCTGAAAAGTCAGCATTATTGAGCTTGCGTTTATGGCAATTAGCATAACATTACCCACAATGCCACCTTGGTTTTACTTTTTTTTTCTTTTTTTTAACACACATGCTGTGTTTTGTGTTAGAGGTTCAAATTGATTGTGAGGACTTTTGAAACGCTCTGATCCCAATCAAGATCATAACAGAGAAATGGTACAAATTAAAACAATGATAATGTAAAATAATTGAAATTGTTCTCTCCATACTAGTTTTCAGAGTAGCAGCTGTGTTAGTCTGTATTCGCAAAAAAGAAAAGGAGTACTTGTGGCACCTTAGAGACTAACAAATTTATTTGAACATAAGCTTTCGTGAGCTACAGCTCACTTCATCGGATGAGGTGAGCTGTAGCTCACGAAAGCTTATGCTCAAATAAATTTGTTAGTCTGTAAGGTGCCACAAGTACTCCTTTTCTCTCCATACTAGGCTCTAGAAATTTAGACCCCTCTGAACTTCAAATATAATGAAAATGTAAACCGTCGCAACTACATTACATTCTTGTACTGGAAGTGAAGAGTGACTAACGGCTTATATTGGTTTCACAATTCCAACACATCAGGACACTGGTCTCAAACCCTTACCAGCGAGGTTTTCAGGCAGCAGCTCTGGTCATCATGGCTCTTCAGACTTGGGTGGGCCAACTTCCAGGGTTCTGTGATGTACTATTTGATTTGCCACATGGTCCTGGCCCTGATTGGCTAGTGACTATATATAAATTCCTGCTTCCCTTCTGGCCTTGTCTGGACAACAAGTCATTGCCTGCTATTTGCTGCTTGCACCTATCTGACCCTACATTCCTGTCTCACCCAACCCACCAGCCACCTTGCGGTACCTTCCCCTTGGATTGGGTCTCTTGGTGATCGGACCTCTTGTGCAAACTCTGACCACTGATTGGGATTGCCCTTCAATCGGCCTGTCTCTGATGCATTACACAACATCACTGCTTGTACAGGTTCCTATCCCAAAACTTAAGTGGCTCTCCTGTGTGGCTCTATTTAAAAAAAAAATAAATAAAGA
Source organism: Dermochelys coriacea (assembly GCF_009764565.3). NCBI lineage: Eukaryota > Metazoa > Chordata > Testudines > Dermochelyidae > Dermochelys > Dermochelys coriacea. The sequence goes on from NC_050068.2 coordinate 340,838,319, forward strand.
CTGGTACATTCTGAAAGACTCTTATTGACTTCAGGGAGCCTTGGATCAAGCCTTGGGCATATACAGAACAAATGCCAGCATACCTAAATGCTCATTTCCCAAATATTCTTTAAGTCTGGTGATGACTGTAACAAAACCAGTTGTGTTCTTCACCCCTTCCCCCCCCCACATTCTATACTAAGCAGAGAGAATCTTGAAGGATTTTTAGATACTGCAGTTCCAACTATTATCTTAAGAAGTGATGTGAGTCAGTGCAGTGGATTTAGTGTCAACTCGACTTCAACAAAGGGATGGAGTAGTTTTATAGACTTGGAGTCTGAACTGAAATAAAATGGGATTTAGTGACTGTGGGACTTCGCTATCTACACCCATAGCAACCTACTTTGAACCGCATCCCACTACATCAATCAGGGGATGTGACTCTTTAACCAATTCTAGCCTAATGATAGATGAGGAGACAGGCAGATGTCAATGCAATGATCTTTCACTTTATCACAGGAACTACAACACAACTGTCATGAACAGATGAGCACAGCAACTAATGCTACTGTTACCAGTTTGCATTTCAGTTCCATACAAATTGAATTTGTTTTATTGAATGAAAACAAACTCTTACTCTGATATATGTTTTGTGAACAGCAACTATTATAGGGTGACAATAATTAAAGGGTACAAAGAGTGGTATTGAAAATTGCCACCTAAATGAGTAAAAGCTAAATTCAATAATAAAAATTATGTCTAAAAGCAACATATATACAGTATTTATACAGGCAAATTTTGCTATTCAACAGCTATATTTACCATTTTTATAGCTGTGTCTATTTAAATTTTGTTTTGCCTCACCTTACAATGTGCTGGATGCCATTGTCTTCAGTGCGAGTTAAGGGTGTTTTGGGAGGTGCACAGAGTCTTGCATAATCAGCTGATTGGGGAGAGAGCAAAGACTAAAGAAAAATGATGCTACTAGTGAAAAAAGCTTTGTTTGGTTAGCTAACAATATGTACAGCCTTGTTTTCCTATTACTGACATTTCTTCTCTCCATTTCTACTTCTGGCATCTGCACCCTCTATGTCATCTGGTCCCAATCTAAATGGGACAACAACTGTCTTAGCACCCATTGCATTACAAATACTAATAGTAATAGATGGTATATGCTATATATGCTCACATTTTGAGATTGCATTTTAGCATTCATTAGTGCAACCTGAGACCCCAGTCGAGATCAGGGCTCCATTGTGCCATGCATTGAACATATACATAGTAAGAGATCTCATCCTGGCCTCAAAGGGCTTACAATCAAACAGACAAATCAGATACAGGTTGGAGGGAAATAAATATTATGATGGGGAAAACTGAGTCACAGAGAAATAAAGCCACATGTACAAGGTCACACTGAAAGTCCCTGGCCAGAGTGGGTGAGTCCCAGTCTAGCGTGCTAACCACAACACCAGCCTTCCTCTCTAGTTTCTGCTTCCCATTTTTGGTTTCATCTTCAGTGAATCCAGACTCAACAAAAACTCCATCTGACTTCTCCACTGCTAAGTCAGTTTTGGGGAACATGTATTGCCTTGTAGTGTAGAAACTGGAATGGGGTTTGATTACCTTTTTGTGTTTTTTAGACAAGATTTTTTTTTTAAATCTAAACCAGCTTTCCCAGCCCTTTAAATAGAGAGAGGGTCTTATTTTACAAAGTTCAGATCTTGATCCAAATTTTTCAGGAGTTCGGGGAGAAGGTGGGAAGGTCAGATCCAGGCCCAGCCTCAGTTTTAAGTGTCTATGATGTCTTGAAGGTGAAAAGAGGGAGGGAGGAGGAAAGATCTTCACAGATAAACAGAGGAGAAGCTGATTGTTATAATATATATTTGCAAACTGAGATTATGGGAATTTATCAAAACTGGATGGGTAAATCTCCTAGAGGGGTTTGAAAATCCTAACATCAGATAAATTATTTTAAAAAATAGTTTTTAGGATTTTTTTTCTTTCCAACTCATCTTTAAACAATAAAACAATTTACCACATGATACAATCCAGAAAGAGGATTGCTGAGGACGGATACAAAAAAGACTGTTGATTTGATCTGGACAAAGATTTTTTAGATTTAAAAGGCACAGCTGATAGGATGAATGCTTTGCTGTGGCTATCCATGTTAAGACAATTAAAACAGGAAATAATAAAAGGGAGTAAGATGGGAGGTTTATGGAATTAACTCTCAAGCTTGATTGTAAAACATGTAAAAAAAATCGCCCCGCCATATGTTTCCATTCATATGTCATTTGACCAAAAGGTCAGACAAGGATATGTATAAGAGCAAGTTAAATGATTTATATAAAGCATCACAATACAGTACAGGTGAAATAGGGTGACCAGACAGCAAATGAGAAAAATCGGGACAGGGGGTGGAGGGGTAATAGGTGTCTATACAAGAAAATGCCCCATATATTGGGACTGTCCCTATAAAATAGGCACATCTGGTCACCCTCAGTGAAAATTAATTTTTAGGTACTACAAGTGGCTGTGAGAGTAATAAGATGAAATTAAACGAATGCAAATTTTGCTGACTGTTATGTGAGAGAAGTTAGAGTCTTGAATAGCTTCACCAGGGAAGAGGTGGGAGCTCAGTAACTTTGGCCATTTATAATTGGACCGAACATTTAAATGAAGAATATTCCTCAGGGAGCAATCTGTGGTATTTAAGACATATTTTGTTTACATACAAGACTTTTGAAGGTCAACAACGTAAAACAGTTCTGGGAAAGGAACTAAGATAAAACTGGCTGAAAACAAATGTGTTAGGTCCCAATTCAGCCAAACACCTAAGCACGAGGATTTGACAATGAGAGAGAGGAACGATGGCTCAGTGCTTCTGGAGCTAGCTGAAGACCTGAATTCAAGTCCCTACTCTGCCACAGGCTTCCTGGTGAATCAGGCAGATCACTTAGCCTCTCTGTTCAGTTCCCCACCTCTAAAATGGGCATAATAGCACTGCCCTACCTCGCAGGGATGTTGTGAGCTACATTAAAAATTCAGAGATACTCATATACTATGGTATAGATAGAATATGAATTAAGTGGGTTTGATTAGGATGATCAACAAACAATTAGCGTTGTGAAACTTATTTTATTTATTGTTCTGTAATAACAAAAGTGGAAAGCTATTTGCCAACATTTGTTAGCCAGGCTGCAGAGCCCACTCATTGGCTCAGGCTTTTGGACAGGCTCTGAGTTACTTGAGTGAACAGAATTTCATGGCAAGGAAGGCAGGATATTTTCTAAACTATGAAATTGACTAAAGCCCATTGACACCAGTGGCTTTTGGATCTGTCCCTATTAGCTGCTTTGGACGTGTTTTAACATGATGAAGGCTGAGTTACCTGCTGCAGTTATATTTTGTTGCAGTAATTGATTGACAGTGTCTGTAAAAAAACAAGTGAATTTTCTGAAAAAGCGTGATGAGTACTGGCCTGCAGGTTGCTGACCTGTCCCCTCAGCCCAGTAAGGTGTGACACCATATCCAGAGTCTGTGTCAGGCCCCTTTTTCTCAGGCCCTCAGATTTCATTTCTTCAACATGCCAGTTGTCTCTTCCTCCTATCTGCAGGTCTGTCTCCAGGCCATCTGCTTCAGAACCTCTAACAGCCACCAACCTGTTTCCTGTACCTCTTCACCACAACTGAGCCACTTGATGGCTTTTATCATCACTTGATCCGTAACGGATCAGTCTCACCTGTGAGCTAGCTGATCCATCACAAGTGATACTGGGCCCAATTGCTCTTAAAGGACCAGCCACCTGTGACATATTTGTGTAAAGTTTACTTAACCAATAAGACCACACAGCATATGAAGCATATTACATGGGCTTAACTTTTCGAGTAGTCCTAGTGAAGTCAATGGAACTACTCAGAATGCCTAAAAAGTTAAGCAGGTGCATAAGTCTCTGCAAGAATGGGACCAGAAATATGATCTCTGTTTCCTGATTTCACATGCTTTTGGAATTGCTCTATCAGAGTTAGAATCTGCTGTCCATAATCATTTCCATTTCAAGTGCTTATATATTAAGATATCACAAGAAGGATGAAGACTTCAGATAGTCAACACATAACAGGAAATTATAGACTCAACATTCTGGTTTCATGGGAACTAAAGACTGAAGAAAAGACAAAACAGATTTTAAAAAAGCCATTATCAGATTTGCACTTTTTCTGCTTGAAAACCTTTTAATTTCATCTTTTTAAAGGAGTATGACATTTATAAATATGATCAAGAAAAGAGGCAGAAGATGTTGAATTCACAAGATGTATAAAATGCATGGGAAATGAGTATCCTTTAAGAGACTACATTTTATTATTTACTTGGGGGGAACTCCTCTTATTTACATGACATAGGAGGAGACAAAATTTACAGAGATACACCAATGTGCTAGTTTTCTTTAGAGAAAGCCTTTTACTATTGACCATACAGAAATATCAGATTACCTTCTATCAGGAGGAAGTTGTTTTGGCCATAGAGATTCACATCTCTGACAGATGTCAGGACACTGAGGCCATGTCCATACTTACCGGGGATCGACACTGCTGCGATTGATGCAGTGGGGGTTGATTTAGCGGGTGCAGTGAAGACTAGCTAAATCAACCGTAGAGTGCTCTCTGGTTAACTCCAGTACTCCACCGGAATGAGAAGAGTAAGGTAAGTCGATGGGAGAGCGTCTCCCATCCACGCAGTATGGTAAGGACACAGCAGTAAATTGACCTAAGCTACGTCGACTCTAACTACATTATTCACACAGCTGGATAGCGTAACTTAGGTCAACTTAACCCGGTAGGGTAGACAAGGCCTGAGTTAACCCAAAATGTCTAATCCAATCAATCTATTGTACCTGTGTAGGTTCTGACATTGCTCACGGGGCTGTGGTATATGAGAATCATGGTGGAGTTCAACTGCTTCCAATTCATGAGAGTTCAAACTGGGATGTTGCAACAAGCTTAAAGCTGCCTTGGGGACTGCTGCAAAACTGAAATGTCCTCCCTCAAAAAATACAGCAATGGATGTAATCGGAGCACAGTAAGAAAGGGGTGACTTATTCACTGCAGAATAGTTGTCTGCAGTGTTTGGATTCAGGGGCATGACAAGGGAAGATGTACCACTCAGGCCAGCTCTTTGGATTCACGCCCATAATCTACTTTTGCTAACAGCAATTTAGAGGAAGAAGAGGAACTTCTATGTAGTATACAAAATGTGTATTAAAAAGAGAGCAAGCCCAGGAAATGATTTCTGCTTTTCTCTACAAATAATGTTGACAACAATGAAAATATTTTGGTCAAAATCTTTATTTTACATTTTTCAAGATTTTTGATGAACTTTCCAATTTTCATTTTTTCCAACAAAAACTCATAATTTATTGATGAAAATTACATGGTCTTTGAATGTTTCCATTTCATTACAACAAAATCCATCAAAAAATGTTGAGAAAAAAATCTTTAACAAGCTCAAATTAAAAGCCATTGGTCCATATTCTAAAAGTCACACATCTGTTAGTGACTTCACTACTAAACCTCTAGCTGTACCAATTTGGGCTCCTTATGTCTGTATTTATAATACAAGAAGTATGAATCAGTATAGCAGGCCTCAGGTCACATGGAAGAAGGTTTCTATTTTGGAGAAATGTTGTATTATTTTGTTCTTCATTTGTGTTTACAGAATGTCTTCTCTGTTGGTGAAAAAATGCGATGGCAGATGCAATCGATAGGCTTGGGTTTTGATTGCCAGGTTTAAACTCATAGGGGCAAGGCAATCTTGCAAGAGAGACCTCAGCTATAGACGATTAGCTCCCAATAAAGCTGGAGTTTTGCCCCATCACCTTTTGATGCCATACATTTCTCTACATAGGCTGTCTCCTGAGTATCAGATTCTCTCTGACAATTGATTTCCTGGCCACTCACCTGCAGGATATGGTCCTTTTGTAAAGACTGTTTTATGCGAGGCTTTATAGGAGATGACAACACTGATCCTGATTTTGACAAATCTTGATTCCTCTTACTTAAATGATGCCCAGACAATTTGGTAAACTGCACCGTAGAAACACACACAATAAAGAAGAAAAGAATATCAGGAGCTGGGTAGGGTAGGTGGATCTCATTCTCCGTAAGTTCAACGTGCAAAGCAATTCTGTCCTTAATAACAGAGCTCTTGATAATGTGCAGATGAATAGATTGTTTGCAGATAAAGGGATCATTGCAAAGTTTACTGTGAGGCATCAGCAGGTTTTTCTTTTTGAAAGGCATCTTAGAAAAATATTGAATATATTTCTAATCGTGTCTGGACAAAAGAAAACACAATTAAAAATAACACCAGCCCAATCCTAGAAACAGAAATGTGTTGAATGCTCCAAAATTTCAAGCAGCAGCAAGTAGGGAGTCTTAGCTGACTTCTGGCTAGCCCAGGTTATGGTGTTTTGCTATCCTGATTCAAATGTAATGATGTAGTTTAGTGTAAGTTGGTGTACTTAATACAGTACAATAGAAATGAAAGGACAGAAGAATTTAAAAAAAAAGGGTAATGACTCTCAGAAATCAGGTATTACTCTGCAGATGTGATTTATAGCTAGGGTGACCAGATAGCAAGTGTGAAAAAATCGGGACAGCGGGTAGGGGTAATAGGAGCCTATCTAGGACAAAGCCCCAAATATCGGGACTGCCCCTATAAATTCAGGACATCTGGTCATCCTATTTATAGCAAGCTAGACCCATGCACAAGGAAAACATATCATTCAATCAAATGCAGTTATGTAAGTGGAATTCTATGGGAACTCTCCATATAGCATGTAAAATCTACAGGCAAAGATGTTGTAAGCACTTTTAGAAACCACGAGAGATTGATATGAGCACTCCCTCAATCCATGTCACTTTTAAAACAGAGGACTAATAGGAGAATGACTAGTATGTGAAACATTAAAAAGAAAGTAGTCAGTGCATTCAAGTGCCTTTAAATATCAAAGGCTGCATTCTGGGACTCTTAGCTACTATTCTGCGAATAGTCAATGGGGCTACTTGAGGAATCATAGACTCATAGATTCTAAAGTCAGAAGGGACCATCAGGATCATCTAATCTGACCTCCTACACATTGCAAGCCACAGAACCTCTCTCATCCACTCCTGTAATAGACCCCTAACCTCTGGCTGACTTACTGAAGTCCTCAAATCATGATTTAAAGGCTTCAAGTTACAGAGAATTCACGATTTACACTAGTTTAAACCTGCAAGTGACCTGTGCCCCCTGCTGCAGAGGAAGGCGAACCCCCCTTCCTCCCACCAGGGTCTCTGCCAATTTGACCTGGGGAAAAATTCCTTCCCTACCCCAAATATGGTGATCAGTTAGACCCTGAGCATGTGGGCAAGACCCACCAGCCAGACACCAGGGAAAGAATTCTCTGTAATAACGCAGAGCCCTCCCCATGTAGTGTCCCATCACCAGCCACTGGAGATATTTACTGCTAGCAGTAGCAAATTGGATACATGCCATTGTAGGCAGTCTCAACATACCATCCCCTCCATAAACTTACCAAGCTCAGTCTTGAAGCCAGTTAGGTTTTTTGCTTTAGTATAAGGGTATCAGAATCTGATCCCTAAAAATTCCTTTGCCCCAATGCAAATAATAAATTGCTAATTTAGGACCAGATTCTGTCAAATTTAGTCACATTTTAGAGGTATTACTCACCATGAGAAAGGGATACAGAAGCCAGCTCATGGTATCCTTGACTTAAGGAAACTGAAAGCATTTTAGGAAGGAAGGACATAATGACCCAGGAGGCCCCTTCTAGTCCTAAATCTATTCCCCTTCCTGTATTGCAGGCAACCCAACCATTTAAGCCCTTTCATAATGTATCAAGCACCATCTTAAAACTAGTGAGGTTTTTTGTACCCTATTCCTACTTGGAGGCTGCTCCAGAACTTCTCTTCTTTTGATGTCTAGAAGCCTTCTTCTAGTTTCCAGACTAAATTTATTTATGGCCAGCTGAGACTCATTTGTTCTTTCTTTACAAACATTCATTAAATCTTTCCACCTCCTGTGAAGAACTGCAAGTATTATCCACAGAGGTGGGCATGGTAACAGAAATGGGGAAGTTCACATTTCAAAGAATTACATACACATGCAGTGGAGCTCAGAGGCGCATGCTCTCTGGCACACATAGCCTGGGATCTATCTCTTAAAGCCGGTCTGGAGAAAAACTCTTAAATAACGTTTCTGCTCTTTTCAACGATGGGTGTGCAAGCTTAGGTGGGCTCATAAGTAAGCTATAAATGGTTGTTTCCAAAGTCGGGTTGCACACACAGACTTGCCTGCACCTGAAGCTCTTAATGTGGAAATATGGCTTGTGTGTGCCATTAAGCTATATTGACCCTTCCCCAGGCAACAGCAGTTCAGAGTGGCATCAACTTCCTGTGCAATAATGCAAGGAGTACCAGGGGATGGGCTACTTCAAAAAATGAGCAGAGGAAATTAGGTGATTGTTGATCCTGTAGAGCAGGGGTCTTAAACACGCAGCCCACAGGCGGCCCGCCATAGCTCCCCTCACCCTCCGCCTCCATGTCCCTAATCCTCTGCCTACCTCCCAGTGCTTCCCACCACCAAACAGCTGTTTAGCAGTGCTTAGGACTTTCCAGGAGGGAGGGGGAAGGAACAGGGACATGGTGCGCTCGGGGAGGAGGTAGAGAAGGGGCAGGGCCGGGGCGGGATTTGGGGAAGGGGTTGGAATGGGGGCGGGGAAAGAGTGGGGCTGGGGGCGTGCAGGGGGGCTTTTGTATCTTTGTATTAAAAGGTGTCAGTGATGTGGCCCTCAGGCCAATATACTAGTCCTCACATGGCCCTCGTGGTGATTTGAGTTTGAGATCCCTGCTGTAGAGCAATGACATGCTCAAGAACTAGAAGATAGCTGCAAGCTTTAGAATGTGCATGAGATAAAATGGCTGGATGGGCAAATCATTTCCTTCCTGAATTCCTATCCATGGATTACACATTTCTTGGCTAGGCAATAGTTTGATGTGGCCACAGGGTTAATTAAAATATAGCCAAATATGCTTTTTGATCATTTTGACAGATTTGTGGTGGTTGTTGCATCATAATCAGGAGAGGTTGAAAACAGAATATCCATTGCCCCAGGTAACCACAGGTACCTCACCCTAAAAGTCCCAGCTCTTCTGTCCTCTGCATGTGAGTTGCTATATTGCCCGGGCCATGGACGCCGAGAGAGAGGGTGGGCTGGAATCCTTCAAACAACTCCTGCCAGCCAGCATTCTGACCCTGTAAATAAGGACTGGAAACTTGTGGCTAAATTGGAGGAGAAGATTGCAAAGTGTTTTATCAACCTGGCAACATCAGATCAGAGAAAAATTGGATCCAGGACAAAGCTTTGCATGGACTTGGAACTCTGCTCTCCATAGCAGTGGCATTAGGACACTCCTTCTGAGGAGAAATATACATGACAGGTCACTGGTGCCTGAGGCATACTCGTTATACTAAGCAACAGAGCCTGCTGTTTCCTTCCATTTTAAAGCCTGCATGGTTTCTCTTATTTCAAAACTTTTCCTAACTTTCCTCTGCCTCTACACTAATGAGGGAGCCCATATCAATCAGCTAGTGCAGCAAAGGTAGAGGTGGGCTCTCCTTCCACTTTCACTTCCCCCAGGGCAGCAACAGATTGTTAGTAACTTGTGTCCAGACCCTACCCCAGGGACAATATGCAAAATAAAAATATTATGGAGCAGAACCATGAAATCAAACTGTGCCTCCCTTTGGTGAAGGGGTTCGGAGAGGAGGGAGAAGGGGTTCAGGACTAGGTCACTAGGCGATAGGGGAGAAGGGCAGGTATAGGACAGTATGTTTCTCTGCTAGAGCAGATGGTGCTGCAAGGTTTGGTGTGAGCGCATGGTACCAAATGAAAATAGTCATTTATCACCAGGCTGCTATTCCCCTCAAGGGCAGTCACTTATTCTGGACAGCCAAGATTCTAAATTGCCTGCAGCTGCCTCATTCACCCGGGGGGGCTGGCAGATTGGACACATGCTATTCAGAGGTGCAGCTTCCTCCATTCAGCCAATTTTGAAAGCTTGGGTGTCAATAAGGCTGGCTGCTTGGCACTACATGGAAAACACCTCTTGCGGTCACCTAAGTATAAAAAAACAGATATTATTAACCTATACAGACTGGCTCCATGCATATAAAACTATCACTACAACGCAGGCCAGGCTGTGCAGCTCTATGGTTAAATGTTGTCAAAACTGCTGGTGGAAGCAGTGGTCTAAATAGCTAGGGAGGGGGATTAGATCCTGAAAGGAAGCCCAATATGTTGAATGGAGAGGAGATGCCATATTGAGGTGGACACAGAGGCTGGCAAACAAGCAATTTATGCACCAGAATGCCTCTACAACTGCCTCCTTTGACCTGTAGTGACACGGCCCAGTAGTCTGTGGAGGGTGATAGGAGACCACCTACACCAGTGACTTCCACCTGACTGAACAATAGCTAACTTATGCACAAATAAGACAGCCTCATGCAATTTGGAAAATAAGCTGTGGGTGCAAATAAGCTTGAGGGAGGCCACCTCCATAACTCAGCCCATTTTCAGGAGCCTGTTCTTTGGAGGGCAAAGATCTTACATGCACCCAGCCATCTTTCTGAAAAATCCATGCATGAGAAGCTGCTATTTGTGGCCTAAATAGTCCTGGGGGAATTCTGCACCACTGCACAAGGCAGAATTTAGCAGGAATTAATGTTGTAGTGTGCAGAATTTCCTTTTCCCCACAGAAATGGGCTGCAGAGCTGCTGGCTGCCACTAGGGGCTGCTGGGCCTGGCAAAGCCCAGCTCACACATAGAAGACACTGCTGTGAGGAGGGAAAGGGAGCTAGAGGGCTCCTGGCAGCTGCAGTTCCCAGCGTGCAATGAGGGAAGGAGAGGGCGACACAGGAAACATCGTGTGAGCCTGGGACCGAGCATCAGGCTGTTTCTCCCTCTGGATCCCTGCGCTCTGGAGGGAGAAGGGGGCATGTGTCTGGCTGGGGGGCCACAGCTGAGCTCTGGGGAGGAAAGTGGTGTGGGTATCTGGGCAAGGAGGCACCCACCCATGCTCACCTGGCTGGGCTCTGGGCAGGGAAAGGGGCAGAGAAACAGGAACTGGTTTGTAGTGGTTTCTTTAGCTCTCTACTCCTGGGGGACATATATTACAGACATATTTGCTGATAGACATATTTTACTAAATTACCAAAATAATTGAAACTGGCATGATTATGTAGTGTTATTTTGACAAATAAAATTTGCAGAATTTGAAAAGATTGTGCACAGAATTTTTAATTTTTTGGCACAGAATGCCCCCAGGTGTACCTAAAATAGCTATTATTTGTATTATGACAATAACATGAGGACCTAGCCAAGATCACTAGGCACTACCTAGGCATAGAATAAGAGTCAGTTCCTACCTCGGAGTCACATAAAGAACGTATTATTATTCTCATTTTATGGAAGGGAAATTGAGGCACAGAGAGACTAAATGACAGAGTGTGTGGAAGAGCTGGAAACGGAACCCATATCTTACAAATGCCAAACCAGGGCTTTAACTACAAGACCATCCTTGATGGACCTGTGACCGTTTGAAAATTTTGTCCTAAAGGAGTTAACCACAGTCACACTGCAACTGCAAACCTGGAATATAATCCATAATCCTGACATAGAGATATTAGCTGTCACCTGAGAGCTATAAAATTTGATAACCTGTGATAACATCTACGATGTGTTAAATTAATTCAATGATTGGACCCATTTTGGAAAACAAAATTAAATATTTCCTTTTTCCAATGTAAAGTAAGTTTCTTTTTTAAACCCCCGTCCTCCCTGCCTTTTTCTTTAAAACTAATGCTGGTGTGCATGAAAATATGTTTCAGAACTATAAAACGTCTATAGTGCACAGACATGAATGACTCTAGATATTTGATTGTGTTATTACTTCCATCTGAGCTAACCTTTGTTACCTGGATTTTACAAATTTAAGAACTTGCCAGCCTGCTTGCCAGTTAAATAAAGGGCACAGCTAAGGTCTCCGAACATCTGGTCCAAATACTTAATCATCTTGTTGCATGAAAGCTGGTATTTCTATCTTGTATCCTGATTGGATCTGCATAATTTTTTTTTCACAAATTGGTATTTAAACCTCAAAACCTTTAGCTAACTACATCTGTCATTGATATTTTATTGTTTAATTTCTTTTTATAGAGCCAAATTACATCTCTCCCACATACAGCCTGCACTTTACATGTCTAATTTGTCGACATGTTCTATAATGATAATTTCATTGATTTAGAAAGTGACATTATGAGCAACATATGTTCAGTTTAGCAGTAGACCTTGTTATGGCAATAACTTCTCCCCCACCCCCCAAGAATTCAAATATAAACCACATTAGGAGGCAGCTGAATCATTTAACTGCTTCGGTTCTTGTAAATATAGAAACCGGCTAGCTGTTTAGCTTTACAGTTTGGCTGAGTAAATCTCATGCAGCTAGCAAAATACTTATACTGACAGTGGTGAGCAACCTGATGGGCCGCGTGTGGCCTGCGGGCCTCAGGTTGCCCACCATAATACAGTACATTGTCTCTATATATGTTATATGTTAAGTCTCTTTAGAAGAGACACATTTGACAGTGCTTACTGTAAATGGAGAAGATACCAGTCATTAAACATAAAACAGGCTATAGTTGAGGAGCATCAATTCATGGACAGTAATAAGAAGATGCCCTATTTCTTAGTAGTAATCAATTCATGGACAGTAGTAAGAAGATGCCCTATACCAGTTATCCTTAATACAATCATCTGGAAGCAGATCTGTTCTCCTATTACTCATGAAGCAGCTGAGTAATAAAAATTAATTATTTCTACAGTCCCCAAAATTAGTTGGGTGCTTTACAGTCCATACAGTCCTTGAAGTGTTGACCAACTTATTTTAATTTTGACTCAGTGAATGAGGGTTTAATGGTCTTAGAGTTAAGGCGTGGAGTGGGACTCAGATCTGTGTTCAGTTCCTGTACAGGTTGTTGTTTTACAAACCGACCTGGCAGCAGAAAACATTAAAATGTATAGTGCAGCTAACTGAATAAAGTAGACAACTTCTGTGCTACATGCAATGGTAAATGCTGTGAGAAGCAGAAAGTTGCTGATTTTTAATTGACATTGAAAAGGGAATCATTTGCTGTCAATATCCAATGGGAACCACTAGTCTAGTTGTCTGAGCAGAGGAATGGGAGTCAGGTGGAAACTCACTAGATATTTACTATATCTCTAGTTTGAGCACAGACATTCGGTCTCATTGACTCCATTTTCCCCCCATCTGTTTTAATGGCCCGAACCCATGCCCACAAGCCAAGAAGTCCATTCTTATCCTGACTGTGACAGCAAGACTGGGGTCTTGGTAAAGTGAGCTGATTTCTGATCTTGTTTCTCTATCCAAATGGAGATAATAAAAACTCTTTCTCTCTCCCAGGGATTTTGTGCGGATGAGTGTTTTCAAGGTGAAAAACTAGGTGTATATTACATTAGTGAAAACCTTGGGGGAATGAATTTGCATTTTAATGGGTTCTTATGTGGACTTGACTGTATTATGCTTTGGGTCACATCATAAATATGGCCCAAAAGCTTTAAAAATTCTTTGTATCTTGCATTCGCATGTGTTGGTATCATATACACAATGAATATTTCTCAAGCTCTGCTTCTTGAAAATTTAAAAGTTGTTACTAATACCTTTTCAAAAGTACCAAGTTTTTCCACCCAAAGGTTTTTCCCCTTTTTTCTTTTCTTTTTAAAAGAATTAAATAGAAGGTATGTTGGGAATGAAGAAAGATCTTTTTCCCCTTGAGACCTGAAATTCAGCTGTGTTTAATCTAAAAAGATTACAGTTTCTAAAAATAAAAAATAAAAAAAAATAAGTTAAAAAATGCTGTAACCAAAACAAAAACACCTAGTTCCTGCCACTCCTCCTTTGAAAAAAAAAGAAAAAAGGAAGCTCTCAGACCAGAATGAACATCAATATAAATTCTCTGACAAAGAGAAAAACCACTTTCAGTATGTTCACATTAGGAAAAAGGGTGTGTTTTTACTATGGATTAGCTAAACATGTTGTAACTTGTACTTAACATGTAGTATTTAAGCAATGTAAGCAGTCAAAGGATAAAAGGGAAAATCCTCTCATGGATCAGTAATTGGTTAAAAGACAGGAAACAACAGGTAGGAATAACTGGTCAGTTTTCAGAATGGAGAGAGGTAAATAGTGGTGATCCGCAGGGATCTGTACTGGGACCAGTGCTGTTCAACATATTCATAAGTGAGCTGGAAAAACAAACAATGAGGTGGCAAAATTTGCAGATGACACAAAATTATTCAATATAGTTAAGTCCAAAGCAGACAGCGAAGAGTTACAAAAGGATCTCACAAAACTGGGTGACTGGGCAACAAAATGGCAGATGAAATTCAGTGTTGATAAATGCAAAGTAATGCACATTGGAAAACATAATCCCAACTATACATATAAAGCGATCGGATCTAAATTAGCTGTTATCACTCAAGAAAGAGATCTTGGAGTCACTGTGGATAGTTCTCTGAAAATATCGGCTCAGTGTACAGGGACAGTTAAAAAATCTAACAGACTGTTTGGAACCATTAGGAAAGGGATAGATAATAAGATAGCAAATATCACAATACCACTATATAAATCCATGGTACACCCACACCTTGAATACTGTGTGCAGTTCTGCTTGCCCCATCTCAAAAAGATTTATTAAAATAGGAAAAAGTACAGGGAAGGTCAACAAAAATGATTAGGGGTATGGAACAGTTTCCATATGAGAAGAGATTAAATGCCTGGGACTTTTCAGCTTGGAAAAGAGGCAATAGGTTCAAACTACAGCATAGCAGATTTAGGCTATGTCTACACTACAGCAGCACAGCTCTACTGCTGTAGCTGCACCACTGTAAGGTCTTTCGTGTAGCTGCTCTATGCCGGCAGGAGAGAGCTCTCCAGTGAGCATGATTAAATCACCCTCTGACCCTTCCACTGACATAGCTGTACACACCGGCACTTTTGTTGGTGAAACGTATGTCGGTCAGGGGTGTGTTTTTTCACACCCTTGACCAACAAGAGTTGCATATGGTGTCCTTCAATAAGCACAAAGCTACAACTTTTAAAAAGTCCTGGTATACCCTTAAAAAGTTTTACCAGTATAACGGTGTTGGTAAAGAGTGTGACTTTTTATCAATTTAATTTAAAAATGGTGATTCCAAAACAAGTCTAGGGTAGATACAATTATATCAATGCATGTCTACAATGCATGTCTACACCAGGAGCAGAAATACTAGTGTACATATGTCAGAGATTTTATTCTAATGCCACACATGTATGTAACTGCAATCTGAACATTTGATCGCTCTTTCATCTGCTTTTCCTCCCCCAAATTTATGGTAATTTGGTTCTATAGTTTATGTCCAGAAGACAATATAATTGGCACTGGTTTTCTAAGATGCTAACACTGGAAACAGTTAATGAAACCATTTGCTTAAACTATTTCATAGAACATAATTTCTATAGGAAGTGAAAGAATCACTTAAAAGGATTGCTGTTTATTTGCTAAAATTGTACAAAGAGGATATCTATGCATTACCCTTTGAAGAATATTGCCCCAAGTCTCCAGAAAATGTCTTCAAAGGACACACAAGTGGGGGCCTTTTAAAAGAGCCCCTTGTTAAAAATTTCACCACCAGTTTGAAAACAGTGGGAGTGATTTCCCTGCCTCTGATGGAGTCCACCCCCTCTCTGGATACAGGCTAAATCATTCTTGCCAGGAATGACTAACCCCTGGGGTTCATAAAAATACTTCTGAAGAGCAAATTTTTTTGCCCTTGGAATGGACTAGATTGCACCAAAAGGTGAATAATCTCAAAAGATTTCCCAGGAGACAATACCCCCGCACCCCAAACAAGGGTTTCATTTCCTGCCACCTTTTCAAGTATCACAAGCTGAGCACTGTGCTACAGAACCAAGATACTTTACAAAAGAGAAAATGTATGAGTTTTTCATGTCAATGTACTATGATTGCTTACCAACTGGCTTATTTGCATCCTGCCACATGGGGTTTATCACAGTTAAAGAGAAAATTTTGTGGGATTCCCCCCCCCCTAAAACATTAGCATCACATCAATAATCTATAATCTATAAAGTCTTTAAGTCCCTCTACAACAGTCATCAGCCTCCCCTCATGCAAGATGCGATCCTGGTTCAAGACATGACCCAAATGGCCCACCTTGATTATCACTACAAAAGGTTCCCCCACTCCTCCCCCCCGCTCTCCTGTTGGTAATAGCTCACCTTACCTGATCACTCTCCTTACAGTGTGTATGGTAACACTCATTGTTTCATGTTCTCTGTGTATTTAAAATCTCCCCACTGTATTTTCCACTGAATGCATCTGATGAAGTGAGCTGTAGCTCACGAAAGCTTATGCTCAAATAAATTTGTTAGTCTCTAAGGTGCCACAAGTACTCCTTTTCTTTTTGCGGATACAGACTAACACAGCTGCTACTCTGAAACCTTCCAGTTCTAAATTCATTTCAAACTCTTCAGGTTTTCATAAGGGAAGGAGCACTAAGGATGGCCATTCACATGACCCCTTTCATCTGAAGCTCTCACAGCACCATACACATAGAATTCTCGGCAACGCTATCACCCCTTTAGTGTAAGGGTGCTAAAAATGGATGTTTACTATTGCTTGTCAAAAGACAAAGCAAAACAAAACTGGTTTCCCCAGTCAAAAATGTCAAACAAAAAGTCTCCCTCCAAAATTGTGTGAAATTTTGAAACAATGGACATTTTTCATTTAGTTTCCATTACATGTTTTTTTCAGTTCAATTAAAATCAGTCTTAACTGATGCAGCCCACAACCACACATTATTTTCCTAAACCGCGACAACATATTTGATGCTTGTGTATAAACTGCTATTAACTTTCAAGTGACATTCTGGTACAGGTTAACATGGATAAATTATACTAAGGACAAGCAAGCATATTTTTAATATTTGTCAACTTTTGGGACAGGTCTAGGCCTGCCTGAAATCTTCTGAATAAAACTCAAGCTCAATGCACTTCCAAGTACAAAGAAGCAGGTCAGTTCTCTAAATAAGATTCTCATTACAGACATGCATGAGTGAATGGTAGTGCTTGTGCAAGGTGCTGTATGGAAAACTCCTAGAGTACACAGAAATGTCCATCCCAGATGACAGCAGTGATCCATATAGTCCATTATTCTGCCTTCAGCAGTAGCCAGCACTAGATATTGCAGTAAGCTGTTATGCAATAACTTACCTCCCGGGTAAAATTTCTTCCTCACCTCCATAACAGGCTGATTTGTGTCCTAAAGGCAACACGAACTTCCACATAATGCCACAGCAATGTACCTCAACCCTGCTTCAGTGCTTCTAGAGCAGCGTTTCTCAAATGCGGCCAACAGGGGCTTTTCTTGTGACCACTGCCTCCTGGGTGGTGATTGGAGGGGGCAGGGGGAAGAAGGAAGCAGAGGACCCTTGCCACCGGCAGGGGTTGGTCCCTGCCTCCTTCTGGAGCCACAAACACTGGAGGAGCAGGTGACCAGTGTGAGTTCCCCACCTTCCCAAAGGCGATGGGGCTTGGGCTTTGGGCATCAGCTCTGGGGTGGTGGGCGGCAGGCTCTGGCCATGTGGCAGCAGGCTCCATCCTCCAGCTGCAAGGCTTTGGGCTCCAGCCCCAGGCTCAAACCTCCCCCGCCAACCCAAGCTGCCCCTGGCCCTTGCTGCGTCGGCCAGCCCCCAGCCATACAGCAGGATCTCAGGCTCCAGCCCTGGACTCATCCCTCTCCTGCATCACCATGACCACCATTGCCTCCTCCAGCCCTCCATCCAGTCCTGCATCACCCTTGGCCCTCCTGCCTCCTTACCCACCTCCCCATCCAGGGTTTAATTTGTCCCCTAGCTTGCAGGGGATAAGTAAGTCTGCTGTGATATTAACAAATATACAAATATCACTTTTCACAGTAGCAGACTTACTAGCTAGCAAGTCTAAAAAAAAATCAACCAAAAAAAAAAAGGCAAAACATGCAAAGCACCTTATTTGTGTTTCTATTCTGCTTAGGTCCAGTAAAGGATAGAGACAACTGTCCATTATTTTTATTATTGAATAATAATGAATGAATGAATTTATCTGCAAAAAAATCCTATAAATAAATTACAATGATTTGGACATGTATCTGTGCATATGTGTTTGTTTCCCTAAAGTTAATTAAGTATTTTAGGAAAAATTGTCAGAGCAGCCGCCAGCAAGAGGTGGTGGCCAAATTCTGAGGCCACCAAAAAATTTGTTGTGAGACCTCCTTGGATGTGTTAGTATCAGAGAGACTTGAAAGACAAGAGGCCACAATATACATGCAAGACCTCAGTTTAGAGGAAAGGTACCTCCCGAGGTTTTTTTAGCTCCTGCTACATTCTCCACTCTGGCGAGAGGGGATTGTGTTGAGGCAGAATGCACTAGCATGACGTACTGATCAGCAGGCAAAACCTGTTGGCCTCTCTGTCTTATTCTGCTTCCCCTCCCTCCATCAGCATGTCTCACTTACAGCTGCTATGCTGTCATGGGCACCCTCCCATATGACTATGAAGTACTCCCCCTCACTGAGTGGGAGTTAATGCTATTATAAGCAGCCTTTTAACTCCCACATGGATTGCTGTCAAATTTTGGAGAGACTTGTGCAGCAAAAAGGGGTTTCTTGCTAGCTTGGCATGCTTCCTTAAACCCACAGAACCCCTACCAGCTAGTGTTCATGGGGAGGATTTGGGGGAAGTTGGGGAGCATGTCCCAGGTCTGCCAGAGCTCACTGTATCAACTAGTTTCAGGACCACCTTAATTACCCTTAATTATTTTGGTTTCCCTCCTTTACTTCACACAGTGAAGGGGAGCACTTGGCCTCATATTTGCTTCTTTATTATACTTAGCTGTCTTTGCTAATACTGGACCAAGTTTTTTAGACAGGTGAACATCTATTTTACCCTAATTTTTAAGGTTGGTACCAAAGAGGTAGGATGGCATTGTGTTTAAGGCACAGACCTAAAAGTCTGGAGACCTGCATTCTCTTTCCAAATGTGCTAAACACATTGGAAAAGCAACCTCTGCTTTTTGTCTCACTTTTCCCGTCTGAAAATTGTGGCTACACCTACCTACCTCCCAGGGGATGTGTGTGGCGAAGCTAAAGTTTGCAACGTCTGCTGAATCTATCCCATAGAAGATGATATAGAAATGGAAAGCAACAACTGAACCCAGATTTTAGGTTATCAGCAATTGAGTTGTTCCGTGAATGCAAAATTTATATAGCAACTAAAATTAGCTGATATGAATCTGCAGTTATCCAAATGTTTTGGCTGTCCCTTGAGACAATCAGATAATCAGTTTACACCTGTGTTGCATTTACCTAATGAAAAAGAACATTCTGTGTATACTATAGGAATGTGCATCAATAATTTAACACCTTTTCCAAATGAATGGCTTGTCACCATATGACAAACAATATGTTCAGCTACAGAGGATCAGTGAGCAAGCCTCTGTGAACATGCAGCTTTGCAATGGATGCATCTGAACCAGTAATGAAAATTGCTTAAGTGGCAGTAGATCCTGGACAAAGATATTATTGGAAACCAATTTTGCCACACACCTTAGATATGAATAGCTTGGCTAAGTCCTATTTCGTTTTTTACTTTTCCCATCCTCCTAAATCAATCCCACTCCCCTCGCAGTCCTCTAATAATTTGTGATGCTCTTCTCAACAACCTCCAGTTTGTCAACTTCTTTCTGGAATTGAGGTACACAGAACTGAAGGCAACATCCAAGATGCAGTCCATTTGCACAGCATGCTGAGTGCAATCCAGTAGTGTTTATATGTTCCACATTGTGTTTCTTGTGTAAACGTTCTGAAGTATTGAGGCAAGATTGAGGCTCTCAGAGAACCCTGCAAGTGCTTATGGAATGTGAATGCTCTGAAATTTCATTTATTTGATCAGCATTTATATGCACTAATGCTCATCAAATACTCCTATCACCCAGACTAAGTAAGCTACCTGATTAAACTCGAATTACATTAAACTAAACTTACATTCATAGGTCTACTAGGGCTTCTCTTCACTACTGGGGTAAGTCGACCTAAGTTACGCTACTCCTCCGATGAAGTGAGCTGTAGCTCACAAAAGCTTATGCTCAAATAAATTTGTTAGTCTCTAAGGTGCCACAAGTACTCCTTTTTTTTTTTTAGTAGAGACACTGGTTTTCTGTCTCATTACAACAATCTGTAATCCACTAACTCTCCTTTGTTCTCTGACTGCAGAGGTGTTAATTGCCCACTTCATTTTGAATGATTTCTTGAAACATTCCTTACCCTTACCAATCTGTTTCACCTTGTATTTAGCTGTAACACTCTGAGGGAATGTCTTCACTAGCAACCTTAAAGTGCTATAAAAAATCCCCACCTCCATGAGGGGAATAGCTACCAGTGCTAGAAGCACGGTTCCCAGCGCTGGTGCACTGTCTAAGCTGGCACTTTACAGCGCTGAGACTTGCAGCCACTCAGGGGGATGTTTTTTCACACCCCTGAGTGAGAAAGTTGCAGCGCTGTAAAGTGCCAATGTAGACAAGCCCTGAGTATCTTTCCCAGACCTGAATAAGAACTCGTTGGAGCTTGAAAGCTTGTCTCTCCCATCAACAGAAATCGGTCCAGAAAAAGATATTACCTCACCCACCTTGTCTCTTACTAAACTCAGAGCATTTGGGGGAGGGGGTTGAAAGCCTTTAAGGCAGGGGTGGCCAACCTGAGCCTGAGAAGGAGCCAGAATTTACCAATGTACATTGCCAAAGAGCCACAGTAATATGTCAGCAGCCCTGCATCAGCTCCATCCTCCCTGCTCCCAGAGCCTCCCGCCCACCTGCTGCCCCATCGATCAGCGCCTCCCCCTCCCTCCCCACACCTCCTGATCAGCTGTTTCGTGGTGTGCAGGAAGCTCTGGGGGTTGGTGGGGGAGGAGTGAGGGCACGGCAGGCTCAGGGGAGGGGGCTGGAAGGGGTAGAGTGGGGGCAGGGCCTGTGGCAGAGCCAGTGGTTGAGCAGTGAGCACCCCCCCGGCACATTGGAAAGTTGGCACCTGTAGCTCCAGCCCCGGAGTCGGTGCCTATACAAGGAGGCATATTAACTTCTGAAGAGCCACATGTGGCTCCGGAGCCACAGGGTAGTCATCTCTGCTTTAAGGATTAGGCTCTATAAAGCTGGTATGGATATTTTGGAGATTTTATGGGTTTTATTTTCATGGAGGATAGATATTACTGAGTTATGACTTGGTCATCTTAGCCTTATTTTGGCATTTTTATTTTATGCACAGTAATTTTAAATTTGTTAAATGCTTAGAGTCCAGTAATGGCCCTTAATAAATCTAAAGAAATAGAGGGAAAAGGAATAGAAACTATAAAAAGTAATATAAGAACAAGTTAGATAGTTAATACTATCACTTAGTACTATCTGTTTACTATCTGTCAAGGATGATACAAACATAGAAATGACTTGGAAAGTTAGACTATAATTTTGCAGACTAAAATGTTTCTTTAAAGGTTTCCGGAGCACAGTTCAATTCTGTATCAAGCACCTCTGGCATTTAAAAAAACTTTTGGCTTCTTTGTCCACAAAGCTTAAAATATAGCCGTCATTCACAGGCCAGGAAACATAACAAATATGTTGTGTGTTTTGCATCAGATGGCAGTTGCACTCCACCCCCAGGTGCCTACATTTCAGTACAAACACTTTGGAATCTATTAGGATGAAAAGATATAAATTCAGAATACCTGTCCATGGTTTAAGAATTAAAGCACAGCTGTATCAGACTGTTATTATGCAAGTTCAGTTTCTACTTTTCTAACTACATCTTGTGTATAAATTCTAAAGTACGTTTGCCATGATAACAATTTTGTTGCTAAATTGGTAATGGCCAGATGTTATTTCTTTTCTATACACATCTGTTTCACAGAATCATAGAATATCAGGGTTGGAAGGGACCTCAGGAGGCCATCTAGTCCAACACCCTGCTCAAAGCAGGACCTAATCCCTAACTAAATCATCCCAGCCAGGGCTTTGTCAAGCCTGACCTTAAAAACCTCTAAGGAAGGAGATTCCACCACCTCCCTAGGTAACCCATTCCAGTGCTTCACCACCCTCCTAGTGAAAAAGTTTTTCCTAATATCCAACCTAAACCTCCTCCAGTGCAACTTGAGACCCGTTTCATAGAAACTAATGCTGCCTGCTGTAATTCAATAATCCTGGTATCAATTCACCTTGATTTTGTTGAAATCACCACCACTATATCTAAAATCCAGCAAGATATATGATGTCAATTGCCATAACCAAACCCTTAAATAAAATAAGCATGGTAAAGGGACAGTTTAATTTCAAAACATGAGATAAAGTAGTTTCAGGTTCTATACCTGCTCCTGAGTCATGGTTTTGTTATCACAATGTCCTGTTAAAAAAAATACTTATCTCCCCCATGGCTGTGTGAAAGACCCACATAAACAAAAGGCAAAACTGAGTGCCTATACATAGGAACTAGTGAAGAAGACTAAGCACAAAGCATTGTCAAATGGTCAAAGAAAAACTCATTAAAAATATTTGAGTCTTTCAGTTCCAGAATCTTTGGTGCTATCTGTAATAACAGCATGTGGAAAAACTTTGAGAAAAATGTGATTTCTAAGTTGATGGTGAATATAAGAACAGACATACTGTGTTAGACCAATGATCCATCTAGCCCACAACCCTGTCTTCCAACAGTGGCCAATGCCAGATGCCTCAGAGGGAAATGAACAGAACAGGGCAATTATTGAGTGATCTTCTGATCCTGTCCCAGCTTCTGGGAGTCAGAAGCTTTGGACATCCAGGGCATAGGGTTGCATCTCTGCCCATCCTGGCTAATAGCCATTGATGGACCTATTCTCCAAGAATTTATCTAATTTTTTGGAACCCTATTATAGTTTTGGCCTTCATCATGAAGACCTGGCAATGAGTTCCACAGGTTGACTGTGCATTCTGTGAAGAAGTACTTACTTTTGTTTGTTTTAAACCTGCAGTCTATTAATTGTATTGGGTAATCCCTGGTTTTTGTGTTAGATGAAGGGGTAAATAACACTTCTCTATTCACTTATTCTATTCTCCACACAATTCATGACTTTATAGACTTCTGTCATACTCGCCCCCCCTTAAGTCGTCTCTTTTCCAAGATAAACAATCCGAGTGTCTTTAATCTCCCCTTATACGGAAGCTGTTCCATACCCCTAATCATTCTGAAAACTGACCATTTATTCCTACCCTTTGTTTCCTGTATTATAACCAGTTACTGATCCATGACAGGACCTTCCCTCTTATCCCACAACTGCTTACTTTACTCTAGAGCCTTTGGTGAGGCACCGTGTCAAAGGCTTTCTGAAAGAAGTCCAAGTACACTATATCCACTAAATCACCCTTATACATGTTTGTTGACTACCTCAAAGACTTCCAGTAGATTGGTGAGGAATGATTTCCCTTTACAAAAGCCATTTTGGACTCTTTCCCAACATATCTTGTTCATCTATGTGACTGATAATTCTGTTTCTTACTATAGTTTCAACCAATTTGTCTGGTACTGAAGTTACTGGTCTGTAATTGCCAGCTTCGCCTCTGGAGCCCTTTTAAAAAATCGGTGCTACATTAGCTATCCTCCAGTCATCTGATACAAAAGCTGATTTAAGTGATAGACTACATACTGCAGTTAATAGTTCTGCCATTTCATATTTGAGTTCCTTTAGAACTCTTGGGTGAACTCCTGGTGACTTAAATAATTTATCAATTTGTTCCAAATCCACCTCTATTGATGCCTCAATCTGGGACAGTTCCTCAGATTTGTCACCTAAAAAGAATGGGTCAGGTGTGGGAATCTCCCTCACATCCTCTGCAGTGAAGACAGATGCAAAGAATTCATTTAGCTTTCCAACTGGGGCCTTGTCTTCCCTGCTTGCTCGTTTGGCACTTCAATCATCCAGCAGCCGCACAGATTGTTTGGCAGGATTCCTGCTTCTGATGTACTTGAAAAAAATTGCTATTAGTTTTTGAGTCTTTTTCTAGTTGCTCTTCAAATTATTTTTTGGCCTGCCTAAGTATACTTTTACATTTGACTTGCCAAAGTTTATGCTCTTTTCTGTTTTCCTCAGTAGAATCTGACTTCCAATTTTTAAAGGATGCCTTTTGGCCTTTAACTGCCTCTTTTAGTCTGTTGTTTAGCTACGGTGACATTTTTTGGTCCTCTTACTTTTTTTTTAATTTGAAATATACATTTAATTTGAGCCTCTACTGTGATGTTTTTAAAAAATTTCCATGCAGCTTGCAAGCATTTCACTCCTGTGAATTTTAATTTCTGTTTAACTAGGTTCCTCATTTTTGTGTAATTCCCCTTTCTGATGTTAAATGCTACAGTGGTGGGCTTGTTTTGTATTCCCTTTCTCACTCTTCCCAATGTTAAATTTAATTATATTATGGTCTCTATTACTGAGCAGTTCAGCTATATTCAGTTCTTAGACCATACCCTGTGTTCCATTCAGGACTAAATCGAGAATTGCCTCTCCCCTTGTGGGTTCCAGAACGAGCTGTTCCAAGAAGCAGTCTTTAATGGTGTCTAGTAACTTTACCCTTGCATCCTGAGGTGACATGTACCCAGTCAATATGGGGATAGTTGAAATCCCCCATTATTATTGAGTTTTCTATTTTTATAGCTTGTCTAATCTCCCTGAGAATTTCATAATCACCATCATTCTGGTCAGGTGGTCGGTAGTATATTTGTACTGCTATTCTCTTATTACTCAAGCATGGAATTTCTATCCATAGAGATTCTATCGTGCAGTGTCTTTTTCAATACTCTATCCATTATCTTGAAAATACACTACTCCCAGCACTGAAGGAGGACTATGACAACATCATAACAAAATATTTTAAGATCAGTCATAATTTTGCTGGCTAAACAAATTAGACAAGAGAATATCTTTAAATTATCCTGAAGGTTGTATAAGTAAACTGAGTCATTCAGGATACTTTGGTGTAGGGGACTGTATAAGAACCTGGATATTTGAGCTCCATTGAACTACTCATGTGCTTAAAGTTAGGCATACACTTAAGAACCTTGCTGAATGGGGTTTATAGATAGATTTATCTAGAGACCTAGTTCTCCCTTCATATTTACATCAGGCACATATACTGTGACTGAGAATAGGGACTCTACTATGTACTGAATTTTAGCATGTTACAGAGTCCATATAAATATTTGGAATCCATTTAGATATTTAGAGCACCAATAGGACACCCTTGTCCCAGCTATAAAATATTCTTGTAATAGGAACTTTTGACTTTTACCATCACTTGATAATTTGGGAGAAGTCAGAACCGTTTACATACTGATGCATAGTACAAGAGAAAAGTAACTGCAGCAAACAAAATTCAGAGCATAATTTTCACAGCATTTTCAATGAAAGAAGGCAATTTGATGTGGAACAATGCATTGAATTTAGAAAAGCATTGCTATTGTCTTCTGGCAAAATAAACCCTCAGACTGCCATTACTGCAAAAAATACAAAGGCATTTGGTACCCATGCTAAATATGCTCTGTAAGGAGGAGACTGATGAAAGGCAAGCCAATAACTCCAGATCAGCCATAGTGACTAACTAATGAACTATGTCAGTACAGTAGCTAAAATATCCTTGGGAAAAAAAGTCAACATTAGGAATTAATATTCTGTGCTGGTAGGATCTAGTTGCGATTCACCATTAAGATTTTGACGTTCTAATCTCCCTTTTCTTTTGTACTCAACCTTATCCTATCTGCCGCCACACCACATCAGATCTCACAGATTTAGCAGGCTCTCGCCT
Organism: Dermochelys coriacea; assembly: GCF_009764565.3. Taxonomy (NCBI): domain Eukaryota; kingdom Metazoa; phylum Chordata; order Testudines; family Dermochelyidae; genus Dermochelys; species Dermochelys coriacea. Next base: position 340,864,337 of record NC_050068.2, read on the forward strand.
GGTGAATACATGCATTGGAGACTTCTAAGGCAAGGCCAGACAACTGCAGGAAATAGTACTATACTGATAGATTCAATAGATGGCATGCTTCCCTCTGAGTTAGTACTGACATAATGTCTTTGTTATAATGTTAGGGGACACAATGCCAGTGGAGGTGTCTTTACTATGGAAAGTGGAACAGAAATCTTGACCACATGTGGTTCTTAAGAACTCATATTACTTATTGTAAAAATACCATATGGGTATTAGCCCTAGTGTCTTGGCCCAATTCCAAAAGGATAATTAGATTTCCATTACTGAGGTGGAATTTGTCTTCACTTCCTGTCCTAAATGGTTATGTAACTATGCTGTGCACTGTTAAACAGCTGCCACATTTTACCCTGGGGCATTCTGGAGGCAGATGAAGTGATTCCATAAATAAATATCCCTCTCTTGCTCTGCGTATTGCAAATAGAATGTTTAAGGCACCAGTGTCATGTAGGTTTTGAAAGTATACTCAAACACACACATATAATAATAGAGAAACATCTACATGTATATAGATAGATAAATATGATGTTCTGCAACACAATGTCCACTAATAAGGGTAACAGATGTTTTTATGCGCATAGTATTTAAAAGAGCAAATGGTACAGAAAGCAAAGCAATTGAGAGTTAAGCAACCAATGAACTGGTGGTAATGCTAGACAGTCACAGAAGAACTTCAAAGTCCCAAATGACCCTCACTTACTATGCCAGTGCAATAACATCAAAACTGGAGTAAATACAAATTCAGACTAAATAAAGTAACTATTTTGTGGCTCAAAACTAATTCCAATCACCCTAGAAATAAAGTAAAATTAATAAAATAAATATTTCAAGTAATATCTGGAGACACTTCCCACCAATGAGATCGCCTAGGCTGTCAAAGAGTCGCCCCAGCTCAGTGGTAGATTCCCCTTTGTTTGGGACATCTAACAGTTCACTTGATTAATTATATGCAACTACACAGAGGAATGAAGGCTTTGTGGTTAAGGTCCAGGACTGGACTCAGGAGCATCTTGATTTAATTCGTGCCTCTGCTACAAACCTCCCACGTGACCATGGGCCAGTCACTTAGGCCATGATTCAATGAGATACTTAAGCATGTGCCTGACTTTAATTATTCAAGAAGTCTTACTGAAGTCAATGGTACTTCTCGCTTACTATCTCTGTGCCTTAATTTTCTATCTAAAATGGAGATAATAAATATCAGAGCTGTCTCGAAATCAATTCTGTTTCACAAAAGCTTCGAGGTTTCAAAAGTTGTTTTTGTTTTGTATCAATGAAAATGAGACCTTTTGAAATTTTTTGCAAAATGGGAATAGAGAGAGACAGCAACTTTAGAATAGGCCATATCTAAATGGTTAGGGCACTCAGCTGGGATGTGAGGGACCCAGGTTCAAGTCCCCTTTTACCTGAACGTGAGTTTTACATATCTAAAGTCAGTGTCCTAACCAGTCTCATGACTAATTCCAAAAGTTTGACTCATACAGAATTCTAACTATATCTCTATCAGTCTTCAGCAAACACTGATTCTGACAAAAACTCTCCCTCCTATAACTGGTGTGCAACAACTCTGGCCTGCCATGGCAGTCCCACTCCACGTAGGTTGCATTTTCTGCATTGCCATTACTCTAGTAAAAGTATTGAAAGGTCACGGTTATTATTTTTTTTAATATAAAGCTAGGTCTCCAATGGAATTATTGCGTCTTTTTGTAACTGACTGTAGTGACAGAGCCTGTAACTTACCATCCAGGATTTTAAGAATAATTGCCAAACATACGCTGAAAAAAAGAAAAGGGTTAGATTGAAATTATGGGGCTCGCAGACAGGTGGTAGGAGTTCTAGCAAACTTATTAAATGTTAAAATATTATGTTAAGCATAAAATAAAGAGAAATTTTAAACAAAAATCTAAATATCCTAACACTGGTTAAAAGTCAATTTTCAGACCTGGGCACCAAGGGTAACGTGTTCAGAAGTTCTTAAGCAATTTAGGAGCCTTAAGTCCCATTTTCAAAAGTGACTTGGGCATAGAGAGTCTAAATCTCATTTTTCTATTTAGACTCTCTGTGCCCAAGTCACTTTTGAAAATGGAACGTAAGGCTCCTAAATCACTTGGACTTTTTTGAAACTTTTACCCAAGTTCACTCCATTGTGCAAGATAACCTATGGGACAATAATGAAAAACAAAACCAAACCAGGAAGCAACATCCAGTCAGAGGCAGGAGAGTCCATTTAGCACAAGGTATTCTTCCTTCCCACTGACCAATGGGCCATTGAAGTGAAATTAAAAGAACAAAACATTAAAAGCTACAATAATTCAGCAGACCTTGGAGATGACCTCCCTGGCTAGTGACAGCAAATATCCACAACCTCCCGTATTACTGGGATTTATTCAGTGTTGAAAGCTCTGGATAACTTGGACTAGGAGAGCCTGCATAAGCAGTCTTACTAGAGCTGTCTGACAATGGCTCAGATGGACATTGTTGTTCAAATATTAAGTGTAATCTTCTCAAATCTTCTTGACTTTTTTCCCCATTAACAGTAAACTGCCCTGAAATCATTTTGACAAGTGCTTCAGCTAATGCAGCGGCAGCCAGCATGCCTGCCACGGATAGCATCATGGAAATTTAGCTGCTTTTCCTGCACTTGTGAACCACTGTAAAATTATGAACAGCTGCACCAGAAGATGATAAACAGACAAAAATGTAACAAGTCTTCCTGTTTATTACATAACTCAGTATTAAATAAACCTATGCAAGAGAACCTAAATTTTTCCACTAACCCTTTCTAATAAAGATTGAAATGTAATGAAATATGTAAGAAAGATGCATCATCATGAACTAGGAGTCTGCAAAATAGGGCATTTAGTTAATTATTTATTAACATTTCCACCAAGAATATTATTGAGGAAATGTGGACTATCCACATTAGAAACATTTTTATCTTTAAGAGATAATGCAACTCCTGTTTTCTTTGGGCAAGATTTATATATGAGAGAGGAAAAGAGATCAGAAATGTAAAATTGATACTACTCATATATTTTTTTTGCATGGAAGGTAGAAAGAAAAATCCCTTATGGTTTTGAATGTGCTTAGTAGAATATGTCTTTTAATTACACCACGTTTGTATAAAACAAAAAAAAACCCGTCAAGGAAAAAAAATTACTTTCTTACATTTGACAAAACAAATAGCATAGCAACTTACCTGCATATGTGAGGAACATGCGAAATTTGGAGGGGAAGGGCAGAAGACTGTACTTCTGCTATATTGAAAACTAACAGAATTGGTCAAAATTGAAAACAAAATCACCTATATCTCAATCATCTCCAGCATCTAGGGGAAGCACAGTTCTGATGCAGTATGACAATTCCTATGTTGTTCTTTCTTGGATTTTGTTTTTAATTGTCAGCATATGATTTAAAATTAACCTAAAGAGCTTCACGAGAGAGATTTATCCATGGGCCAAATTATGAACCAATGTAACATCAATGAAGTCTTTTATTACTCCAGATTTACACTGGGGTAACTGAGATCAGAATCTGGCTCACCTGACTTGGCTTGGTTAGCTGTGATGTACAAATTACAGCCTCAAATCCTGCCACGTGATCCAGACAGGTTCATTCATGAAGTCCCACTGAAATCAGTGCAGTTTCTGAATCGGACAAGTGGCTGCCCACAGGTCTCAGATTGCACAATCGCGGTCTATGATTTCTTAGGAGGTTAAAAACAAATGTGCTTTAGCTTTGTTAAATAGCCTTAGGCTATAGGAAAAGACAAAGTTGTGTCATTACTAGATCATTTCCGTAGTATGAAACACAATCATGAGAGGTAAATTGGTATGTATAAATGCGCTGGACTTTTCCTCCCTTGTCAAAACTAATGACTTATAAAGTAGTTTAAGAAATCATTCCAATATGCTATTTTGATTATACAGTGTCTCTATGTACTTGATTTGTTTTTTTCCTAGTTGACAATGAAAATAAGACAGCAAATTAAAGGCACATGCTAACATAATGGTAAGAACAGTTACAGAGGTCGGACATGAATTATTTTAATATCTTACCAACCAAGCTGCTGATACTTCACAATTCATGAACAAATTTTCTGTTACTACAGAGTCATGCTTTTATTGACTGGTATAAAAACACCATTTGTATCTTTTTTATCCTGCTGTGTTTCTATTTTATTGGAAATGTCCTGTAACAGGTATAACATCAGCTCAGATTACCAAGAAATCTATAAAATAGCTTTCCTGCTACTACCTTTGGAGCAGATTGAAAGAATACATTATGATCCCACTGAGTCACTGATAAAAACTGTTATTCACAGGCAAACATGATTTATCCTCACCTGTTAGAAATTCTGGATTTATCCACTTCATTATATAATGCATTGCACTCGCATTGATTAGCAACACAGATGTATTATTAAAGAGACACTGTTTGCAAGCATGTGTTCCAAATTTAAGTTTTGAGGTTTACAACATAGAATAGGAACAGAAATGTTTGATGCAAATAAGAGTGGTCATAAACAGTGTCTTGGGAGAATTAAACATTCCCTGGCAGGGCTAGAAACACAAGCAAGAGCCTTATGCTATTGCATAAGAACCAGGAAATGATACTGACCAGTTAAACTTTATTGTCCAAGCAACATAAAATGAAAAATTAATACAGAATCAATGGTGAAAAGAAACTTAGATTTAAAAAATGAGTATGCTTTTAATAATACAAGTAAGGTTTTGTTTAATATGACATTAATATGGGATATTAATATAAAAGGGATATAGTTTACCTTTTTTTCCAGTTCCAGGCCAGAACTTATGATGACTAGTTCTATGCTCCAGGACTAAAACTACTGCAAAATCGATGGCTTCCCAGTTATATATTTAATTCAAAATCTAAAATAATTGTAATATAAATGTAAGGTAGGGAAAAGCATGGGACTTTTTCTTCCCTTGCTATAATGCTCTGTGGGTGGAATGTTAAAAAGCACTCAGTATTGGGCAAATTCTGCTCCTGCTGAAGTCAATGGAAATCCCACTGACTTCAATGGAAGGAGAGCTAGGCAAAAACAGAATGCTATTAAGCATCCCACCTTTAGTGCTTATTAACAACAGCCAACCTTAGCATATTTGAGTAGGCCTGCAAAACAAGTTTTTTGTAGCCCCTCTGGTCTACAGACATAACAGATTCCCATCTATTATTATCACACCATCATACATGGGGTTGACCTAAATGTTTGGACTGGGCTAGTGAGATGGTTCTTTGGAAGACAACCCAAACTTAAATGGTTCACAGAAAGTGTGTGTGCATTATATACATTTTCCTCCTACTTTCCTAATACAGAAGTAGAAACCAGCTACTTGTTCCCTTCAACCTAGTGATTGATTTCACTTTGGGTTACATCGATTTCCATTTTTCAAGTCTATCATTGCAAGAAAAAGGGCTAGCCGCTTAAAAAAATAAGCTGAAATTCTCTATTACATGTATAGTGCCTCAGATGATAAGCCCAATGACTAGCTTTACAAATAACAATGATCGGCGTTAGGCCTGTGTTGGACAGAATGCACATTATTTGGTAAGACTGTTGTCCAATTTTATTCATATATTTTTTCACTATTACATTAGTGTTTGAAGGATAAATAATACAGGAAGTGAAACTTTTTTCCCTACTATTTCAGGTTTTTTTAAAATGTAAGAATTGTTTATGGCTGTGGCTCATAAGCTGGCAGTCACATTAGGGCTTGTCTACACAGTCATTTAGTGCACAGCAAGCTGGGGTTTAAATCTACAGTACTGTAACCTGCTGTATTCTGACTGGCAGTGTTGATCATGCTACTGTGCATTTAATGTGCGCTTTGACGTACTTCAGTAGGACATACTGCACATAACGACTTGGTGTGCGTCAGGCTGGAGCACTGCACAATCACACTCTGCTGTGCCACACACTAAGTTTCCATATGAAAAAGTCCTTTGTCTCCTCCTTCCCACTTGTCCAGGTCATAGACAGATCTTGGATATTATTCTATCCCATCCTCTAAAGCCCAACAGATAAACCTCTTGTCTAAGCCTCAATCATCTCACATCTTGACTTCAGTATTTTGCTCTCTAGGTTCCTTGACACCCATATTGCTTTGCTACAGCCCATCCAAACTCTAGCTGCTAAAAACTTCCATGCCCATCAGTTTGTTTTGTTTTTGTGATCTTAAGGGTTCCTAAATTCCATAGACTAGACCCCTTGGAAAGCTCAGTCTTAATCTCCTTTTCACAAACTCGAGTTAAAACACATTCTGAAATTCATGTACAGTAAGAAAGAGACAGAAATACTTGTCATAATCGACAGGTTTATCTTACTGTGTAAACCCTAAGCAAGTTAATTTACATTGACTGAGATGCATTATATTTACAATTTGATTTTATGGACAACAGTAACTTACTAATTTATTGCACATTTAGTACTTTATGAAGAGAGCACTAAAATCCATATTTAGAACTTGAAGTTATTTGTGGAAATGAATAGAAATATAATCTTGTTCATTTTTCCTGATTACAAGGTAAAATATAACATATCTTGCTTTTAGGATCATTTCATTTGTTTCATTTTGGGTTAAGAGAACTAGAAAGGTGTTGCTGATGTTACAACACAAGTGTAAAGAAATCTATTGTATTCAGTTTGGCTCTGTGGTTATCAGAGCAATCATACACAGGCTTCCATTGAAACATCTATCACATATTCAACCCCTTCTGTGCCTATGATAGACTCACAATTTGATCTCTCTCTCTCTCTCTTTTAAGAAAGGAGGTTAGAATGCAAATCTGTAATATAGAGGAGAAAATCTGTTGACCTAGATGAGTCATTACACATTAGATTTAGTCATTATAACAAAATGTTTGATTCATTTAGTGCATCCTTAAATTTCAAAACCATTTCTGATCATTGCAACTGTGGCCATATAATGTACATTTCAGTACAGAGTACTGCCTAGAAGGCTCAAACGTGGTTGTTATTAGTGTTGCTTGAGCATTCCATAATTCTGTGGCTGCAATCCCCAGGAGGACCACTGGACTGCATACAGAATACATCATGGAAACAAAGGAAAAATGGACGAGAAGATATACAGTACTGACTCTCTATAATAATGAACCATCCTTTCACACCTAGGTCAATACAGAATGGGGCACCCTGAATACTCTGTTTATAATGCTAGAAAATGATACTTTCTGAGGAGTCAGTGCAAAAGAAAATCAAGGCATTTTTACAAGCCAAGAGAATACAAAGGATGATGCATCAGGAGGGAAGGTCCTTTCAAAGCATTTCAGAATGATGTGGCTCTGCTTCATATATTAAAATTCTTTTCAATAACTGTTTTCCCTCATACTGGTGCAGTGCAGTGAGTACACTATGACTATACTACACTGCTTAAAGGGCAGTTGAAATATATGAACATTCTCTCCTTCTATGGTATTTTCTTGGTCGATTGGATTTGTGCTGCTAATCCATGGGCAAAATCCTGCTCTCAGCTCTGTCTGGCAGATCTTGATTCTGATCTATTCTGCAGTCATGGAACACTCATTAAGTCAGAATCCACAAAGATGGGCAGGGTATCAGAACATGAAGTTTGCCTACGCTAAGCCTTTCGAGCCAGATCCTCCACTATCACATATTTGCATTTCCCAATTGACTTTAATGGAACTATGCCAGTTTACACCAGCTGAGGATCTAGCCCTTCAAAAAGGGTAACTATTTCCAGGATTACAAAGTTACATAAACCAAGCTTTATCCTGTACTCAACTATGGATTCTGCAGATGAGCAAACTGCAGTGTCTCTATAATTACATTGCTATAGAACTGACAAAAATCAGAATACCCAAGGTAAATGACCACTGATTTTCATATCATGAAGGGAGATGGGAAACAGAAGAAGGTATGACACAAATGAAAAAAACCTGAAAGCCTGATGAGTACATTTTCTGTATTATTAGATTTGAGCAGTCACAATTTTCAACTTGTTTGTATTTCTCGCAAATTTACAACTCTCCTGAGACATAGCTTTCTCTTTCTTACCTTAAAACCAGTCAAAGGCCAGAATTTTTCATAGTTGGTTGTCTAAAGCTAGGCAGCTAAATCGATATTTACACCTACATTTTCACAAATGACTTGTGATTTTGGGAACTTCCATTTTGTGTATCCACCTTGAAAACATCTGATTTTGAGAAAGCATTGACCACCCACTCTCTGAAAGACCAGGTGGTGTCTCAAGACTTAGCTATGGTTTTAGGTCAGGACAGTATGAACAATTTCTGTTGAAATTGTTTTCCAATGGAATTTTTTTTTTTGGACAAAATGTGAGGGGAGGCAGTTGCATCACGGAAGATGTAAGCTGACCAGAAGCCTAACCTAGAGAAGAGAATGGGAGGAGGAGGGAACTCAAACTACAACTCCCAGAGGCACCATGGTAGCATTTCTGAAACAAAATATTCAATTTTTTCTTTTTTTACTTTTTTTAGGGAAAAAGCCCAGCTCTAATTTAGGTGCCTAACTTTAAACATGCAGGTTTGAAAATATTGGCCAATGTTTTATCATCTTCTAAGAACTTTGTAGCTCAAAATGTCTTGATTTCCACTGTTGAAGTTATGCAGCTTGGCTAAAGGTATTGCCATCTCTTTTTAATCTCAACACCAGGGAATGGAACGTGCAGACACTCCTCTTTAAACAGACTGGAAATAGATAGGACTCATAGCCACCCAACTATTATGCTATGACAATGTCAACTGCTGTTATAAATAAATAAGTAATTAAGTGAATATCAGTTCATTAATATTGGCAAATGTGGAAAGCAAAAGATTCAGTCCATTTGCAATTTGTTAGAAACTGTGTTTTGTAGCAATAGCTCAGTCTAATTCAGTAGGTACATGTGTTAAATTTGGTTGAAGATAATTAGGCATGCATTCAATTCTTGGTCAGATTTCTCTATTGGAAACTCATACTCCCACTGTATTGTAGCATTCTTTTCCTAACCTGCTGTAGGCATTTCAAAAAGAATGATTATCACAAGATGCACCCTGCTTCTCATCTCCCATTACAAATTAATCTTTAAATTTTCTAAACTAATTGTTAAATTTCGGTTTAGCAGTTAGCATTGCTCAACATTTACTGGCAGAATTAACTACCTCACTCACTACAGGGCTGATATTTCAAGCTCAATTACATATTCATATGACTCAGATTGGTAGCTCATGTCTTCTTACAATAACCATAGCCAGAAGTGGGCTGAAACCAGAAAATCAAATCCAAACACTTTCAAAATTCCTGGAGGAGTTGGCTTAGAATCCTTGGATTGGACTGCATGGGTTGGGTTAGTCATTAGATCTAGAATTAGAAGAGGCCCATTTTCTGGTTACGTTTTGGATAGGGCTACAATCTCACATGAACAGACTTCCCATCAGATTTCCTCTTAAAATGTCTTATGCAAATAGTCAAATTGTATAGATGTCCACCATTTATGAACTATGTAACATTAACTGTAGGTGGCTGGATTCTTCAATTGACCTGACCTGTTAGCAGGTGTTTGAACTTTGCTGGGAGATGCTAACTCACTGTGGCAAGTGTAACAGTGTAACCCCAGCCTGGATGAGAAGATGTGGGATTGGCCTGTCTAGAGTGTGCGGATTAGAACTCCAAAGAGATTAACTCTAGGAACATCCCATCCTGGGAAGAAGTTTAGGATTAGAGTTTGTTAGATTGCCTTAATAAAATCAAATCCTGGGACGGTGGTGAGTTTTGACTCTACATCAGCATTTTGAGTAATTGATTTGGAACCAACTGCTCAGCATAACCCGATTCACAGAATCATACAATTATACAAATTCACCCCAACTAACACACTTCGGAGGCGTAAATAGTTAGGAACCTCATGGTTACACTAGAGTTGACATTAATGACACTAGTCAGATGCAGTGTCTTCCTAATAGTAAAACTCTCCAGTGCTGTTGCGTTGGAATGGATGCCACTCAGTATAGAGGGCCCCGAGGCTCCTCTCACCCACCCACATAAATCCATCTATTTTACAACAAGGAAGTAGACAGAATGTGCCGCAGTGTGTGGCATCAGTGTGAAAAGGAACAAATCCGTTTAAACTAAGAATTGATCTGGAACTCTTCCAATAATGAAAAGTTATGGGAATTTGAGATTGAAACTATCTGCATGAAGGCAGGATTGTCTGTCCTAATCCCTTTTTGGCTGTGCCTAAATCCTTTCTAGTAAGAGCCAATGAATAATAAGGGATTTAGTCTTTTTTATTGATTGATTGATTGATTTCATCCTTTAATCCCTCTGTTTCTTTCTCTCTCGATTCTATGACTTTTTCCATACAGTCCCCTATGCCTGGAGCCCCATTTCTGACCCAATCTGCCAGAGATCTCCACCCTCTCCTATTCCAAATCCCTATTTAAAAATACATTTCTTCTTTGAAACCTTCTAACCACTGCTAACTTTCAAAAAGCATGCTCTAATAACCAAAGCAGATCTTATTGATGATACCCTACTCCTCCTTTCTCTTTGCCTCTCTACTGTTCCATCATAACCTATATCTTGACCTTTGTGACTGTAGCTTTACAAGGCAGCATGGGGAGACATTTTCAAAGTCATAAATGGCAGGTAGGCACCTCACTCCCAGTGACTGTGAATGGCGTTAAGTGCCCAACTGTCATTTGTACCTTGAAAATCTCCTTACTGTGTTTTATATATCAGCAAGCACCATAGACATTTACGGGGATGCACAAACAACATGCTCTTGTCACCATATTATAAGTATAGTTAGGATAAGTGTTCTGTGATTTCTGTTTAAAAATATCCTTTGTGAAACATGCAAGATATATTCACTCTACTGTATGCACTGGGTAAATAAGCATTGTGTGTATTACAAAAAGAAAAGGGGTACTTGTGGCACCTTAGAGACTAACAAATTTATTTGAGCATAAGCTTTCATGAGCTACAGCTCACTTCATCGGATGCATTCAGAGGAAAATACAGTGAGGAGATTTATATACACACACAGAGAACATGAAACAATGGGTTTTATCATACACACTGTAAGGAGAGTGATCACTTAAAATGAGCTAGTACCAGCAGGAACGGCGGGGGGAGGGAGGAAAACCTTTTGTGGTGATAATCAAGGAGTGCCATTTCCAGCAGTTAACAAGAATGTCTGAGGAACAGTGGGGGGTGGAGTGGGGGAGAGAAATAACATGGGGAAATAGTTTTACTTTGTGTAATGACCCATCCACTCCCAGTCTCTATTCAAGCCTAAGTTAATTGTATCTAGTTTGCAAATTAATCCCAATTCAGCAGTCTTTCGCTGGAGTCTGGTCTTGAAGTTTTTTTGTTGAAGGATAGCCACTCTCAGGTCTGTAAACGAGTGACCGGAGAGATTGAAGTGTTCTCCGACTGGTTTTTGAATGTTGTAATTCTTGACGTCTGATTTGTGTCCATTTATTCTTTTACGTAGAGACTGTCCAGATTGACCAATATTCATGGCAGAGAGGCATTGCTGGCACATGATGGCATATATTATATTGGTATATGCACAGGTGAACAAGCCTCTGATAGTGTGGCTGATATGATTAGGCCCTATCATGGTGTCCCCTGAATAGATATGTGGACAGAGTTGGCAACGGGCTTTGTTGCAAGGATAGGTTCCTGGGTTAGTGGTTCTGTTGTGTGGTTGCTGGTGAGTATTTGCTTCAGGTTGGGGGGCTGTCTGTAAGCAAGGACTGGCCTGTCTCCCAAGATCTGTGAGAGTGATTATAGATCTGAGGGTGGCTATCCTTCAACAAAAAACTTGGACCAATCCACACAAGAGATCCACTTCCGGGACACTATGGTGCTAATAAGCGAAGGTCACATAAACACAACCCTATACCGGAAACCTACTGACCTATTCCCACCTACATGCCCCTAGCTTTCATCCAGATCACACCACACGATCCATTGTTTACAGCCAAGCTCTACGATATAACCGCATTTGCTCCAACCCCTCAGACAGAGACAAACACCTACAAGATCTCTATCATGCATTTTTACAACTACAATACCCACCTGCTGAAGTGAAGAAACAGATTGACAGAGCCAGAAGAGTACCCAGAAGTCACCTACTACAGGACAGGCCCAACAAAGAAAAAAACAGAATCATCATCAAGGATCTACAACCTATCCTGAAGGACGACCCATCACTCTCACAGATCTTGGGAGACAGGCCAGTCCTTGCTTACAGACAGCCCCCCAACCTGAAGCAAATACTCACCAGCAATCACACACCACACAACAGAACCACTAACCCAGGAACCTATTCTTGCAACAAAGCCCGTTGCCAACTCTGTCCACATATCTATTCAGGGGACACCATCATAGGGCCTAATCACATCAGCCACACTATCAGAGGCTCGTTCACCTGCGCATCTACCAATGTGATATATGCCATCATGTGCCAGCAATGCCCCTCTGCCATGTACATTGGTCAAACTGGACAGTCTCTACGTAAAAGAATAAATGGACACAAATCAGACGTCAAGAATTATAACATTCAAAAACCAGTCGGAGAACACTTCAATCTCTCCGGTCACTCAGTTACAGACCTGAGGGTGGCTATCCTTCAACAAAAAAACTTCAAAAATAGACTCCAACGAGAGACTGCTGAATTGGAATTAATTTGTAAACTGGATACAATTAACTTAGGCTTGAATAGAGACTGGGAGTGGATGGGTCATTACACAAAGTAAAACTATTTCCCCATGTTATTTCTCCCCCCCATCTCACCCCCTCACTGTTCCTCAGACATTCTTGTTAACTGCTGGAAATGGCCCACTTTGATTATCACCACAAAAGGTTTTCCTCCTTCGCCCCCCCCCTTCCTGCTGGTACTAGCTCATCTTAAGTGATCACTCTCCTTACAGTGTGTATGATAAAACCCATTGTTTCATGTTCTCTGTGTGTGTATATAAATCTCCTCACTGTATTTTCCACTGAATGCATCCGATGAAGCGAGCTGTAGCTCACGAAAGCTTATGCTCAAATAAATTTGTTAGTCTCTAAGGTGTCACAAATACTCCTTTTCTTTTTGTGAATACAGACTAACACGGCTGCTACTCTGAAACCTGTGTGTATTACAGTGACTGATATAACCCTACTTTGATGCACGAAGTGGTGCTAGCAACTTATAATTAATTTGGCTAATCAAAGAATTATAGAATGCATTTGTAGATTCATATATTTTAAGACCAGAAGAGACCTTTGTGATAATTTAGTATGATCTCCTGCATTACACAGGCCAAATAACCTTGCCCAATAAGCTGTGCACCAGGTCCATAACTTCTGCTTGCGCGCCAGCATATCTTTTAGAAAGACGTCCAGTCTTACTTAGAGATGGCAAAGAATGTAGAATGTATCACATTCCTAGGCAGCTATTCTAATGGTTAATTACTCTCACTGTTAAAAACTTGTGCCATATTTTCGAGTCTGAATTTGTCTAGCTTCAGCTTCCAACTACTGGATCTCATTGTGCTTTTTTTGGGTAAGATTAAAGAGCTGTCTATACTATCATAAATTCTTCCCTATGTAGGTACTTGTAGACTATGATCAAGTCATCTTTTAACCTCTGTCTTCAATAAACTAAATAGCTTGATCTTTTCTCATTTTAATTAAGATGTATATCATCCCACTCTATAAAGTGGGCACCCATTACCTAAATTGAAACACACAATCTAAACACCAGTACAGTACAAAAGCCTGTGTTTATCATGCATTGACAACACCACAAATACAGTGAGTATAATAAATTCAAAGATTTTCCAACCACTCAGTCCACTCTCTTTCCAAAAGCCAGTGGAGAAAACAAATCCCATAGAATAAAAGTCACAATGGTAAGTGTGTGTCAAGAGGCAACAGTGGAGTTGTATGGCATGCTATTGTATGGCATGCTGAGTGGACAAGTCAGAATTACTAAGCATATATTTCTCAGAAAATAAAACTGGACACCTAGCTTTTCCCTGTCTATCATCCAAACTATAATTTAATTTTATATTGAGAAACAAAGTACCCCTTGATGTATTGTTTATTTCTTACATTGCAAGAGAGAGATGTACAATAATGAAAACTATTTGCATGTTTGAAGAACTTTTAACCCGCTAGGTCTTTTAGAGTTTAATTTGTAAAATAAATACAAGAAAAAAAGAAAGGTAAAAGTGTGGTGCAGTGAATCCCAGGTTAGGCATGTGGGAGTACTCTTGGGCTACCAGTTTTTGTGGATGAACAACATTTTAGTGACTAAAGTATAAGCAGTGTCAGAACAGGCTTGGAGCCTTGGATGTCGAAGCACTATTCAGCGTACAACAGGTAAACACTGATTACAATATGGAACTCTAAGCAGGAAATGCCATTGTCCTTGTGCTATTACTCCTGTTTTTTTCTGACTCTATGGTAGTCCTTGGCTTTCAAGGGCAACAACCTCACCCCAAGTTTAAATGTGGTACCAAATTCAATGCAAGGTCTTTTTAAAAAAAATATTTAAACTAGCCAAACACTGCTAATACATAGAGAACTTGAGTTACATGTTTTCATTTGAGTTTTGGGGATGCCTTCTCTACCCTGGAGCCAGTGTCACTGGAATGAACCAGGAATCTAAGGCATATTGCAAAATGGAAGCAAAAATGACATGTTTGTAGAATGTTTCAGGGCTCAGCTAGAACCTTGGTTGAGAGTCCTCAATAGGCAAGGGTAATGCTGCATGGAGACTCACTTACAGCCTGATCCAAAACCCACTGAAGTGAATTGGAGTCTTTTCACTGACTTCTGTGAGCTGTGGATTAGGCCCTAAATCACTGGATGATACCATGCAAAACACAAGAGAAATCAATATCTGGATTCATTTAGCATCTCAGCACACAACTTACAAGCATAAAGACCTAGGAGGCAGCAAGTGGCTTAAAATCACTTAAAATCCTTTGCCATCTGGATATTGACATTCACTATTTACACAACATTCTTTATGAAGTTTTCCAGGAGAAAAAAACATGTGGACCTATGGTGTTTGGACACAATTAAAAGGGCACATGCTAATTTGGATGGCATGAGTGGCCATTACAGCTCTGCAAGCGTCTGGGTAATCAGACTCAGCCAGTGCAAGAGGAAAGATTGATGATGACGAGACTTGGATGTCTAACCCTCTTTTTGACATGCACATGCAAGTAACCTACCAATCCTATTATAACCAGCCACAAGGCATTTCTAGCAATCTATGCTGGATAATAATTCATACTTTATAGAATCTGTAGAATTTGGATTTTACTTTTAACAGTAAATTCTGTTTTGATTAAGCGCTTCTCTTTTCCGCATTTGACACTGCCCTGAAAGGGATGGCCCAACAACACCAATACCAAGGATAGGGTACAGTCAAAAATTAGGATGGGAAGAGCCACTGATCCATCTAGTCATCTAAAAACATAAGAACGGCCATACTGGGTGTGACCAATGTCCATCTAGAAATTTCTAGAAACTCTGTGGCTACTTAGACAATTTTTTTCTTCCAGTCCAAAATAGTCCTGCCTACCATATATTTGTGGGAGCTTGAAAAAACTGAGGGAAATCTGAGATACAGCAGATTGACTCTAAAAGTCAATGTCTATTGCACTGCATTTTTTCTCTTAACTTGTCTTTGGCTCAAGGGGGAGGCAGCTGATGGGGAAAATTTTCCTCGGGTTTGAAGTGGTAGGCTAAATTATTCCAATGCACTCGTCTAAAAGTGTGTTAACTGTAGTATATTTTTCATGCACCTATCTGGGTGCTTAATAATTGAGTCTTAACAGTCTGTCCCAAAACAGATTACCTAAACAAGCCTTCTTCAGCCCCTGAACTATCCCTAAATATCTATAACATTCACTTAAATTAGGCAGTAGGGTCTAATATTTAGGACACTGAACTGTAAACCAGGTAATCCTGGGTTCTAATCCTAGCTCTAGCACCAACATATTGGAAACTCTTCAGGACAAGGGCCGTGTCTCATGACGTGTTTGCACGATGCCTACCACATCTGATCTGGGGCCTCTAGGTGCGACCGTAATACAAATAATAAATAATAACCAGCAATGGGTCAAAGTCAGGAACATTTTTGGTTAAGACAGTAAACTTGTGGACTGAGAGAGACAGAAAGTTCCACTATGTTTCAGGGAGCAGAGAAGTCATAAAGGGAAGCTATATCAGCAAGGACAGGTAGACCAAAATCTGTCAGGTAACTAATCCATTCACGTTAAGTGGGATCGACTATGCCCATATAATGTCTGAGGAAATACCATCTAGTCTATTTAAAAGTCTGGCCATGCTGCTGCATGCTTGCAAATGTCTCACATCGAAAACGATGGAAAGCTTCCTGATCTCATTTAATGCAATTGTTTCCCCTTTCTAATCAAATATTTTCATAGTGTAAAACTTACAAGAGCATCATAGGCTGTTTTACTATTTAGCAGACAGTACTGCCGCAGAGCCATGAAATATGGCCCTTCATTGTTAATATAATTTTGAAAAATAAAGTATGTTTATTACCTGTTATTTTCTGTTAATTGTTTTGTGTGGGGAAAAATAAAAGCTGCTACCTTGAAGCATAAAAAAAATGACAATGTGCAGTCATAGTTGAGAGAATGAAAGTGTTCGGGCTATGAAAATTATGTAAATGATGCATTCCAGGAAAAGAACTTTCTAACCCTCAGGGTCTTTAAACAGCATTAATTCAAGAAGTTAGATACAAAATGTAACTTTTCATGCTAATAATGATTTCATAAGGAAAAACTCGTTAGTAAAGGTGACAAATATGAAATTCTATTGAACATTTAAATTCAGAAAACTGAGTGTGTGCCCCGGGAAATATTTACACAGCCAATGACTCTCTGATGTTATTAAGTAATTTATTTGAGAAAGTCTCCATTCATGAGTTTACATAAGAACAATATCAGGTTTACAAAGGCTTGTGTTGTCAGTATAGTAAATAACTAATTTACAGTGACTTTTGCTTAAGATTTTCATTAGGTTGTTCAATATTGTTTGATAATTTAATGTCAGTTTCATTAGATCATAGTTCTCCCTCCATGAATAGAGAAAATTAGAGCAAAAATAAATTATGCTACTTAGAACGTTAACTAAACTTCAGAACTATATATGAGAAGTGAGAAAAATTAACCTGATTTTCATCTAAATTATAAATCAGCTTAGCTATATAATGCAGGGCACTAGCTGAAATATTGCAATTAAGCATCTGAAGTGGTAAGAGCCTAAATTTTATTGGTGTGCACATTTTTCATATGCCAGATCGTCCAATGACAATCCAAACACTGTGTATTGCTTACTCATTCTGGGTGGTTTGGTTATCTGCAGCATCATTTTATCAATTTATAGGCTTCTTTGCATTAGCATCAGCAGTGAGCCTTTTCATTAAATAAGTCTGGAAACTCAAATACCCTCACACTTCTAGAGAATTCATCCTTGATCTTTATGATTATTAATTACAACGTGATCTAGAAACTGGAACCATTGGGCTAGGCACTGTAAAAACACATAACAAAAATATAGTCCCTCCCCATAATATAGTCCCTGTTACAACTTGAGTGGATATGACAGACAGAAGGAACAGAACATCCTTTCAGTCTTGATGTTGACACATAGGTGGCGATGGATATGTGGAATCTTCAATAGCTACTGCTCATGTCATAATATCCTGGATATACTTAGGGAGAACTTGCTTTCTTTATCCTATGTGACACCTTTCACCAGAACTAAATTCAATGACTAAGCCACTAACCTGCAACAGATAATGTTCCAAGATATACAGTGATCAGTGTGCGACACTCTTTGCTGCCCCATAAGTATAGTGTTGGCTTGCAGTGCAGACAGAAAAGGTGAGAGCAACAGGAAATGAATTGACTGCTATGAAAGGAGGACACATATAAGTGTCCACAGCTAAACACAGCTAAAAAGATGCTCTTCATGGAGGCGGCTTGTGTGGACTGGAGGGGGGTGATGTGGATGTCAGGGAGTACAGAGAAAAGTAGGTTACAGAAACGGAGATGATTAGGGCCTGGATGGGAGTTTCAGCTGCAAAAACACAAAAAGCGGCTGATCGTAGAGGTACTGTGCAGGAAGAAGTGAAAGGATATAGACCTGGCTTGGTTGGATGGGGAAAGGGAGGGAGGAGAGGCAGAGATCAACCTTGGTTATGGCCCTGAGTGACAAGGAGAATGGTGTATTGCCTTTAAAAGAGCACATGAAGAATGGGGGAAGGGAAATGGCTCGGAGAGAAGATAAAGAGCTCAGTTTTGTCCATGTTTAAGTTATAAGAATGTATCATTTAGAACAAAATAAGATTAGTTCCTGTGCAATCAGCAAGGCCATCAAGAGTCCTCTTGGCTTGCTGCTGCTGGTAGATGCCTGATGGGTGAGGAATTGGAATCAGGAAGAGAGAAACAAACACAGTAGAATGAGTTAGTATTTTGTTAATAGAACAAGCCACTCATTTAAAAGAATATTTTTATTCCTGACGAAAGGCATGGGTGCAGATTTTCATATGAGAAAGTCATGTAAAAATCAATCGGAGGTTTCATTATGACGGAAGCAGAGGGACTGTGCTCATCTGTCTTGTGAAAGCATGAATGCAGGACGCAGTAAGAAGAATGTCCCACGGGGCAGGTCCTCAAAGACCGAATCTAAATAATTCACATAGGATTCAAGTAATTGTTTTGAAAAAGATGCATTAAGAATATTCCCCATTAACAGCAATGTGTTGGTGACACCTGAATTACTCATGATAGTTGTGTAAAATAACTGGCTGTAAAAACAATAGGGGCCAAAGGTAATATATGGTTTATATTTCTTCCTGTCTTCCCCCCACCTGACCCATGTTGGGCAGAGTTTACTGATACAGACAGTATTCATTATTGTTCTACCATGACAGGTTGCAGGCCATCACACCTTCAAGTCCCATCATTCCGATGATTTTCTCACACTGGATTTAGATACCAAGGTAACAGTAGCTCTAGAAATAACTATAAAGTAACATAGCCCTGCTGACCCCACCCAACTTCAATTCCAACTAGATTTTAAGCAGCTGCTAATCCCTGGAGCACAGAGAGAGTTAGAGACTGACTTCAATGTGAGCTGCTCAGTGCCCAGCCCTTTCAAAAGTCAGGCTTCTGCTCTGAGTGCTGGGGAAGCCCCCATTGTGACTTAGGGTATGTCCAGGCCTCAATTGCAGGGTGTGATTGCCCATCTTGTCGATATGCCCAAGTGGTGTTAATCTAGCCAGTTTGGGTCCTGGAGCAGTAAAGCCACGCACTTTACTCAGGTGGCTAGCGCATGCTGCCACAGATTCACTGCTCCAGGACTTGACTAAAGCTAGATGAAAGCTAGTTCTGGTATGTTTACTTGATCTGCAGCCAAACCCTGTGATTGCAGTACGGACATATCCTTGGTCTGCCTTGGGGGCCTGTCAAAGTTACAGCAGCCTCCCTGGGCTACCATATGGCCTGCAGCCCTGCCTGGAATCTGCACAGTGCTTTGGCCAGCATGTCCCCTATGCTGGGGCTTGCAAAAGGGTCTTCAGCTTTCTCTTTAGTGCCTGCGGTGGGGGGAATCCACTCCCAGGAGGAACAGGGACTTTTAGTAACCTTTTATGCAGCTTCAGTCCTTTTACCTGCCATACAGGGACTGCAAAGTGGGAATGAGGAATCTCATCCTTAGGGCCTAACATTAGGCACCTGTTTGAATAGCAAACCTTACGTGTAGCCTCTACTAGTGATTCTCAGACTGTGGTCTGTTTAGCTCTCGTTGGTAGTCTCCAGAGAGCTGGTGAGTCAAATGGCACTGACTGTACCTCCTTGTCTCACCAGAGGTCTTAGGGATGTTGCAAAGAAGAGCCTGGGTGCCTGTAAACTCAGCTGGAAACATGGAGGAGGAGCCAGTTCGCATCCTTCTCCTAATAGCACATAAGAAGAGAGGGAACAGGAATTATCCTCAAGGATGGGAGCTCATCAGTGAAACAGTGTAAAATACCTCAGTATCACTTTTCTATGTAACCGTTTGCTGTAGTGGCCACACATGACAAACAAAAGAGGAGGTGGTCCATGTGACTCTGAATGGGAGAGGACCATTGGACAATCTCTTTAGTTGAGAAGCCCTGGTCTGTATAGTATACTGAGAAGTTATTATACATTGTAGCATATCTGCACATACAACTCATCAATCACATTTTCCTGTTAATCATATTTGCTTCATTAGTGCCTGGGCACCAGCTAAGACTGGGGCCCCATTGGTTTAGGCACTATACAAACACAGAGTACTAGACATTCACAGCCCTAGAAAGCTTGCAATGTAAATAGACAAAAATGAACAATTGGATGACAGAAAACATCCCGTTAGTTCCATGATTTATGTTGGGGAGGTGGGGTTTGAGTTGGGAGGAGATATGCTAAACAGAACAACAAAGTAAAGGAGAGAGGACATTGAGGAGTATAGGGAGAACTGTCCAGGATAGGAACGAGAAGGGAATGCAGGGCAGGTGGGGCTGAGGTGAAGACACTGTGAAAGAGGAGATGGGAGGGTGTTGGAGCAAATAGTCATCAGCACAGGGAATAGGATGCCCAGTCAAAACTGTAGCAAATACTTCAACATCAGTGTGTATTGGTCCCTTCTTAAGCTACTTCTGCAGCTGCCCCTACCATCTTTGGCTGGCTCCTCCCTGTAATTTCTTTCCCAAAGGCGAAATGCAAGAAGAGAAGGGGGGGGTGCTGATTAGGACCTAGTGCCCCAGAGGGTCTCCCCTGCACAATTCTGAGTGTCTGGGTGCTGGGGAGAAGGGTGGCCCTAGTTATCCCTCCACAGTGCAGCAGTTCCTGCTTAAGCTGCTCCTGCAGCTGCTGCTGCCGCCTTCTTCAGTGACTGTTCACTTCATAGTGTTCTTGCAGAGTCTTTCACAGCAGTAAATGTTGCTGTTTGATATAAAATATGATGATATAATATACCATTAGAGAATGAGATCAAACTTTGACCTCTTAATAGTTTTAGAAAGTATTTCTCTACTGTTTGAATGCAGAATATCTTCAAGATTACCTAAGGAGAGTTATATATGATTTTCTAAGAAAGAATAAAGAAAACCTGCAAAAACTTTAACAAAAGGAAATACATTAAAACAGACAATGGTACTGGTCTTATGTAAAATTCCTCCCTGCTCCAAACACAGGGGAGATCCTGAACACAAGGCAAATAAACTGCATGTGAGCTGGCCTGACTCAACCACTAATTGCTTACCTTTTGGCTTTAAGCATAAACAACTGTGGTTAGTGTCATGCTATTGTAACTCCCCTATAACAAGGGCTAAGCAGGTTCATTTAATTTTGTTTAACTTTTTTTCTGCACTCTTTTTCCCCTCTAGACATTGATATTGCTGCCTGTTTGGTCCAAGCAGTTAGCTGAAATTCACAGCATTACCAGGTTGTTTCTATTAGGATGATAAATCAGTTATATAAGTTCAGTATACAATTTGAGACAAGAGAATCAAGCCCTATCCCTTGCAATGCAGATCTTTAGGATTCAACTAAAAAAAACCAAACAAACTGTATGAAAAAAATTACCAAGCCTTTTACTGCAATTAGATACAGAATCTTGCTAGTCACTAACAAATGTATTTGGACATAAGCTTTGGGGTGCTAAAACCCACTTCATCAGATGCATGGAGTGGAACATACAGTAAGAAGGTATAAATACACAGCATATGAAAAGATGGGAGGAGGTGGGGTGCAAGAAGAAGAGAGGAGAGCATGCAATTGAAAAACAGTCAAGCCAGTTCCAAATGGAAAGCTTGAAACCTTCCAGTGACCTAAGCAACACAAGAGACTAAAAACTTAAGATACTTGTTTTTTCATGCAGTCATTAAGAAGGGAGGACATGGTTTGGGGGAAGGAGGGGGTTGGGGGGGCGTTCTGCAGCTTGCATAACTGGTTAAAGATGTGTGATACTTCTTCCGTAGCAGACAAGGAAGCAAGGGAAAAGAGGAAAGCAGCTGTCTCCTGTCAGCATTGCTGTTGTGGAGATCCAGAATTAGCAGACACTGGGAAAGAATTTTATGTTATTTTGGAGTATTTGTTAGTGTCCCAAACCCAGCTTTAATTGCCAATTAAAGGAGATTTTCCTTTTGATATTTTTAAGCCATAAATTCAGAACTTCCACTTTTCACCCCGGCATGCCCAAGTTTGTCATGTGTGTCATGGTGACAAACCATTAACAATAACAATAATACATACAACTCACAGGATAGTGGCTCTTAGGTTCCAACTGAAGAGGATTCTATCAAACTGAAGAGGCGATGATACTTAATGTCCCAATTCAGCAAGGCACTTAAGCACATGATTAACTGTATGCAGAAGAGCAATCTCACTGAATTCAGTGGGAGTATTCACATGCTTAAAGTTAAGCACATACTTAATTGTTTTGCCAAACTGGGGGCTTATTTAGGTTCTTACTGTCTGAACAACATGCTGCGTAATTGTTTCCATTTTGCAGATTTCCTAACAAAACTGTTTATTATTATTATTTTTGTGTTTGGGTAGGACCTAGAGGCCATAAACAAGATAAGAGCCTCAGAGTGAGGATTCTGTAGAAATGGAAAATAAAAAGTTCCAATCTCAAAGAGTTTACAACCTAACACCGCAATCCTGCAGAGAGGACTAGGGCTTAATTTAAAACAGGATGAAGAAGAGAGAAACAGTAATAAGAACATATGTTGATAAAGGGTAGCTATGTAGGTAGCTAGATGGTTTCAAGTAAGCTGCTTTTTAAAAAATAACTGATCTATAAATAATAAATACATAAGACAAAGCCTATTTATATATCTTAGCATTAAGTATCTCCTCTATTTACTACATGTTCTTAATCTGTTCTATCTGTCATCTAACAAGGTATCTTCCATAATTATTTTTATCCAGTTTATTGCTTGGTTCCTTCTGTCCTTTCAAAATTAGCTTGTCTAATCAAAAATCACTTCTGGTTGTAGTTCATTACAAATAGATAGGAAGAATGCTTGTTTACTGAGAAAAGTAATTGGATTAAAATATTGACAAGAAAGAAATCTGAACTGTAATGAATTTTTTTCTAAAGAAATACGAGCAAGCATGAAAACCAACAAAAGCAAAACAAATTAAAAACCCTAATGAATGAAAATACTATAAATAGAATATGATAGTGGATGGAATAATTTATCATCATTGCTTACCTAGTCCTTATTTTTCAGTTGCAAACAGCTGAATATCTAAGGAAAAGAGAAAAAGATTTATGTATTTACCAAATTGTGGTCAAGTAAACTATTGATATTAGCTGTAATTTATCTTCTGGGCTTTGAACCCCTGTACATTTTAATGAAGCTTTGTTACAGAAACAATAAATATAGTCTAACTGCAGCTTTATAATACATCAGAGGAAGCAGTTTTCATTTCACTTATACAGTAATTACGTTGATAAAATTCATTTGATCACAGAAAGACTATGACAGGTTTCAGAGTAGCAGCCGTGTTAGTCTGTATTCGCAAAAAGAAAAGGAGGACTTGTGGCACCTTAGAGACTAACACATTTATTAGAGCATAAGCTTTCGTGAGCTACAACTCACTTCATCGGATGTATTAGGTGGAAAATACAGTGAGGAGATTTATATACACACAGAGAGAACATGAAACAATGGGTTTTATCATACACACTGTAAGGAGAGTGATCACTTAAGATGAGCCACCACCAGCAGGAGGGGGGGGAAGGAGGAAAACCTTTCATGGTGACAAGCAAGGTGGGCCATTTCCAGCAGTTAACAAGAACATCTGAGGAACAGTGGGGGGTGGGGTGGGGGGGAGAAATAACTTGGGGAAATAGTTTTACTTTGTGTAATGACTCATCCACTCCCAGTCTCTATTCAAGCCTAAGTTAATTGTATCCAGTTTGCAAATTAATTCCAATTCAGCAGTCTCTCGCTGGAGTCTGTTTTTAAAGTTTTTTTGTTGATGGATAGCCACTCTCAGGTCTGTAATCGAGTGACCGGAGAGACTGAAGTGTTCTCCGACTGGTTTTTGAATATTATAATTATTGATGTCTGATTTGTGTCCATTTATTCTTTTACGTAGAGACTGTCCAGTTTGACCAATGTACATGGCAGAGACGTTCTTGTTAACTGCTGGAAATGTTCCACCTTGCTGGTCACCATGAAAGGTTTTCCTCCTCCCCACCCCCTCCTGCTGGTGATGGCTCATCTTAAGTGATCACTTTCCTTACAGTTTTCAGAGTAGCAGCCGTGTTAGTCTCTATTCGCAAAAAAGAAAAGGAGTACTTGTGGCACCTTAGAGAACAACAAATTTATTTGAGCATAAGCTTTCGTGAGCTACAGCTCACTTCATCGGATGTAGCTCACGAAACCTTATGCTCAAATAAATTTGTTAGTCTCTAAGGTGCCACAAGAACTCCTTTTCTCCTTACAGTGTGTATGATAAAACCCATTGTTTCATATTCTCTCTGTTTGTATATAAATCTCCCCACTGTATTTTCCACCGAATGCATCCGATGCTCAAATAAATTTGTTAGTCTCTAAGGTGCCACAAGTACTCCTTTTCTTTTTTTGAGAAAGACTATGCTCGGTTTTTATCTTTTTTAAGTGTATATTTGGGCATTTTGGTGTGTGTGTGTGTGTGTGTGTGTGTGTGTGTGTGTGTGTGTGCAGGAGCAAATATTAATATAGAGAATTTGTTCAAGCATTAGGAACCTGGTGTTGAATGATTATCATGTAATTTCTTTAGCTCATACCTTTTCCTGCTTCCCAGTAGTTAAAAATACACGAGCCTGCTGTGTTTCTGTATACTGACCAAAATAAATTAGTGGTATGTTGTTGACAATCTTTTTTTTTTACTGAAAATTTAATAAATAAAATATGGAAAATAACTAGAAATGAAAACACAAGAAAAAGCAATAACACAATATGAAAGAAATAAACAAATGCCAAAAAGAAAACAATAAAATACCATATTAACAAAGAGAATGCATAAGATGAATAACAAATAGAATATAAAAATTGGAAGCAAAATCAGATAATTTAGATCTATAATATAAATAGTAGAAAAGGGATGACTTATGAAAACAGTGAATCTTAAAGCTAGATAAAGTTTGATTCTTACCTATTCAATTGGCTAACGCCTTTAGATCTTTAAATCCACAGACCTAACAAACAAAATTGTGAACAGAAATTAAAGATAATAAATAATGTTTCAACCCTAAGAGATACATTTTATTTATTCATATTAACATAATTAGCACCTCATTTTATTTTGTAAAAAACCATACAAGTCATTCTTTCAGTTGAATAACAGTAGTGTTAGCAACTGAGGTCCAGTGTTGTAATTGGATTGCAAGATCAGAGCCTAAAGCAGTAAAAGTTTAGATTTAAAAGGATTCACTCTCATCACAATATAAATCAGCTTGTTTAGAGAGTGTAGTTTATGCAGCTGGTATGTTCACATTTTGGTACACAAAGAATGAAAAAACCCCACTAACAAAAACGTTAGTTTAGAGCGGAGATGAAAGTATAAAGCATTTGACTACACAAAGACAGGAATTAAATGCCAGATACATCCCTTAAATGTACATATGCAAGTCAGTGGGAAGAAGTTTGTGCATGCCAGAGGCTCTAAGCAACTGTCAGGACCAAAAAAAAAAAAATTAGTTCTGTAGACCCAGCAAAGCATTTAAGCCCACATGTAACTTTAAACACACAGATGGTACCATTGAGTAAAAGACCTCACACTTGGTGAAAGTTATCCATGTGTTTAAGTGCTTTGCTGGATTGAGGCTTAAGGGAATTGAAAGATATTAAGCAGAGCTGTGTTCCTGAATACAACTTTGACTACCTAAATACTCCAACATTTCAACCTTAAAGTTATAGAAATAAAAAAATTGCAAGGGCCACCATTAGCATGACAAGGAACAAAGCATTAGGAGATGATAGATCTTGTTCTATTTGCTTTCTTAGCTGCTAGATGTGTAGTCCTATCAGCTCAAACAGCTACACTTTAAAATACCATAATATACTTAATCTATTATTTGCATCATATAACAGCTGCCAGGAGCTGTCAGTGACCTGTTCTCCATTAAGTGTTCAAAGTATCATGTCATGAGCTTAACTAGGGACTAACCAAAATTTACAACCATTGCAGTGCCTAAACAAGGCTGCCCAGAGCTTAATGCAGGCTACTGTGTGAGAAAACTACCAAGTTTCCCAGGAGAACTTAGACCTGCCTGTAAATACCCTTATCTATACTGAAGCTAGATTGGTACCTAATTTTCAGGAAAGGAACATTACCCCTACTCAAGAATGGAGTCCCAGCTAACCGTGAGCCAACAGTTAGTTGAAAGGTTTACTGCTGTGATGTAGGACTTTAACAACATTCAAACAGGAGAAAAGGGAAAGATCTTTGGGCTCCTCCTGTGGTCACTGTTGTCCAATCAATACCTTATATTTATAATGGATTTCACCTTTTCTTTTCTCTTATTGTCTTAAATACAGTACAGAGATGTGTCCTTGCTATTCTCTTCTGTAACAACTAAAATTAACACTTGTAGCTGAGTCCAGATTGAGAACACTAGAGACTGAAAGCCTCCACAGAAGAGATGCCATGGAATCAATAGCAATACAGGCTTTCCCACACTGTCCCATTAATATACCCTGACTTGTGTTCCTTCCAGAGCAGGTTTGAGAGGACAGTCCTGTTTCAATTCCCATTCAAATCTGTGGCCTCACAGACTGCCTTCAAGGCACTATTAAGGAGGAACCTCCAAAGACGCAGAGGTAAAATATGAACAAACACCCAAAGATTTAGATTTTTATCTGGCCTGAGGCCAAACTATTCAAACTTCAAGTTATAAAGAGCAGATGGAAATCTAACAAGTTTTCTTGTGGGATTTCTAATACTCCCTGTTTCTTGTTGGGGCAGAAATAGTTTGAGAACAGTGTATGGTTATTATTTCTGATACTTCCATGTGCAGCCAGAA
Organism: Dermochelys coriacea; assembly: GCF_009764565.3. Classification (NCBI taxonomy): domain Eukaryota; kingdom Metazoa; phylum Chordata; order Testudines; family Dermochelyidae; genus Dermochelys; species Dermochelys coriacea. The sequence continues at coordinate 340,891,464 of NC_050068.2, forward strand.
TCAGGAAGTACAAGGGGGATTAAAAATTAAAAATATGTACTTTTTGAAAGCCTTTTCAAAAGCTTTTTCTAAGCCTCAATAAAAATAGTGAATATGCTAAGTTATCTTCAATATTTTCAGGGATTAATATTTTTTTTAAAAAATTGGTTTGAAATTCTCTTTATCTGGGTACATACTGCAATAAATCTTGAAAAGCTTATAAAATATTTTTTGGAATCAGCTGAATCTGTGATAAGGCTTTAAAGTGTGTTATTCTTTTTGATGTTTATAGTTTGATTTATATCTAGGAGCCTGACCTTGCAACAAATTCAATCTTATCAAGTTCACACTATATCCATGTGCTTCTCGTTTACCACTGCAATTCAAGTTGGGACGAAAGTCCAGAGTAATCCACCCGTTTGTCCATGTCTGAAATGTTTTAGGTGAGAGACACCTGCCTGCTAGGAATAAAGACACCACTAGCTCATTTCACATATCAAGCTGTGAGATGATAACCTACTTCTGCTGTGATGCCCACAGATCATCACCTGTCAAAGGCTGGCTGGCCCTTCGAGGCCAGCTGGACTAAGACTTGCCTGTGACTTAGTAGTTCTCCCTCTGCCCCACTGATGAGCTGGCAACATAAGGGCTAAATTGTGACCCCAACTGGGTGTAATGGGACTTAATTAGAAAGACTGAACCTAGCTCTGGTGGTAGAGCAGGGAAAGCACTACTTAAATAGAGCTGGGATCTCAGTAAAGGAAAGAAGATCCTTGAGAGAGGAACAAGGGGAGTTCCCTTCTGGGAAAGAGCCTGAGGAACTCAAGCTGTCATCCACAGGAATCAGGGGAGGTTCCTCTCTGGGGGAACCCTGAGATAGGGCCTAAAAGGAGCAGGGAGATTCTCAGATGTAATTGCTGGAGTCCTTAGCAAATGGAAGCAGTGGGGCAAAGATGTTGGGGAAGATACAGCTCAAGAGAATCTCTGCTTGGCCCAGGAAGCATGGGTTTTCACCCAGGCCCGAGAGATGCTGAACTACACATTTCAACATTGTCTGTGAACTTTAAGTTTAATTACTCTGGAAGGGGAGTGAACTGCTAGGTGAGATGGCCGGAGGGACAAGCCACAAGAAACCCAAAGAGGAAAGTTGGGAGAAGATGCTGGCTGGACTGGCCTTTCCAGTGTCAAGGAAGTAGCTATTGGCTATAGGTGAAGTCTTCTGCAATATTGCATCCAGGCATGAGGAGGCACCCTCAAGGTGAGGATGCTTACACGACCTCTCTTATTTGTTGAGCAAGTGATAAGCCAAGATTACAATTTTCCTGCTTAAGTGGCTGTTCATTTTGTTATCCCAATTTCCCATTTGTCTGTTTCATTCAGTTATTGCATCCTGTGCACCACCTAGATTGTGAACTTCTAGGGCAAGAGCCGTCTCCTTTGTTATTCATCTGTACATAATTGAGCCCCTTCAATGGAGTTCTTGGGCATTACCATAATATAAACAAATAAGAAACAAAGGACTAATTTTTGGTCACTTTCAATCTTTCACAGATTCATACAAGAGACCTGGTCTGGAATCTTTTTTTAAAAAAAACAAAAACAATCAAACAAACAAAACTCCCTAAACAATACAGTCCTCTAAAATCTTCTTTATCAACTCTACTGCAAACTTATCAGCCTTTCTAGTACTATTGAAAAATTTCTTCTCCTTCCTTGGATGGGGACCCTCCCACAAAGAAAAAAAGTCCCATTTGTGCTTCATGGTGTGAGCCTTAGCATAGGATTCTGGAATTTAAGGGCTTGCCTACATGGAAAAATTTACCAGCATAGCTATATAGGACAATCATCATTCTGCTAACTACATATAGTTAGCATATATATATATATATAGTTAGCAGAATGATGATTGTCCTATGTAGCTATGCTGGTAAATTTTTCCATGTAGGCAAGCCCCTATATATAGTGTATGTGTGTGTGTGAGTGTGTGTGTGTGTGTGTATGGAAATCAAAAATATACAGCACCAGAACAAAACTGAGACTTTTCAACTCAAACATAATCTTAGTGCTAACATATGGCTGCAAGAGATCTACCAAAATGTTAGAAAACTAGACCCTTTCAAAAATAAGTGCCCACAGGAGACCCTGGTCATTACCAATGAAGAGATCAGAGAAATCACCAACCAACAACATGAGAATCAGAAGGAAGCACTGAACATATCTGAGGCATGTACTCCGGATGCCAACAACCTAACTCCCACATGCAATCATCATGTGGAAAACAACTGGTGTGAGGAAACGAGGGACCCCAAGAGAAATCTTAAAAAGAACCCTTAGTTGGTAGGGCAGAACAGTTGATCTCTACACCAGAGAGCAGCTGGAAGCAGCAGCAAATCACAGAGAGGAATGGAAAAGAAGAGTTTCTGCCTTGTGCACTGACATTGGCGTGGGAAGATATAAATTATATATATCTATAAATTATATATATATATATATATATATATATAAATACAAAGATATTATATAAATATAATAATAATTAATAATAAACTATTATGGTTTATGTGACAGGTTGGGCCCCTTGGGATGTCACCTAATATGCTGAGATACCACTGAGTCTACCTGTTCGGCCAGCGTGGGACCCCTTTAACCTGTCTTGCTGAGCCAGGCTATTAAAGCCTCATGTAACACACACACAGATAGAGCCACACCCAGCTACAGATCAGCTCTGGGAAGAGTCAGTTTAAGGGACTTGCTTCAAAACTCAGGTGTCCACCTCCCTTGGAGTGCAGACCCAAAGGTATATTATGAAATCCACCTCGTCCCTCAACGTGAAAGAAGGTATGCACACCTCCTCACCCCTCCACCCCCAGGTAGAAATTACAGAAAGTGGGTTATATTATAAAAAAAATGAATTTTATTAACTACAAAAGGCAGATTTTAAGTGGTTCAAGGGAGAGCAAACAGAACAAAGCAGATTACTAAGCAAATGAAACAAAACACGCAAACTAAGCTTGACGCTCTAGATAGGTAGGATACAAATTAGCAAAGTCTCACCCTGAGTGATAAATAGGCTGGCAGATTCTTACGGCACAAGTTGCCTTGGCTTTCCCAGGTTTTCATACACAGGTTAAAGATCTTAGCCTGGGACCATCATTTCTCACAGTCCAGTCTTTGTTCTTCAGGTGTTTTCAGGTGTGTTGTGGTAGGGAGAGTGAGGACCCGTTATGTTGTCATTGTCCCTCTTTTATATCTTCCCCCCACTTGCTGGAAAGCTTTTTTTGCTGTGACCTTGGCCAAACAGTTCCCAAACAGCTCCATCCTCTTTGGAACGCCCCTTCAGGTAGTTGAAGGCTGCTATCAAATCCTCCCTCACTCTTCTCTTCTGCAGACTAAATAAGCCCAGTTCCCTCAGCCTCTCCTCGTAAGTCATGGGCTTCGACCTGATCATTTTTGTTGCCCTCCGCTGGACTCTCTCCAATTTGTCCATATCCTTTCTTTAGTGGGGGGACCAAAACTGGATGCAATACTCTAGATGTGGCCTCACTGGTGCCGAATAGAGGGGAATGATCACGTTCCTCGATCTGCTGGCAATGCTCCTACTAATGCAGCCCAATATGCCGTTAGCCTTCTTGGCAACAAGGGCACACTGCTGACTCATATTCAGCTTCTCATCCACTGTAATCCCCAGGTCCTTTTCTGCAGAACTGCTGCTTAGCCAGTTGGTTCCCAACCTGTAGCTGTGCATGGGATTCTTCCATCCTAAGTGCAGGACTCTGCACTTGTCCTTGTTGAACCTCATCAGATTTCTTTTGGCCCAATACTCCAATTTGTCTAGGTCACTCTGGACCCTATCCCTACCCTCCAGCATATTCACCTCTCCCCCCAGCTTAGTGTCATCTGCAAACTTGCTGAGGGTTGTTGGACTGGCCTCATCCAACATAGCACATTTGAAATACAGAGACATGGTCAATATTCCCAGCTTCAGATAAAAAATGATAGCTGCATACAAATTGGATAAACACATTCAGAAAATTATAACCTTTCCAATGATATCTTATAAGAGCCATCTTGCATAAAGTACATTTCAGTTATGTCATATCTATAACATAACCATATTTCCCTGAAGAATATGGGGTGTAGCGTCATAGTATAACTCCCCCATGTGGACATTATTTAGCAATAAACGTGACTTTATTTTGGATGAATTAAAGTCACTTTATTCCAGAATGGAATATCCACAGGAGGGAGTTATATCAAAATAGCTATAGCAAAAGTTATTCTGCTATAGCTATGCTGACCAATTTCCTCATGCAGACAAGCCCTTAGTGTCAGCTAATCTAGGCTGGTATGCGTTTCCATCTTCTTCAATAAAATATGTTTCTGAAATTACACAGCCCACAGCTGAGTAGAATCAGCTTGGATTTTTAGACTGTATTCAAAGCAACTCCATAACGCTAATAAATCAGAGCACTTAAAGGTTAAGCAACTTGGGTTATGGTGATACAGTCCTTTATACTTTGCTTAGCTAATTTTGTTCAGTTAATTAACAATTTCAATAGTAACCTACCTTGCACAAAAAATGAAATCTACTGTACTGTACTGCATTCTGATGTAAATGGCTCTAATTGCACTGTAAATAGCATAGACCCACTATATTCAATGTTAACAGCATGTAGATAGGTTTCAGAGTAGCAGCATGTAGATATTTTGTTAAAAGCTCCGTTTGTTAGACACAAGCTGCAGCAGCTTGTTCTGTGCTTATGCATGGTTTCAAATACATGAGCTCTGCAAGGTTTTAGAAAGATTATGATGGCTTTATTATTAATTTAAAACCTATGCATTTATTTATAATATGTATTAACACCCAGATACCAAGGTGAGGGACAGCTTAGAAATGCATAGATACATTTCATATTCAAGACATATGCACTGGAGTCACAGGATTGTATTGTTTTGCCCATAACCAGAAGTCTGGAGAGCAAAATCTCATTAAGATCAGTGTGTAGAAGTAGGTTTACAAGCCATGCATATCCATGAATAGATTAATTTTAATGTCTGAAAAAATAGATAGCTGTTCAAACAGTCCTCGGATTTAGAAAGTCAAGCTAAGATGCACTGAAAACTTTTGATGTTCAGAAATAAATCTAGCTGGAAAGTGGTGCTGTACGAAAATGAATCTGGACTCTGGAAAAGCTGCTCCCCCCACCCTCTTTTCCTCCCTGATCTTCCCATGACTCTGTAACATGCACTTATCCCTGGCATTCTGGTGGATTTGGATCTAATGCGCTTTCACATGGCACCTTTGAAAATCTGATTTGCATAAACCAATGCTTGCATAAGGTGTTTAAAAGATTTGTCAATAAGAAGAATATTGCAGCTGGAGGAATATTCAAAAGGCTTAGATTCATACTACATATCCCATAAAATCAGGCTTACATGGTAGTTATTCTATGGTGAATTTGTCCAGTATTGACTTATAATGGTGACCAGTGGGTACCTCTGTAGATTCAGGTTTCTTACTGTTTCTAAGTTTTGGAGTTCTAAGTTTGTACCACATGCCATTTCAGATCACTGTAGTCTGAAACTTGGTACCAGGCTGCTCTGACATTACCATTTTCAAACTTAGGGAGAAGCAAAAAATACAATAAAATGCACCATGTTTGATGGTTTCTTAATACATTTTTGCTGAAACAGATGCAATTCTGTTTGTGTATTTTGTTCATATCCTGGACCACTAGAAATTGCCATACTAAATGAGATCAATGTACCACTAATCATCTGAATATAGTGCATAGGGCACTGAACTGCAAGTCAGATTCTATTCCAGACCCTGCCACTAACCTGCTATTTGACCTTGAGCGTGTCACTTTATCTTTAGGCTCCCTCCCACCCTCTACTTAGATGGTAAGCTCATCAAGGCCAGAACTGTTTCTCGCCGTATTTATGTACAGGCCTAGCACTGCCCCCAATTTGGTTGAGGCCTTCAGGTGCTACTGTAGTACAAATAAATAGTGTCCCATTACACACAATTATGAAATCACCTAATAAAGGACATTTCATCCTATCCCCCGGCAGTTAGTAGCTTTCCTGTGTCCTATACAGGATGAAACTTAACCCAGACACCTCACTGAAAGCAGCATTGGTGCAAGGGTCCACCCATGTGGCTGTTAGTTCAGGATCAAGGCTGTGATAGGGAAGCTGAGCTATTGCTCTGACTGTACCATACATTCAAAATATGCTTGGAGTTTTTGCATAGAGTCAGTCTCTACTATTACTTTAATGTTCTAGCCTGGGAGAATATATAGACAGGCTGCAGAGGTCCTGAAGATCCAAACACACAGTAAATTAAACCTACTTTTCATTAAATGTGCCATGAAGGAACTTAGGCCTGGGCTTTGAAATGTGAAGTTATTATATTCCATTTTTTACAAAAAAATTACTGTGACTTCACTCTGTCAATAGGTTTCCCATTGTGTTTATATGGGATCTGTAGGTTTCCATGAATTGTAACCCCAATCTCTGCAGCCCTGCATGATTAAAAGCTTTACATTCCCTAAAAGCAACATGATTAGAGCAGGACTGAGTGGCACCTCACCGGTGTCATTTGCCAGCATTGTTATTTTCCTAGGTAATACCTGATTTACAGGGGGAAAAAAACGCTTTTAAGTCACACAGTAAATCCTGCAATGTATCCCCAAGTATAAAATCCTCAAATTGCTTTCTTTTGTCAAATTCTAAAAACCCTACCTGAGACTATTCAGTGGTAGAGTAGGAATCTAATGATGGCAGCGGGCAGGAGGGAGGCTAGATTAACTCAGTATGTTTATGCCTCTGACTCCCACGCATCTCCCCACCGCTCTCTTCAATTCAATGGCTTGACCATTGCAACCTTGCAATCTGCTTAAGCTTCAGCCTATGGCATAGCTGGCTCCAAATTCCAATACCTGCAATTTTATTGAAGCCTTTCTGGCACTCTGGTCATTTGAATTGATTTTAAATTCTAGATCATGAGTGAAAATGGAAAAACATCGAACGCCAACTCTAACCCGGCTTTCACCTTGAGCTATTTTCCATCCGAACCATCCTGCCTTTCCCCACCATACAGACACAGTAGCTGCACCCACGCTGTCACTGCTGCACATAGATAAGAATACAAGCACGCACAGTGAAGAAAGAGATTCAAACATACACAGTCTGGATTGGAGCTATTTGAATATTTCGTTGTGGAAAACTGATTATACAGATTTAAACCACCCTTTTTTGGTCACCGATCCCATCCACTGATGTTTGCTGGAGTTGCCTGAATATGTTATGTGAATGAGCCCAGGTTTTCATTCATGTACACTGAATAAGCATGATGTCTGTGTCACATTGTTGTACCTATGACCCAAAGACCTCTTTATACCAACTGGCCTGGGGCACAAAGGGGGTGCTTAGCAGTTACAGGGATCTCCTGGATCTGGTATGTACCTTCTAGTTTAACAAAGACTGTCATGTGAGGTCCCAAATAAAAGCTGCTGTCACACTGGTCATCAGTATCATTGCAAAATGCATAATGGATGTTGTGTAAGGAGTTATGAATATTAACATTCTTAAGGTCTATGTCTAGGGACTGGTCACCAGGAAAAGTGAAAACACAGGTTTTCTTTCTTTTAGGTAAGTAATGTTTATCTAGCTGTCGGTTTACATGTTTCTTGAAGTGTTGCTGTAGCTGTGTTGGTCCCAGGACATTAGAGAGACAAGCTGGCTGAGGTAATGCCTTTTATTGGACCAATTTCTGTTGGTGAAAGAGACCCCCTTTTGAGCTACACAGAGCTGTTCTTCAGGTCTGGAAAAGATACTCAGAGTTATCACATCTAAATAAAGTAATTCCTTGCTTAATGTTGTAGTTATGTTCCTGAAAAATGCGACTTTAAGCAAAACGATGTTAAGTGAATCCAATTTTCCCGTAAGAATTAGTGTAAATGGGGGGGTTAGGTTCCAGGGAATTTTTTTTCACCAGACAAAAGACTATAATGTATATATACATACATATATGTATGCCACACAGGGAACTTAGGGGAAGAGGGAGCTGATAGCTGGGGCTGCCGGTCCATCCTGGTTCCAAGCCCCCACCAGTTCGCTGCAACTGGTTGCTCTTCCTGCAAGCAGTGGACAAAGCAGGTGGCTGCCAAACAACGTTATAAGGGAGCATTGCACAACTTTAAACGAGCAAGTTCCCTAATTGATCAGCAACGTAACAACGAAACAAGGTTAACCAGGACGACTTTAAGTGAGGAGTTACTGTACAAGGTGTGTGACTGGGTGGACTAGGCCCTGAGGCCCCCTGCTGGAGGCCTTGCAGCCCTGCCACACCCCACCTCTGAAAAGGGCAGCAGAGAGGTCCTCTAAGCTGCCAAGAGTGGCTATGTGGGAAGCAACCAATCGGGGCCCAGCAGACTAGTATAAGAAGACCTGTAGGGGCAGCTTGAGCTCAGTTCCTTGCTAGAGCTGGAGGAGTGTGGATGGTTGAGGGAGCTGCAGGACCCTGGACAGGGTAGTGTTGCCAGAGAGTGCTGTGGAGAATGAGAATGAGAAGGAGCCCTGACCTGGTCACGGGGACTCCCATCAGAACAAGGCCCTGAGGTAAAGCTGAAGATGGCACAGGGCTGTGGGAAAGTGGCCCAGGGAATTAGAGCAGCAGCACGACTTAGATAAAGGGACACAGCGGACAGCTTCTATCTACAGGGTCCCTGAGCTGGAACCCAGAGTAGACAGTGGTCCCAGGTCCCCCCCCCCCAATCTCCCTTAACCACTGGGGGAAGTGGCCTGGACATTGAGGAACCCCGGGGGGTAACCAAACTGCATCAGCCCACCTGGAAAGCTGTGACCAGGGGGATGAGGTGGATGAGGCTTTCTTCCGGCAACTCACGGAAGCTACTAGATCGCATGCCCTGATTCTCATGGGTGACTTTAATTTTCCTGATATCTGCTGGGAGAGCAATACAGCGGTGCATAGACAATCCAGGAAGTTTTTGGAAAGCGTAGGGGACAATTTCCTGGTGCAAGTGCTAGGGGAGCCAACTAGGGGGAGCGCTTTTCTTGACCTGCTGCTCACAAACCGGGTAGAATTAGTGGGGGAAGCAAAAGTGGATGGGAATCTGGGAGGCAGTGACCATGAGTTGGTTGAGTTCAGGATCCTGACGCAGGGAAGAAAGGTAAGCAGCAGGATACGGACCCTGGACTTCAGGAAAGCAGACTTTGACTCCCTCAGGGAACAGATGGCCAGGATCCCCTGGGGGACTAACATGAAAGGGAAGGGAGTCCAGGAGAGCTGGCTGTATTTCAAGGAATCCCTGTTGAGGTTACAGGGACAAACCATCCCGATGAGTCGAAAGAATAGTAAATATGGCAGGCGACCAGCTTGGCTTAATGGTGAAATCCTAGCGGATCTCAAACATAAAAAAGAAGCTTACAAGAAGTGGAAGCTTGGACATATGACCAGGGAAGAGTATAAAAATTTTGCTCGGGCATGTAGGAAAGATATCAGGAGGGCCAAATCGCACCTGGAGCTGCAGCTAGCAAGAGATGTCAAGAGTAACAAGAAGGGTTTCTTCAGGTATGTTGGCAACAAGAAGAAAGCCAAGGAAAGTGTGGGCCCCTTACTGAATGAGGGAGGCAAGCTAGTGACAGAGGATGTGGAAAAAGCTAATGTACTCAATGCTTTTTTTGCCTCTGTTTTCACTAACAAGGTCAGCTCCCAGACTGCTGTGCTGGGCAACACAAAATGGGGAAGAGATGGCCAGCCCTCTGTAGAGATAGAGGTGGTTAGGGACTATTTAGAAAAGCTGGACGTGCACAAGTCCATGGGGCCGGACGAATTGCATCCGAGAGTGCTGAAGGAATTGGCGGCTGTGATTGCAGAGCCCTTGGCCATTATCTTTGAAAACTCGTGGCGAACGGGGGAAGTCCCGGATGACTGGAAAAAGGCTAATGTAGTGCCCATCTTTAAAAAAGGGAAGAAGGAGGATCCTGGGAACTACAGGCCGGTCAGCCTCACCTCAGTCCCTGGAAAAATCATGGAGCAGGTCCTCAAAGAATCAATCCTGAAGCACTTAGAGGAGAGGAAAGTGATCAGGAACAGTCAGCATGGATTCACCAAGGGAAGGTCATGCCTGACTAATCTAATCGCCTTTTATGATGAGATTACTGGTTCTGTGGATGAAGGGAAAGCAGTGGATGTATTGTTTCTTGACTTTAGCAAAGCTTTTGACACGGTCTCCCACAGCATTCTTGTCAGCAAGTTAAGGAAGTATGGGCTGGATGAATGCACTATAAGGTGGGTAGAAAGCTGGCTAGATTGTCGGGCTCAACGGGTAGTGATCAATGGCTCCATGTCTAGTTGGCAGCCGGTGTCAAGTGGAGTGCCCCAGGGGTCGGTCCTGGGGCCCGTTTTGTTCAATATCTTCATAAATGATCTGGAGGATGGTGTGGATTGCACTCTCAGCAAATTTGCGGATGATACTAAACTGGGAAGAGTGGTAGATACGCTGGAGGGGAGGGATAGGATACAGAAGGACCTAGACAAATTGGAGGATTGGGCCAAAAGAAATCTAATGAGGTTCAATAAGGATAAATGCAGGGTCCTGCACTTAGGATGGAAGAATCCAATGCACCGCTACAGACTAGGGACCGAATGGCTCGGCAGCAGTTCTGCGGAAAAGGACCTAGGGGTGACAGTGGACGAGAAGCTGGATATGAGTCAGCAGTGTGCCCTTGTTGCCAAGAAGGCCAATGGCATTTTGGGTTGTATAAGTAGGGGCATAGCGAGCAGATCGAGGGACGTGATCGTTCCCCTCTATTCGACACTGGTGAGGCCTCATCTGGAGTACTGTGTCCAGTTTTGGGCCCCACACTACAGGAAGGATGTGGATAAATTGGAAAGAGTACAACGAAGGGCAACGAAAATGATTAGGGGTCTAGAGCACATGACTTATGAGGAGAGGCTGAGGGAGCTGGGATTGTTTAGTCTGCAGAAGAGAAGAATGAGGGGGGATTTGATAGCTGCTTTCAACTACCTGAAAGGGGGTTTCAAAGAGGATGGCTCTAGACTGTTCTCAATGGTAGCAGATGACAGAACGAGGAGTAATGGTCTCAAGTTGCAATGGGGGAGGTTTAGATTGGATATTAGGAAAAACTTTTTCACTAAGAGGGTGGTGAAACACTGGAATGCGTTACCTAGGGAGGTGGTAGAATCTCCTTCCTTAGAGGTTTTTAAGGTCAGGCTTGACAAAGCCCTAGCTGGGATGATTTAACTGGGACTTGGTCCTGCTTTGAGCAGGGGGTTGGACTAGATGACCTTCTGGGGTCCCTTCCAACCCTGATATTCTATGATTCTATGATTCTATGACCGGAAAGGCCCTAAGAGGGCAAAGACTTTGTCACCAGGCATGAAGCTGTGGGGCACTGCTCTATCCTGGAGCAAGGATAACTGGGGGGGGGGAGGGGATAGAGACATTAGAGAGGGCACTGAGAAATACCCTTGTTGGATTTGTACCCTGGAAGGGGTTTTGCTCTGCTTTTATCACAGAGTGTGTGACTTGGCCGGAGGGCTGAGTCACCGAAGTCCCACCACAAAGAGAGAGAGAGAGAGAGAGAGAGAGAGAGAGTGTGCAGGCATGGGCACTCGGCCAGAGGGAATTTATGAGAGGTGAGTGTGACCCTATTACAAGGTGAAACAGATTGCTTTGCATAAGTAGTTACATTCTAAGAGACCATTGAAGCTGAATGGTTACCATCTATGCAGTCACAGGACAAAAAGGCGGGAGTTAGTGGGTTACAGATTGTTGTGATAAGCCATAAATCCAGTATCTTTATTAAGACTATGATTGTTCCTGTCCAGCAAAGTAATGAATGTAAGCTCCCAGGACTGACTTTTGGAAGCATTGTGCAGGTTTCCTTTGAGGACAAGGACTGAGAGGTCAGAAATGGAAATCGTTTGCATATCTGTTTACATGTAAGTTAAATATTGTATGGTTCACAGTGGACCTCTACTCACCAGTCTGAACCAAATGCTAATGAAGGATTGTGAAAACTTCAAAGAAAGAAAATTAACTGCTAGTTAAGTGTAGTCTCTAGAAAGCATGTTATGATTTTGTTTTATATGTAACCATTTCTTTCCAATATTCTTATTCATGATCACTTGAATCTGTGTACTTAGAGAATAAACTTATTCTTGTTTTCACTATTAATATATATAAATGCCATGTGTTTAACAGAGCCAAGTTCTAAGAAATAACAAATAAGCTGTGAAATACTGTTTGTTTGGGAACAACAGGCCTGGTAATTCTCTGAGTGTTCAGTGGAGAAGGGACTGGACACTACAGGGAATGCTCAGAGGACTGAGGGTTTGTATGTGCCTATCACTATCTATACAGAAAGAGCAAAGCCTTTGGAGGCCGGGAAGGCAGTGCTTGTGTTGCCACAGTCTGATAGAGTCAGGGAACTGACCCACCATAGGCACAGGCAAGACTTCCTCACTCTAAAGGAAGGTGGTGGTGAGATGCCTCACATCAGTGTGATGGACTATAAGGTGGATAGAAAGCTGGCTAGATCATCGGGCTCAACGGGTAGTGATAAATGGCTCCATGTCTAGTTGGCAGCTGATATCAAGCGGAGTGCCCCAAAGGTGGTCCTGGGGCTGGTTTTGTTCAATATCTTCATTGGTGTGGATTGCACTCTCAGAAAGTTTGCAGATGACACTAAACTGGGAGGAGTGGTAGAAAAGCTGGAGGGGAGGGATAGGATACAGAGAGCCATAGACATATTAGAGGATTGGGCCAAAAGAAATCTGATGAGTTTCAACAAGGACAAGTACAGAGTCCTTCACTTAGGACGGCAGAATCCCATGCACTGCTACAGACTAGGAACTGAGCGGCTAGGCAGCAGTGCTGCAGAAAAGGACCTAGGGGTTACAGTGGAGGAGAAGCTGGATATGATTCAGCAGTGTGCCCTCGTTGCCAAGAAGGCTAACGGCATATTGGGCTGTATTAGTAGGAGCATTGCCAGCAGACTGAGGGATGTGATTGTTCCCCTCTATTCGGCATTGGTGAGGCCTCATCTGGAGTATTGTGTCCAGTTTTGGGCCCCACACTACAAGAAGGATGTGGAAAAATTGGAAAGAGTCCAGCAGAGGGCAACAAAAATTATTAGGGAGCTGGAGCGTGTGACTTATGAGGAGAGGCTGAGGGAACTGGGAATATTTAGTCTGCAGAAGAGAAGAATGAGGCAGGATTTGATAGCTGCTTTCAACTACCTGAAAGGGGGTTCCAAAGAGGATGGATCTAGACTGTTCTCAGCGGTAGCAGATGACGGAACAAGGAGTAATGGTCTCAAGTTGCAGTGGGGGAGGTTTAGGTTGGATATTAGGAAAACCTTTTTCACTAGGAGGATGGTGAAGCACTGGAATGGGTTACGGAGGGAGGTGGTGGAATCTCCTTTTATACCTCCTTTTTCTGCGGAAAAGGACCTAGGGGTGACAGTGGACGAGAAGCTGGATATGAGTCAGCAGTGTGCCCTTGTTGCCAAGAAGGCCAATGGCATTTTGGGATGTATAAGTAGGGGCATAGCGAGCAGATCGAGGGACGTGATCGTTCCCCTCTATTCGACACTGGTGAGGCCTCATCTGGAGTACTGTGTCCAGTTTTGGGCCCCACACTACAGGAAGGATGTGGATAAATTGGAAAGAGTACAACGAAGGGCAACGAAAATGATTAGGGGTCTAGAGCACATGACTTATGAGGAGAGGCTGAGGGAGCTGGGATTGTTTAGTCTGCAGAAGAGAAGAATGAGGGGGGATTTGATAGCTGCTTTCAACTACCTGAAAGGGGGTTTCAAAGAGGATGGCTCTAGACTGTTCTCAATGGTAGCAGATGACAGAACGAGGAGTAATGGTCTCAAGTTGCAATGGGGGAGGTTTAGATTGGATATTAGGAAAAACTTTTTCACTAAGAGGGTGGTGAAACACTGGAATGCGTTACCTAGGGAGGTGGTAGAATCTCCTTCCTTAGAGGTTTTTAAGGTCAGGCTTGACAAAGCCCTGGCTGGGATGATTTAACTGGGACTTGGTCCTGCTTTGAGCAGGGGGTTGGACTAGATGACCTTCTGGGGTCCCTTCCAACCCTGATATTCTATGAATTCCTGGGTGCTCATATCTGAAAAGACCTGGTCTTCCTGGAGCAACTGCATATTGTTCTTTGTGCTGTTAGTGCCATCATTGTAGAAAGAAACCATTCGAGAGAGAGAGAGAGAGAGAGAGACAAAGTTCAGTATATTGATTGCTCGAAGGGCTGGATCTTCTTAAACTTAGACCCAAGAGTGAAGAAGGAGTTAGTGCAGCACGCAGGACACCAAGGCAATATGCTCTCAGTGATCTAAATTATTCAGAAGATGTGCAAAGCATATTGAACTATCTGGAGTATCTTTGTGACATTTCCCACTACCACAGCTATAATATAGTGTAGTAATCAATCCTGGAGCTGGTAAATATGAGAGCATACTCCTTCCCTGAGACCACCTTGTGATTCCCATAAGTCGAAAATGTAATTTTCAATAGCTCAAATCTTCCACAGAAACATAACAAAAATGGTCCCATGCATTGGTTCTCATGGAAAAACAAACAGGCCTAAATTTTCACAAGCAAATGGTGATTTTGGGTGTTTCAGTTTTAGGGTACCCTACTTGAGATACCTTAGAGGGGCCTGATTTTCAGAAAGTGCTGAGAACCCACCCACTGAAAATCAGGGCCATTTCAGATATCTCAAGTTGGGCAGCCAGAAATGGAGCATCCTAACTCACTAATTACAGTTGAAAATTCAGGCCCTAATATGTATCTGCAGACCAAATGTATGCTGAAAGACTAAGGGATTTGGGTTCTGAGTAGTCAGTTGCTCCTTCTCCTGCCCCTCCCCGCCATCCTTCCCATGGACAATCTTCCTATATTTTCTATCTCAAAATGTTAAAATAAACCCAACATGTTATGTTACATGTGCCCCACATGTGACACATTTTGGGTACAATGGAGCTTTATTCAGATAGGAAGAATAGAAATCAGAGTTATCATGGAGACACACTCTCCAATTTTAGGTATTTGTTTCATGGGACTTATAAGCTCTACAGGAATGCTTGTTGTGAGAGCTTGTGCAAGTCCTCTCCAGGAACTTATAAAGTTTGCAGGTATTGAAGAAACGCCCACAGGTTCACACCTATACACCTAACACCACCAAAGTTTAATGCCCAGCATTAATACAAATGCTCCACTTCATTATACCCCTTTGAAGAGTAATGCAGAAATCTAATTTTATAATTTTAGACCAAAGTCGTTTTTGAAATAGTTAAAAACCAGAAACACTTCTGAAAAGGGAAAAATCAGTAGTTTCGTTTTCTCCAAAACACATTGTTTGATTCCCCTCATAATTTTCCCAATCTTTTCTTCTGGCCTAAGAGTAGGTGTGACAAAATCCAGGCAGCTTTTTCTCAAAAGGCAAGGATGAGGTGGTGAAAATACTTGGTCCAACATATTCCAAGAGAGGGAAGCAATTTACCACCACATACTAGAATCTTTGCAACTTCAGTAAGGGAAAAATACAAAATGTTCATGTCTCACTTCCTTTTTACAAGGGAAGAATATAATAAATAGATTTTGGGTTTTGAGTATTGTTTTAGGATGGTTGTGGAGTGGGCATTACACTGGGAGATCTAATCTCTGTATTCACAGTTACTCCTTTCTATGATCTTGCTCAGATGACTTAATTTCTTTTTCTCAATTTACTGAAATTGTCTTAGCCCTGGTCTACACTAGGAGTTGAGGTCGAATTTAGCAGTGTTAAATAGATTTAACTCTGCACCTGTCCACACAACGAAGCCCGTTTTTTCGACTTAAAGGGCTCTTAAAATTGATTTCCTTACTCCACCCCCGATGAGGGGATTAGCACTGAAATCGGTCTTGCTGGGTCGAATTTGGAGTACTGTGGACACACTTAGACAGTATTGGCCACTGTGAGCTATCTCAGCGTGCTCCATTGTGACCGCTCTGGACAGCACTCTCAACTCAGATGCACTGGCCAAGTAGACAGGAAAAAGCCCACAAACTTTTTAATTTCAATTTCCTTTTGGCCAGCATGGCAAGCTGCAGGTGACCATGGAGAGCTCATCAGCAGAGGTGACCATGATGGAGTCCCAGAATTGCAAAAGAGCTCCATCATGGACCGAACGGGAGGTATGGGACCTGATCGCTGTATGGGGAGAGGAATCCGTGCTATCAGAACTACGTTCCAGTTTTCGAAATGCCAAAACATTTGTCAAAATCTCCCAGGGCATGAAGGACAGAGGCCATAACAGGGACATGAAGCAGTGCCACGTGAAACTTAAGGAGCTGAGGTAAGCCTACCAGAAAACCAGAGAGGCGAACAGCTGCTCCGGGTCAGAGCCCCAAACATGCCGCTTCTATGATGAGCTGCATGTCATTTTAGGGGGTTCAGCCACCACTACCCCAGCCGTGTTTGATTCCTTCAATGCAGATGGAGGCAACACGGAAGCAGGTTTTGGGGATGAGGAAGATAACTCACAGCAAGCAAGTGGAGAAACCGGTTTTCCCAACAGCCAGGAACTGTTTCTCACCCTGGACCTGGAGCCAGTGCCCCCTGAACCCACCCAAGGCTGCCTCCCAGACCCACCAGGCGGAGAAGGGACCTCTGGTAAGTGTACCTTTTAAAATACTATACATGGTTTAAAAGCAAGCATGTTTAATGATTAATTTGCCCTGGCATTCGCGGCTCTCCTGGATGTACTCCAAAAGCCTTTGCAAAAAGTTTCTGTGGAGGGCAGCCTTATTCAATCCACCATGGTAGGACAATTTACCACTCCCGGCCAGTAGCACGTACTAGGGAATCATTGTAGAACAAAACATCGCAATGTATGTTTGCTGGCGTTCAAACAACATCCTTTCTTTATCTCTCTGTGTTATCCTCAGGAGAGTGATATCATTCATGGTCATCTGGTTGAAATAGGGTGCTTTTCTTAAGGGGACATTCAGAGGTGCCCGTTCCTGCTGGGCTGTTTGCCTGTGGCTGAACAGAAATGTTCCCCTCTGTTAGCCACGGGGAGGGGGGAGGGGCTAGCCATGCGCTGGGGGGTAGGCAAAATGTGACCTTGGAACGAAAGCACATATGCTATGTATGTAATGTTAACAGCAAGGTTTACCGTGAAAGAGTGTACCATTGTTTTATAAAATGTG
Organism: Dermochelys coriacea; assembly: GCF_009764565.3. Lineage (NCBI taxonomy): Eukaryota > Metazoa > Chordata > Testudines > Dermochelyidae > Dermochelys > Dermochelys coriacea. The sequence goes on from NC_050068.2 coordinate 340,908,715, forward strand.
TCTTTTTAAATACCACTGTCCCTTTTTTTTTCTCTCCACCAGCTGCATGTGTTTCAAGGATCACAGGATCTTCTCCTTCCCAAAGGCTACCGAAGATTAGAAGGTGAAAAAAATGCACTCGTGATGAAATGTTCTCTGAGCTCATGCTGTCCTCCCACACTGACAGAGCACAGACGAATGCGTGGAGGCAGAGAATGTCAGAGTGCAGGAAAGAACAAAATGACTGGGAGGAGAGGTAGCGGGCTGAAGAGAGAGCTGTAGCGGTGGTCTGTGCTTCTGTTGCCTTTCCTGCAGCTCATCCATATGCTGGAGCATATTAGTTTGATCTTCCAGCAGCCTCAGCATTGAATCCTATCTCCTCTCATCACACTGCCGCCACCTTTCAGCTTCAGCCTGTATAACCAACCACCCTCCTCCCCACGTTCCATAGCCTCCTCAACCAGATGCCCATGAATGCAGTGGAGGGGCCTCCAGCCACCCAGCCATTCCACCCCAGAGGATTGCCCAAGCAACAGAAGGCTGACATTCAATAAGTTTTAAAGTGCTGTGTGACCTTGTCCTTCCCTCCTCAACCACCCCTCCTGAGCTACCTTGGTAATTATCCCCCTATTTGTGTGATGAATTAATAAGGAATGCATGAATGTGAAGCAACAATGACTTTATTGCCTCTGCAAGGAGTGATGGAAGGGAGGTGGGGAGGGTGGTTAGCTTACAGGGAAGCAGAGTGAACCAAGGGGCAGGGGGTTTCATCAAGGAGAAACAAACGGAACTTTCACACCGTAGCCTGGCCAGGCATGAAACTGGTTTTCAAAGCTTCTCTGATGTGCACCGCGCCCTCCTGTGCTCTTCTAACCGCCCTGGTGTCTGGCTGTGCATAACCAGCAGCCAGGCGATTTGCCTCAACCTCTCACCCCACCATAAACATCTCCCCCTTACTCTCACAGATATTGTGGAGCGTACAGCAAGCAGTAATAACAGTGGGAATATTGGTTTTGCTGATGTCTAACTGAGTCAGTAAACTGCACCAGCGTGCTTTTAAACGTCCAAATGCACACTGTACTACCATTTTGCACTTGCTCAGCCTGTAGTTGAACAGCTCCTGACTACTGTCCAGGATGCCTGTGTACGGCTTTGTGAGCCATGGCATTAAGGGGTAGGCTGGGTCCCCAAGGATAACTATAGGCATTTCAACATCCCCAACGGTTATTTTCTGGTCTGGGAATAAAATTCCTTCCTGCAGCTTTTGAAACAGACCAGAGTTCCTGAAGATGCGAGTGTCATGTACCTTTCCCGGCCATCCCACGTTGATGTTGATGAAATGTCCCTTGTGATCCACCAGTGCTTGCAGCACTATTGAAAAGTATGTCTTGAGGTTTATGTACTTGCTGGCTTGGTGCTCCAGTGCCGAGATATGGATATGGGTTCCGTCGATGGCCCCACCACAGTTAGGGAATCCCATTGCAGCAAAGCCATCCACTATGACCGGCACATTTCCCAGGGTCACTACCCTTGATATCAGCAGATCTTTGATTGCGTTAGTTACTTGTATCATAGCAGTCCCCACAGTAGATTTTCCCACTCCAAATTGATTCCCGACTGACGGGTAGCTGTCTGGTGTTGCAAGCTTCCACAGGGCTATTGCCACTTGCTTCTCAACTGTGAAGGCTGCTCTCATCTTGGTATTATTGCACATCAGAGCAGGGGCAAGTCACAAAGTTCCATGAAAGTACCCTTACGCATGCGAAAGTTTCGCAGCCACTGGGAATCGTCCCAGACCCGCAACACTATGCGGTCCCACCAGTCTGTGCTTGTTTCCCGAGCTCAGAATCAGCGTTCCACCACATGAACCTGCCCCATTCGCACCATGAGGCCCACATTGCCAGGGCACATGCTTTGAGAGAAGTCTGTGTCCATGTCCTCATCACCGCACTGATGTCGCCTACTCGCCCTGTTTCGCTTTGCCAGGTTCTGGTGCTGCATATACTGCTGGATAATGCGTGTGGTGTTTAATGTGCTCCTAATTGCCCAAGTGATCTGAGCGGGCTCCACGCTTGCCGTGGTATTGCGTCCGCACAGAAAAAAGGCGCGGAATGATTGTCTGCCGTTGCATTGACGGAGGGAGGGGCGACTGATGACATGGCTTACAGAGTTGGCTTATAGGAAATTAAAATCAACAAAGGGGGTGGCTTTGTGAGAAACTGAATGGCCCCCTCAAGGATGGAACTCAAAACTGGGTTCAGCAGGCTGCTGATTTCACGGAGGAAGGGAGGAGAAAATGAATACAAAACAAATCTGGTATATTTCTTGTTTTGAGCCACTTCATCTATCTTTCAGAGTAGCAGCTGTATTAGTCTGTATTCGCAAAAAGAAAAGGAGGACTTGTGGCACCTTAGAGACTAACAAATTTATTTGAGCATAAGCTTTCGTGAGCTACAGCTCACTTCATCGGATGCACTCATTGGAAAATACAGTGGGTAGATTTATATATATAGAGAACATGAAACAATGGGTGTTACCATACACACTGTAACCAGAGTGATCACTCAAGGTGAGCTATTACCAGTAGGAGAGCGGGGGTGGGGGAACCTTTTGTAGTGATAATAAAGGTGGGCCATTTCCAGCAGTTGTCAAAAATGTCTGAGGAACGGAGGTTGGGGGGGGATAAACATGGGGAAATAGTTTTACTCTGTGTAATGACCCATCCACTCCCAGTCTCTATTCAAGCCTAAGTTAATTGTATGCAGTTTGCAAATTAATTCCAATTTCAGCAGTCTCTTGTTGGAGTCTGTTTTTGAAGTTTTTTTGTTGAAGTATTGCCACTTTTAGGTCTGTAATCGAGTGACCGGAGAGATTGAAGTGTTCTTCGACTGGTTTTTGAATGTTATAATTCTTGACGTCTGATTTGTGTCCATTTATTCTTTTACGTAGAGACTGTCCAGTTTGACCAATGTACATGGCAGAGGGGCATTGCTGGCACATGATGGCATATATCACATTGGTAGATGCGCAGGTAAATGAGCCTCTGATATTGTGGCTGATGTCATTAGGCCCTATGATGGTGTCCTCTGAATAGATATGGGGACACAGTTGGCAACGAGCTCTCCAACGCATCATCAAGGATCTACTACCTATCCTGAAGGACGATCCATCACTCTCACAGATCTTGGGAGACAGGCCACTCCTTGCTTACAGACAGCCCCCCAACCTGAAGCAAATACTCACCAGCAACCACACAACAGAACCACTAACACAGAAACCTATCCTTGCAACAAAGCCAGTTGCCAACTCTGTCCACATATCTATTCAGGGGACACCATCATAGGGCCTAATCACATCAGCCACAATATCAGAAGCTCGTTCACCTGCACATCTATCAATGTGATATATGCCATCATGTGCCAGCAATGCCCCTCTGCCATGTACATTGGTCAGACTGGACAGTCTCTACGTAAAAGGATAAATGGACACAAATCAGACGTCAAAAATTATAACATTCAAAAACCAGTTGGAGAACACTTCTATCTCTCTGGTCACCCGATTACAGATCTAAAAGTGGAAAGAGAAAAGGAGAACTTGTGGCACCTTAGAGACTAACAAATTTATTTGAGCATAAGCTTTCGTGAGGTACAGCTCACTTCACTATGCTCAAATAAATTTGTTAGTCTCTAAGGTGCCACAAGTTCTCCTTTTCTTTTTGCAAATACAGACTAACACGGCTGCTCCTCTGAGATCTAAAAGTGGCAATACTTCAACAAAAAAACTTCAAAAATAGACTCCAACGAGAGACTGCTGAATTGGAATTAATTTGCAAACTGCATATAATTAATTTAGGCTTGAATAGAGACTGGGAGTGGATGGGTCATTACACAGAGTAAAACTATTTCCCCATGTTTATTCCCCCCCCGTTCCCCAGACGTTTTTGACAACTGCTGGAAATGGCCCACCTTGATTATCACTACAAAAGGTTCCCCCCCCATCCCCGCTCTCCTGCTGGTAATAGCTCACCTTGAGTGATCACTCTGGTTACAGTGTGTATGGTAACACCCATTGTTTCATGTTCTCTATGTATATAAATCTCCCCACTGTATTTTCCAATGAATGCATCCGATGAAGTGAGCTGTAGCTCACGAAAGTTTATGCTCAAATAAATTTGTTAGTCTCTAAGGTGCCACAAGTCCTCCTTTTCTTTTTTCATCTATCTTTATACAACTTGCTGGCAGCAGACTATGCAGTACGAGCGCTAGCCATCGTGATCTCCTGGGTGCTCGGCAGAAGACGGTGCAGTGTGACTGCTGGCCATCATCTTCTGCTGGCTGCCGATTAAAAGACAGTGCACTGCTGGTAGGACTCAATCGCCATGAGACGAAACTTAAAAGGGAAATGACCTGGCTGAGTAACTCCCATGTTTGCCCAGGTGCCCCTGATCTCATCAAGCACCCAGGACTACGTTGAAGATGGCTACCAGTCATACTGCACTGTCTGCTGCCGAAAGACAATAAACTGCTGCTGTGTTGCAATGCAGTACTGTGTCTGCCAGCACCCAGGAGACATACGGTGATGGTTAGCTGAGCGGGCTCCATGCTTGCCGTGGTATGGCGTTTGCACAGGTAACTCCAGAAAAAAGGCGCAACACAATTGTCTGCCCTTGCTTTCACAGAAGGATGGAGGGAAGGGGGGCCTGACAATATGTACCCAGAACCACCCGCGACAATATTTTAGCCCCATCAGGCACTGGGATTTCTACCCAGAATTCAAATGTGAGGCGGAGACTGCGAGAACTGTGGCATAGCTACCCACAGTGCAATGCTCCGGAAGTCGATGGTTGCCTCGGTACTGTGGACACACTTTGCCGACTACATGCACTTAGAGCATTTGTGTGGGGACACACACAATCGACTGTATAAAAACACTTTCTACAAAACCGACTTCTATAAATTCAACCTAATTTCGTAGTGTAGACATACCCTCTGTCCATATGTGTTATGAGGACTAACGTATGAAAAGTATTTGTGTAATACCATCGTAGGCAAGTCATTTGTGAGACTTGAACTTGGGACATCTAGAAACATGAATGTCTACTGCTTGAGCAAGGGTACCAGAACCATTAACTTGAAAGCAGTAGCAGACATCTTGGTCTTTATATGTGGGCTAGCCAATATATGAGGACAAAGAGCCATACTGTACTAACATAGGTTATGTTTACATCTTCAGAATGCTGGTGCTAAATATCTTCTCCGGTGTGGAATTCCTCTGTGCCTCTTGAATAGAATGATAGAATGTTTAGGTTTCTTTATTCCTATGACATATTATTTTTAAATATACAAATCACCCAGGAAATTGCACCTAGACCAACAAAATAAATCCTTTAAACTTCTTTTTACTCCTATAAATTGACAGAACTGGTACAGAAAGCAACTGGTACAGTTCATTTTAAATGATTTGCACTGAATATTTTTCATATGCTAGAAGTTTCTGATTTGAGGCAGCATATCTTTTAGACAAGAAGAAATATTTCAGTGAAAAGAGAGCGTTATTGGAAGACTACTTCCTCATTATGCAAATAATGAAAAATTATTTGTACACTGAGCATGATTTCCTTAATACACCTCTGTTTTCCCACATGAATTTAAACCATAGGATAATGCAGGTCAAGAACTTGAAAAACAAAAGCCATTCATGGTTAAGCTCTTAAGGTAGACTTACATAAACATTTGAATAACATTTTTGTAATAGTAATCTACATGGTTGGTATCAAAGTCTAGCAACTAAAGACAAGCCTAATTTTCAGGCTATTTTTTTTTGTAAAAGAGAACATTCATCATTTAAAATATACAGAATAGGGATACAATGGTCTGCATGACATTTTGAGGAGACAACTAGGTTATGGTGCCAGGACCAAAGACTGACAAGTGATCTCTATCCCCACCAGTTATTGGATTTTCCTAGAGCACTATGGGAATTTAACCTTTTTGCCCATACTGCTTGAATAATACCTAGCTCGAATATAGAAATTTTCATCAGTAAATCTCAAAGTGGTTTACCAAGAAGGTAACATCATTATCCCTGTACTAGAGATGGGAATATTGCATCACAGATAGGTCTCTTGATTTACCCCAAGTCATTCAGCAGGCTAGTGACAGAGCCAAGATTGGAACTTAGGTCCCCTGAGAACCAATCTAGTGCTCCATATCCTTTAGGCAACCCTTGCAGACTTCCAGAAATGGTTAACAAAATTGGAACTAAGGGATAAGTAGCCAGAAAGCATTGCATCTGCAGTGGTGTAGCCCCATGCAAGTCCACGCTAGTAACTGAATGAACCAGTGTTACTTGCACCAGCTCAATTACCAATGATTCAACTCTATAGTGCAACCCTATCGTTAGTTATCAAGTGAGATGCTCAATTGCTTACCCCAAATTTGAGTCTATTTTCTCTTCAGTAAGCAGCTCCTTCTGCAGTTGTAACATCTAGTAAAATACTCCCTGCTGTAACTACTGCAGGAGGTGACATGTCCATCATTGGAATGCACTTACGAGTAATTTGCTAATTTAAGGTGTTGAGGCTTGCAAAGACATCGGATGATCACCAGAACATGGTGTGGGTGTTTTGGTTTATAATTAAAATTAAATTATGCTTCAGCACAGAGGGAATAACATGATTTCCTATAAACTAGAGAAGCATCCATTCTGAATAGATACCTCTGCTTTTAGTGATGTATGGAATCACAGGGCATTCCGGCACTGCTTGCATTGTCTACCTACATATTAGCATGAAGAGCCTGGTGATTATTTATTTATTTATTGGGGTTTTAGTTAATGATTCTACATTTCACATGGAAGGGTTGTTGGGTTTAATTGCGGCAAGGTAGCCACAGCCTAAAGTACGAGTATTCAAAGTGAAATAAATAAATATGCTTGGGTGGATTCTCTCCTATGCCAGAGATCAGCTTGGACCAGAAGAAATGGGGAGTATCAGGAAGCGGGTTCTAGCTTCCTGATTCAGAAAGCCACCTCCAGCTCTAACTTACTTGCTTAGGTTCTTTAATGAGTTCTACACCAGTGAAGGATAGGTGTAGCATAGCAGTACTTTGCCAGGCAGCCTCCCTACCCACCCATCCCCGACAGGTACATGGGAAGGCAGTAAGCCCAGACACACTTGGTCCAGCATGGAGTTCTCCTACACCAAGGGAATTTCTGATGACCATTTGCAGCCCATTGAGCTGCGTAAGAGGGGCAAGGGGCCAGATCTCAATACAGAATCTGGCCTAATATGTTTCTGGAACCAGACATTTATTTCCTTTTCTTTCCCCCAGTTGTTAGGAGATGCGGGGAGGAAAGGATGGATAGCTCTCTCTTTCTTGGTCATCCTGAGGGCCTATCAGTAAAATTGGATAGCATTAGATATCACCGTACCACCTAAAATTCAGGATTGATGCACATATAAGAGGCTCCCTTTAATAGAAACACCCATTCCCATCAGCCATTGGCTTCAGAGATCCCCCAACGCTGGCTCTGAACTGTTTGACAGAAATGACAAACTGTTCCAGTTAACATAATGTTTGTTTATAAAGAATGAACCAGAGTAAAAAAAAATTAAAAAGTTAGTTTCAAAAGCCTCCTTTTCAATGGAGTAAAAATATCTGGGAAAGGTTGAGAGCTTCATGAGGGAGAGCAGCCTATTTCAGAGAAGAATAGATTTGAAATCATTTTCAGTGCTACAGCTATGAAAACCCATGACTGAAAAGTCTAGCCTTGAGAAGTAACAATGCATTACGAGAAAAAGGTGAGTCAACATGTAATGCTTCAATTACAGGGCTCTCAAGGGTGCATCAGTGGTGTAATAAGTAAGGTCATGGTCTTTCTGTTAGCAGTACACCTGATAGTTCAGCAGTTGCACTGAATGGGAAACAATAATAGTTATGATTGTGGGAAGACCAAAGATCATAACAGATCGATCTAATGTTCAGAAAAGTAAATAGATAAAGATTTGTAATACCTGTGGTATTTATACGACCTAGGTTGTGGGGTTTTTTTTGGTCTGTGTGATGGTGTCAATGAACCATAGAGGTGATCAATATACACATGAGCATGACAAAGGAAGTTAAAGACTTAGCCACCTTTCCCCTTTCTTTTGTTTAGAACCCTCCAGAATTTGAGAGGTGGTGGAATTCAGGGTGTCTGAGACATTTTTTTTAAAAGATGTATTTTTGCACTAGACTGGGATAAGAAAAAAAGAAGGAAATGGATGGGCTCAGAGGACAGGAGCCAGTGAGGTTCATTGGCTTGGAAGTCAGGATATCTGGGTGCTCGTCCTTGTTTTGCCACAGACCTGCTGCATGGTCTCTGGGCAACTCGCATTACTTTTCTGTATCTCTCTCCCCCCATCCTTCGCCTGTCTGGTCTAGTTATTATAAATCCCAGCCCTGAAGAGCGATCTCTCAGCAGTTTGTACTGTGGCCACTTTGCCCTGAGCCAATATTTGAGGCCTTGTGGGGTTGTTTCCATTAGAAGGAACAATTGACTTTGAGTCAGGTATGTTCTTTGGTCCTGTTTATTTACAAAGAACGTGCACAATGTCCCATTTCCCTGAACACAGTATAAACTAACCACAGTAGGCAAGCAAGTTTCCTTGCTCACAATTTTCAAGCCTGCCTCTCCAGCCCCAAAGAGCTCTCTCCCTCTGCTCCTTTTCAGGTAGATTCTACCCTCCCTCTCTCGTCTGTTGACTTTCTGGCTGTTTTAACACACACACACACACACGCAGAGCTTGCCAAAAACAATCCGCTTGTCCCTAAATTTGCACAGACCCCATTGCTTAGCCCTACTCTGGCTTTGCCATGTGGCCCAGTGTCTTGGTCAGTGGCATTGTCTCTAGCTATTTTACACCATAAAAAGGTGTGACGGGGTATGCATACCCCACACGGGACAAGTTAGGGTTAATCCCACATTATGGATGGCGGAAGTCCCACCCCTCAGGCCATGCTGGGCATGCTCCAACTGCTGCCTCAATATAAAAGGTAGCAACCCAGCTCATTCTATGCTGACTGAGGAAGGATATTTGGTGGAGACTCCAGCCCAGGAGTTGCATCAGCCCCTGACCGCAGGAACCAGAGATCCCGAGGCACGGTCTGGAGACCTGGTGCTACGGCTGGTCAGTAGAGTCAGAATCCCAGCCAGCTACCTGCGCCAAGGAGCTTGGAATCCCCGATGAATAATGAACCCCAACTTCAGGACACACAGCAGGAAGTAGCCCAGGGCAGTAGGGTGAGTGGTATCTCCCATCTGAGGAACATTAGCATGTTGCAGAGGATCCTTGCTGGATGGGTGGTGACCACACTCACTGCTGACAGGACCCTGGGCTGGGACCTGATGGAGTAGGGAGGGCCCAGGTCCCACCATCCCGGCCATCACTCCCAAGGTGGTGGCCCCTGACTCTAGCCATTAAGCCACACATACCTGACCTCAAGGGCAGTTAGATTGACTCTGACCATCACGTTGAAAAGCCCTGAGCCTAAGGGCAGCCATATTGACTCCAGCCATTAGGCCACACAGCCCCAATCCCCAGGGCAGCCATATTGACTTGGGACATTGGACCACGCAGCCCTGACCCCAAGGGCACCTGTATAGACTCTGGCCACTAGGCCAAGCGGCCCTGACCCTAAGGGTAGCTGAACAGACTCTAGCCACTAGGCCACGCAATCCTGAACACAACAACAGCCATATTGACTCTGGCCATCAGGCTGCACTGCCCTGCACCTGAAGGCAGCTATCTTGACTCCAGCCACTGAGCTGTGCTGCATCCAGTGTAGGGATGATCTGGAAGACTGTAATTGCAGTGGTATCACAACCCCACCCCACTCCAGAAGAGGACGGGGTGTGCATACCCTACGACAAGAGGTTTAATTCTTCCTTACACTGAGTCTGAAAGAAGGGTGGTTAGCACGTCCATTGACTTTCACCAGGTCTGCAACTGATTTATAGATCAAAGAAATGCTTAATGGCAGCCATAAATATCTTCTAATTTAACACTACAATGCTTGGCACAATAGGGACCCAATATCAGTTTAGGCCTCTAGATGCTATTGTAGTGAAAATAATAAAGATTAATAATGGAACAGGCACTCCACACAGTACAGATTCCAAAGAAACCATGACCTTTCCCCTTTAGGTCATTAGTTAGCTTGAATCCAGATCGAATCAATGTTCAAGGCCATACACCTGGCGACTTTTCATTGACCTATGCTGAACAATCATGTTGGTCTCTTTTGTGTTTCTTGTGCAGTGGCTGTAACCGCAAAACAACACATATCAAAGCAAACAAGCCAAGCCCCTACCCTATATACAGCAGGTTGAGAGAAAAGAAGCTCCCATGAGCAAGCCCCATGCTCCCTGTGGATGAGGCCATGAAGCCACTGACTGTTCCTCCATCATCCCTGAAATGGTTAAGTTCCAGCAACACAAGCTCTAACGGTAGAGGAGTGAGACTGTCTCTCTTCTCTGAGGACTGGCACCAAACAATCAGCCAATACACATGAAACCTATTCAGTGAGTCAGTGAGGCACCAACAAGAAAAGGAGTACTTGTGGCACCTTAGAGACTAACAAATTTATTAGAGCATAAGCTTTTGTGAGCTACAGCTCACTTTGTTTCCCTCTAGTGGTGGGTTGGTCACAGAGGCTGATGAAACCGTTATAGCATTGGCTAACAGAGGTGGCTATTTTAGCTCATGCTTTTGGATGCAGAGCTCCCAGGTTCAATCCTAACTGTCGGCAACCCACACACATGCAGCATTGCATGTAGGAAAGTGCCTACGCTACCCTGACTATCATGGCTTAGCTACAGTGCTGTAGTTATGCCAGCATAACCTTGTACTGGAGACGCAGACTACAGCAACAGAAGATGCTTTTCCATCACTGTTGGAGCTCCACTCCCAGAGCAATGACAGCCAGGTCAATGGAAGCATTCTTCTGTCCACCTAGCTATGTCTACACCGGGGGTTAGGTTGGTATGTTGCTCAGGGTTGTGGATGTTTCACATTCCTGAGAGCCATATTTATGCTGACTTACATTTTAAGCATACACTGGGCCTCAGTCCTGATCTCAGTATGGTTGTGGCAGTACATGCAGAAATTTTTAGGAAAATCCCATGCCATGTTTTGCATTTTCTTATATTCAAAATTATAAATTAACAAGTAATGCAAACATTTCAAGCCCTACAGCTTGAGAAAGATGCAAATAAAATATATTTTACATGTTTAGGTATAACATTTGTCAATCAAATTAGTCACTGAAAATAAATATGAAATAGAGTTTGCTACTATGAGAGCATTAATGTTTACATTTCCTGATTTATATGCCTTTAAATTAGTAACCTTAATGTTCTATTAATATAATTTCTTTGTATTTAGTATTTTATCTTCATTTAAATAGCAATGAAATGAGTCACAATGATTTATAGCAAAAGTTAATAGTGTTGTCAAATTCACTTCACTGTCTGCCTCTTTCCACTGAGACTCTTCCCTGCTAAGTTGTAGAGCAGTATCCACTCATTTGATTTTTATCAAAACCTAGCAGTGTTGTATGACAGCTAATCTCTACTTACACCATGATTCAACACAGAGAAACTAACAATATAGATTGTGTAATCATTGATCTTTTCTCTCACAATCTCTGAAATGTTTCTTAATTATGCATAAAACTAGATGTGGCTGATAGGACAATTCAGTGCTATTAGCTCTGCACGAGTGGTATTAGTCTTCCTGACATGTCTGTTGGAGAAATCTGCTAAGCTTTCTTTCTTGTAAAAATCCCCAGCTAAATTTGGAGAAAGACAATGGAGATAGCATTGTCCGACTTGATCGAGCTGTCATTAAGATTTTTGAAAGGAGTCTAAGAAGTTGAATTCCATTTGACATAATCTAAATTGTTACTGATTTGTTGACATTCACACTGTTGCCTTGGTGGCAACAGAGTAAAATTTTCAAAGCGGTTGTCAGAGGATTGGAGAATATGTTTGTGAGTGGAGGAAACAAAGGGAAAAAATATTCAGAATTCAGAGTCACAGGACTGCTTTTGATGTTTTTTGTTTATTAAAGAAATACACATGGCAAATACTAGCAATCTGCACATAAAACACTGTTTTCAGCATCTGTAGCCCATAGATACCTTATTCCTGATGGGAGTGTTAATTTCAGCACGATGACAGTAATAGCAACTATGGAAACAACATATGCATTCAAGCAGCCAAACAGTCAGACTCTTCTCAAAGAAGAAGTAACGGCACTAAAAATAAATAAATAAATAAAAAATCCATTTTCTAATTGAATCTACAATGTACGTGCTATCCTGTTAAAAGGGATCTTGCTATCTTGATAAGGGAAACTAATGAGATGGCCTTTCTAGGGCTAGTCACATAATAGTCCTGGTGACAAGGGCCTCTATCAAGAAATAAGGCTGAAGATAAATGAGATTTTTCTAATATCCATTTCACCCATTGTTCACAAGTGTCATGCAGTACAACTTCTATTTATCATGAGCTAGTAGACACTAGACATGATTTTGTAAAGGAAGCCAAAATTGCAACAATATGTTAACAGGCTTTAACCTCTCCCACTTTTTTTTTTAATTGTTACTATTTAATTGTTACTATTCAATTTTTGTTTGCTAGGGACCTAAAGGACAACACATGTATTTTGTATGTGCTGCTAGAACTCTTGCTGCACCATAATTTTATACAGCATTACAATCTCAAATGCCAGTAAATCTTTCAAATTAGTAGTTCCCTGAGCCCAGGAAAGATTGACACCATACCCAGAGTCTGCGTCAGGCTCCTTTCTCAAGGCATCAGCATTATGTTTTCTATATACAACTGGTGACACAAATTCCACAATCCAAACCTGTCCCTTCCCCTGACCCAGGGGCTACCTGCTGGAACCTCCCTGCTCCAGGCAGCAATTTCCCCAGTCTTTCTACATGCCATCTGCCTGGGATTCCCCCTGCTCCAGGACCTTCCACAGGAGCCAGCCTGATTTCTCAGCTTCTCCCACCCCAGGCTCTCCTGCAGGAACTCTCCTACTCCCAGCACCCCTCCGCCCCAACTGAGTCACTTGCTGGCTTTTATAATCACCTAATCCCCACCTAAACAGTGTCAACAGGGAGGTTTCAGAGTAGCAGCTGTGTTAGTCTGTATCTGCAAAAAGAAAAGGAGGACTTGTGGCACTTTAGAGACTAACAAATTTATTTGAGCATAAGATTTCGTGAGCGAAAGCTTATGCTCAAAAAAATTTGTTAGTCGCTAAGGTGCCACAAGTACTCCTTTTCTTTTAACAGGGAGGTAGAGGATCCAAGGTGAGGCTGGGCCCAACTCCCCTTGAAGAGCCAGTCAGCCTGAGACACTGATATTTTCAAAAATAACTGAATGGACAGGAAGGGAGAGAGAGAGAATAAATGTGTATGTCCTCTACTATGTTTAGAATAAGTTTCACTGATAGACCTTTTATTCTTCATAATAATGAATTATTAAGATTTGGGCACTTCCAGGTGAGGTAACTTAGGTGTATATTTTTAAAAACAGAGCTCCATTAAATGTATAGTAGTACATGACATTTGTTGTCAGATCCTGGAAAAAGTTCGGCAGTTTATAAGAATTTATAAGTATGAAGCTGGACACTCTATAAATCTTGAAAAAGTGAAGAACACAGTGATTACCATGAACAGACACTGTATTTATGGCTTCTTACAACAATCTATAAGCCACTAACCCCCATTTTTGTCCTTCTGACTGTAGAGATGTTAACAGGACACTCTACCTTGAATGGTCCCCAGAATATGTGCTTATGTGGCGAACACCTGGGTTGCCAGGCTTGGGGTGCTGTTTTTGTTGTTGGCATGTGTCATAAATACAAAGAGAAGGGTAACTATCTTTCTGTATACAGTGCTATAAAATCTCTCCTGGCCAGAGGCAAAACCCGTTCACCTGTAAAGGGTTAAGAAGCTAAGGTAACCTTGCTGGCACCTGACCCAAAATGACCAATGAGGGAACAAGATCCTTTCAAATCTGGTGCGGGGTGGGGAGGACAAAGGGTTTTGTCTGTCTGTGTGATTCTTTTGCCGGGAACAGATCAGGAATGCAGCCTTACAACTCCTGTAAAGTTAATAAGTAATCTAGCTAGAAAATGCATTAGATTTTCTTTTGTTTAATGGCTTGTAAAATAAGCTGTGCTGGAGGGAATGTATGTTCCTGTTTTTGTGTCTTTTTGTAACTTAAGGTTTTGCCTAGAGAGATTCTCTATGTTTTGAATCTGATTACCCTGTAAGATATTTACCATCCTGGTTTTACCAAGGTGATTCTTTTACCTTTTCTTTAATTAAAATTCTTCTTTTAAGAACCTGATTGATTTTTCATTGTTCTTAAGATCCAAGGGTTTGCGTCTGTGTTTACCTGTACCAGTTGGTGAGGATTATTATCAAGCCTTCCCCAGAAAAGGGGGTGTAGGGCTTGGGGGGATATTTGGGGGGAAGACATTTCCAAGTGGTCTCCTTCCCTGATCTTTGTTTAAAACGCTTGGTGGTGGCAGCATACTGTTCAAGGACAAGGCAAAGTTTGTACCTTGGGGAAGTCTTTAACCTAAGCTGATAAGAATAAGCTTAGGGGGTCTTTCATGTAGGTCCCCACAGCTGTACCCTAGAGTTCAGAGTGGGGAAGGAACCTTGACAGCATGAATAAATACAGATTTTCAGATCATAGTGTGCACATTTATCGTCTTATATAACAGGGATAAATCATGCATGCAAATCACGCATCAAAGTCATGAAATGGGCTACCCATGCAAAAAAATAAGGTATACAAAAATTTAACAAATGGAGGGGGGCACCTAAGATGCTTCTCACCTGGGGCGCCATTTGATTTAGGGCATGGGAGGCAGCCAGCAAACAGCAGTCTGCACAACACAGTGAGATGGAAAGAATCCTAGCTGCAGACACTGGAGCAAACCCTCTGCCATTGGATCCTCAAGAGCCAGGCAGAACACATGGATTACACTTAGGTTAATATTATGGGAAGACACAGGACGGTTTTGTGACTAAAGCACTGGAGTGCAACTTGCATTCCCAGCTCTGTCACACACTCCCTGTGTGACCTTGAGCAACACACTTAATCTGTGCTGCAGATTCCCTATCTAAAAATGGGATAATAATATTGCCTTTCTCCCACCACTTCTCTGATTTGTCTGTTTAGATTGTAAACTCTGTCAGAGTGGCAGCAGTCTCTTACTATGTATATGCAGAGAGCCTAATATAATAATAATTAATAATAATTAATACCCAGCTATTACATAATGGATTTTTGTCTGTAGATCGAAAAGTGCTTTTCAAAATAGGTCAGTAATATTATTCCCATTTTATTGATGGGGAAACTGAGGAACAGGGAGGAGAAAAGACTTACCAACAGTCAGCCAGCACAAATGCAACACAGGTCTCCTGAGTCACAATCCAGTGCTCTGTCAAGTAGGCCACACTGCCTCCCTATAATGGGGCTGTGATCTTGCCTGAAGCCATATAATAATAGTCATAAGCAGACACTTTTTCAGGTCTCATCCACAGAGAAACTGGCACAGAACTCTCAATTTATCTATGTCAGAAGGATGAAGGACTGGGTCAACATAACATTAATGATATCCTGATAGTTATTAACTTCAAAGACGTCCTATCCCATTTTTCATCAGAAACAAGGCTTTGAAAGGAGAGTACAGTCATGACACAGAAAAGTGATGCCTTTTAAATTTATGATCAAAGCTTAAATATGCTGCAAGGTTGCCAAGAGACCTATACATTGGTTTATAGACTGCACTGGTGGTATATATTGTTTTAGCAGTATATACTGTTGTACACATACGGTAAAGTCAGTATAAGAAGTATTGGTTCTCTTCTCCCACTGAGACAAATCTGGGGAGAAAGGATGATCTTTTGGTTCATACGCTCTAATGGAACTCAAGAGACATGGATGTAGTTCCCAGCTCTGAATTACAGTGTATTACCTTCCTAGATAGATAGGAGATTCTCCTATTATACTTGGATTAAATGGTTCAGGATCTTTCTTGGGCAAAAACGTTTGTGTATCATTTGGAGGGTACTTCCAGCCAGTGATCTCAACAAAGGTGTCTCAGGATGTCTTGAAGGGAGGCACCAAAAGGCACGGACCACAAAGTGCTGCAGGACTACATCCAGGGCATTACCAGGCCTGTGATCCACCGCCACGCCCGCTGCAGGGCTGGTGATGGTGGTGAAACTCATCTAGGGGCTGAACTATAAAGAGACCCGGGGGTGCTAAAAGTTTTCCTGGAGAATGTCATCTGGGAGGTGGGAAGCTACACAGAATGTGCCATGAGAAAGACCAGGGCTGCCATGGATGTGGTAGATGTCCTGAAACGTCAGGGCTGTGCATAATACCAAGGAAATTGAGCTTTCTTGGATGCCTCCCTAAGACTGTGCAATGAACTCCCATAGGAACTAAGGACTATCACTAAGGTCTTACCACCTTCTGCTTCAAGTGCAAGGTGCACTTCTTTGACCTTGCCTTCCCTAATATAATGTGTGTGCACATGCATTATAAAAAAAAAATCCTGGGGAAGAGGGTGAGAGAACAAACACATGACAGACGTTAGTCACATTTCTTAATGCTCTGCTGGAAGGTAGTGAGTACTGTATAAGAACATGTACAGTAACTCTGCATGTAACGTTAGCACCTTAGGTGTCCCCCTCCATTTGTTAAATTTTTGAATACCTTATTTTTTTGCATGGGTAGCCCATTTCATGACTTTGATGCGTGATTTGCATGCACGATTTATCCCTGTCATATAAGACGATAAATGTGCACACTATGATCTGAAAATCTGTATTTATTCATGCTGTCAAGGTTCCTTCCCCACTCTGAACTCTAGGGTACAGCTGTGGGGACCTACATGAAAGACCCCCTAAGCTTATTCTTATCAGCTTAGGTTAAAAACTTCCCCAAGGTACAAACTTTGCCTTGTCCTTGAACAGTATGCTGCCACCACCAAGCATTTTAAACAAAGATCAGGGAAGGAGACCCTGAAAAATGCAACTTTAAGTGAAATGATGTTAAGCGAATGCAATTTCACCATAAGAATGAATGTAAAAGGGGGGGGGGATTCCACTGAATTTTTTTTTGCCAGACAAAAAGACTATATATATACACCCACCCACCCACACACACAGTGTATAAGTTTTAAACAAACAATTTAATACTGTACACAGCAATGATGATTGTGAAACTTGGTTGAGGTGGTGAAGTCAGAGGGTTGGATATTTCCCAGGGAATGCCTTACTGCTAAATGATGAACTAACTATTGGCTGAGCCCTCAAAGGGTTAACTCGTTAATGTAGGGTTACCATATTTGAACATTCAAAAGGGAGGACATTCTACGGGGGCTGTCAGCCCTGCCCACGGTCCACCCCCGCTCCTCCCCAGGTCCTAGCCCTCCCCGCTCGGCCCCGCCACCGCACCCCTCCTCACCCCCTGGCCTGCTGCTGGCTTGCGGTATCCCTCCTCAGTCCCCCACTCACTGCTCACCTCCTCCCACCTGCCACTCACCTCCTCACTCCCCTGCCAGAAACCCCCATGCCTGCCCCGAGAACCCCCGCCTGCCGCTGGCTCGCCGCTTGCCTCCTCACCCCCGCCCGTCCACCCATCCACCTGCTGCTGGCTCCCTCCCTGCTCGCCTCTTCAACCACTGCTGGCCTTTTCACTCCCCCCGCCTGCCCCTGGCTCGCCACCCGCCTCCTCACCCTCCCTGCCCACCACCCGCCTCCTCACCCTCCTGCCCGCTGCTGGCTCCCTCGTCGCTCGCCTCTTCACTGCCCCCCGCTGGCTCGCCGCTCACCTCTTCACCCTCCCCATCTGCCTCTTGCCTCCTTACCCACCTGCCCGCCCACCAGCCAGCCACTGGCTCCCTGGCCGCTTGCCTCTTCACCACCACCCCCTGCTCGCTTACTCACCCCCAACTCCCTGCTGGCTCGCTGCTCGCCTCTTCACCCCGCCCCACTCACTTACTCACCCCTCCTGCTGCAGGTTCCTCTGGCTCCTAGGATGAGGGGCAGCCGAGGGGTCTCCACGAGCTGCGCCTGCTACAAGCGCGAGCTCTGTGGCTCCCATTGGCCAGGAAAAGTACCAAAGGGAGCTGCTGAAGCTGCGAAGCGAGGCTTGCAGGAACCGGCAGCGTGCAGAGAGCCCTGTCCACCCCGACCCTAAGAGCCAGAGGGACCTGCTGGGGGGAGAGGTGGGGTGTCCTGGTGGTGCTTATCTAGGGTGGCTCCTGGGAAGCATCCGGCAGGTCCCTCTGGCTCCTAGGGTCGGGTCGGGGGCGGGGGCAGAGGGCTCTCTGCTGGCGCCTGCAAGCCCTGGCCCCCCAGCTCTGATTGGGCAGGAGGGAGCCGGTGCAGCATGTGGACACCCCATCGCCTCTGTGCCTAGCGGCCACCCACACTGCAGGCTCCTGCCGGCGGGCAGGCGTTGGGAGTTGTCCCAGGAAGTGCCGCCAGCCCTGGGACTTTGGTAAGGCTTACCATACATCTGTATTTTCCCAGATGTTTTCAGATATTTAAAATTGCTCCCAGACAGCAATTTAAGAACTAAAAAGCCAGACATGTCTGGGAAAATACGGGCATATGGTAAGCCTTGTTAATGTAGCCTCACACTCTACAAGGCAGCAGGAATGGAGGGAGGGGAGACAGCATGGCAGACAGAGACACACTCTGTGTGTGTGTGTGTGTGTGTGTGTGTGACCGCCTCTGAAGTACACTGCCTTGTTAAGTTAATCAGCAAGCTGAGACCACAGCTGCTTCCAGGAAGCTCCCTCCATCCTGAGCCCTGTTGTGTGTCCCCCTGCTCTATGGAGATGGGGTAAGCAGGGTGCAGGAGCAAGGGGGAGGGGGACACCCTGACATTAGCCCCCGTCTTCTCCTCCCCCTTCCCCCCCAGCAAGCCGGAGGCTTGGGGAGCAGCTCCAAGGCAGAGAGCAGGGGCAGCACATGGCAGTGGGGGGAGAGACAGCTGAACTGCAGGCAACTGATAGCCTGCTGGGTGGCTGCTGCACAGGGAACTTCAGGGAGCGGGGAGCTGATAGCTGGGGCTGCCAGCCCACCCTACTTCCAAGCCCCCACCAGCTCGCTGCAACGGGCTGCTCTTCCTGCAAGCAGTGGACAAAGCAGGCAGCTGCCAAAGGACATTATAAGAGAGCATTGCACAACTTTAAACCAGCATGTTCCCTAATTGATCAGCAAGGTAACAACCGTAACTGGGATGACTTTAACTGAGGAGTTACTGTATATGTGACCCATATACCTCCTGGGTGCGGTGTTCTGTCCCATCTAGTGGCACCAAGACCACTTAAAGCGAGAGAGAGATTAATGAGTCTGCTCTACAGCCTTAGCTAACAGTCATATGGCTTGAGGCTCATGCATTTAGCTCCAGAGGTCCAGGGCTCAATCCCGCCTGCTGACGACCGAAGTCTGTCAGTATTATATATAGAATGGAACAGGAGACCACTTTAAATATCAAGCCAAGGCAAACCAAACTCTACATTTAAAATGTGCTTTGCAGCCTGTATTTAATTCAGTTTGGCATTCATCCTCTCTGTCATTTAAAAACACTGCATGCCATAAACTGACAATGATATTAGCCATTAAAAACAAATCAAGACATTTAGGTATTGTGTTCTGGTTCCTAGTGAGAGTTTCATAACTTCCATGCCAATCACATACAAATAATACAAAGAAAGCAATATTTTTTCCTAGACAATGGGATTTTTTTGTGTTTTTGTGACAATTATAAATTAAACAAGGTGCTTCATGTTTAATAACAATGTCAGATAAAGCCACGTTTGAAATCTATTTTGTTACTTGCTATGTCTTGACTCTGAAGTTTGCCAGCTAATATTGCTCTTGTTTCACACATGCTTCCTGTGAAACACTATGGAAGCGCTGCCATGTCCTTAAGAGACTAATTCTCCTGCAAACTGCGCTGAGAATTTCTGTAAAGTACCATTGATGATATCTGAGGGGAAAGAAACACTATGAAGAAAAGGCTGGGAGAATATTTACTAGTATCCACATGCGATGGCTGTCACACTGGTGATTGAACTCAGGACCTCTGAAGCTAAAAACATGAACTGCTACAATTTAAGCTAAGGCTCCCTGGGTGGGGCTATAACGGATGCATAGCCTCTGGGGATGGGACACAGATGGGAACCTCAAAAAGAAAAGGAGTACTTGTGGCACCTTAGAGATTAACAAATTTATTTGAGCATGAACTTTCATGAGCTACAGCTCACTTATGCTCAGTGGGTTACACAGAGATGCTTGGGACAGGGATTGGAGGATCTTCTTTGACAAACACTTTGAGTATTTTTTGCATCAGAAGTTGTCCTGCTCAGAGAAGAAGACAAGCTAATGCCAGGTAAACTGTGGTGCCAAGTCTCACAATTGTTTAGTGAGTCTCGCAATATTTAGTATTTTTCCTTAAAGTCCCATCTCCTGGAGTCATGTGATTAAACCCAGCCTTCATTTACAAATGTAATTTTCTTATCTTCACAGTTGTGGAGAAAGCCTGAACACATGAACTTTAAAGTCTCAAAAAACAGAAGCCAAATAAAATCATCATTAGAAAAAAAATAACATTTTGGAGCCTGACTCATGATTTTTGACTGCTTGGAACTGCCATTCTGGGTAAATATTCACTATTTTATGCCTAAATTGAATGCCTGCATTGCATTTATTTTTATGCTACTTTCTCTAAAACTGATGATAAAATATTACTTGTGTAAGATAAGTTACATTTTCTGAAGCATTTAGACTCCTAAATCACTTAGAGTATGTCTACACAGCAATTAAATATGTGTGCCTGGCCCAGGGCAGTTGACTCAGGCTTCCGGGGCTTGGGCTGTGGGGCTATAAAATTGCTGTGAAGACATTTGGGCTCGGGCTGGAGCCTGAGTTCTGGTACCCTGCAAAATGGGAGGGTCCCAGAGCCCAGACTTCAGCCGGGACCTGAACACATAGCAATTTTTAGCCCAGTGAGGCCAAATCAGTTGACTGAAGCCAACTGCAGCTGGGCAGCGGGTCTTTTATTCCAGTGTAGACATACCCGTAGGTGCTTTAGAAAATTTTACCCTGTATGAATTGGGTCTTGAAACCATTAGCTGGGGACCACAGCTCTGATTTCTGAGCAGGAAGTGCAAGAGGTGGAGGAATCTGCAGTCTCCCTTTGTAATCAGTGCTACGCAGGGTTAGTGAGCCATCGTGATCACAGGAAGAGCCTAACAACCTGAAAGCTGCTATGCCTGAGTACATGGATGTTGTGAGGCTTTAATTAACACTTGGAAAGCACTTGGAGATCTTCAGACGACAAGGTTTACTGAACTCCAAATGATTGTTCTTACATCCCCTCTGTGTTTGTGACGGCAGAGCCCCAACAAGAAGTCATCTGACCAAATATGGGCACTTTCCACCAAATCCTTAAAAAGAAAAGGAGTACTTGTGGCACCTTAGAGACTAACAAATTTATTAGAGCATAAGCTTTCGTGAGCTACAGCTCACTTCACGAAAGCTTATGCTCTAATAAATTTGTTAGTCTCTAAGGTGCCACAAGTACTCCTTTTCTTTTTGCGAATACAGACTAACACGGCTGCTACTCTGAAACACCAAATCCTTGTTATTTCTATGCTTCTGTCAGAAAAGTGGATCTGGATCCAATTTACTGAGTGCAAATTACAACTGACTTTGGTAGGATTCATCTGTACCCTGCACATGAGATAAGTAGCCAGCAGAATGCTGTCTAGCTGCCTGAATATTTACTCAGCACCCCGAGAACTGGTTGCAAACTCTAATATTTGAGGAAAACAGGCTGATCTGTGAGTCTTTTGTAATACATCTAACCAGAAACTAATCTTTTCCTCCATCTGTGACTGCTTTATTATTGGTAATAGTCTTTTTACACATCAGAATATACATTAAAAAAACCCAAATCCATATAAAAACAAAATAGTATGCAGCACACATAATTCCTCCCCTGGTGAGAGAATTAGACAGAGGGCAAACCACATGTGATAGATATTAGTCATGTCCTTTTATACATCAGTGGAAGGCACTCAGGTACCACGGTGACGAAAGCAGTAAAACAACCTGAATAGAATAGAATCTTCTGGTTTAGGATACAAAAAAGGAAGCTGCTGATACAAACTGAAAGTGGTGCTTGCAGCATATCAAGACTTGTGATATCTCTTTAGCTCAAGCTGTAGGAGGATGCTACTGCAAAAGGTGGCTAAATTAAAAAGAAAATCACTATTCAGATTTGTAATGACTAAAATACAGATAATGGCAAAATGACCAAATTCTCACCGGTAGCAAATACAAAATGAAGAGCTGGGATATTCCTATGGAAAGATACCTGATCCCATCCTTCATAGAGTAGCACATGATGAAAATTCTCACATTTCACTGGGAAACACAGAGAGCTATGGATTGAGATGTTCACAGCTGACTGGAGGATTGAGCCACACAACATCCAATGAAATTAATGAGTTATGTGGCAAAGTCCCCTAGTTGGCTTTGAAAATCTCAACCATAAAGTTTATGTTCTAGTTGCACAAGCCCATTTGTCAGGAATCCCCAACATTGCTATTACAAGGTGAAACGTAAATCATACAGCCAAAATGTCAACGGTGCATTGAGGTATGAACTTTTGAGATCGCTATGTGGGCCTTTTGACACTGAAGAAGAGCTGGTTATACATGTCTGTGCATATATCAGTTGACATGCCATGCCATTCAGTATTTAAAATGCAATGAATTAAGAGCAAATGGCAGCGGTTGTTACCCATGCAAGTAGTATCCTGTAATAATTCACTTGTAGCTATAAAAGACTTTTTAAAGATTCCTCACAACCGATGTGGTGTCTGGCTTGAATTGCTGAGACTGGAAACCAATTTATATAGTACTCATCAGTAGTGATATTCTCTCACTTAAGCCCCTATTTTGAGTGGTACGCAAGGGTGAAGTTCCCCTCAAACAATTACATAGGGGTAACTATCAGAATAAATGTTGCTATTGCATTGTTTCCAAAAATACAAAGGCTAAGGGAAAGACCCAGTTAATGCATCAATGTATGCTTTGGGTACATGTGTTTTGATGGAATTAAATCCTCCATTCTACAAATCTTCCCTCCACAATTTATTCAGCCAAAGTGATATTTATGTGAGTCATATGTTACCATTGTGCTTCCTCTATATACATTTCTCTATAGTGTAAACACACACAATTATGTTGACTGATTCACCTCTCCTTCCTGCAAACTGATCCATTCTATTACCACTTAGGGCTATTAACATAACTAAACTGTGAATCTGATTTTATTGCAGAACTCAAAGCTGCTTTAAAAAGGTACATAGAGAGATGTTAATATATGCAGCAGAAGGTATTTAAAATATATCTGTATTTTAATATCTGTAATATAGAGTTAAACCTGTGTCCTCCTAGTGATAATTATAGAGCAATCAGAAGAGCACAGGGAAGGGAATATTTATTGCAGGTTGAAAAGCTAATTATTAGGTCTGTATCACAGCAAACCATTTGGAGTTACATTTAGAAACTGTCTTTTTGATCATGGATGGAGGACTGTATTAATAATGGTTCTCCCTCCCATATTTTAATTAGTAATATTGATAATCGACAGGGAATAATTCAAAAAGTGATTAAAAGCATTAGACATAAAAGTAACATCTTGAGGACCTGATCTAGAAATGAATTTAACCACTTGCTTAACTAAGCATGGGAGTAAATCCTTTGGAAGGCTACTGACATGGTGAAATCTAAACATATGCCTACATGTTTTGCTGCCCCAGGGCCTAAATTTTGCTGATTTGAGATAGCAACCCCATCGGTTAGGCCAAATTTTCAAAGGAGATAGGTGTCCAATTCCCAATGACTTTCAAACTCCCTTATAGGTCCCTTTTGAAAATCTTGCTTGAGAGCTTCAATGAGGTTGCACAGGTAACAGAATTGGACATAATATTTTTAAGAGCCCATTAATTCTTCAGCAAGTTTCTTGGGCATGTTTTCTGTTGTTGATAAATCATAGAGTCAATTGCTTGACCACACTTTGGTTCGTTATGAAATATATCCAAGAGATCAAATAACCAATCTCAGTCAGGTTTCTTCTTGTAAGTCAATAATAATATAATACAGGAAAGAGGTTCAATATGATTCCTGGGTCTCCAGGAAGCCATCTAGTGCAACACTGTTCCATTCACCTGATACAGAAGGTATTCTCTCTAAGTTATATCCCTAAAGCCATCTTTTTATACCTTACCTGTATTCAAGTAAAGGTATTGTGTACATCATCTGAAACTAGATTTAAACAGTCTGACTTTCTACCTTGTTTTTCTGGTACTATGGTGTACCCCTTATCTCTTTGTTCTGAACATGCATCCCAGGTACCAAGAGTCATGAAGGCACCTCCTAGGATAAAGCATTGCTCTATTGTCTCCTTCTCCTTTAGGATATTACATTAGCCTGTCAGAGTAATTCCGTACCTGTTGCTAAGGTAAAACACAAGTCCTGATCCTGACAGTTTTCCTATCCATTTAAGACAAAACTTTCTTCAGCTAATGCAAGGTGTTATGGGATACTTAACATCAGAGCCCGGCACAGATACAAATTTATATGTGCGGAGGCGGATAACTGCAGATATAAATCGGTATCCGCAGAACTGCAGGGCTCTCCTGGGAACTGCAGCAGCAAAAGGAACAGAATGTGGAGCTGCCACTCCCAGGAGCCAGCACCCCATGCCAGCAGTTCCTCCAGCGTGGCTGTATAGTCCCCATCCCCGCCCCCAGCCCTGCTCCCATCCCTTCCACACAGCTGTCTGCATCTTCTGTCAGGGGGCATACGCGCTGCTTGAACACAAGAGCGCAACCAGGGATAGCTGCTGGTGAGCCTGGTGCCTGCCCCACTGGCTTGGGGCAATACATGCTGGAGGAGCTGCTGGCGCAGGGTGCTTACTCCTTGGAGTGGCAGCCCCAAATTCTGCTCCTTTCGCCGCTGCGGTTCCCGGGAGAGCCCTACGGTTCTGTGGATACTGATTTATATCTGCGGATATAGATTTGTATCCGTGCAGGGCTCTACTTTACATGGATGGAGAGAATTGTAGGGAGAGTATAATACATTCAGTTAACATAACTTCTCAACACTTATATTAATACTGTGCCTAACCTATACGTATCGGCTAACACTGTCATCACAAGGGGTAGTGCAAAATAGCATTAATACCACAAACTCAGTGCTTTGACTTGAAATCAGGACTCTTGCCACTTATAAATGACAGACACCTTGTAATAATAAATGAACACCAAGCCTATCTGAACATTTTCCTTCTCTGAAAATATTATTAGAGTCGGAAGGATCACGGTCACTGTTGACCATACTACTTCAATAGAACTATGCCAACATACACACACACATACAGTATGATACATGTTTAAATTGTGTAGTACCTGTAGAAGCAGAAGATGATGGAAGCAAAGAGATAGGCAAGACAGGAAAAGGTACATTTCCAAATAAGATGTGTAAAAAGAGGGAGCCAGCCAGTTACCACTATTATTTGGTAAGCTTCAATAGTATGCAAGAGGCTGTACAAGACAAAATTAAGTCAGTACCAGACTCTATGAGTTTATTATTAATGGGCCTGATCCAAACCCTACTGCAGTCAATGGAAATCTCTTAACTTCAGTGTGCTTTGCATCAGAGTCATCAGACACTAGAAGCCAATGAGTTACAAAGATACAGGAAAGGCTGTCTCAGATGGCAGAAGTTGCAGCGATGAAGGTTCTCATGCCATTGTGTAGAAATAGAAGACCGGAACTGAGAACTCAACTCGCTAGCACTATAAACTATTCATTTGTAGCCCTTACAGTTTAGAAGTGAATATCTACACTGCAATAACTGGGTGTGACTGCAGCTCATGTAGACATACCAGAGATAGCTTTAATATAGCTAGCTTGGGTTGTGCAACAGAGAAGTGCATAGAATCATAGAATCACAGATTTTAAGGTCAGAAGGGATCATTATGATGAGCTAGTCCGACCTCCTGCACAACACAGGCCGCAGAATCTCACCCACCAACTCCTGTAACAAACCCCTAACTTATGTCTGATCTATTGAAGTCCTCAAATCATGGTTTAAAGACTTCAAGGTGCAGAGAATCCTCCAGCAAGTGACCCGTGCCTCACGCTGCAGAGGAAGGCGAAAAACCCCCAGGGCCTCTGCCAAGCTGCCCTGGAGGAAAATGCCTTCCTGACCCCAGATATGGCGATCAGCTAAACCTTGAGCATGTGGGCAAGATTCACCAGCCAGACACCCAGGAAAGAATTCTCTGTAGTAACTCAGATCCCACCCCATCTAACATCCCATCACAGGCCATTGGGCATATCTACCACTAGTAATCAAAGATCAATTAATTGCCAAAATTAGGCTATCCCATCATATCATCTCCTCCATAAATTTATCAAGCTTAGTCTTGAAGCCAGATATGTCTTTTGCCCCAACTGCTTCCCTTGGAAGGCTGTTCCAGAACTTCACTCCTCTGATGGTTAGAAACCTTCGTCTAATTTCAAGTCTAAACTTCCTGATGGCTGGTTTACATCCATTTATTCTTGTGTCCACATTGGTACTGAGCTTAAATAATTCTTCTCCCTCCGTGGTATTTATCCCTCTGATATATTTATAGATAGCAATCATATCTCCTCTCAGCCTTCTTTTGGTTAGGCTAAACAAGCCAAGCTCTTTGAGTCTCCTTTCATAAGACAGGTTTTCCATTCCTCGGAGCATCCTAGTAGCCCTTCTCTGTATCTGTTCCAGTTTCAATTCATCCTTCTTAAACATGGGAGACCAGAACTGCACACAGTATTCCAGATGAGGTCTCACCAGTGCCTTGTATAACGGTACTAACACCTCCTTATCTCTACTGGAAATACCTCGCCTGATGCATCCCAAGACCGTGTTAGCTTTTTTCACGGCCACATCACATTGGCGGCTCATAGTCATCCTGTGATCAACCAATACTCCGAGGTCCTTCTCCTCCTCTGTTACTTCCAAATAATGCGTCCCCAGTTAAAAACAGAAATTCTTGTTATTAATCCCTAAATGCATGACCTTGCACTTTTCACTATTAATTTTCATCCTATTACTATTACTCCAGTTTACAAGGTCATCCAGATCTTCCTGTATGATATCCCGGTCCTTCTCTGTGTTGGCAATACCTCCCAGCTTTGTGTCATCTGCAAACTTTATTAGCACATTCCTGCTTTTTGTGCCAAGGTCAATAATAAAAAGATTAAATAAGATTGGTCCCCAAATCGATCCCTGAGGAACTCCACTAGTAACCTCCTTCCAGCTTGACAGTTCACCTTTCAGTGTAACCCGCTGTAGTCTCCCTTTTAACCAGTTCCTTATCCACCTTTCAATTTTCATATTGATCCCCGTCTTTTCCAATTTAGCAAATAATTCTCCATGTGGAACCGTATCAAATGCCTTACTGAAATTGAGGTAAATTAGATCCACTGCATTCCCTTTGTCTAAAAAATCTGTTACCTTCTCAAAGAAGGAGGTCAGGTTGGTTTGACATGATCTACCTTTTGTGAAGCCATATTGTATTTTGTCTCAATTACCATTGACCTCAATGTCCTTAACTACTTTCTCCTTCAAAATTTTTTCCAAGACCTTGCATACTACAGATATCAAACTGTAGTTACCTGGATCGCTTTTTTTACCTTTCTTAAAAACAGGAACTGTGTTAGCAATTCTCCAGTCATACAGTACAACCCCTGAGTTTACAGATTGATTAAAAATTCTTGCTAATGGGCTTGCAATTTCATGTGCCAGTTCCTTTAATATTCCGGGATGAAGATTATCCGGGTCCCTGATTTAGTCCCATTAAGCTGTTTGAGTTTGGCTTCTACCTCGGATGTGGTAATATCTACTACCTCCATATCCTCGTTCCCATTTGTCGTCTTACCATTATCCCTAAGATCCTCATTAGCCTCATTAAAGACTGAGGCAAAGTATTTGTTTAGATATTGGGCCATGCCTAGATTATCCTTAACCTCCATTCTATCCTCAGTGTTAAGCGGTCCCACTTCTTCTTTCTTTGTTTTCTTCATATTTATATCGCTATAGAACCTTTTACTATTGGTTTTAATTCCCTTTGCAAGGTTCAACTCTACATGGCTTTTGGCCTTTCTCACTTTATCCCTATATGTTCTGACCTCAGTAAGGTAGCTTTGCTTGCTAATTGCAGCAGCATGTGCTTCAGCAAGGGACATACAAGCCCATTTAGAACCCTGGGGTAATTACTGAAGCTGAAGCACACAGTCCTGCCACTTCACTCCTCCAGTACCCAAGCTAGCTTGGTGAAAGCTAGCTCAGATACAGATAGCTCAGATATTGGCATAAGCTTCAATCACACCCTGTGACCACAGTGTAGACGAACCCAAAGATGTCAGATGTTAAAAAATCAGTTTATTTTGATTACTGGCTTCCCTCCAGCCAGCTTCAAGAAACCACTCCTGCCTTTCTTATTCGGATCAAACTTCCACTGAGATGGAGTTTATATGCTACAGAATCATGTCCAGGTTCTGACATGAATATAGGGTACATGTGAAGTTATCATTATACACGCACTTTTTCCCCCTTCAGAAACAAGAAAATCCAGTACAACAACCCCCTTCATTCTCCCACCAGCCAGTATTTAAATGTGGTTTTATGGTTGAAAAATTTAATGCACAGAATTCAGGAAATTCAAATATACCAAAAACTACTCTGAGCACATTGTACATTCTGCAATACATTAAGACATACATTTTACAGCTAATACAATATAAAATACTACATTTACAAAAAGGAACCAAAATAAAATTGCTGTGGCAACCGTAACTTATCTTGCACTGGTAATGGAAGTGTATTTGTATTTTCTGCATAATTCCCTACGTCCCAAGAGAGAGCGCTTCAAAAACAGGCATATCCATATTTCCTTTAGCTTTCATGCTCTTTTCATGTGTTTCTGCTTAATTTATGCATCACAAGCTACATTTCTCCTTTCATGAGTCCATGTTAAAGTTTGGTGGTGGGTGTTTCGTCTGGGAGCCAAAGGCAAGCAAAATCTGTCAGTTCTTTCACTGGGATCTCTCTCATTTCACCATAATTTTCCATAGCCTCCAACAGATCACCTCTTGTGTGCTCCAGTTGAAAGGCTAAGGTAGACAGTTTACTCTGTTGGACAGGAAGCAAAGCTGCTGTCCCATTGCTTAGCAGGGTAGAAGGTGCTGAAGAGGAATTTATTTGGCCTTGTGGCTGGGATTTTCAAAGGGGCCCATGGGAGTTTAAGGCTGCAACTCCAATTGATGGTCACTGGGAGTTGGGTGCCTATACCCGTAGGTCAGTCCCTCTGAAAATCTGAGTCTTGTATTCCATCTCTCCTGCAGGGAGTAAACAACTGAGTGCCTATAAGAAAGACAATCCTTCTATACAAAAAAAGTATGTCTACACAAGAAAAAAAACACACAAAACCCCATGACCTAGTTTCAGAGCCCAGGCTTCAGCCCAAGCATCTACACTGGTATTTTTAGCCCTGTAACACAAGGCCTGTGAGCCAAGTCAGTTGACGTTAGGAGAATGTAAAAGTAAATAAGATAAACATTAAACAATAATCATTTTGCTTCTGGCTTTGCTTTTAGTTTAATTAGGCTGAATAAGCAAGTAAGAGAATATAAGTGAAAACACAAGGCTGCCCCCCCCATTTCCCCCGGCAGCTGGTAGCCTTGAAGATAAGGGGCTAATAGAGAATGGGGTTGCAATGGTTACCAAGTAAATGGAGAGGAGGGAAGGCTGTAAGGAGGAGACGCAAAGTCTGCAAAAGAGTGACTATGAGCAAAAGAAACCCCGCTCTTTACCTCTCCCATCAGGTACAAAAAATGGTGGCCTTATTGACCCCAGATTCAGGACACCCCAGAACAGAACATGACCACGTATTGGAAAGGGTGGTACCAAAAAAAGGGTACTACAAGTATAATTAAGTTTGCCAAAAAACAGGGGAAGAAAAGGGAGCTCCATTGGCGTTCAAAGTGAGGGGTTAAGAGAAGAAGGCGGTTCCATCCGCATATAAAACTATCATGAAAAACAAACCAACTGTATCATCCTATAAAAATAGCCCAACTGGTATAAAAGGCTTCAAAAGATGCTTGCTTATTTAGCCCCAATAAACCCACAAAATTGCCTGCAGACTAAACTCTGAACTGTTATTTTGCAGCAAACTATGTCTAAAAACTGACAGGGAGGAGGGAGCTGGACCCACGCCAACAGTTGACCTGGGATCTGAGATGTGCTGCCGTCGGGGTTTTTTTTGCTGAGCAGACGTACCTTAATACTCCGGAGCTACAGTTCACACATTCTCTATTTCTTCCTACTTCTTCTGTCAGGAGCCCTAGCATATCAGCGTTATGCTGCTGCCTAAATCCTCTTCAGAAGCAGGAGCCCCCTGCATGATCTGAACCACATTTCTCTTACACAGCACTGCGCCCTGCTGTTATCAGACAGGCCAAAATAAAACATGCTTTGTTCAAAGTACAGCTCAAATTAGATCCATTAAACATTCGGGAGAACCATGGACTTGGTCATGCGCACACCAGATGTAATGTGCCTTATTTGGCAGCATATGCTCTTCCATCATGTCACAGCCCTGTGAGCATATAGTACAGATGTGTGCAAAAGTACAGATGTGTGCGCTGGTATTTTAAATGAGGTCCTGGGAAAAACCCAAGTGCTTGCTCATACATTTTAAATAGACCCTTCACCGGAAGAATATAGACCCAGTCCCAATCCTGAAGAGCTTGCAAGAAGAGTGATACAACAAACTATTGGGTGTGACTAGGGCAAAAGGAGGAAATGCATCAAAAGATCCTACAGTTACTTAGCTTTATGTGCACATCTTGACAATCCCACTAAATGAGCAGATTCGTTGAATTTAAGATCAGATAGGATCATTATGATCTAGTCTGACCTCCTAAATAACGCAGGCCATATTTCATTCAATGATTTCTGCATCTAGCCCAGCAACTTGTGACTCAGCTAGGCTATATCTTGTAGAAGAAGGACATCCAGTCTTGATTTAAAGACTCCAAATGACTAAGAATCCACCACATCCTTTGGTAATCTGGTAATTACCCTCACTCTTAAAACAAATTAAAACTTTTCTTTAAAAATTGCATTTTGTTTTCAGTTTGAACTTTGCTGACTTCAACTTCCAGTCATTGGATCTTGTTAGGTCTTTGTCTGCTAGAGTAGAGAGCCCTGTAGTCTGAGAATATCTTCTCCCTGCATAAATACTTACAGACCATGAGTTAAGTTGCCTCTTCACTTTTTATTTGAGAAGCTAAATAGATCGAGTTTCTTGAGTGTCTCACATTAATCTTTCTTTTATGTACATAAATACAAAGTACGTGTTTCTTTTGTTACCAATAATCAGTCACTTTTTTTAGAATGAAAGGGCTTTCCTCCCCTTTTATTTAACCTGAAATGAAATTATATACTTGTCCTAAACTTGTCCACCTACTGCTTAACTTATATTCTATGCAGTCATCACTTTAGATTTGTATAATGGGAATCATTTAAGCACTCCAATTAGTTTGTAAGAATTACAATATTTTGGCTGTTCTAATCTAAGTATGTCACATTTTGTATCCAATTTCATCTCCACATTGTAAGACTGAATTTTATTTCTGCAGTACCTAAGGGCTAAATACTCCAGAGGCCAGGGATAGCAGTCAAGACCACCACATGAGACAAGATACTGGCTCTTTGAGCAGGCTCTTCATCTTATGCACAGCTTGTAAGTAGACTCCAACAGCCCTGCTGTCGAAGGGTCAAATCTAGCACTGTTGGTTGGAAATATTTCAGCCCCCCCATTCCCCCACGGACAATGTTTGATGAAAATAAAAAAAAATCATTTTCATCAAAAATTTTCATAGAAAATTTTGATTTTTTGGCAAAAAAAATATCAACCAAAAATTTTTGGCTGAAAATTGAATATTTCTATTTGGAAATGCTACCACAGGGCCCCATGGGAGTTGAAGTTCAGGTGCTTCATGCTCCATTTTCTATGGGCCAGGTTCACTGGCTGGACTATCTCTCCCATGATGAACCATGGAATCCCCCTCTTATTGAGCAACCACGGTGCATTATGGGTATCCATGCCTGTGAGGCATCACAAGAGATGTAGTTTGACTGGGGAGCCCAATACATAGAAGAGAATGGGAGCATAAGGCAGCTGAACTACACCTACCAAGAGGCACTGCGGTGGCATTCTCCTATTGATTTTGTTTTTCAATAAACTTTAAACTTTTTGCAAAATATTTCATTTAACTAAAAACCCAATTTTCATTGGAAAAAAACAGTTTTGACAGAAAATTTTCTACCAGCCCTAATCAAGGCTCCACCCACATTTGTAGGGGAAGAGAGTGTGCAGTGGGAAGTGCTGATCTTTTGAGGTTGGTGCAGGGAGGAGAGGGAATGCGGGAGGTGCAGTGGAGAAGCTGATGTCAGGAATACATTGAGCGGGGAGACCTGAAGTTCATTCAGTAGTGAGGGTTAATATCTTGGGGTCAGATTTGCTGCAGTTGACAGTTGATTAGAGAGGAGCAGGGAGGTGAATTAGGAGCAGCATTTTTTTGGGATGGATGTACAAGAATTCAAGGTCAGAGGGGAGATCAGAACTGTGGGCTGGAAAGCAAGAAGGAGGGGAAGTGAATAATAAGATAATTCAGAAATTGACTCTTGTGGAAGATAACCCTCTGCCCCTCCTGCCTTCCCTCTCATACAACCCTAGATCCAATCCCAACCCCATTACCCCGTGTTTCTCCTTCCTTCACAGCTTCCCAAATGGGTCACTTATTGCATGTTTCCTGGTACTCTGGGGCTTCCATATTACATATACCCCACAATTCACTATGTGCCCCCAAAAAGGTGCCTCAGATCACGTGGGACTGCTCAGGCCATAAATAATGTCTTTAATTACTGACTGGTACATTGTATTGAAACATGCACAAAAAGAAAGCTAATGCCAAGTAATGAATATCTAACATTTCTACGTTTCCTTTTATTAATATAAGATACTTAAAAACAAAATTAATTCAGCACTCATGAAATGTCCTAGATGGACAAAACTTGAGATATGAGTCCTTATTTACCCCTACAGCATGGGCAGCAGCAGAGCAAGCTCCCCAGACCCTCCACGTCTCATACCTCAAGCTATTTTGGAAGGACCATGTCTACGAGCACAATGGTTCAGATTCAGCCTCGTTTAATTCAAGATCTCTCTGCTGAGGCTACAAAGATACTAACTGCAAAGGTGGATTCTGAGATGTGGGCAGTTGTCTAGTATGAACTGGTTGGGAACTGACCTGCCTTGCGCAAGCTGAACAAGCAATTGGGTGGTTGGTAACTCTCTTTAAATGTCTGTCCACCTGAATTCTAACCAATAACATAGGAGGCGAATAGCCCCCTTTATACTCTTACAAATCTGCTAAGTCATCTAGTTTCCTTCACAAATTTGCTTTAAGAATAACAAAAATCTATTATTTGACTGTTATCACCAGACATTTGTATTCCAGGTCTTGGGGCTCATATGTGAAGAGTGGTTAAAAGAGTAAAATACAAATATAAATAGGTAATTACAATCCACATTCAACATACATACAAAAATCTGTATGTTAATTTATAGGACAAAGCATGTTATAATAGGCTGTCAATATATTCAATTTTAAAATGTATCGCATTCAATCAAAGAATGCTACCCAAGGGATTACACTGTCTGAACTCCTCAATAAAACAGCAATCTTTAGATGTATTAAATATTACATTTGAAAAAAAATCAGAAGTAAGAATGAAAATCTTTAGCTAAGAGAAACAAGCCCAGAGGGAGAATTCAAGATCTGTTTATGTATAATTGGGTTTTTCTCTGTGACAGCTAGCAGAGCCGCCTTACATGCATGAGATTGTTAATCACATGAATCTAAATGCTGCTAACTGCTTTAAGATTTACAGCCTCTGGTCTGGTTTTACTGCATTTAGTCCATACATTACCCAATACAAATTCATCCATGCACTCGTGGGTCCGGAACTGTAACATAAGCTCATTCTATGAATGAGCTATCTCGAATGATGAAACCCTGGTACCCCAAGTGCTATTGTGCACCAAGCTGTAATTTAATCAGAGAGAGCCTGTAAATTATATTGCAAATCAGTAAAACAGCCAACACATTTTACAGTTTGGTACAGGCACACAAGTGTGCCAGATAAATTAAAATCAATTTGGACAGATAAAACTCAGCATCACCATTTTATTTTGGATAATTTCAGGACCAATATTTCCATTCTAGGTTATTGCATGTTAGAGAAGTGTCTACCGGAGCTGAAGATCAGCAGCCCTGTGAAATTTTTATATTGCAAATCACCTCTCCTCCCAAACCATCCCTTCTCCCTCACTATTGATACTACAGTCATCCTCCCCATTGCCCAGGTTTACAACCTTGAGGTGATTTTTAATGCCCTCTCCTCCTTCTTCCCATACATCCAAACAGTCATCAAGTTCTGGGAGCTCTTTTCTCCACAATTTCTTAATATCCAACCTTTCCTTTTCATCCCTGCAGTTAAAATATGCATCCATTGTTTGCTTCTCTCCTGCCTCAATTACTGTAACCTCCTGCTTTCTGATCTACCTGACTTTCTTCTTGATGCCCTCCGATCCAGTCAAAATGCTGCTGCTAACCTCCAGACCATGTTTCCACTGAAGTCAATAACAGAATCCTATTGACTTCTATGGGATCTAAATCAGATCTCACATCACTCTGTCTTTTGAATCTCTCTAGTGCTTCCTCTGGCCTTCTGTGTCAAGTTCAAATTTCTATCCTCCCCTTCTAAACTCTGAGCAGCTCTGCAGCTACTTAGAACTCTTTTGTCATTTCTAATTACTCCCCTTCCAAACTCCGCCGACAAATCCCACCTCATCTCTTCCACTGCCTTCTACTCTGACGTTCCAGTCCTCACGCCTTTCCCCCATGCTATTGCCTATGTGCCTACCTTCTCTCCTTTGAAATTCCTTCTCAGGACTCTCTACTTCTGGGAAGCTCAAATGCTCCATCCTTCCAAACCATCAGTTAAAGGAATAGGTGAAAAAGATAATTCCCAATTGACTGAACCTTATGTCGAAGCCTGACTGTGTATATTCGTTGCTTGTGTAGTTAGACTGTAAACTCATCAGAATAGGGGCCATGTGGCCCTCACAACCCCTCAATTTCCACTGGCAAAGGGTTCACTGCCACATAACAGCAATTCCTATCAAGACTGATAAACTCATTATGCACAACACATTGGTATTTAGCTATAAAGAACATCATTTAGGGTATCAAATGAAAATGTGATGTAATGGTGATCATTGGCATTGTGATGTATGTCTGGGTGTTAAGTAAAAAGTTGTATGTGTATACTACAAATATGTTTAAAATCATGTAACCAAGCTGGGTTCATCAACAAGTCTTCCTCGGACAAAATAATGTTAATTTACCCGTCTGCCTCGTTACCTGTTGTGAATCAAGCATCGTGAAACCAACACAAAGGACACTTCATTTGCATTTTAAGTCATCAGAAAAAGTTTACAGAAAAAAACAGGTATCAGGGAAATTAGAAAACAGCATGGGGTCAGCTCACTAGAGTACAAACAGTTGGGGAGAAAAACTTTATCTGGGGATACACTTCAAAAGAACACATTTCAAAGGTTTACTTGACTATCAGAAGGGGAAAGAATCCCTTTGTTACTGATCACTGAGGAACAAAGAGGTCAGAGCTCTTTGAATTCTGTGAAAGATGGATTACCAACCACGTTGGGTGGGTAATGCTGAAAGGTTACTTAAGATAAAAAATGTAGCTTAGTCAAGGATTGTGTTTCATTAAATTTTAGACACTAGGGAGCATGATTATACTTTTGTTTTATGTGTAACCATTTCTTTTTCTATTATCTCTGCTTAGTGTCACTTAAATCTCTGTTCTTTAATATAACAGAACTGAGATGAGATGAATTTATAATAAACCAAGAATACGTTTATTAATAAAGTAAGATGTGAATACTTAGCTGAACCAACAGGCTGTTGTGTATACTGTCTCTTTGGAGACAGAAGACTTAGTAATTTCTGCAAATGATCAGTGTCAGGCACTGGGTGCTGCAGAAAGATGCTTCTAGAGAGTTTGGGAACTGAAGTCCATGAAAGATTAACCTGCAAGACAAAGTTAGGACAGATGGAGTCCCAATGAGTTGTTTGGATGGCTAATAGACTGGAGTGGCAGGGAGCTGTCACCCAATTTATCATCAACAAATTCCACTTGCTAAGGCGGAGGTTACAGGGTGACTGACTTACAGTTCTGGATCCTCTGAGAAAGCGTTACAGGCCATATATTCTGTCTCTTGTACTCAGCTACTGAGAGTGTCCTCAGACCTAACAAATAGATACTAAATAACAATATTCCTAGTGGCTAAAATAGGGAATAGGAGTCAGAAAATGTGGGTTCTGTTCTAGAGAAGATGTTTTTCTGTTTACGGCACTGGACCAGGACTTGGAAGACCTTGGTTCACATCCTGCTTCTACCACAGACTTCGTCTCTGACCTTAGGAAAGTCTCTTAATCTCTTGGTACCTCAGTTTTCTATCTATAAAATCTATAAAATCTTCCCTATCACACAGAGGTGTGTGCATATAATATATATATTTATATATAATTTATTAATGTTTGGGAGATACTTGCATACTACATAGAATCATAGAATCATAGAATATCAGGGTTGGAAGGGACCCCAGAAGGTCATCTAGTCCAACCCCCTGCTCAAAGCAGGACCAAGTCCCAGTTAAATCATCCCAGCCAGGGCTTTGTCAAGCCTGACCTTAAAAACCTCTAAGGAAGGAGATTCTACCACCTCCCTAGGTAACGCATTCCAGTATTTCACCACCCTCTTAGTGAAAAAGTTTTTCCTAATATCCAATCTAAACCTCCCCCATTGCAACTTGAGACCATTACTCCTCGTTCTGTCATCTGCTACCATTGAGAACAGTCTAGAGCCATCCTCTTTGAAACCCCCTTTCAGGTAGTTGAAAGCAGCTATCAAATCCCCCCTCATTCTTCTCTTCTGCAGACTAAACAATCCCAGCTCCCTCAGCCTCTCCTCATAAGTCATGTGCTCTAGACCCCTAATCATTTTCGTTGCCCTTCGTTGTACTCTTTCCAATTTATCCACATCCTTCCTGTAGTGTGGGGCCCAAAACTGGACACAGTACTCCAGATGAGGCCTCACCAGTGTCGAATAGAGGGGAACGATCACGTCCCTCGATCTGCTCGCTATGCCCCTACTTATACATCCCAAAATGCCATTGGCCTTCTTGGCAACAAGGGCACACTGCTGACTCATATCCAGCTTCTCGTCCACTGTCACCCCTAGGTCCTTTTCCGCAGAACTGCTGCCGAGCCATTCGGTCCCTAGTCTGTAGCGGTGCATTGGATTCTTCCATCCTAAGTGCAGGACCCTGCACTTATCCTTATTGAACCTCATTAGATTTCTTTTGGCCCAATCCTCCAATTTGTCTAGGTCCTTCTGTATCCTATCCCTCCCCTCCAGCGTATCTACCACTCCTCCCAGTTTAGTATCATCCGCAAATTTGCTGAGAGTGCAATCCACACCATCCTCCAGATCATTTATGAAGATATTGAACAAAACGGGCCCCAGGACCGACCCCTGGGGCACTCCACTTGACACCGGCTGCCAACTAGACATGGAGCCATTGATCGCTACCCGTTGAGCCCGACAATCTAGCCAGCTTTCTACCCACCTTATAGTGCATTCATCCAGCCCATACTTCCTTAACTTGCTGACAAGAATGCTGTGGGAGACCGTGTCAAAAGCTTTGCTAAAGTCAAGAAACAATACATCCACTGCTTTCCCTTCATCCACAGAACCAGTAATCTCATCATAAAAGGCGATTAGATTAGTCAGGCATGACCTTCCCTTGGTGAATCCATGCTGACTGTTCCTGATCACTTTCCTCTCCTCTAAGTGCTTCAGGATTGATTCTTTGAGGACCTGCTCCATGATTTTTCCAGGGACTGAGGTGAGGCTGACTGGCCTGTAGTTCCCAGGATCCTCCTTCTTCCCTTTTTTAAAGATGGGCACTACATTAGCCTTTTTCCAGTCATCCGGGACTTCCCCCGTTCGCCACGAGTTTTCAAAGATAATGGCCAAGGGCTCTGCAATCACAGCCGCCAATTCCTTCAGCACTCTCGGATGCAATTCGTCCGGCCCCATGGACTTGTGCACGTCCAGCTTTTCTAAATAGTCCCTAACCACCTCTATCTCTACAGAGGGCTGGCCATCTCTTCCCCATTTTGTGTTGCCCAGCACAGCAGTCTGGGAGCTGACCTTGTTAGTGAAAACAGAGGCAAAAAAAGCATTGAGTACATTAGCTTTTTCCACATCCTCTGTCACTAGCTTGCCTCCCTCATTCAGTAAGGGGCCCACACTTTCCTTGGCTTTCTTCTTGTTGCCAACATACCTGAAGAAACCCTTCTTGTTACTCTTGACATCTCTTGCTAGCTGCAGCTCCAGGTGCGATTTGGCCCTCCTGATATCTTTCCTACATGCCCGAGCAATATTTTTATACTCTTCCCTGGTCATATGTCCAACCTTCCACTTCTTGTAAGCTTCTTTTTTATGTTTAGATCCGCTAGGATTTCACCATTAAGCCAAGCTGGTCGCCTGCCATATTTACTATTCTTTCGACTCATCGGGATGGTTTGTCCCTGTAACCTCAACAGGGATTCCTTGAAATACAGCCAGCTCTCCTGGACTCCCTTCCCTTTCATGTTAGTCCCCCAGGGGATCCTGGCCATCTGTTCCCTGAGGGAGTCAAAGTCTGCTTTCCTGAAGTCCAGGGTCCGTATCCTGCTGCTTACCTTTCTTCCCTGCGTCAGGATCCTGAACTCAACCAACTCATGGTCACTGCCTCCCAGATTCCCATCCACTTTTGCTTCCCCCACTAATTCTACCCGGTTTGTGAGCAGCAGGTCAAGAAAAGCGCTCCCCCTAGTTGGCTCCCCTAGCACTTGCACCAGGAAATTGTCCCCTACGCTTTCCAAAAACTTCCTGGATTGTCTATGCACCGCTGTATTGCTCTCCCAGCAGATATCAGGAAAATTAAAGTCACCCATGAGAATCAGGGCATGCGATCTAGTAGCTTCCGTGAGTTGCCGGAAGAAAGCCTCATCCACCTCATCCCCCTGGTCCGGTGGTCTATAGCAGACTCCCACCATGACATCACTCTTGTTGCACACACTTCTAAACTTAATCCAGAGACACTCAGGTTTTTCCACAGTTTCGTACCGGAGCTCTGAACAGTCATACTGCTCCCTTACATACAGTGCTACTCCCCCACCTTTTCTGCCCTGCCTGTCCTTCCTGAACAGTTTATAACCATCCATGACTGTACTCCAGTCATGTGAGTTATCCCACCAAGTCTCTGTTATTCCAATCACGTCATAATTCCTTGACATCACCAGGACCTCCAGTTCTCCCTGCTTGTTTCCAAGGCTTTGTGCATTTGTATATAAGCACTTGAGATAACCTGTTGATCGCCCCTCATTCCCAGTATGAGGCAGGAGCCCTCCCCTCACAGACATTCCTGCCTGTGCTTCCTCCCGGTATCCCGCTTTCCCACTTACCTCAGGGCTTTGGTCTCCTTCCCCCGGTGAACCTAGTTTAAAGCCCTCCTCACTAGGTTAGCCAGCCTGCTGGCAAAGATGTTCTTCCCTCTCTTCGTAAGATGGAGCCCGTCTCTGCCCAGCACTCCTCCTTCATGGAACACCATCCCATGGTCAAAGAATCCAAAGCCTTCTCTCCGACACCACCTGCGTAGCCATTCGTTGACCTCCACGATTCGACGGTCCCTACCCAGGCCTTTTCCTTCCACGGGAAAAGGGGGGCGGGGGGTCATATAAGAAACCAGCTAGAAAGCTTTCCCATGAAAATGAAATATGACTTTGAATTAATTTCCATACCTCTGTTTCCCCATGTATAAAATTGAGATAATGATTGCTTCTACTTTACAAGGGGCTTAGCTGATGTTTGTGAAGCTCTGAGATCCTCAGAAGAAAGACATGAATATATGTAATGTAAGCAAAATGTACACACGGCCCTATGCAAATTCTAAACCCATAAACACAAAGTGAAAACGGTGTTAATTTCAATTTTTTAATTTCACCTTAAAATATCTAATTTGTCACAGTGCAATTTAAAACAACACATTGATTCAATCAAAATCAGTTAAGGACTAATTAGAAACCGAAGAAAGTTTACATTGTATAAACATGTCCCGATCCTTTAATGCAATCAATTAAAGAAATAAGTCCAAAGTCTGCCTTATAATGATCAAACTAGGCAGCAAGCTGTTGGCTCTCTGTTAGCTATTTCTGATTTCACACCACATAATATGTTCTCTCTTTAGCTCTGATTTAGAACTGGACAGTTATACTAGAGCCCATGGCAGGCTGGTTGCCAGAATTTCAAAGCCTGGTGAACAAATGTCTTAGTCTATCTGAGCCCAGAACTGATAACTTGGCTTCTGTTGCTTTTATTATCATGGCCCATGTTGGGGGGAAAAAATCACCTTTAGAAATGCTTTTTGGGTTTGGGACCCTATGAGTTCCATGAGATGATAAAAAAAAATCCTAGGGATAGGTGAACTGGTCTGCTTAGGACAAAACAAAAATCAACAGCAGTCTGAAACTAAAACAGTTTTGTGGCAGAATCAAAACTCTGTCTCCCAGCCTTGTTGAGCATACCAAAGAGAGCTTTAGCCTCATTACATCATGTCAATGCACCTCAGGTCTAACCCTGAGGGACCACTTCTAGGCATCATGCTAGAGTTTCAGACATTTCATGACCTCATTTTTGATAGTCTCATGTGCTAAGACTATCAAAAATGCTGTTGAGGAGAGATCCTTGGAAATTAGAGGTGGAAAAAGACTTCTTCTAGTTTAGCTAATCCATTAAAATAGTTCATAATAGTTAAACTCTGGAATAGGCTTCTAAGGGAGGTTGTGGAATCCCCATCATTGTAGGTCTTAAAGAAATAGGTTGGACAAACACCTGTCAGGGATGGTCTAGATCTACTTGATCCAGCCTCAGCACAGGGGGCTGGACTGACACCTCCAGATCCCTTCCAGCCCTACATTTCTGTGACTCTATGATTCCCTGGCCAAATTAGGAATGTTTCCTGCAGCATATATTCTAGTGTTTTGTCCAGTCTGGTACAATAGTACAAGCAATGGGTTCTCAAGAAGCTACTCCACAGTTTAATAGTCCTCAGTGTTAGGAACTTACCTGATATCCAGCCCAAATTTTCATTTATCATTTACATTGCATGATTCATTTTAATACCCTTGACCACTCTGAACAATTCCTCTCCCCTTCACTGTTCAATTGTCAGCTAAATTTCTATTGGAAAACATTTGCCGAGAGACCAAATGAATCACACAATCAGAAATTAGACATGGAAAAGTCCTATTAAGTCATCTAATACAGTGCATATTAAAGAAATTGTATGGAAGACAGTAAGTGTGCTTCTCTCTTTAGCAGGATAATGAATAATTATATCCATATTTAACCTAGCAGTGGCTATTGATGGGTTTTTTTGCTTAGGAAAATGCACAGTGTGTAACAAACCTGCATGATGTAAACAGTTAATGATGAGCTAAATACTGGGCTCAGAACTTTTGGTTCTTCAGCTCCACACACATTTATAATTGGATAATGGTTTCTATGCAGATTTTCCCTTCGTTTCAATCTGCTCAGGTTTACAATCCCTGAATCTCGGTTAGACTTGCACGTTCAAACAAACCCTAAATTATAGATAGTTAAAAAAAAGGTTGGAGAATGTCAAAGTTATTTTAATTCCACAAGTTCAGAAAAAGAACATTTTGTCGTTTAGTCAAAAATTTTTGAATGTTTTAATGGAAATACCCATTTGTTTCATTATGGGGGTTTTTCAAGATTTTCCTGAGTGTTTTTTTTCCTTCCTTCTCTCCACCCACCTATCTTTGTTTTTCTCTGCTTTCCATTTGGCTAATGAAAAAGCAGAAAACAAGAAAAAAAAAAGATGGGATAAAATCCTAAATAGCCCCCCTTTAATTGCCCCTCACACAACCACATTTTTTGTGTTCCAATTTTGTGAAAGAAACAGAAAAATTCTCAGGAAAAAATCCAGTTTTTTGAGCATTTTTCCTACTTAGGAAAAAAAAGGTATCTTTGAATGAAAGAATTTTTGTTAAAAAAAAAATCGACTAACTCTCACCAAAATATTTATGCAAAACAGTCAAAACCATTGAATTTCACTTGGCTTTGGGTCCAAACCATGTGAAATGACAAATCCTGCAGGATTTCAATTGAAAACCAGAAATTGGCCTGAGGTGCACAAACCTCACGCTTCTAATGTGCCCAGTTTCAGATTCGTAACCAATCCAAACCCAACCAAATCTCATATGATTTCACTGGAAATGTTTGACACAGCTGTAATACGCACCCAAATAGAATAAAGAGCTGCTTTTAAATGGCGAGGAGGGGGAGAACAAAATCATACAGAGTGAATCTGAAATTTCTGTTAGGGCCAACAGTCAGTCGACCTTCAACCTGGGCTCAGTTATAATCTCTTTACGTCCCTTGACCTTGTCCGGC
This sequence comes from Dermochelys coriacea, assembly GCF_009764565.3. Lineage (NCBI taxonomy): Eukaryota > Metazoa > Chordata > Testudines > Dermochelyidae > Dermochelys > Dermochelys coriacea. Next base: position 340,951,595 of record NC_050068.2, read on the forward strand.
ATCCCTGCTCTTAGGCAAGTTCACTGTTACCACTGGGAATTGGGCTCACTCCTGAGTCTGAGTCCAATTATCTCCAGTCCCTGGCACTGCTCCTCAAGTCCCACTACAGGGCACGGACAAGGAGCAGGCATCCAGAGCCCCCATCAGGGCTGCAATGTCTACCTGCCTTAAAAATAGGAGGGTGTGTGGAAGGGAACACGAGGGGGGAAGGAAGGCTAGTCACTGTCTTGGGCAATCTCTAATAGCTTCTCCTCTTAGGCAAATCTCCTCTCCCCTCCCCTTCCCCCGCAACCCTGTGGCCAGTTTCACCTTTGTAGCACTTGCTCTGCAACTGTGTCTAAATGGCCAGTGGATTGGACCTATATGATATCCTTCTCCCTCCCTCTGTTTCTGAGGCCTCCTTTGCTTGTTAATCATTAATCAAGAAAAATAGTGTCATGATTAAGGGCCTACACATGGGGACTCCGGAGATCTGATTGCAATTTCTGGCTCTGCCAGAAACATCTTCTGTGACCTTGGGCAAGTCACTTAATCACTCAGTGCCTCAGATCCCCATCTGTAACATCAAAATTGTTATTTATTTGTATTATCACCTAATTGCTCAAACATGCTTTCAATTCTGTTGTGGTAGGTGCTGCACAGACATATACAACACAATAATACTTCCCTCCCTCACAGCAGGGTTGTGAAGGTAAATCCATAATAACTTGTAAGGCATGCAGATAATGAAGACTGTGTGCTTGTAAGCAGAGATCACCCTTTTAGGAGTTACAGGCAAAACTTAATGTATTAACAGTTGCCCCCTCTAAACAAAAATATGCAATATCATATGAGTGTGTTACACATTCTGGATCTGATCCAAAAGCTACTGAAATCAATAAAAGTTTTTACTTTGATTTCAGTGGGCTCAGGATCAGGCCCACTATGCATGTATTTTGCATATGCAAATAGTGCATATGAATATACAATGTATATGTTACACAAACCTCTGTTGGGTAAGGAGAGAGACATATATACAATAGAACTCCTCAGATCTGGAATCGTGTCTTTTTATGTCTGAAATGCAAAGCACATATATGGTATTATACAAATAAGCATATACAGAATGTTTAGGTGTATGTATTTATAAAGATTAGATGTGATTTGCTTCACCTGACGAAAGAGAGAGAGATGTATATATGTACAGATACCTAAATGTATTAAATTACTTTTTAGGTGCACATCCTAAAACGTAAATTCCAATTTAGCAATCCATCTTCTTCCAGACTCTGTCCAATATTGTACTTGTAGTGAAAAATCCAGAAATCATTATCCAGCCTTCAATCAGTGGCTTACACAGCAGGGTAACTTGCTTTATCTTAATAGTAAGATAGTGACTGGCAAGAGCAATAACACTGAGATAAGACTGGATTCATATCGCTCCTTGTCAACATTCTTGGCACACTGCTTGTTTTTTATTCTTGAATAGAGACTCAACCAATCCTACCTCACAAAATTATTTGTGGCGGTGCCTGGAATGTTGTAGTGACTTTAATGATATATCAGCTTTCAAGGTATTGGACTTTTATAACTTTTTACAGAACCCTCTCCAATGCAGTAAGTTTGTTTTAACACAACAGTGAAATATATTTTATGACGGGGCCTCTCATCGTTAAAGACACTCGTGAAAGATATTTTGTCATTGTTGTCTTTGCTTGTAAGAGTGCAATTGTAATGTACTGGCCTTGTATGTGATGCTGTCCTCTACTTGATGACCCAGAAAGCGAGGAAGAGACCTACTTCCAGTGTTATCTTACTGAGTCTTCCTTTATCTCAACAGGCACAAGATTATATAGAGTTGGAGGGCCTTTTCTTATTTGTATTACAGTAGCGATGAGAGATACCAACAGAGATCAGAGTACCAGCATGCTTGGTGCTGTACAAACATAAGATATTTTTTGTCTATTTTGTTCACGGCAGGAACTAAGGAACTTGCCTAAAATAGCACAGCTGGAAACAATAAAACTCAGTTTTCCTGACTCTCAGGCCAGTGCCATGTCCATGATTCCTAAACAGGGTGACCAGACAGCAAATATGAAAAATCGGGACAGGTGCTGGGAAGTAATAGGAGCTTACATAAGAAAAAGACCCAAAAATTGGGACTGTCCCTATAAAATCGAGACATCTGGTCACCCTATTCCTAAATGTTTTTAGCTCGGAATATGTCCAAATTACTACATTTAATACATTTAAATGAACTCTGGGATGTCCCCTTGGAGGATTGAATGAGTTTGCGACATTAGGGATGCACACACACACACGCTTCGTAGGCTGGTTTTAGTGTAGATTGCATCTAGCCTTTTGTTGTATATGTTCACTATATCTTTGTTAATAAAAAAAATCTAAAAGAAATGTCTTCATGACATTTTGGTAGTTTGAAAATAATCTGAAAGCAAAATAAGAGTCATTAGAAAAAATCAAAAATATGATACAAAGTTTACTCTTTATAATTAAACAATAAGACTACAGTATATAGTTTCATACATCCATTGTAAATACTAAATTAAGAAGCCTAGATGAAATGTCAGAAGCTTTTCGTATGAGTTCATATCAGCAATATGATTATCATATTGATTCTGCATATCAATGAGATACTATCACACAGTGTTTATTCTTCACCCAATTGCTTTCTTGAATGTAATAAAATTAAATCCAATATATATTAACTGTAAACACGCAGTGATATTATATGTAAATATCCATTTAAAAATCTCTCAGCTTATTGATAGTCAAATTCTTTGTCCAAGTGTAATGATGCAAACTACAATAATTTTTTTTTTTCAACCTTCATCTCAGTACTGGAATTCAAAAGAGGATAATCTTTTTCTATTCCTTTCCATAATATTGCATTATTTAAGCAGAAGAACATGCAAATAGTACGGCTTTTCTGCATAAACTATGCTTTTTAGTAGATCCCCGTCAGATTGGTCTCAAAGGGGGAAAATGTGCAGTACATGCTAAACGAGCAAACTGGACTTTGGGCAACTTCATTATGTCCTACAGAATTTCAAGTGGATATAGTATTCCTCACTGTATTTTATGGGTTTGAAGAGCTACTTATTGTTCGTAGTACAGCAGAATCAAGAAGTCTCAGCCCAGAACAGAGTCCCATTAGATCTTGATTGTGACTTGAACTATGTGAATTTTGGGTCTAGCGCAGGGGTGGGCAAACTTTTTGGCCCGAAGGCCACATTGGGGCTGCGAAACAGTATGGAGGGCCGGGTAGGGAAGGCTGTGCCTCCCCAAACAGCCTGGCCCCATGCCCCCTATCCGCCCCCTCCTACTTCCCGCCCCCCTCAAAACTCCCGACCCATCCAACCCCCCGTCTCCCTGTCCCCTGCCTACCCTGCCCCCTATCCACACCCCCTGCCCCCTGACAGGCCCCCGGGACCCCTAACCCATCTATCCTCCCCCACTCCTTGTCCCCTGACTACCCTCTCCTTGGACCCCCGTCCCTAACTGCCCCCCCTCAGGACCCCACCCCCTATCCAACCACCCTGCTCCCTGTCCCCCCCGTCCTGGGACCCCACCCCCATCCAACCCTCCCTGCTCCCTGTCTCCTGACCACCTCCACCCCATCCAACCACCCCCTGTCCTCTGACTGCCCCCCGGGACTTCCTGCCCCTTATCCAACCCCCTCGCCCCTGCTCCCTTACCACGCTGCTCAGAGCGGCAGGACAGGCTTATTGGAAAGCCTGGGAGGTGTGCGGGCGCAAACTACACTGCCTGTGCGGCGGCATGGCTGTGGGGGAGTGGTACAGTGGGGGACGGGTACAGCGGGGGAGGGGCTGGGGCGAGCCTCCTTGGCCGGGAGCTCAGAGGCCAGGCAGGACGGTTCTGGGGGCTGGATGTGGCCCGCAGACCTTAGTTTGCCCACTTCTGGTCTAGCAGCATATAAATAAGCAGGAGCGGTATGCTCTCAGACAGATGTCTGAGTCCCATCTCCATGTGAGTTGGTGCAGTTTACCACCCTCGCTTAGAGATGGGCCAAAAGCCACAATCTATTCCCCTTCTTACCTGGTTTCCTAAAGAGCTGTGTGATTCACTGCCATACCCTGATTTTAATATTATTCCCACAAAAGTAAAATTAAATACATTTAATAAAACATATGTGGTGGGCCAAATAACATGTGTATTATTCATTTGAAGTGTATGATCTACACTGACTTTTCAGCCATAGATGTAAATGTAATCAGCAGTATATAGACACTGGAAATTTGTAGGTGGCCTGACCTATTATTGCTGTCTGAAGCCCAGATCTGAACAGCTTCAATGCCCCGCGTTGTTTGGCTCTGATCTAGTTGAACTCCAATCCTCCACTAAATATCAGCATCAAACAGCATTTCCTTCTGAACCTTTTTTTAAAGATGCAACATGGTTCCCTTCCCAGAGGAAATTTCCATAGTTCTGTAACAGTTTCCGACTGTAGCAACTCTCAAGAGCATCACACTGAACTTGCAGTGCAAGTTAAAAATAAATAAATGAAGTAGATAAAGAAGAACCTTTCAAAGTTCACGCTGCAAGCCAGTATTTCACCTGACTGGCATTAAAAAAGATAAAAACAGGAACCTAATGCCATGATAAAAAATACACACAAAGGACCTAGCAGCCGAGATATCAAGGCTGGCCAGTGTCAGGCATCTTGCATGACACCCACATAATTGACAGTCCTTTCATGGCCCAGCTGAGATATTAGTATCTGTATGAAGCTGTCTTGGTGCCTGCTCTGTCCCTTCTCTTGCTGCTCCCACTGCCCCTGCTGGTGTCTGGCTTGATGAGCAGAAGTGAGAGTGGGGAGACAGCAATGGGGATGCACAGCCTAGAGAAGTTAGGAGAGCACTTGACCCACCAACATGAGGCACTCCTTATCCCCTTGAATATAACTCACCCTCAAGTCTCCCCCATCAGCTGACCCATGCAACCACCAATGGACTCTCCCTACAAACCCCTGCTGCTCAGGCAACCTCTCACACCCCAACGTTTCACTAGATTGCCCCAGGTACTCCCCACAGAGCCAACACCCAGGTTGCCAACACCCTTCTCTCTCCAGCCTACCAGTTGCCCCATCTCCTCCTTCACCTGTCTCAATGACCCAGGGCACCCTCCCACTGTGTCCTCTCACTGTATGTTTCCGGTGCTCACATTCGGGATAGACTTTTAACTCCCAGCCACATTTGCTCCCAATGGTTGGCATACAGTGTTTGGTGGGGGATTCCATGGTGGGGGATTTCCTCCATACATGGAGCTGCCAAAAACTTGGCTGGTTTGTGGAGTGAAGGGATGATGACTTCTATCTTGGCCAACATCAAGGACTGAACCGGGAACCTTCAGAGTTTAAAGTTGTAGCTAAAGAGGCAAGCCAGCAAGCTGGGGGCTATAACAGAGCTACATCTTCTGTAAATCAGGCACGGAAGGAGACGTGATATTCACTGAACAATGGGTTACAAAAGTAATCTATATCTTCACCTATATGGTGCTAACTCCACTACCCATTGAAGCAGTTGCTTGAATGAAAATCCTGTTTCCTAAGTTTTCACAATATATGGGAAATAATTCTACCTGCAATTCGGTGTCCTCTTTACAGTTTTTCACATTTTGAAGCTATACAAAGCCATCTTTGCTTTTTCAGTATGGTTAACATGGTTGCAGAATAGATTTTAAGTCTGTCTATTTGGATCGAAGGGTGCTGTGTTAAGGTGTCAGTAATGTTGTGCATCACAAACTAAGCCCTCTCGCATCTCCCTCTGTTTAAAAGGATTTGCAGCTAAAGCTGTTTCAAGTTTGGCTACAGTAGTCAGAGTTCAGGGACAAGGCACAACAATATGTTGGCACAAGACGGTAGAAGTCAAAATTTACAGGAAGATGCTTGTGAAAAGATGTTATTGAATCCTTATAAGGCCAGTGGCTTTAGTGATTGTAGAACTGCCGTGCACGGCAGGGCTGGTTCAAAGAAGTCTGAGACCCCTTGATTGGCATTCTTGGGCTTCAAGGGCAAAGGTTCAGTGTATAACTTGAACCTATTCCCACATCCTACCAGTCCCAGACTCATATACCTTGCCAGCTTGACAGATAGAAAGTTACAGGTCCATCATTGCTGGGTAGTTTCTGTAGAGACTTGGTAAAATGACCGGTGGGGAGTTCCTGTTCAACACCAAAGGTGGGGGGAGGAGATCTGTGGTGACAGAAAGGAGAAAACCCCCTGAAACCTTACCTCTTCCAAGATTCAAGTTATCACCATAGAGCTCTGTCAGCACAAATTAGATTGTGCTCCATACAGTGCAGGAGTGCAACCAGCAAACATCACACAGTGTCTCAACCCGTCCCTGGGAGACAACTGCAGTTGCAGACCAGGTTGCATTGCATGGACTGCCCCTAATATTTGTTATTATGTAAAGGAATGCATACATATTTATTACAGAAAGGATGATCTTGTGGTTTGGGTAATAGCTTCAGAAGACCTGGGTTCAGCCACCTCCTGCACCAGCTTTCCTGTGTGACCATAGGCAAGTCACTTAGTCTCTCTGTGCCATATTTCTCCATCTGTAAAATGGGGACAATAGTACTTCCCTGGTTTATGATGGCTCTCAGGATATAACCAAACAATGCCAGATTTTTGTTTTTTGGGTTCTACAGTCAAGATTATGGCATGCTCTAGGAAGAATTGCAGACAGCAATTTTCTCCCCCTGTGAAATGGCTACATTTGTTAAAAAAACACAAATCATCTGACCAGCTCTTTTGAAAGCCCAGTAATAATTTGGGGACTATCCCATAAATCATGCTCTTTTGCATCTAAACATCCAGTCTCATGGATCTCAGAAGCAAGCCATATAAATTATAATTCCACATCTGCAATGTAACTAATGCTGTGAAAATCTTAAGTCCATTGAAGGATCAAACACACACTAGCAAGGTTTAAAACTATAAGACACAGAAGATAGGTGTTTTTATAAGTTATTATAAGTGATTTTTATACAGTTATATATAGGTTTTGTCATACCCACAATGCTCACTGACCAAAATGGCTAGCGATTTAACAGTATGTTTCTAAAAACAGACTGAGCACAAAGTTTCTATACAAAAGATTTAGGAGTTTATGAGTTGCCACCATAACCACTCCTCCCCCACCAAAAGGTGAGAAAATATACTTTGCATACATTACAATCAGATAAACAAACAAGACAACCGTCAGACTATTTGAACAGTTATAAACACAATATTTCCTTTCAATGTTTCCTACTGAGAGAACTTTTTGTGGCTATTAATAGCTTTCATGAAACATCAGTTTCAGCAGCCTGACCTGATTCCAGACACAACACTAAATTTTAACTAATGAGCTTGTAATTCTCAGTTATGGATGTTTATCAGATGACCAAATAAAAACAATAAGACACCAACACAAATGTGCTGCCAGCAGCATTACAGTGAGTCACTTTCACTACACACGCATCTCCATGTTAATAAGCATTTTGCTACTGCAGCTTTGTCCCATGTTTCAGTCTTGATCATTACGGCTGTTCAATACAAGTCAGAGTCCTTCCACACTGCTCACTGCTAGGTCCCTGAAGAAATATGGTAAACGGGAAAACACTTCTGAACTAGTGATGACTGACATAAATCTATAAAATATTTCCAGAGGCGATATCAAGACAACATTCAATAAACATGCTCATGTTTTATGTATGCTGTCTACAGATTCAGAAATCAGTCACTGGATACTTTAGCATTTCAAATACACTAAATAGTCAGGCAGCATATCAAACTCAAAGGGAAATATTTTAGATCTGCTACATATCATTAGGACTATATGGGCTTGGAACATTAGTTAAAATAGGTACTTGAGAATTGTTATTTTTTTATTTGAAATGCCTTTCATTCCTGGAACCAATAGATCTCCATCAGGAGATGGTCTTAGCAACGGTTAGGCAAGACATTTTTACAAAACTAATAATAAAAAAATCCCTGTGGGGCTGATTCATTAAAACGAACCACACACAATATGCTCACACTTCAGCAAGGAGAAAGAAGGAGAATTATTATCCAGACATTAGTCCCTATTCATCTGGCCATACACTTTTATCACGCATCCAGTTAAACAGGATCTCCAATCATACTGCCATCCACCAATTAGTGTATATGTGAGGACTGAATCAGAACTGATAAACTGCAAACACCTAACAAAGACTCTTCTTTGGCTCAAGCAGTAGGAGCCTGCATGGTAGAATCGGAGGATGAGGATTCTTTCTTCTCCGCTATTGTGAGTTGCCAGGCAGCATGGCAACTATGAAGGAGGTCATGAGATAAACTACAGAATGTTTATTTCAAAGAACACCTGGGAAATGCCATCACATGATGAGGGAGTAAATTAAGTCAATTGACTGGTGGGGGGAAGGATGGTCAATATGTGACTTTGTCCATTTATGCTATTTGCACTGAAATTTTGAACAAATTGGGTGGCTGACCCGTGTGTGTGTAACCCAGACACCTTCTGGGACAGCTCTGTCCCATCTAGCGGCACTGAGACCACTTAAATAGAGAGATAAAATGAGTCCTCTCTACAGCCTTAGCTAACAGGCAGTTGGCTTTTAGCTCATGCTGTAGAGGCTCATGCACTAAGCTCCAGAGATCCTCAGTTTGATCCTGCCCACCGATGACCGGGGTCTGTCAGCATTACATGTGTACATAACTCTCATTCATGTTAACTCCTGCCTGACCACTAGGGGTAGAATATACATCCTAATGAATACAGCAACGTGCATGATAAGAATCCTTCTGTGATGAAGAGCCCTGTATAAGACACTGTGTTATAAATGGGGAATAAGAAACAGCAGAACCAGGGCAAATCAACAGACCTAGAAAACGGGCTGTGAACCCAGGTTAAAGATCAAATGTGTTCAGCCTCTGCACTGACTGTGTGGTGGAAGGAACAAGTTCACTAAAGGTCAGAGCAGGGGACAAAGAATCAGGACTCCTGAGTTCTCTCCTGAACTCTGGCACGGACTCACTGCATGACCTCATGAAGTCACTTAACTTGTGCTGAACAGTTTCCCTTCTGTAAAATAGGTATTGAAGAGTTCTGAGACTTAGGGTATGTCTACACTGCAAGTGGAGGTGTGCCTGCAGCATGGACAGACATACCGGAGCTAGCTTTAATCTAGCTAGCACTAGTACCACAAGCAGTAAAGCTATATAGCAGGACAGGTTTCAGCACAGGCCGTATAAGCCCATTTGGGACCTTGGCTATTGATTCAGTACCGATAGCTACTGCTATCGGTACTGCTAGCTGGATCAACGGTCGCTTGGGTATGTCTATGTGTGCTGCACTCACACTTCTGACTGCAGGGTGCACGTATCCTTAGTGAACATTCGCAAACCAGTGCCAGAGCTGAAGACGGGGGCGTGGCAGCAGTCAGTGTGCCAGAATCAGCCCGTGTGACACCAAGTGATGTGCAGTTCTGTAGTCTCTGGCACGTGGGCACAACAACTTGTATTCACAGATTCCAAGGACAGAAGGAACCGCTCTGATCATCCAGACCTCCTGCATGACACAGGTCATAGAATTTTCCCCAAATAATTCCTAAAGTAAATCTTTCTGAAAAAAACATCCAATCTTGATTTAAAAATAGTCAGTAATGAAGAATCCAGCATGCCACCAGGAGTTGTTCTAACAGTAAGTTACTCTCTGTTAAAAATGTACTCCTCATTTCCAGTCTGAATTTGATTAGTTTCCACTTCCAGCCATTGGATCACATTATACCCTTTTCTGCTAGATTAAAGTGCCCTTTATTCAATATTTTTTCCCCATGCAGGTACTAAGAGACTGCAATCAAGTCACACCATAACTGTCTCTTTTTGAAGATAAATAGATTGACTCCTTGAGAATATTACTATAAGGCATGTTTTCTAACCCATTTTTCCAGCAGTGATCACACGAGTGCCAATACAGAGGTCAAATAATCTCTTTACTCATACTTAATATTCCAAGATCTTATTAACCATTTTGACCACAGCATTTCACTGGGAGCTCATGTTCAGCTGATTATCCAGCATGACCCCCGAATCTTTTCAGAGTCACTGCTTCCCAGGATAGTGTTCCCCATCCTGTAAGTCGAGCCTACATTTTTTGTTCCTAGCTGTATACATTTACATTTAGTCATATTAAAATGCATATTGTTTGCTCGCACCACGTTTACCAAGTCATCCAGCTCGCTCTAAATCAGTGACCTGTCCTATTCATTATTTACCACTCCCCTAATTTTTGTTTCATCTGCAAACTTTATCAGTGATGATTTTATGTTTTCTTTTAGTCATTAAGAAAAATGTTAAATAGGTAGGGCAAAGAACCAGTCCTTGTGGAACCTCACTAGATACACACCCACTCAATGATGATTCCCAATTTACAAATTACATTTTGAGATCTAGAAGATAGCCAGCTCTTAATCCACTTAATGTGTGCATATTCATTTTACATTCTTTAAGCTTTTTAATCTATGACCAATGCTGCTTATTCTTGAGCACCATCTACAGGGACTTTTCCCATGAACTAACTGTTAACATCTAGACAGACATGGTCCACTCTTGGACCATTTCTCTTCCTATAAAGGAAACTGCACAATCTCAATTAATTATAAAGTTTTTGAAATGACTTGCTGCTCTCCCTATCCATATCTCTTCTATCTGTTGCTCTTTGCTCACTGGAAATTTCTGTGCTAGATTTTATGGCATTGTCTTTGCCAACTCAGGACAGTCACTAAAAGGCAAATTCCTTTCCCAGTCATAGCTTTTAGCCAAAGTAAGGCAGTGTGACTCATTTGAGTCTTACCTTCATTGTTCTTGGGAAATAACAGTTGCAGCGGTAGAGTTGTCTTTGTCCTAATACCTTATATGATCTTGGTACTACACTGCACATATGTCCCCAACCTCATCTCTTTTCTCTGTCATTAGGTTGCGACATCCTGTACCCCATGTTCACCATTTTTATAAGGGCATGATATGTTTTGTGTAAAATATGCCTGGTGAGCTATAATTTGAAAAGTCATAATCTGATGAGTATTATTGTCCTGGTAAAATGCATGTATCAATATTGTATGTGAAGTTATAGTTTTTTCTACCATGTATCATTGTTATAATGTGCTCCAAGGTTCAGACAAGCAGGTCCAAGCCAGTTTTTTAGAGGCAATGACTCACTGGCACTCCAGCCAGGTGTTAAAGAAGATCACTGTCTTAAGCAGCCATCTCCTCAGCATGTGGAGAGTGTAAACAAGAAATTTACATTGCATCACAGGAATATTTCAAACCTCATGTCCACAACAGACTGTGTGACACCAAGACTCAGCAATGATGTTTCTATCAAAAGAAATTGAGTTATAAAGGGGGAGGAAAACATTGACTTCACATTTCATCCTCCCATCTCTCTGCTTATGATATCAGTGAACACCTGATGGACTCCAAACTGGGGGAGGGATCTCTGGCTGAAAGGAAATCCAGCCTGTGAACTATTAAAACTTGTGGTGAGAGAAAGATACATGCTTTAAATCCTATTAGCTTGTTAAAATTTAGGAATTAGCTTGTGTTTTTATCTTTTTATTTCTTTTGTAACCAATCCTGACTTTTATGCCTTACCACTTGTAATCACTTAAAATCTATCTGAAGTTAATAAACTGATTTTATTATTTTATCTAATCCAGTGTGTGTCTGGATTGAAGTGTTTGGGAAACTACATCTGAGGCACAAAGTTGGTGCATACTCATTTTCCTTTGTTGAAATGACAAACTTACTATGAGCTTGTACTGTCCAGAGGGATACTGAGCAATGCAAGATGAATATTTCTGGGGTGGGTCTAGGAATATGCAGGAGTCGCACTGTATGTAATTCATAGATGGCTAGGAGAACATTCATGTATTCAGCTGGCAATGATTTTGCATGCTGAAGGCTGTGTGAACAGGCCAGGTATGACTGTTCTGACAGCAAAACAGTGTAAAGGCACCCCAAAATACAGCGTTAAGGGGACACCGCTATTCAACAGTACAGATTGTACCTGTGGAATGTCACATAGGTGCTGGGTATACTGTTACTGGCTGTCCAAACTGGAGTTCAAGGAGCTCTTTGATACCTCTGTCATCATACTACTTGTCATGCCGCTATTTGATTTGTTACATCATCTGTTTCTGCTGCTGGCTTCAAAACTTTATTTGCTGTAGGCATGTTGACCATGTACAGTGGGACATGAGATGCTGTACTGGGCTGCTGCCCATGCCTTTTGCTGGTTTATTCCACAAGTCTACTAATGCTGTCCATGGGTTTATTATCCCAGTATGCCTTTATTAGCAATTTCTTGGAAATCTCAACAGACCTCTGCTCAGCCATTAACTGGTTGTGATACGCTGAGGATGGAATTTGTTTAAGTTCTGCTGACGCTGCAACCTGTTCAAGCAAATAGGCAAACTTAGGTCCATTAGCTTACTACCTACATATGTACAGACATATCTTTTGTAAGCCACTCTCAGAAGACCTACTGTCCCCGCCCAGAGCACCACTAATTTTAATGGGGCATTCTCTGAAGTTGTGAAGGTCTCAGTCCTGGTTTGGGTGTAGACTGGGGCAAGTTGGCCCAGTAAAGAGGAGCCACAGGCCACAATAAGAGGCCCCCTCAACTACTTTGTTGATTGTGTATTTTTTCAGAGTTAGGTTTCACGAACCTTTTCAGATGCTGTGTTTGGGGCAAAGGCATTCCAAGTGAATCCAAGATGTCTGGGCTTGCTTTGATTTCTTGGAACATGTGGAAAATAGGGATTGCCAGACTGCATCAGACCTGAGGTCAATCTAATTCGGCATCCCGTCTCTGACAACGGCCAGTATCAGATGCTTTAGAGGAAGGTGTAAGAACCCTGCAGTAAGCAGACGTGTGGCAATCTACCCTGCACATTAAGTTTTAGCCTGATCACTAATAGTTAGTTTGTCTTAAACCCTGAAGCATGAGATTTAACATCCCTCCCAAAATTCTTGTTATCCACAAAAAAGATCAAATCCTAATGCAAATTTGACTAATGTAGACAGAAATGTGAGCTATTTATCTACATTTAATAAACATGTGCTGCATTGAAAAGGATCTCTACATTCCCAGTTTCATATCTCTCCCTAAACAACCTCCCAGCACCATTTTATAACTCAGGCTGACATGGAGTTAATAAATTGACAGAAAGTATCAAATGTCAGCTAGGGCTGTGATTTCCACTAGAGGCTCCTGGGAACAAAGTATGAACAGATTGTTCATGCCAGAGTACCTCATTATTTTAAGCAAATTGACTGTCTTATTGACTACATTCAAAGACTGTACGCTAGTTATAATTACCAGTTCTACTTAATTTTCTTTTATAAGAAGGTCTGTACCCTGCACTTGACAGTGTAATTTTGATTAACCTACTTTTTGCCACAGGAGGCTATTTAATGTTTTTAAAAAAGTCACTTGAACATATCTGGGTACACCACACATACACTATACTCATTTATATCTAATCTGAACGGTGAAGTGCATCATAAAAACCACCTATTTTTGAAAATAGTGATTAGCTTTTGCACAGACAGTACGGCTAACAGCAGCACACAAACACTCCTGGAATTTTATAAGAGCAGAGAGCATTTTGGACTAATCTACCATAAAATACAGTAGTGTGATCCAAATCAAGAAGATTAAAGGTTTTGTCACACACCTTCATATCTCTAGTTCCTGATTATCTTATGATAATTGCATTTGGCTGTGATTTTACTTTATAATAACAAGTTGGTGTATTAATTTTTACATTCTATCCCTGTCACTTTAAAATCAAACAAAAGAACTCTCTCCGACCTCCAGCTACAAGATGACAGAGGTAATATGAACTGACTATGGTGAGGCACGCTCAGATATGGTCAATGTAATACTTGAAAACAGCTTCTTGACTATCTGAGAAGCAAGAAGGAGGGAAACGAGTCTGTTGATGCAGAAACATCTACCTGAAACTAGGACTGGCAAAATGTCTCTTGTAATCCTATTAGATCATCCTGGGTTGCAACTTGGGATAGCCCTGAGGAACACTTCACACATTAGGCTAGTCCATAGAAAAATATGGGCTCTCCAAAAACTAAGAGTGATTTAATAAAAATGACACTGTCAAGAGTTTAAAGCCCAACAATATATGGTCTTTAAGACACGTATTATTTTTCTTTATGTTTAAATCATACCTCATAAATGGAGGCCCATATCCTCCAAGTCAATGGGACTCCGTTGTAGTAGTCTTCTCTTACAGAGTCACTTGCAGGATCAGTGCCCTAAGTAGAATTTCAAACTGATCCTTCATGCCATGAGAGTGAAAACAAAATTAAACCCTCCACCCCAAAACAATCTGCTCTTCAATCATTAACAACAACCTATTTAAAGTGTTGTCACACTTTACATATATTACACACTTTACAATATATTACATATATTACAATATATGTATATTTTTAATATATATATAACAATATAAAATATAATTACAATTGTAATATTATAAAATGGTCCTTTCTCATTGCATCTCTCTCTTTTTGATCTGTTTGCTTCAGCGCTGACAGAAAAAAAGACTTTCATATGATTAGGCTTGCAAGCCAATAGGTGAGAACAAGCTGCATTCTATTCTCATCTTGGCATAATTAGCAAGGTGGTCTGTAAAAATTCCAGAATCTTTACTACTAGGATGACTATATTTCCCAAAGAGAAAACGGGACACTCCTGATGTCCCCTCACCCCCCCCCCCCCCGTGAGGCTGTTGCCTGTGGCTATAACTCTGCCCCCTCAGGAGGCTGTCAGCTGTTGCTGGAATTCTGCCCCCCCCCGCAATGCTGGAACACTGCCTCCCCCCTGCAGGGGGCTGGAATCTCCACTCCTCCGCCCCCCAGTCATCCACACTGCACCCCGCTTTTTTTTTTTTTTTACAAAAGTGGGCATTTGTCCCATTTGCTCTTGCCAATTGATCAAGTCAGCAAAAGCAAATGGGACAAATGCTTCCTTTTGAAATAAAGTCATGATGGTCGGGACAGGGCTTTAAAAAGGGACTGTCCCAGCCAAAACGGGACTCTATGTATTGGTGTTGAAGAGGCAAAAGGCAGGAAGAACCCAGCTTGATTTTCAGATCCCAGGATGAGTTTGCATGGCTGACAGTGGGAGAAAATAAAATAAACATGTTTTCACTTGTAAACTGAGAAAATGTGTTGTGGAATCCATTGGGAGAATATATAGTGGAGCCCACAATGTCATTTGTATAGTTACTTTTCAGACCACAAACACTCCTCAAGAACTCTAGTCAGAGCTTGAAGATCTAATAAAACATATACTCTGTAGGTTCATCATGCTATGGAATGAGCTACCACAATTAAAATGACCCCAAGACATTTCAAAATAAGATTTCTGAGACATATGGTGGAATCGCTTAAGAATGGAAGGCTGCTTTCCCCTCTGTAAGATGATGAGCTTCCTCCAGAGAAATGAAATAAGACCAAAGTGTGCCCTTATTTCAGAAAAGGATTAACAGAAGACACAGCGCTGGTTGAGATACCAGAAATCTATGGAACTTACAATGCAGAAGCTTTAAAAAATGTATTATTTTTGGGAGCTGTTTTTCTACTAAATGCTAATACCAAAATTTAAGGAAATAATTATACTGCCTGATTAATATTTATGAAGATGATAGACAATACGAAGTATTGTACTTTATACAAAGTATATATTTGGATTAATATATGCAGTTAGTTAATATGAGTTCTGCTGAGATGATGCAAATATTGCATCATTCATATATATATGAATGTATGAATGATGCACTATTTAATAAAGGTAATATATATTTATAAATGATGCAATATATACATTATATATACTGGGTATTGGTATAATATAGGCATATAGTGTATAATATATATAAACCCTGTATATTAAAGATAAAAATGCCATAGCTAAAATTTATTCTTTGATATTTTATCAGCTATTTATCTGGAAAGATAAAACAAATAATTGTAACAGTTACCCTTATTAATTGTATAATAAGTTATCCTTATTAAATATACAATATTATATATATAGCTTTTGGGAGCTGTGAAAAGTTAATGTAAAACAGTCTTCTCTAGCGAAATACATAGTGGAGCAGTAATAAATCAGTTTACTGAAACTCATTCCACTTACACTTTAGTCTTTCAGCAAGATAGCAGCACTCTTTGCACTTAATATGTTAATAAGGGAACAATGCTTTTAGTACAGTTGTGTTCCAAAAATGTGTGTGCAAAAGAATAGTTACCTAACACAGCCCATCCAAGTGACGTTGGGTTTGCATTCTAGTTCTAATGGCTGCAATCTCAGCTTTTCTACTTTTGTGCTGATATTATACCTATGGCCATTATGTTCAGACAGATGTACCACACTTGGAAGGAAACACAGAGGAAGAAAGAAAGGAAGAATGTGTATGTGTATGTATGTGTGCATGTGCGTGTGTGTGTGTCAGAGAGAAAGAGAGAGAGAGAGAGAGAATAGAGGGTATTGGAGTGAGAAAAATATATATCGGAGAGAGTAGACATTTCTCAAAATCCTGTTTAACAACATTCGTTTCATTGATCTTTAGCTATATTTAAATTCACTTTGTAGCCAGAAAATATGGGGTTCTTTTAATTTTCATGTCACTTTAATGATCATAAAAATGGCTGCCCTTCAAGCCCCTGGAGTGTGAAATGACATTGCTCCATAGAACATTTAGAGCAAGGCAAGGGAGCGCAGAATTCCCCATGCTGCCCCGTTAATGTGATTCAACATGGCCTTTGAAGACGTGGCCTTTATGGGAGACAATAGGTCATGTCAACCCTTGAGTGCTGAGACTGGCACCAAGAGCACCAAGAGCATTGGTAGTGGTAGTAGTGATTACTGTGAGGTAGTGTCCCTATTTACTGGGAAGGGAACTACAAAACTTGTTTCACATATGCTACCAAGTGGCCAACAGACAGTAACTGTTGGATCGTATTAAAGAATTTCTGTATTAAAATCACAAATGAGTTTGATTCCCCATAGTTTTAATTCCAGGGTATTACTAATTAAGAGGTTTCTTGGTTTTTGGTACTGTTTCTCTCCCTCTATGTGTGAAACTTGCAAGCTGTTAATTGCGTTAGTACATTCTAAAAAGAAAAGGAGTACCCGTGGCACCTTAGAGACTAACAAATTTATTAGAGCATAAGCTTTCGTGAGCTACAGCTCACTTCAAGACAGAGTCTGTTCTCAAAGCAATTCTTTGTAACAACAACTACTCACACAGAGAGAGACTCAAAGCAATACTCTGTAACAACAGAAACAGCACTGAGAGACTCCCTGCCCTTTTGTTGTATTCATCTCGCTTTGTTAACAATAGTGATTAAAATAGAGACAGAGGATGTATGTGGATGGATGCTTGATGTTGATAATAACTGAATGATCAGGGAGGTGCCAGCCTAAGAATCCAGTGTCCAGCGGCTGAAGAAGGCGTCAAGTGGAAATAACAAGAGGACCCCCAGAACGCAGACTGGAATCCACCCAACAGCCTCAAGAATGGGAGAACCAAAGAACAAGATAACATCTGGCAGCACAGAGCCATCAGGAATGTGCCATCTGCTGATTGATTCAGTAACAGCATGATGAAGCAATTCCCATAGACTGGCATAGGAAGAAATTCCTATAAAAATGGACTCTAGAAAGTGAGAACTTTGGGGTCTGATTCTGCAAACCAACTTCCAGGAGCGTCAGATGAGCATCTGACAAGGCCCTGCTCCCTCCTCATGTCCAGGCCACGTGGCCAGTGGCTTGGCATGAGCAACTCTAAGGCTGGTAACTATGATAACAACCTTGCAGAACCTGTGTGTGTGTGTGTATGAATGAATGTGTGAATAAATATGAAATTGAATGGAATGTTATAGCTATAACTAACTGCTTACTATGATTCTTTCTGTATTCACAATAAATGTGGCATTTTGCCTTTTCCCCTTTAATAAGATCCTGCTGGTTTTTATTTTATTGGTATAACATAACAACTTTTGACCCGGGCTGGATTTTAGGCCTATCATGTTCCATTATCTACTCCCAGAGGTACCCAATTCCTCTCCACTTTGCACAAATGTGGTATTTGAATTGTGGTATTTATGAGTGAATTTAGATTCAAACACACATTAATTATACAACAGAAAGAACCTGTTCTCATAGACTTATGGACCAGAAAGGCCAGAAAGGGCCATCATGATCAGCTAGTTTGACCTCCTGAACATTGCAAGCCACATAATCTCACCCATCCACTATTGTAGTAGGCTCATATCCTCTGATTTACTGAAGTCCTTAAATCTTGATTGAAAGACTTTAAGTTACAGAGAATGCACAATTTACTCTAGTTCAAACCAGTAAGTGACCCAGCCCCATGCTTCAGAGGAAGGCAAATCATGCCCCACAGGATCTCTGCCATTCTGATCTGGGGAAAAACTCCTTCCTGATTCCAAATATGATAATCAGTTAGACACTGGGCAGGTGGGTGAGACCCACCAGCCAGATACATGGGGAAGATCTCTGTGTAATAACTCAGAGCCCTTCCCATCTAATGTCCCATCTCCAGTCATTGGAAATATTTGCTAATAGCAGTTGCTGATGGGTCTTATGCTATTGCAGGCAATGTCATCATACCATCCTTGCCATAAATTTATCAAGTTACGTTTTTTGCTCCCACTCGTCCCCTTAGAAGACTGTACCAGAACTTCACTGTTCTGATGGTTAGAAACTTTCATCTAATTTAAAGCCTAAACTTATCGATGATCAGTTTATATCCATTTGTTCTTGTACCAACACTGGCTCTTGAATTCAATAACTCCTCTTCTTCCCTGGTGTTTATCTCTCTGATGTATTTATAGAGAGCGGTCATATCTCCCCTCAGCCTTCATTTTGTTAGGCTAAACAAGCATATCTCAATAAGTCTCCATTTGTAAGGTAGGTTCTCCATTCCTCTGATCATCCTAGTAGCCCTTCTCCGCACCTGTTCCAGTTTGAATTAATCTTTCTTAAACATGGAGATCAGAATTGCACACACTATTCAAGATAATGATAATAACACTTCCCTGTCTCTACTGGAAATACCCTGTCTCATGCATCCTAGGATTGCATTGATCTTTTTTGCTGCTGCATCACACTGGTAGTTCATAGTCATCTTGTGATCAATCAATAGTCTTTCTCCTTCTCTGTCACTTCAAACTGATACATCCTCAGCTTATTGCAAAAATTCTGGTTATTAGTCCCTAAGTGCTTGATCTTGCACTTTGCATTATTAAATTTCATCCCATTTTTATTACTCCAGTTTTCAAGTTGTCCAAATCTTCTTGAATGACATTCTGGTCCTCCTCTGTATTGGCAATACCTCCCAACTTTGTGTCATCTGCACATTTTATTAGCACACTCCCACTTTTTGTGCCAAGGTCAAATATTAAATAAGACTGGTCCAAAATCTGATTCTTGAGGAACTCCACTCTCCTTCTCTCCTCCTTATTGAAAAGGAGAAAGTTATGTCCTTACATCCATGTAATGTAAACTGCAGGGAGAATTATACTAGAGGACATGTACATCTTCGCAGTTCTTCTGCCTGTCTTTCTGTGGCACCTGCCATAGGTAGCCAGCAAATGTCCAAGAATACCCACAAGAATGTCCATCTGGCCTGAGGGTCCATCTGCCTTCACTGGAAATATATTACCTGACTATTATGGAGATCTGTTTTAGTCACTAATGACAACTATTATGGAGATGTCTTGCCAGCGCCATAATTTCACTTGTTATACTATTTGTGTTAGAGTAGCTCCTAGAGATGCCACCTGAGATTGGGGCCTCATTGTGCTAGGTACTGTACAAACATACAGTAAGTGATGCTCTCTGACCTGAAGATCTTATACTATAAGTAGACAAAACTGACAAAATGTGGGAAAAAGGAAAAGAAAGGATAATAATACTTTATCCCCAGTTTGCAGATGGCAAACCAAGGGACAGAGATTATGGCAGATCTGAGTATTGAATCTGGACCTTCTGAGTCCCAGACCAGCTCCTTAATAACCACAAAATCAAAACCATCATAAAACAACTTGTAAGGTACCTCTAATGGTTGTGGGAGGGAGGTAAATATACATTTTGAGAAGGGTTGAGCTCGTGAAACTCCGATTGTATTGTGAGGTAGGAGAAAGTCTATTCATTTTCATACAAATCTTCTTTTTCACCTCTATATAAACATTTTCCCCCTGTTTTCTTGTCTTCCCCTTTACATCTCAATCTTCCTTCATTGCAGAGTCTTCCGTTTTAACAATCTTAGGGTTTTCCAAACACAGTGGTGGTGAGAAAACATCTTTCTATGTCTTTTGTAATAAATATCACAGCAGTGTCCACTGACATTGCAATGACTTCAGGACCAGCAAAATTGCCAGTGCTTTGTTGATTGGAGTCACTCTTCTCTGCATTTATCCTGATTCTCAGGCCACTAAGGGCTTTATGTGTTTCTTTGGAAACATAAACAGGCCTTGCAATGGACAGAGAAAGCCCCTAGGAACAGCCTCTTGCAGGTCTTCCTCAGCTGCTGTATGTCCTGCTCCCTACCTCAAGTACAGGAAGTGGTTTGGAAGAGTGTACTAAACTACAACTATTACCTGCTTCCCAGGGCCCACCAGGAGCAGAGAAGTAAGTTAGAACAACCTTGATGGTACTCTAACAGTGGGGACTAGGCAGGCCTCACCTTATAGCTCCAGATCAGAATACAGTTCACAGGTCGCTTAATGCCACCTTCTGCCCCTGCCATCTTGTTCATGTCCCAAATCATAGCAACTGAGAATGAGACCCCAGGGTTCTACAGATGTGTGTCTGCCTCAGTACTCAAGACCCAGAAATGCTACATGGTGGCATGGTTCCTGACCTCACTGGTGCGCAAATGTACCCAAATGTATCTTAGAAGTTCTTTTCCTCTGTATTTTTATGAGATGCATCTACTGTCTCGATCACAGATAAACTAGTACAAATCAATGAAAAAGATTTTTATCTTAATTGCCTCTAATTCGTAATGCAATAATTACATGAACATACTGTACCCTGCAAAGCATCTATCCTTTGTTCTGCAATTTTTACTGTGCCGTGTTTAACTGATTCTGTTAGTAGCTTATAATGGACTCTAAGAACCCTCTTCATAAAATAATAATAACAAAAAAAAACCCCTTTCTGTAATGGAAGTAGAAAGAGACATGTTTTCAGTGCTTGGCAGGAGCAGAATTGTATAGTTTACCTGGTCTTATAAAGGAAACATCTCTCAAAATAATCCTTTTACCAGATTTTGGGTGGCAAAAACCAGCACAGAGAATTTTTTGGGAGGGATTTATTCGGATCTAAAAAGTGAGTCAAAATTAAAAAGTAAACAAAAGGAATATTGTTAGCAACAGTAAACAGAATAATACCACAGCACCAGATGCATGTACAGCTGTTAAAATCAAAGTTTAAGAGTCTGCCATGTAACCAGGTGCTGTTGTTACACAAGTACATCTGGAATAACTTGGTTCTGTGAGTGCTATATAGCTAGAAGGAAAAGAAAAAGAATGATAGTTTTGTGGTTAAGGCACTGGGCTATGACTTAGGACATCTGGGTGCTGAGTCCAGCTCTTCCATGGACTCTCTCAAAGATTTTGGTCAGGTCATTTAATTTCCCTGGTCCTGATTCAGCAAAGCCTGTGCTTATGTTGATCCTCATTCAGGAAAGCACTTGGTCTACAGGTTCACTTGGTCAATACAGGCATAAAAGAGGAATAGTAGTTACTAGAGGCACAATTTGCTGTCACTATCATTGTACAAATCATACAGTAGCCAGGTTTAAAAGCACAGAGGAGAGAACCAAGAGGATGAAGATGCTAAAATGCAGACATCAGTGGTTGCTTCCTGGAATGGTTTGTTGCTTCCTATCAAACCACACTTTGGACCCATAGTAGCACATGACTTTTTTGGCAGGTGAGGCACAAATCACAATATAGTTATTTCCACCCCTGTCCAATGTATAATTTAACAGCTTTAAAGCTTACCTTATTTATAGCAGTGGTTCTCAAATGGGGGTACATGTACCTTTGGGGGTACACAGAGATCAACTCATCTAGATATTTGCATAGTTTTACAATGTGCTACATAAAAAGGATTAGCGAAGTCAGTACATGCTAAAATTTCATACACACAATGACTTATTTATAATACTCTATATACTATACACCAGTGGTTTTCAAACTGTGGGTCACGACCGTGAGGCACTAGGTCATGGCGGTTCTGGTCAAGACCATCGACAGGCCATTAAAAGTCCCATCGGCAGTGTGGCCTGGCTAAGGCAGGCTAGTCCCTACCTCTTCTGATGCTGCGCTGCGCCCCGGAAGCAGCCAGCAGCAGGTCTGGCTCCTAGGTGGGGGGTGGGCATTGGGCTCTGCATGCTGCCCACGCCCCGAGCACCGGCTCTGCACTCCCCTTGGCTGGTTCCCAGCCAATGGGGGCTGGGAGGGGGCACTGCCTGGGAGCAAGAGCTGTGTGAAGCCGCTTGCACACCTTTGCCTAGAAGCCGGACCTGCTGTTGGCCGCTTCTGGGGCACAGCGTGGTCTGCGGTGGCAGGACAGGCAGGAAGCCTGCCTTGCACCTCTGCTGCACAGCTGACCGGGAGCCGCTTGATGTAAGCCCAAACCCCAGTCCCATACCCCAATCCCCTCCCCAGCCCTGGGCCCCTGCAAACCTGGAGCCCCTTCCTGCACCCCAACCTCTGGCCCCAGCCCTGAGCCACCCCAAACTCAGAGCCCCCTCCTGCACCCCAAATCCCTCATTCCCGCAGCCCTCACCCCCACACCCCAACCCTCTGCTTCAGCCCTGAGCCCTTCCCACACCCCAACCCCCTCATCCCCAGCTCCATTGTGTCATGGGCACCAACAATTTTCTTCAACTGGGTCGCCAGAAAAAAAGTTTGAAAACCACTGCTATACACTGAACTTAAGTACAATATTTTTATTCCACTTGATTCATTTTATAATGATATGGTAAAAATGAGAAAGTAAGCACTTTTTTGATAATAATATGCTTTGACACTTTTGCATTTTTATGCCTGATTGTGTAAGCAAGTAGTTTTAAAGTGAGGTGAAACTTGGGGGTACGCAAGACAAATCAGACAACTGAAAGGGGTAAGGAGTCTGGAAAGGTTGAGAGCCACTGATTTAAAGTGAAGAAGCAGCAGCTGGACCCAGAAACTGAAGCCCCCACTGCTGCTACGTCTACCCAGTTCGGTGCAGGGGGAGGAGCATGAGGCAGTTCCAGCCCTTGGCAGTGGCTCCTTGCACACACACACAGGGCCCATTTCATGGGATCGGGAGGCCACAGAGCAGAGGGAGCAGTCCCCATCACTGCCCTCTGCAAACCCCTGCAGCCAGGGCTTAACTGTTATAATCCTGCTGCAGCCTCACCAAGCAGTGGTTACCAGAGCAATGCCCTGATAAAGTGACTGGTGGATGTGGTAAATTGCCATGGTAATAAGGCAGCTTCTTGAGGCACTATTAGCTATACCAAGATTTGAGCCTCACACAGCACTTTGAACTTTCAGGCGTTGCATTTCACTTGTGGAGGCAGTGAGTTGTGACATTTAAATCAGATCACAATTTGTCCTAAAATCTGCAGACATGTGTCAGTTAAATATGAGAATATGCAAAACATATTTTCATAGCTTTGGGGAATTCTCGCTTAGGTTGGGCCTTATTTGCCTGTGCTGATGAACACCCCTACTCTGGACCTGCGCATTGTGTGGTCATTTACACATTCCGATTTGGTAGCTTTTTACACTCTGCACAGATGTAAATAACTGCAAAAGGTGCAAGACAATGGTGAGCTGGAATCTGTATATCCAGCTCTATGCTAAGACTGTTCACCATTCTTTTTCAATGTGCCTTTTACCTGGTCATATTCTGCTCACACGTCATTTGGCTGTAACAAGTCACGTTAGATTAATCATATAATGTGGCAGTGAGGCAGATGACAATTTGAGGGCTCTGGCTAAGAAGTCATAAAACAAGAAGGATTTAAGTATAGACCTGCTAGTAAAGAAGAACACAGAACACAAAAAGTGGTGTTTGCCACTCTCTCTGTTTGTGATTATTAGCAGATAAACCGGAGGGATAGTTCTGTACATGCACGAACTGGTTTTGCTGCACTTTTTCAACTCCCACCCCTTTCATCTCAGCCTGGCAATCTCATTAATTTTGAATGTATGACGCTTGAAATATGCTTTTCCCACACACATTTCTCTTGTAGATCTGTTCTCTAAGAATTTTGCAAACAGGATGTCAGGAGGGACAATGAAAGGGATTGTATTTGAGCAGAGCTCTGCAATATATGCATAGCCCTCCAAATGGCCACAAAAAGAGGAAACTGGCCTTGCCTACAAAACCATGTTCTCTTAGATATTTCAAATTAGCCTATCACCAACAGGCCCTGATTCAGCAAAGCACTTAAGCATATTCTTTATCACACTCGGAATCCCAATGAAGTCAATGGGATTCTTCATATGAATAAACTTCAGCATGTGAGTAAGTGGTCTGCTCAGTCAGGTGCAGTATATCCGTACTAACAGCAGCCAAACTTTAGCTAACCCAGCTTTAAATTTTCCTGATTTCCATAGAGCACCTTAAAGCCAAAAATAGTTCTTTCTTTTCTTACTATGTTTGTCTATTGTACATTTAAAAACATATTGATGGGCACTTCTTGGGAGTAAGTGTTTGGAATTATTATTGTATTTCTGTTTTCTTTTTCTCTTTGCTATTTTATTGTTTCTTCCCCTTTTGCAGATTTCTGTCTGTCATTCTCCTTCCTTGGGTTTATCCTAGACTTCTCCATTTTAAGTGTCCTGCTCCTTCTTGCATTTTTGCTTAGTTTAATTCTGCTCTTTTCCTTTGTACATTTTCAGCATATTAACTTTCTTCTTTTGCATTCTGATTTTCTTTCCTTTGTTTGTTGGTGTCAGTTTGCTTCTTATTATCTCCTAGCTAGCAGTTTTCTACTTTTTTGGCCTTCAGTCCTCCTTTTCCTTTTTGTTTCTCTCTCTAAACTCTCTTTCCATCTCTATTTCTCTCAAACCATTCTGCCATACAGCAACAGTGATAGTGAATGGACAAGCTTTGCCTATGATATTTCCTTTGCTCCAGACTACAAGAAGGAACTCTATTCCCATTGTATTTCTGACACAGTGTGCTTAGAATAGAGGATGCAAAAGTACAACATAGTTGAAGGATACAGTTCAGTGTCAGCCCTGTAAGCATCTGCCTGTGGAAAGGGGTAAAGATTTTGATTCCTTAGCAGAATCTTTGTCCATCAATAGCAAGCACAGATCATTTGCAAGTAGCATACTTATTTCCCAGGGGAGGCTTTGGGAGCATTTCAAAAACCATACCCATGGACCTGGCTCTCCACTACCTTTGAACTGCAACCACTGCATGTCTAAAGTATTACAGTAACAAATGATTCCAAAGGGACAGGCAAGGAACCATGTGATCATACTCTGAAGTTTCTGGCATGTCTTAATCAAGGTTCCAACAATTGAAGTTCTGTGTGGTAAGGACTTTGGGGAAGGCCCAGCGCAGTACTTGCAACTCAAGCAAACAAAGGGCTAAGGTGGCTTTAAGCTACTTTTGTGCCCAGGTTGCTTCCCTGGTATGACTTATACACCTCTGAGGGGCTGACAGCTCCTTGGGCTGCCTTATTGAACACCGCGCTACCCAGAATCTCTGCAGTGCTGCATACTATGCCCCCCCTTTGACACATCTCTCTCACCCCCAGCCTCAACCACTACAGACCACCTATACCAGGGCTTGTGAGGGGCCCTTGTAAGGCAGCTTTATGGCTATCCTCTACAGTACCTGTGCTGGCGGAATCCTTCAACCTTGCAGGGCCAGCCCACAACATTTTGGCACCTGAGGCGGGGAGCTCAAATGACGCCCCCATGCCTCCTCACTTGGGTCAAAACTTTGAAAGGTCTCAATTCCGCCTTCTTCCTGTTCTACTCCTCTCATGGTACTGCTCTGCTACCTACCCCAATAAAGGAGAACTAACAACTTAAAATGCCTTGTTCAAAAATTTTAAGTAACACTTAACTTTCAAACGCCTGAACACCAAATGTAACTTCTCTTGTCTGCATAGTAAACACTGGCATTTGTATCTGTTTGAATAATGAAAGGTGCTTTCCGTGCTTTCTTGGTTGCAAAGATTTGAATTGCTTCCTGAAGGTCCACAGTCTGGGCCAGCTCATGCTCTATTGAGATGATTGCAAGGCCGACCAGGCTCTCCTGTGTCATTGTGGAGCATAGATGTGTTTTTATTAACTTCAGTTTGGAGAAGCTGCGTTCTCTACTGGCAACTGTTACAGGAAGTGTTAGAAGTATGCGCAGAGCAACAAAAGCATTTGGAAAGAGGGTGGCCATCTTATTTGTGCACATATATTCCAGAACAAACTTTGGAGCTGATCCTGTGGAAATGTATCTTGAAACGGCTTTCAGTTCATCACCTAAATCGCTTGCATCAATATTGTGCAGTCATCATGTGTCAACACTGTCTCTAGTGCCCTGCATTGCTGCTGTAGGACTTCTTCAGGTATAGTGAGGAGTTTTGGAATATCATACAACATCCCAGATATACTGCTGTGTTGAGCTGCATGAAATGTTCTTCAACTGTCTGTATTGCACAATCTAGCACCTGGTTAATTAATTCAACTTTGAATTGTTGTTTGGGGTCTCTTATGGGACTATCCCATGCCTCATAATCAAAATGTCTTCTTCTTCGGGGACTCTTGTATTCTTGAATGGGTGGGAAAATAGCTTCGGTGTGAAGTTCCTCTGCCAACTTCTGTGCACTCTTCAGAACATTTTGAAATCCCTCATCTGACTGATAAGACTGTAGGTATGACTATGCTTTGTCCATTTGTTCCATTGCTCCAGATATATCAAGGTCAACACCTTGGAGTCTCTTACTTACAACATTTATTTCAAACAGTATGTCATGCCACAACACTAAGCCACATAGAAATTTGAAGTTATGTATGTTTCTGGTGATTCCATTTCCCTCTGCTACTGTTCTCCCATGAACAGTTCCTGTCATAGCATTATCCTCCATAATGACAACTATGGCATCATCTATCTTCCCAATTTGGTGTTTGATAGGCTTTATCGCCTCCACTTGACTTTTCCATTGTGTGGCACTCAGTGGATTCAGTGTCAGAGAGGATGATCCCAGATGTTGCTTCAAAATTTGCCATTGATGAGTTGATGCAGAGAAAAATACATAGATGCTTTGAATTACATTAAAAAATTCAGCAGCCTCACTAGAAGCTGATGCTGCATCACTGACCACGAAGTTCAATGAATGAGAACTGCATGGGACAAAAAAATCTCGAGGGTTTAACTCTTGGATCCGTGTCTGCACTCCTTTGTTCTTCCCTCTCATGTTGGCACCTTTATCGTAGCCCTGACGTCTCCTGTCAGCTATCGCAATTCCCGTATCTTCCGGCTTTTTAAAAAGCACATTTGTCATACCAGCTCCTGTAGTATCATCAATGTCAATAAATTCTAGAAAATGCTCTCTGACAGTCACCATTGCAGGGACATTTTCAATAGGTTCTGTTGTTGTTACAAAATGTACCATTAAAGTCATTTGTTCCGTATGGCTGATGTCAGGTGTGTAGTCCAGAATAGAGTAATATCTTGCTGACTTCAGATCTGCTGTTTGGCTTTTGTTGTCAGTAACTGTATGATCTCATTTTGAATTGTTTTCCCAAGGTATTGGTGTGTGTACATTTCTTAGGTGGTGACTCTTCTTAGGTGCTCCTGGAGGACATCATCAAACTCAGCCATCAGTTCCACAATTTTAAGGAAGTTTCCATTGTTTGGCACATACAGATGATCTGAAGTGCCACATGTGCTAGGTTTTGGGTAGCAAGCATTCTCACAATGGCAATGAGCCTTTTCAGAACCTTTTGCCAGTAAAGAGACTCTGATGCAATCTTCTCTTGATGCTGATCATCTATGGTGGCCTTTAACCTGAGTCTCATCTCAAGCTCTTTCCACCTATGGAGTGTTCTCTGGTGATTTGCTGCCTTCTCATGGCCTGCCAGATTTTTCCAGTCCTTTGTTCCTGAAGAACCCAATGTGACTGGAACATTAGACTGGAAGAGTTTGCTACAAAAACAGTATGCAGCATTCTGGGTTTTTGAGTACATAAGCCATGGCCTCTCCACTTTGTCACCATTGGGGATTTCATGGCAGTAATGTGTTGGATGGAAACTTCTATTTTCATTGTCTTTGGGGAACATGAAGTTTTTCACTTGCTGTGGCCCATGCTGTACAAAGAAGTCCCTCAGGCTACTGCTCAAGTGGGTCCACAGTCCTGGTCATCTAGACTTAAGGAACTAAACTCAGCAGTGGCTGTTTCTTGCACCTCTATCACAGTCTTCTCTGATCTACACTTTTCTTCAGGAAAGTGCTTTGTTACATCCATTTGAGATGGAGATATGGATGCTGCAGTAGCTGCCTGGTCACCTACACTCTGACCACCTAGAAGATCAGGCATCTCATCACCACTCACATCCTCACTGGGGCCGGAAGGCTCACCATGAACATTTGTGTCTATGTGTCTCAGGAGAGCTCCTTCCTGATTAGATAGAAAAGCTTCCTTTGCCTTTTTTCTTTTTCTGAATGCTGCCCCAGGGGACGTTTTCTTCTTTCACTCATGACTGCTGTTCTGTGCCAGCTATAGTGGCTCTCAACACTCAATTGAAGGGGACAAATAAGCAGGCTGGTAGCAGGGCCTGAGTGAGGGAAGATATCAACCTCTTAAGGGCCTAACTGGCTCCTTCTACTTTAGTTGACTGCCTGTTCTCAAGTGGGTTCAGGGAAGCAGCGGGAAACAGGAAGCTCCCCGAGAAGCTGGGGTTAATCAGTCCAAGCTCCTGGGGGTGCTAGAGAGGTCCATAAGAGGCTCCTCCTCCTCTATCTCCCTGCAGCTCCTGCTGCTTTCTGTTATCCCCTCTCACCTTTTCTCCTGCCTGCCTGTTATGTCCCTTGTGCCCTTCTTACTCCAGCACAGCACTCCATCCTCTCTGTGCATCGAGAGCAGAGAGAATCCATATGCACCTGCAGCAGACACAATTTTCTACACTCTGGGTCCTAGTGGCGCCTCCCCACAGTCTGGCACCTGAGGCGGCCGCCTCAGTTCGCCTCATGGTAAGGCCAGCCCTGCAACCTTGATTTCATTGACCTTCCAGACAATTTGCACTCTTGCTAAGTTTACAATAGGGAACATTTCAAAACCCCCCATCCCTCCCCAAATAAACCACTTCCTCCCTGTGAAATTCCTGTGAATTACACATGACAATGCAGATTTCAAAATACAGGAGAGCTGGATCCAAAGCATTCTCAGTTGAGGAGATATGACTGTGCAACAAACTTCCTGACATGACAGATGCCTGTGTTTTTGGAGAAGATCCCAAATTCTATCTCTGGTTCTGCAGATGTCCAGCTCAGCTGATGACTGTTGTTTTTGATCATGGATTCATTATGGATTGGTGCCCGGTGTGGAACCTATGTGTAACATGTGATAGTATCCAGGGTGTAGTTTTGCCCAGACTAATGCTGAACTAAGTCAGTATCTGGGGATAAACAAAGCATTATTCTGATAATGCCCCCCCAAACTGTGCATTTTTGTCACTGATTCCTCAGTGCAAACAAGGGACAGAGACAGGGGTGCTATGTTGTCTTTTCATTTCAAAAGGTATGCATTAGATTTGTCCGACAAATTTCTTGTCCTTTCACATCCATTCACTAATATAGCATTCTCTGCCAAACACTGCACATTTGTTTCTATGCTAATGTATCTGAATAATTTCTCTACCAAGGTTTAACTAGTATCCCATTGAAACTGGCAATTTCAGTGACTGGAAGACTCTTCCAAATGAATTCTCTTTTCAAGCCTCATACAACCAAACAAAATAATCAGCGTCAGAGATAAAGGCAATTGCTTTATCTAAAGCCACCCACTCTCTTTTGTTTTCCTACGAAGGCTTTGTGCTTTATATTTCACATCCTCCTCTTCAGATCTGCAGATGTGAAACTTTAAATGAATAGTATTACAAAAAATATAAATGAAAATTACAGATATTTGCAGTCAAGCACCATGAGTATATCTCCAATTTCACAAAATGAAGAAGAGAGAGATAATTTTACGTGTTGTTAGCTACAGATGTCCATGTGCCAAAGAGGAAAAGAACAACCATCACCATCCAAAAATAATGCAAAGATCAAAACCTATGTTTAATAGTAAATGCTAGAAAATGAAAACTGCATAAATTTTTGTACAGTAGGTATATCTTTAAACTGAAGCTCTGAAGGGGCACTACTAAGAATAAAGGAAGTGGAAAGCTTCTATCAGGACACATTTCCTAATAATTAAGGATACTGGACTGTAGACATGGTCAACAAAGAGGTAAAAGTACCATGCACCGCCACAGGCTAGGGACTGACTGGGTAAGCAGCAGTTCTGCAGAAAAGGACGCAAGGATTAGAGTGAATGAGAAGCTGGATATGAGTCAGCAGTATGCCCTTGTTGCCAAGAAGGCTAACAGCATATTGGGCTGTATTAGTAGGAGCATTGCCAGCAGATCGAGAAAAGTGATTATTCTCCTCTATTTCGCACTGGTGAGGTCACATCTGGAGTATTGTGTCCAGTTTTGGCCCCCCATTACAGAAAGGATGTGGACAAATTGGAGAGAGTCCAGCGGAGGCAACAAAAATGATCAGGGGGTTGGGGCACATGATTTACAAGGAGAGGCTGAGGGAACTGAGCTTGTTTAGTCTGCAGAAGAGAAGAGTGAGGGAGGATTTGATAGCAGCCTTCAACTACCTGATGGAGGGTTTCAAAGAGGATGGAGCTCAGCTGTTCTCAGTGGTGGTAGATGACAGAACAAGAAGCAATGGTCTCAAGTTGCAGTGGGGGAGGGCTAGGTTGGATATTAGGAAACACTGTTTCACTAGGAGGGTGGTGAAGCACTGGAATGGGTTACCTAGGGAGGTGGTGGACTCTGCATCCTTAGAGGTTCTTAAGGCCCGGCTTGACAAAGCTCTGGCTGGGATGATTTAGTTGGTGTTGGTCCTGCTTTGAGCAGGGGGTTGGACTAGATGACCTCCTGAGTTCTCTTGCAACCCTAATCTTCTATGATTCTATGATAAATACAATGAGAATGGACATTGTACTAGTAAATGTGCCAAAAGGAACAATGCAGAGGAATACACTATGACCTAAGAGCTGTTATCCATCTCTAAGTTTGCAATTAGCTTATCAGACATTTACTGTGTTACTTCCTTCTTTTTCTTAATTTAGTGATAGATTATGCGTGAAATCTTGGTCCAAAAAACAACAATGGTGAAACTGCTATTGACATCAATGGGCCTAGATTTCACCCTATGGGACAAAATTCCCAAACCTGAGCCATTCTTTTTAGGTGACAAATCTGAGAAACTGTCCCAGTTTGAGGTGTCACTAGAGGAGGTTTTGGAACAAATTGATAAACTAAACATTAATAAGTCACCAGGAGCAGATGGTATTTACCCAAGAGTTCTGAAGGAATTCAAATATGAAATTGCTGAACTACTAACTGTAGTTTGTAATCTATCATTTAAATCAGTTTCTGTACCAAATGACTGGAGGATAGCTAATGTGACCCCAATTTTTAAAAAGGGCTCCAGCGGTGATTCCAGCAATTACAGGCCAGTAAACCTGATTTCAGTACCAGGCAAACTGGTTGA
Organism: Dermochelys coriacea; assembly: GCF_009764565.3. Classification (NCBI taxonomy): domain Eukaryota; kingdom Metazoa; phylum Chordata; order Testudines; family Dermochelyidae; genus Dermochelys; species Dermochelys coriacea. The sequence continues at coordinate 340,983,505 of NC_050068.2, forward strand.
AACTATAGCGAAGAACAAAATTGTCAGACACATAGATGAACATAATTGGTTGGGGAAAAGTCAACATGGTTTTTGTAAAGGGAAATCATGCCTCACCAATCTACTAGAATTCTTTGAGGGGGTCAACAAGCATGTGAACAAGGGGAATCCAGTGGATAAAGTGTACTTAGGTTTTCAGAAAGTCTTTGACAAAGTCCCTCACCAAAGACTCTTAAGCAAAGTAAGCTGTCATTGGATAAGAAGGAAGGTGCTCTCATGGACTGCTAACTGGTTAAAAGATAGGAAACAAAGGGTTGGAATAATTGGTCAGTTTTCAGAATGGTGAGAGGTAAATAATAGTGTCCCCCAAGGATATTCATAAATGATCTGGAAAAAGGAGTAAACAGTGAGGTGGCAAAATTTGCAGATGATAGAAAACTACTCAAGATAATTAAGTCCCAAGAAGATTGAGAAGAGCTACAAAAGGCTCTCACAAAACTGGGTGACAAAATGGCAGATGAAGTTCAATGTTGATAAGTGCAAAGTTATGCACATTGCAAAACATAATCTCAACTATACATACAAAATGATGGGGTCTAAATTAGGTGTTACCACTCAAAAAAGATTTTGGGGTCATTGTGGATAAGTTCTCTGAAAACATCCACTCAATGTGCAGCGGCAGTCAAAAAAGCAAACAGAATGTTGGGAATCATTAAGAAAAGGATAGATAATAGGACAGAAAATATCATATTGCCTCTATATAAATCCATGGTATGCCCACATCTTGAATACTGTGGACGGATGTGGTCGCCCCATCTGAAAAAAGATATAGTGGAATTGGAAAGGTTCAGAAAAGGGCAACAAAAATGATTAGGTGTATGGAACAGCTTCCAAATGAGGAGAGATTAATAAGACTGTGATTTTTCAGCTTGGGAAAGAGATGACTAAGGGGGGATATGATAGAGGTCTATAAAATCATGACTGGTGTGGAGAAAGTAAATAAGAAAATGTTATTTACTCCTTCTCATAACACAAGAACTAGGGGTTACCACATGAAATTAATAGGCAGCAAGTTTAAAACAAACAAAAGGAAGTATTTTTTCACACAATGCACAGTCAACCTGTGGAGCTCCTTGCCAGAGGATGTTATCTATAACAGGGTTAAAAAAAGAACTAAATAAGCTCATAGAGGCTAGGTCCATCAATGGCTATTATCCAGGATGGGCAGGGATGGTGTCCCTTAGCCTCTGTTTGCCAGAAGCTGGGAATGGGCAACCAGGGATGGATCACTTGATGATTACCTGTCTGTTCATTCCCTCTAGTGCACCTGGCATTGGCCACTGTCAGAAGACAGGATACAGAGCTAGATGGACCTTTGGTCTGACCCAGTATGGTTGTTCTTATGTTCTTAAAATGGTTCATGGTATAAATACAATTAAATCAATGGCATTACACCAGGATGTAATTGGCCCTATATCTATTATTTTTTTTAATGAAATGGTATTAGCTTCCACCATTATCAAGTTCCGGTTCAGTATGGTTTTGATAAATTATATTATTATTATTACTATTATTATTATTTATTTTACATTCACACCTAGAAGCCCCAGTTGAGATTGGATTCTAATGTGCTAGGCATTATTAACACATAGGAAGAGACTGCTCCTGTCCCAAGGAATATACAATATAATCAGACAAATATAGGAAGGGAAACAGAGGCACGCTGATTTGCCCAAGGCCACACAGCTGGTCAGTGACAGAACCAGGAATAGAATTCAGGCCTTTGTCCTGACTCAAAGTCAGTGTCCTACCCACTGGAACGTGCTGCCTCTTCACACACGTCTGCTTTACTTTGGTAGCTTGATTGTCACAGACATTAGGAATCAGAATACAGACTTGTTCTTTGAAAAATTCCTAAAATTTAAGCTCAACAGAACTGTTCATTTTTTACCTTTGCAGAGTAGCTGAAATAAACAGTAACTCTAAGTCTAATCTGCAAACCTCAGAAGGCTAGAAAAGCTACCAGTCCACAATTGGTAATACTGTAAAATATGTAAAATCAGATTTGCAAAAATGCTCAGCATCCAGGGCCAGATTTTCCGAAGTGCTTTGTGCCGAACAGATGACATTGTTCTCAGTGGGAACTGAGCCCTTTTGAGAGCCTGGCAAATTCACCTACATTTCTAAATAGGAACTGAGCTCTTCTGAAAATCTGATCACATATTTAGGTATCTAAGTGGAGCTGCTGAGTACTGAAAATCTGGCCTTTAGAACTCTCCGTGGTTGTTGTACACTCAACTCCCACTGGCTTGAATGAGGCTTATGTGTGCACAAGAATTATAGGATCAGATTAGTGAATTTTGGTCCAGTGATGATTTGCCATGCCCTATTGTTATCAATTAGTATCAATAATAATGCTTAGCACTTGTTGGGTCAGATGCCAATTGTGTCACAATGGTGTAAATTCAGAGTAACTTCAATGAAGTCAGAGGGGGTCAAAATCTGCATCTTCATCTTCAAAGTTTTTTACAAGCTTTAAATAATCTTCAAATCCCCCAGATGGGGCAACAGAGGCAGAATAATAGTAATAGAAATGACAAACGTGTCGACACCATGTCTATCAATTTTAGTTTCATTCACCTTGTTCTTGACTTGGGAGTAACCTAATTGGCAGTATGTGTTGGATCATTGGCCATACACAATCCATTACTGTGGCCCAGACAACATTTGATTCATTTTACTATGATTAGTTTTATTGCTTGGTCTACTTTCAGCATAGTCAGTGTAGCAGTTACAGGGATGATCTAACCAGATGCCCAGGCATTAGGAGTACAGACATCTTGAAATACCCTCCCCCCAACACACATACAAAATAATCCATCCCTGCTACAAGCAACAATTCAATTATCCAAAATGGGAGCGTGCAGTTGAACGGAAAGAGTGCTGAATACAATGAACAGGAGCCAGATTAAAAGCATTTGTTTTAAAAAGGTTAAACTGTTGATGAATAATTTATTCAAGATGCTCCATATAATTAGCAATACAGAAATTATTTGGCAATAACTGGAATATTACCATGCACTTTGCAAGTTAGCATAACATCCACTACACAGCAATCTTTAAGAATGGTATCAGTATCCAGTGGCAGCTTCTCAGATAACTGCTACTGGATATGCAGTCCCAGCACTTTTGAAACTATTTGGACTGGATTAGCAGCACTAGGTGTCTTAGATATGAATAATTTTTTAAGTGCTTGTCATATTTCCTTCATTCATTGTTATCAGTGTCATCCTCTCTCCTGAGGGTTTTTAAGCACAAAGCATGTTCTCCAAACCCTCCTTCACTGTTACCTTCTTGAAATGCAGCCAAAATAATACATCTCCTCTGCTGACTTATTCTCATTTTTCTCAATGCTTTAATCATTGAGATGGTCTTAGTACAATATATTCTTAATTTAAAGGCTCCTTCTGTCTCTGCCAGTCTAGACACCTGAGCTGTTACTTATTTGGCTCCTATATGGAAAATTGGTTCTAGGATCATGCTTACCACTTTCTCCACACGTCCCTGTAGCATTTGTGTGTGTGCGTGTGATTACGTGAACATAAACCTTTTATATATTTTGATGTGCCAATTTATGCCTTGAGGTGCATCTAGAAGATAGGTAGGTTGGATGGACAAAGGGGGAAGGTGCAGAACAAGGATTCTAAGTGACTTGGGTTCAAGTCCTCTGGTCACAAGCTTCCTTTGTGACCAGAGGCAAGATGCTTAATCTGCACTCTGCCTCAGTTCCCATCTCTCAATGAGGCTAAAAGTTCTTGCTGGGGTGTTTTAAATTCCATTAATGACTATGAGATGCTTAGCTACTATGGTCCTGGTACCTAGACAGATATACATAATTTATGAAAGAAACCCATAGGAAACACAAACTGGACCCAGGACCAAAACTAAAAGCCCTCCCTTAACCATTGCTAAGGCCCTAGTCCTACACCTTTAGTCCAGCATGGAGTTCCACTGAAGTCAAGTAGGCTCTGAACCAAAGTAAGGTTCTGTATCTGCAGGGAATGTCTTGCCACAGCTCACTCTTCTAGGTTCCAATCCTGCAAACATGTACACTGAGCATAGTCCCAATGAATTCAGTGTATAAAGTTACCTGTACTGTATAAAGAAAAGGAGTACTTGTGGCACCTAAGAGACTAACAAATTTATTAGAGCATAAGCTTTCGTGAGCTACAGCTCAGCATCCGATGAAGTGAGCTGTAGCTCACGAAAGCTTATGCTCTAATAAATTTGTTAGTCTCTAAGGTGCCACAAGTACTCCTTTTCTTTTTGCGAATACAGACTAACATGGCTGCTACTCTGAAACCTGTACTGTATAAGTATTCGCAGGATAAAGGCTTTATATACCTAGGGAGCTCCAGCTCAATCACCTCCATGGATCTAAGTGGCAGTTTGGCACCAGGATAGAGGAGGACTCAATGAGAGTTATGCATTAGTATACATGAAAGGAGAGTTGGATTTAGGGGTTTAAACCTGGGTAGTGGAGAAACTTCTGAGCCTAAGCTCCTGCCCAAGTCACAGTGTCAAAGCGTTGTCTATACAGGTATTTTTAGAGCATTGGCGCAAGCGACGTTAGCCAAAGTCTGTTGATCTGGGCTGGGAGGTTCACTCCAAAATGCTGTGTAGACATACCCTTAGGTGCTTTTGAAAATCCTACAGGGGCACTGGAAAAAGTTTTACAGTGGGGGTGCTGAAAGCCATTGAACAAAACTGCATATCAGAGAAGACATGCACTCAGAGACTATTATTACTTCAAGCCAAGGGGTGCTGCCACACCCCTAGTTCCAGTGCCTATCCTTTTTATACTTTAGAAGGGAATATGAGGGGCTAGTCATTCTTAGGGAGAATTTTAATGGAGGTATTGGACAGCACCATGCTCCTGTCACTCTCTTTAATGGCTTGATAAGGCTAGTTTATCATCTGAAATAGCGGTGCTTCTTGCTAACATTGCCTGCACATATTCATTATTTCATTCCTTATACTGTAGGGTTTTTGTCTTTCCTGGAGGGAACATATCTTATCTTTTCTTCCAGACCTTGTTCTGTGTCCAGCACATCTTATTCTTTCCTCTTCCCTTTTCCAGTCTTCAGAAAAGAGTGGTGACTGAGAGAGACCCGCGCTAAAAGTCTCCCAGAGAGCAAAGACGAGACGGGCCTGGGAACATTTAAAATGGCTGATGAAGGGTCATCAGTTCATTCCAATAGCTTGTTAACCCACCTGCAGGAGCCCGATTCCCCAGTGGAAAGGTTGTTCAATGTGTTGGTTAACACTGTGGAGATCAGAATGATCTGGTAAAGAGAGAGAAGTAGGGTAAAACTCCCTGTTAAAAAAAGAAAACTTTTGATAAAAGGGGAGCTTCAGATTGATCCCCACAACAGAACAAACTCCCCAGCATGAAGCTGACTGCTGCCTGAGGTTGTTAAAAGCAGGAACAGGATGTTTTCCTTAAGTGAGCGGCAGAACTGACCTAAAGGGCAACCATCCACTGAGCTCACTTGGAACTTTCCGAAGATGGCTTAGGCTAAAAAATAAAAATGACATACAATGATACAGAGATCTATAAGATGGTCTGTGGTTTGGGATCTATTGTGTGTGCTTGATATGTTTATTTGGTAGTGAGGGGCATGTGTAGAGATGGTTCACCTAATGCCCCTGTAAGAAGGAAAGTTGTGAAACTTAGTCACAAGCTGTGACACTTTATTTGGACCGTGACTAACACTGGACCGTGAAACTTTTCAGAATAGGAGATGCTCCAGCATGGTGCTATGAATTTGAGATAAGCACACTTTAGGAGACTTTAAAAAGCCAAGCAGCTCTCAAATTCTTAGTTTTAATGTAAAGTCAAGATTGTTCCCTGTAGGGTGTATTTTTCCCAGGGGGAGATGGCCCAATATGTGTAGAATAATAAATGAGTGGGATTCATCTGGCATACAAGCTAGAGAGGTGTATATAAGTGTTTTGACCTGGAAGCTGGTATGAGACAGAGAACCAGCACAGTCCTTAGGACTGCTAGACTCCAGGAACTCCTGAGGTTTAATCTTCATGTCACTGACAACTGCATGGCTTTGAGTGAGTCACCGTGTCCTAAATCTTCAAAAGTGCCCCCAAATTTGGGTGAGGCAGTTTTTGGATGCTCAACAGAGAAGCCATCGAACTGATCTTCTGAGCGGCTGAATACCTGCAGCTCCCATTGACTTCAGCGGGAGTAGGAAGCATCAGCATCTCATGGTATCTCAGCTGAACATCCAAACTCAAGGCACCAAAAATCAGTGAACATGTCTGAAAATATAGGGTGTACTCTCCCTGAATCCCTTTCCTTAGCTGTAAAATTGGGACAAGGATATTTATCTAGTTCAGAAGGGTGTACCATTATTTAAATTTGTACCATCCTTTGAAAATGAAAAGATCTGTAGAATTGCTGAGATCAAAGGTGCAGAAGGAAGGAGAAGGAGCCCAACTGGATGATGGGATGGATTGCACCCTCAGCAAATTTTTGGATGACACTAAGCTGGGGGGAGAGTTAGATATGCTGGAGGGTAGGGATAGGGTCCAGAGTGACCTAGACAAATTGGACGATTGGGCTAAAAGAAATCTGATGAGGTTCAACAAGGACAAGTGCAGAGTCCTGCACTTAGGATGGAAGAATCCCATGCACACCTACAGGCTGGGGACCGACTGGCTAAACGGCAGTTCTGCAGAAAAGGACCTGGGGATTACAGTGAATGAGAAGCTGGATAGGAATCAAGAAGGCTAATGGCATATTGGGCTGCATTAGTAGGAGCACTGCGAGCAGGTAGAGGGAAGTAATTATTGCCCTCTATTCAGCACTGGTGAGGCCACATCTGGAGTATTGCGTCCCACTTTTGTCCCCCCATCAAAGAAAGGATGTGAACAAATTGGAGACAGTCCAGCGGATGGTAACGAAAATGATTGGACAACTGGGGCGCATGACTTATGAGGAGAGGCTGAGGGAACTGGGCTTGTTTAGTCTGCAGAAAAAAAGAGTGAGGGGGGATTTGGTAGCAGCCTTCAATTACCTGAAGTGGGGTTCCAAAGAGGATGGAGCTCGGCTGTTCTCAGTGGTGGCAGATGACAGAACAAGGAGCAATGGTCTCAAGTTGCAGTGGGGAAGATCTAGGTTGGATATTAGGAAACACTATTTCACTCAGAGGGTGGTGAAGCACTGGAATGGGTTTCCTAGGGAGGTGGTGGAATCTCCATCCTGAGAGGTTTTTAAGGCCTGGCTTGACAAAGCCCTGGCTGGGATAATTTAGTTGGTGTTGGTCCTGCTTTGAGCAGGGGGTTGGACTAGACTTCCTGCGGTCTCTTCCAACCCTAATTTTCTATGAGTCTATGATTCTAACATCAGCCCAGCTCCCTCTTCAGTTACGTAGAGTAGCTTGATTTTTTTGTTGTAACCGTCAGCTGTGCATCTCAGACTATAATCTGACACCACAGAGCATATCTGATAACCAAATGCAATTAAGAATTCATATTGGAGTAATTCTGTCACCAGAAAACGTCCATTAACAATGTCCAAATTTTGCTCCACCGTACATAACAGATGCTCGACCTTGTTGCATTCTGGATCAATTTCTCTGTGAGTTTGAGTGCAGAGTAAGATTTATAGTATGTAAATGTTTGATTGATGCTGCTTTTTAGAAGAAATATGTGTGGAACCAATAAATGTGAATAAAAATGTCTTTCATAAGGCATGAATGGAAACTTCTGTTTACAATGCATTGTGTATAAAGGAGACACTGATAATGAGATAAAGATTTCCTTCAAAAAAAAAGTAAAATTTTCCACTACTATTTCCAGTATCAGTGAAAGGTGTTTTTCATTTTATAAACAGGAAATTCACCAAAGGGCTAAGTGATCTAAGCACCGGGTTTCAAAGGCTCAGGGCCTAATTCTCATTTAAACTCAAACCCTTTTACACACTCACAGTAGCATAATGAGAATTAGCAAAGATTGTAAATGAGTCCCACATACTCTCTGCAACTACATTTTCAAATTCCATCTGGATCAGCTTAGCCTTTAACCCTGCTGAAGTACATACATTAAGTATGAGGCAGTTTACAGGATGTGAGCGAGACCTTTAAAAACTGTGGTCCTGTCTGCTCTGCCTGGACACTAATGATCTCACGAATCCTTTCCTAAGAGATAGGGGTTTCACCATGAAAGGTTTTCCTCCTTTCCCCCCCCCTGCTGCTGGTGATGGCTTATCTTAAGTGATCACTCTCCTTACAGTGTGTATGATAAACCCATTGTTTCATGTTCTCTGTGTGTGTGTGTATATAAATCTCTCCTCTGTTTTTTCCACCAAATGCATCCGATGAAGTGAGCTGTAGCTCACGAAAGCTTATGCTCTAATAAATTTGTTAGTCTCTAAGGTGCCACAAGTACTCCTTTTCTTTTTGCGAATACAGACTAACACGGCTGCTACTCTGAAACCTGGGTTTGCCCTTGTGTCCTAAGCCCTCACCCACTCCGCAGTATGGAGATGATCCTGTAAGGTGCTAATCAGCCTGTCGAAGCTAGTGGGAGCTGAAGAGGATTCAGCATCTTACATGTTCAAACCTTAGCTGTGCACTGGTTGTTGCCATCCAGTTCAGAGGTTCATTTCAGAGGTACAGTATTTATATACCCACGTGGGCAGTTTGAGTGAATTTCTCCCTTCTCTGTTCATTAAAGTCATTCTTCTGATGATTCAAACATGTTGTTAATAAATGCAACAACAACTATAAGAACAGGCTGTGACAAGTTGTCACCATCTGTAGACAGTAATTAAAATATTAGTACGTGCTAATTTAGGAGTCCAGAAAGAAAAGGGTCAGATGGCAGAAGAACATGTCAAACTGTCTCAATATACCTCACAATTTTGGGGTGCTCTTAGAGGTTGCCTACATGGGGAAGTTGACCAGCACAGCTTTGTTGGTATAATTATCCCATGTGGACTTTTATTCCAGAATAAAAGTGATTTTTATAGACAAGCCTTCAGTTCAGTGAGACAATTTCTACCATATCTCTTTCTCCAGAAAGAAATCCAGGCATCTGTTCTCTTCTATTCTATGCTATCCATGCTATCTAAGGCATATTTGTTTCTATAGCCTTCAATTATATCAGAAGGTTATGGAGCCATAGTAAGAATGTTTTCCTTTTAATTAGCTGCACATGGTTATAGTAAACATTAATTTATGGATCAAAACTCAACAAAGGATACCCAAGTGTGACTTTGACAGCTAATTGTATGATATATAGAGTTTAAGATTCCAGATTTGAGCAGCAATAGATCATTCTCTAACAAGTATGACATTGTTCTCAGTATTACATTTTACACACAATTACAGAAACCCCCCCCACCACCTTTATCATGAGAGAGCATGTCACTCTTTGCTTATAACTTCCACTTGTACAGTTAGGTTTCCAACTGTTCAAATAAAAGCACTGTTTTGGCAACAGCTTGTTGAGAGAACTCCATGTTTTCCCAGTATGTACTTGAAGAAGATTAATGAGTCCAACTAACATGCCAAGTCAATCTGTTCCTTCCTGTCAATCAATCTCCATAGAAATAGAATCTCTGTCTCACTTGCTATGTTTTTAAGGAGATGCATAGCAAAAAGTTTAATTAAAACATTCCTTCAAATGACCATTAAATATATTCCAAAATCTCTGTAAGTAATATTATAGCAGGTAATGGGTAAGGCCATAGGTGGCGGATATAATAGGCCAGGGGAGACTCAGCCTCCCCTAGCGCTGCTGTGACCGGCGGACCCCCAGTTGTGGCATTTAGGAGAGAAAATACCCCATGCAGATTCCAGGGCAGCTGAGGAGATGGCATGTGTTATTCAGCTTCCCGGGTTCATCAGTACTGGACTCCAGGGAGATTATTGATGAACCCAGGAAGCTGAGTAGCAATTACCCCCTCCTCAGCTGCCCTGGAAGCTCCATGGGGCATATTAAAAGCTTTTGCTGGAGAAGAGTCTGAGATACACTTTTCTCTGGGCAAGTTGGGGCCTGGGGAGGGGAGGCATAGCCTGGCGTGGCCGCAGTTGGCCCTGGATTTCTCCAGGAAGGAGGAGGGGCGGGGAGCTCGGGGCTACAGCTGGCCTGGGGCTCCTCCAGCCCGGGTGTGTGTAAGTGTGTGTCTCGGGGCTCCTCTGGGTGAGGAGGGTCTGGGGTTCCACTGTAGTGTGAGAAAATGCTACATGTAGGAATTTACTACTTGTGGCAATTACTCATAGGTAAGGGATTGTAATAAACTGCTACCTGATGTAGCAAATTCCTACAGATAGCAGTTTTTCGCACTACATCTGCCATGGGGGGGGACGAGAGGGGGATGAAAGGGAGTCTTGGGGCTTCAGCCGCGGAGGAGGGGGGTTTATGTGTCTTGGGGCTCAGGGCTTCTCTGGATGATTGGGGGAAGGGGGTCTTGGGGCTCTGGCCGTGGGGGGGCGGGTAGGGGAGCGGACAGGGTGGACCCGGGGCTAGTGTGCCTCCCATTGGTAAGGCCTTCTTACTAAGATATTTTCCTTTTATGGGGCAGGAAAAATCATAGAATCGTAGGACTGGAAGGGACCTTGAGAGGTGTTCTAGTTCAGTCACCTGCACTCATGGCAGGACTAGGTGTTATCTAGTCCTTCCCTGACAGGTGTTTGTGTAACTTGCTTTTAAAAATCTCCAATGACGGATACTGTACTCCACAACCTTCCTAGGCAATTTATTCCAGTGCTTAATCACCCTGACAGTTAGGAAGTTTTTCCTAATGTCCAACCTAAACCTCCCTTGCTGCAATTTAAGCCCATTGCTTCTTGTCCTGTCCTCAGAGATTAACTAGAACAATTTACCTCCCTCCTCCATGTAATAACCTTTTATGTAGTTGAAAATTGTTAGCCTGTCCCCCCTCATTCTTCTCTTCTCCAGACTAAACAAACCCATTTTTTTCAATCTTCCCTCACAGGTCATGTTTTCTGACCTTTAATCATTTTTGTTGCTCTTCTCTGGGCTTTTTCCAGTTCGTCCACATCTTTCCTGAAATGTGGCGCCCAGAAGAAGGAAAGAAAGACTCCACAATATGAGGAATTTGGAGAGTGTACTATTTATGATCTAATTATGCTTCCAGGTAATATAAAAGTATTTTTAAGAATAATATGCACTTCCACCATTCTACTTGTCTATTGTCCTGGGGACAAGTAACTCTCTTCGAAATGGAGAACAGAATGACGAGTGTTTTCATCATCCCGGAAAGGGTGGAAAATGCATTTTGTGATTAGTAAATTTCGAGGACAATTTTGCAAGGCTGACTTTTACACAGCCCTTGGAATATCGGCCCGTTCTGTTATATCCATTTTCAGATGGAGAAACTGAGGCACAAAGGGCCTGAATTTTCCACTGCCTAGAATTTTGTAAAAAGAAAAGGAGTACCGGTGGCACCTTAGAGACTAACAAATTTATTAGAGCATAAGCTTTCGTGAGCTACAGCTCACTTCATCGGATGCCTCCGATGGCATCCGATGAAGTGAGCTGTAGCTCACGAAAGCTTATGCTCTAATAAATTTGTTAGTCTCTAAGGTGCCACCGGTACTCCTTTTCTTTTTGCGAATACAGACTAACACGGCTGCTACTCTGAAACCTAGAATTTTGTGTGGACTTTTATAATTTTGAGTGCAATATGGGTGTAAAGGGGTTTCACTAGTGTGAATGATGAAATGTGGTTTGTTAGTGCGGTCATGCCCACTTTGCATTAGACAGATACAGGGCTGTAGGCATAAGACCCAGAAAGTTTGAGGGCCATTTCTGCTTTCCATGTTGATTCAAAGTACCTTATTCTGCAAATAGTCCCACTGAAATCAATGGGACTGTTGGCTGAGGTCCTAAGTCTGAAAAGTGTCTTTATTCAGGACAGCACTTAATGGCAATGGATTTAAGCATGTGCCTAAGTGCTTTCCTGAATTGAGAATAGAGTAAAGTACTACGGTGATATGTACAGTTGTCAAATATGCCTTGAATACATTGTTAATAACTGTAGTTCCTTTCAGGCCTTAAACCAGGAAATCTCTCCATCTGTTCCCCTCTCAATGATGACCAAAGCCACAGGTAATCACCTCTGTGACTATTTCAAATTCTTGTCTAGCCTGAAATCAGAGATATGATTGCAGCACTGTAGGCATACCTGAGCAAGTTTAGGTCTAGACAGCTTGAATAACAATAGCAATGAAGCTGTGATAGCATGGGCAGTAGCTTGGACCCTGGGTATGTACTCGAGTGTCTTGCCCAGGCTGCCATGGCTTCACTGCTACTGTTCTTAGAGCTAGCTAGATCAAAGCTGCAGTCGCTGCAGTATGCTTGCTGCTGTCGCACCTTTGATTGCTGTGTAGGCATACCGTGAGGAAGCAGAAATTGGAGAGCCCATTGGCAAGTGGTCAATAGGAAAATAAGACGTTTGCCTCTTCCAGTGATCCCTGGAACATGGCAGAAAACATGAGGCCACCATGTGGAACTTGAGGGTTTTGCTGACTCCATCGAAGAAGGGGCAGAACCCTTAAAGTGCAATCAGAACCTTAGACCAGCCACATGGATAATCTCTCCCCTCCCTCAGGGTTACCAGGACTAAGAAGAAGTGATGAGACTTCATTTCTGAGGTTGTATTTCTCTTTGTTTCTATTTAATATATTTCTATTTAATAGAAAGTTGCGGTGTTGAGTCTGCACTCTTTCTAGTGAGATCTCAGGAACTACATTTCAGCATCTTACTATGTAATAGTTTATGCACAGTTCTCCTTTGAAAGTCCAAGTAGCTTGGCCTAAGAGAACCCTAATGCACTAACTTTAAACAATTGCTTTTGATGCTTTAAACTTGTCCCTTTCAAACCAAACACTAGAAATAAGAAAGACCACATTCATAACAGTCTTAAAACAATGCACAACTTTACTCCATGGAGAATGACTAGGAGTGTATTAAATGTATTAGAAATAGTGAAGAAATTAATAACTGATTATTGTAAATGTCCTAAGAAATCCTGATTTTATTGTTCTGTGGGATAACTGCTTGGTCCCAGTGCTGGTGTATGTAAATTCCTTGCAAAAATGCACATTGTTTTTAGTGCATGCCTAGACCATCTAGTTTCCAAACTTAATCTATGAGCCTTCATTACACGGTTGATTATATACATAGGTGATTCTTGGTGAATTAAAACTTTATGACGGTTTAAAAATAATGAAGTGTCCTGTGTTGAGAGGAATATTGTCCAAGATAAAAGTTGACCAGAGAAGAATCTAGCATTAAAATTAATAAGCTAATGCTTCCTGGACTCAAGAACATGTGTTATCCATATTAAATTTCATATAAATATTAGCTACAATATTTACCAGACTGGCCAATCTAATTTTTTAGATTTCAGCTTTACAATCTAACTGGCACCTCTGCCAATTCATACATTTTACCTTCATTCATACTTACACTACATAATGTAAGGGTGGTCTGATGTGGCCCAAGTTATTCAGCAAATCTTTGCAGACCAAAGAACAGAACCCAAAATTCTGACTCCCACTCCTGTGCTCTGACCCTAAGAAGACCCTTCCCTTATAGTAAAAGAGTACCGATTTCTTGATCTCTGAGGGTGGAACTTTTATTTTTTTCCCGCAAAGTACAAATCTCTAAGTTGGAAGTTAATGAAGACAGACTGCCATGGAGATTGTTAACAATTGTTTTTTCTTTAAGGAGGGAAGGGTAAGGGCTTGCAATTAAAATTCTTTTTTTCTTTTTTGCTTCTCTGTCTTATAACAGACAAGGTATAGGAAAGAGACTTATATTTACCTGTTTTACTAAAAAAAATAAAAAGCAAAAAATAAAAAACCAACAGCCACCAAACCAGATAGCTTCTTAATTACCATTTTGCACATAAACAAGATAAGCATTCAGATGCTGCATGTACAACTTTATCTTCCGCTTTTCTTCTACGTAATAGGAGACAAGACTTTAGAAAAGGCCACTCAATATGTGTCTGCCAAACTAATAGGTACAAGCTTATTGCTTAAAATAGCTTTGAATATCTACCCATACCCCATATCTACCACTTGGTTATAGTACATAGGAGTCTGTGCCACTCTGGCTCTAAAAGATCGTGACTGAATTGAAATGCTTCATGAACTGTAACTTGAATGATTCTAAGTCCAGAATCTCTTTTCTTTCTAATTTTTTTCTTAATATTTATTAAGTCAGACCCAATTCACATGCTCTAACAGAAAATGCTGCTGCTCAGAAATAAATTGCATGTCTGCTTAAGACTGTTCCTCAACAGTATTAGAATCTGTCCAGTAAAGTGATATGAACTGAATTTGCCATAATGCTAATTTACATTGCCATTAATGAGAATACAAGTTTTAAATCACAGACATAGAAGTGCTATTGTGCGTGCAGCTTATTTCTGTCCTACTCAGGTTGATAAGACATTCTCCAGACAATTGTAATTATGAGTAATTTGTAAAAGTAATAAGAGCTGCTTTTTATTACAGGCAATAAAAATCAATTCTTCATTCAATTATCTTTCCTGGCTATGATATGATAGCTGCCCCTGGGTGAATGCAACAGGGAAAAAGCCAAGATAATTTCTAAAGACAAAGTCCTTCTTAAAAAACAAAACAAGACAAAACAAACCAACAGGATACAGGAATAATTACTGAACTTCTTGTGCCCCCATTCTGCCCTTTTGGTGATCTTGTGTGAATTTATTGTCGTGAAGTTGGAAGGACTTATAACACTGGCTAGATACAGTTAGAATTCATTCATGGGGTTGGTCTACACTACAGTGGGGATTGATGCTCTGAGATCGATCCACCGGCAGTCGATTTAGCGGGTCTAGTAAAGACCCACCAAATCAACTGCAGATGGCTCTGCAGTCGCCCGTACTCTACCCCCAACGAGAAGATCAAGGTAAGTCGATAGGAGATTTTCTCCCATCAATCCCCACAGTGTAGACCCCACGGTAACTTGACCTAAGTTACGTCAACTCCAGCCACATTATTCACGTAGCTGGAGTTGCGTAGTGTAGGTTGACTTACTGAGGTAGTGTAGACATAACCATAGATTAATAGATTCCAAGGCCAGAATAGGCCATTATGATCACCTAATTTGACCTCCTGTATAATACAAGCTGTAGAACTTCCCCAAAATAATTCCTAGAGCAAATCTTTTGGAAAAACATCCAATTTGATTTAAAAATTGCCAGTGATGGAGACTCCACTACAACCTTGGGTAAATTGTTCCAATGGTTAATTACCCTCACATTTCTTAAATCAGGCAGGTGTTATATAACCTCCCCCTCCATCACAGTCCCTCAATCTTGAACTACAACATCCTTGTCATTGCACTCCTGAAACTCTCCTAAATAGAGAACTTGGTATTTGCAGAAATTCCCTGAGGATCTAGGAAGCAAATGTTCCAAGGCCCTCAGGGGCTGAGTGTGCATGGTGAAGTATATGAATAAACCTGTCAGTTTTTTACTCATTAGGAATGGTAGCTTTAGGCTTGATTTTAAATGGGTGCTAGTGTATCTCAGGGTTTTGCTCGAATTAGAGGATGGCTAGGATTAGTTTATATTATTTTTCTTGTTTGCCCAGGGTTAATAGGAGTGTTACCATGGACTGTGTGGGAGTTAATTATGTTAATAAGGAAGGATAGAATGGCAGAAGCCGTCTGTTGACAGTCATTTTTTCTCATCTTATTGCAAGTACTCTAGGTGGCATAAATCAGTCAGGACTCTGTTTAAATTTATAAAATGCCTAGCAACTGACTCATAAGATTATTTTTTCCTGTGAATTGAAGGCAAAACATACAGGTGTGTAAAAGCCAGCCCTTCAAATTATTAAGTTTAGATGTATATTACTGTCTGATACATGGGTGTAACTCTCATAAATGCTCATACTTACAACTCATGCCTGCAAGTCAGAGAAAAATATACCAACCACATTAGAATGTGTCTTAGGCACTCAATCTTTAGGGCTTTATTCAAAATGACTATGGGCAAAATAGTTTCCAAGTCCTGAAAAAAAGGATGGAAGGTCTGGTGGTGAAGGCTTTGGACTGGGTCTCAGGAGACATGGCTCTTCCACAGACTTTATGTGTGACTTGCAGTTCACCCATGCCAAGATTTTCAAAAGTGTCAACTAATTTTGGGCGCCCAGCTTGAAACACCTTTACCTTGATTGTCAGAGATGCTAAACATCTGTAGCTCCCAAAGATTGTGACTGAAGCTGGTGTGATCATTATCTCTGAAAATCAGGCCTTTGGTGGCTGATTTGCAGCTCCCAAAACCAAGGTACAAATACAGAACAAAAAGACAGTCCCTGCCCCAAACAACTTAAAATCTAATTACCTCAGAGTGGTGCTGTGTGGCTACATGCCTTAATGTTGTGAGTTACACAGACACTATGGTAACAAGCACGAGTGGAAAGTGAATACATTGATGAAGGAACCTGGTCTGGAAGAGAGGGGCATCATTCTTCTCTCTATATGCTGAGTTTTCATGCACCTAGATGAGTGTAAAGTGCACCAAAGATCTCACCCTAGCATATATGGGCAAGAACCATCCTTTTGTCTGTTGGGGCAGGAGGAGGAAGGCATTAGGAGGTACTGAAGGGTTTTCAGTAACTCCAACAAATAATTGAAGGGATGGTATGGAATAGTGAGGGTTGAGTCCTGAGCAGGTAAAGGAATCGAGAGGCATGTCACACCAATGCTCAGAGATGGACGTGCTTATGGGAGTATGATGGAAAATAGGTAGGGAGTGGAACTGGCAGCTAATGTGGAGGATTGAACACTGATTCTGAGACTGTGGGAAAAGACACTGGAGTATTAGCAGCCAAACAGGGATGCAGTCTCAGGGAAACAGCAAATGGGTGGGTGGGTAATTATGAGCCAGGAGTGAGTGGCAACAGAGAGTGGCACTGCTGAATCTGATGAGATGCCATCTTAGGAGGAATCGGAATAGTGACCCAGTCAAAGGTGAAGTTTGGAGGTTATAAATAGCCATACTCAGTAGAAGTTGAGTAGATCCAGGGAGTCCCACACTTGCCACCACCCTCATTTGACTTCCACAGATATCCTGGTGTGAGACCAAAGAAAGTCTCTGCTCCCAGTCAGTCTAAGAGAGAGTCAATTCTTCTAGTTCTGATCCAGCAGCAATCACCTTTCTTGTGTGGAGAGCAGCATTTTAATGAGCAGGTCAGGCAGATCTCCCTACTGGCCAGGGCCACTTCCACATATTTGCCCTGATAACAGATTCGTCTGCTAGGGATGAGATCCATAGGAAGCAGCATTACAGACAGTGGCCTCTATAGACTATTCACAGTTGCACTGCACAGCACTGCAGCTTATCTCTAGAAACGAAAGAGACGAGCTCATTAAAAAGGCTCCAAGGCACTAATCTAGCACAGGCATTTTGCCCTGTGGCATTTGTTCAGCAGAAAAAAAAATCTTTCCTTGCTAACATCACACCTTTGCTTAGATCAGATATTCTTCCCTCCCCCACTTATTTAAAACCCCATTTGTTTTAGAGATGCCTGAGCAGGAGCAATGGTCTTGCTTTGAACTATGTTTCAACCAATTCCCCTTACCTCACTGATAACACAGCAAACTGTGATATTTATTTATTTATTTTTAGTTACTCCGGGAAGTGGTACAAGTAGAACGGGTGGAAAAGCTAATAGTGGTGCCTCCAGTAGCATAAAGGAATGCTGAGATTGCCCGATCTGGGATATTTGGTTTTGGGGCACAAATAGAAGCAGCTGCACTGAGGATTTTCTACAGTTGGCTTTCATGCAGATTCTGGAAGCTGCCTATTAGGTCTATTACTTTCAATAGAGCTGTGGCTATTTTAATGGAAACGTAGCAAGTTGCTGCTGTGATTTTCCAGCTCTGCAATGACTGGAGACTTCTAGTTGCCTACTGGACTGTTAATTATGCTATGACATTTTGACCTCATTTACTCTTCTGCTATTACTATGCTTCCTGAAGTGAGTTTAAGCTAGGTGCAAACAGTCTAGTGGCCAAATCTGGCAGATTTTGACACCATGGGGTCTGATTCTCCAGTTTTACACATATGTGACTCAATGCGAGTGGGAAACCAGGCCCATATCTTGATTTTGGCCACTGCCTAGTTTTGTACAGGTCTTTTACAAACAAAAACGGATGGATATGTGGTCCCTCCAGCTTATCAGTCCTATTCCTTGCATTCACCCAAGAGAATCCATGGAGGCTGAGGCCTTGCCAACGCTAGAGAACTGAGGTGGTGAATCTGAACCAACTGAACACCACACTAACCACACAACTTATCCCTCATCCATGCTAGTACTGTCCTAAACCATTCAGCTATAATCCATCCTGGGCACCTATCCTTCAGTTACTGGTTCAGCTCCCAGAAGTAGAGCATTCTGGGAGATTTTGCAAGGCCAAGAAACACGTGGTGGGACATCAGTGAAAGGGCTAGTTGAACCATTTCAGCTAGTCTGTGCCCAGACTCACACTAAAACAAGAGGCACAAGTGATATTTAGTCCTCCTGAAGCTTCATTATGTTCCCGCAAATCATTTTAAGCACTATTAAGTGTGGACTCAAGGTGTTCTGAAATCATCTGAGCAGGGTCAATCCCTCTTGTGCAGATAAGGCCAGAGAGCCAAGACTTTAATGGCAAATATTTTAACCTCCTCCCACAAGAAAAGGGCTAAACACCGATGGGGAAATTTTCAGAAGTGCCTAAATGACTTAAGGGCCTAAATCACATATTCAAAAGTGACTTGGACACTTAGGAGTCCATGTTCTTAGTTGAATTTGACAGAGACTTAGGGCTTGTCTACACATTGAGTTAGTGTGCAGCAAGCCAGGGTGTGAGTCTGCAGAGCCCTAGCTGTGCACTAATTTGCCATGTGGGCCCTGCTACTGTGCACTAAAAGTACCATAGTGCACTTTGACATGCTCCTGTTTCAAACAGCAACATGTCAAAGTGCACTATGGAACTGTCAGCGTGTGGTAGCAGAGTCCACCCAGGTAGTTAGCACAAAGGTTAGGTGGTGTAGATTGTCACCCTGGCTTTCCATGCACCAACTCACCATGTAGACAAGCCCTCAAGATTCAAAATGCCCAAATCATTTTTGAAAATTTGACCTTCTGTGCCAGACTCCAAGTCTGCTGAAGTTAATGTAAAGGCTTTGACTAACATCAATGGGCTTTGTATCGTCCTCTGCCATTTAGTGCACCCTAGCATCAGATCCCTATGTAGCAGTGAAAATAGGCTAAGATGCCATATTCAGGTGCCTACATTTGGATTCAGTTATCTATAGGTTGACCAGATGTCCTGATTTTAAAAGGGACAGTCCGATTTTTGGGTCTTTTTCTTACATAGGCTCCTATTGCCCCCCACCCCCGTCCTGATTTTTCACATTTGCTGTCTGGTCACCCTAGTTACCTACATTTAAGCATACATTTTTGAAAATTTTGATCATCAATTTTTTAGACCCTTTCCCCCTCTCTCTTTTAACTGTAATTGATTTCCCTTTTGACACTTGATTAGCAGAATATTTTATTACATATCACAAAATTTGCAGGAACAGGAAATCCAGGAACACTGGATTTTTAACAACCAAACTGATAACTAAAATGTTGTCACAGCAGGATTGGGTGATTGATGGAAGAAATTTATACAGCTGTTTATTCTCTTTCAATTCACCAACTGCACAAACGAACCACAGAGTATATGATGCACGACTCACTTCACTGAGCAGTTTCCGCATGTTTCTTATGAGGGAAAAATATATTTTAAATGCAGTCATAGGTTGAAAACCTTCAAAGTATTGTTACTCAAGTGCATTGTTTTAACTTTTTTTCCCTCTCTGATTTCCAATTAATATATTTCTGGTCTTTAGACTGATGGTTGTGTCTAGTGTCCCTGGAATTAGCATTTCACATATGTTTCTTTAAGGCTACTTTGTTACCTGCAACAAAGGAACATGGCTGTGGGTAGCAGTGTGTTCTGCTGAATTTGACTGACAAGGTATGTAACAGCAAGGATAAGTTTTCTTTAAAAAAATATTTATCTTTATGGCAAGGACCTTGAAACCTCTTGGGGAGAACATTTTAAATGAAGAATCAAAACATTTCATGCTTCTCACCATAACTGTGAATTGAAAAATAAGCACTCACAGACCATGTTCAGTCACCTAGCTGAAAAGCGACTTTCTGCAGATTGTGTTTAATGACAAGATGTAACAAGTATTTGTACAATAGGTGACAGCATGAATTGCATGGAACTGAGCTACTACAACTAGTCATGGACAATCCAACTTGGAAAGGTTAAAAAACAACAACCCCACCTCACCGCACAGATACACAAAACTTTTCCTTCTGCAATTTCCAGACCTTTGTCCCCCTCTCACCTCCCCCAGGCCCCAGATTCTTCACTGCCCAACTTAGGAGATGTCGCAGACTATAGAGGAGGAGGAAATGTTGACACTAGTGGGCTTCCTTCCTTGGCCTGGAAAAGGCTGGTAGGCAGAGAAGAGCAGTTTAAAGCTTCCTCGTGTGCTATTTCTCTCTCCATGGAAGGGGAAAGAGTGAGACCTGGAAAAGGGGGTGTGTGTGTATATGTGTGTGTGTGTGGGGGGGGGAAGTTGGGGGTACAATAATTCTGGCTCCAAGGTGCACAAGGAGTCATGGAGTGCACTCCAAGATGCACAAGGAGTCATATGGAGTCATGCAATTTGTGCACTGTTACAGGAGCACTCAGTGTCTCTCTCTATGTAAATAGTTAATAGATAAGGTGCCATAGTAGATGGCCTGTCACATATTTCCTGAATTTTATAGGACCAATAAAATGTGGTGTTGTGTATTGCAAATGGCTTCCTCTCATGGCTCTTCACCTGGACCTCTCATCAGGAACAAATATGGAGCCTGATTTTACTCTGGCCACTGATGTGAGGCATTCTAATTTGCTGTGCCAGAGTATTCAAAAACAAAAATGTAGCATTACAGCTGCCCTATGGGTTGAAATACATTGTTCCTCCAGAGACCTTCAAGCAGTGCAGGTAGGAATGTTTGGCATGCTTCTCATTGGCAATAAAGATGTGTTTGCAGTGGTTAAATTTGTGGGGGTTTGTCTGGGGGGAGGACTGGTGTCAGGAACTAAGTTGGGGAATTTTTTTCTGCCATTACAGAACCTTCCAACCCCAACAAAAACAACAGCTGGCTTGCCTCAAACAACAGCACCTTTGCAGGTGCCAAGAAAGAGCATCCATGCCAAGATGGAGGATTCAGAATCCCACACTGCAGTCCATAGTGCTGTCACTAGACCACCCAGTTGCTTGCACCACACCTTTACCCCTGTCCAGAAGTGGGATGTAAACATGAGACCCAGCTTAAAAGAGCCACAGATCTCACACAGAGAAACCAAGCAGAGCCAGTAGCAGAAGCCATCCTTGGAAATGATTAGTAGGCAAGGTCTAACTACTTCTACGTGTAGTGTCTTGCATCAGAGAACAGATAGGACTCCATAAGGGAACTGTGCCAACTTGCGCTATTTTAGTATAAGCCTCATGATAGATGGTGCTTTTTTACTTGAAGACCCCACTCCTGGAGTCATGTGATTATGTGACAATTTTAAATTTCATTAAAAAACGTCTATAGCCATCATGTTTATAAAGAAAAGCTTGTAAACCCTAAAGACTCAGAAACCAAAAAACAAATAGTAAACCCCCAAATTTATTTTTTTTAAAAAATCTTACAATTTTAAAGTTTTTGGGGACTCATTCATGATTTTGGAATGCCTGGGGTTGGTGATACTGTTTCTCTTTTGAAACTGCTGGACACAGACAGTATCTATAGTTCTCTCTGGCTCATCAGCTCCCAGGCTGTTATTAAACACAGCTTGTGTTGTCACATAAGGTGTCCCTAAGTCCTAGCTCAGACCAAGCAGTCATGGAATGGACAGCTGACGATATTACATTGGCCACACAGTATGCATGACAAATGTGGTTCCCAACATTGAATGTAAAAGCATCTAAGTCAGTGGTGGGGAACCTGCGGCTCACATGCGGCCCGTCAGGATAATTGACTTGTGGGCCGCGAGACAGTTGGTTTACATTGACCGTCCACAGGCATGGCTGAACTACAGTTCCCATTGGCCGGGAACGGCAAACCACAGCCACTGGGAGCTCCAGGCAGCCGTGCCTGAGGACAGTCAATGTAAACAAACTGCTTTCGTGGCCCGCCAGTGGATTACCCTCACGGGCCACATGTGGCCCGCGGGCTGCAGGTTGCCCACCACTGATCTAAGTCTTGCAATTACTCAGTGAACTCATCAGCATCTGGTCCAGCAGTGCAGTAGATTATGCATTTATTTTCTTTGGGGCTGTGCAGAAGCCCCACATGTTATAAAGATATCAAATGTAAAAAGCTGTAAAGGAGCATTACAATGATCGGGCTACAGTCTCTGCTGACATAACTCAACATATTTCTGAGCAAGATTTTCCAGCATAGTTTGTCCAGAGTTAATTTTTTGTGTTCACTGTTTAATAGGCAACTTTCAGAGCAATGAAGATTTTTAGCTGCATGACTCCTATTAAAGTTAATAGAAGTCATGTCGTTAAAAATTCTCAAGTATTACATAAGATTATTAGAAATTGACATCTGATGCTGAAAGTGCTGTTTATTGTTTGGTCTTCCTAGCCAATCAGCTCTCTATCTGTTCATCTAGGGTCTTATGTCACAATAGTATCTTGGCCTGTAATGTCTGTTTCTTCCCAAATATGCTTTCAAACCAAAACTAAGAGGGCTACCCCTCCTAGTGGGATCATAATTACCTGTATGCCTTGTGCCTTTGGTTATATTTTATGTACGCTGTTGTCTTGTTTAGCTCCAGCTGTTGCTCAACTTGAGCGATCAGTTCAATGAATCTCTGTATTGTTTGTATCATGTTACGTTTGCCAAGTACTTTGGGATCAGTTTACACTGAAGGTGCAATACAAACAAGATCGTTGTTATACAGTTCACTTCAATTTATGTAATACTGAAATACTAGGGGGGTAAAATAGTATAAAATGTATCAGATGTTTTTACATTATATAAAACTGCAGAGGTGTACGTATACAGAGGTGTAATTTCAAAGGGGCTAGATCAGCAGCTCTCAAACTGTGGGTCGGGACCCCAAAGTGGATCACAACCCCATTTTAATGGGGTTGCCAGGGCTGGCGTTAGACTGGCTTGGGGCTGGGGCCAAAGCCAAAACCTGAGCCTCGCTGCCTGGGGCCAAAGCCCCGAGCCCCACAGACCGGCGTCAAAGCCAAAGCCTGAGGACTTCAGTCCTGCGCGGCGGGGCTCAGAGTTACGGGCTCCCTGCCTGGGCTGAAGCCTTTGGGCTTTGGCTTTGGCCCCCCACGCCTGGGGTGGCAGGGCTTGGGCAGGCTCAGGCTTCGGTCTCCATTCCTGGGCTCATGTAGTAATTTTTGTTGTCAGAAGGAGGTCGCGGTTCAATGAAGTTTGAGAACCCCTGGGCTAGATCACGCGATCCTGACTCACATGTAGTTCCATTGGAACTATTTGTGGGGCTGATCCTGCTCCCATTAAAGTCAGCAGCAAAATTCCCATTGAGTTCAATGGTATAGGATCAAGTTCCAGATGCATACATGTTAAACAGTGTGAAGTCTAACCTGAGGAGCACAGTTATAGGAATTACCTTTTAAAAACAAAACAACAAACCCACAACCTGTATGCTGATGTTAATACCAGAGCAAAATTCTGATTTGTTCCATATGCAGATTTGTACCAGCAGTCAATCTGGGGTTATTTAGCTTCAATTTGTTTGTGATGTATAAATACGAAGAGTGATCTGCAAAATATATGGATATCTATTTTAACTAGTTCCAGATTATTTTTAGCTTTCACTTTTCTCGGGGGCAATGGAACTATTTGCCATTTATGTATGAATGAAACAGAACACTGAATGAACATAAAGAGAGCAAGGATTCCAAATGAACTGAGAGAGTCCCACCCAAGTGGAAGAGGCAAGATTGTCTCCAGTGGAGATATCTTTTTCTCCCAAAGCTCACTCAGGCCACATGATGAACACCTGAGTTTGAAAAGAGAGTTTATTAAATGGCAAAGAGTTGAAATTAACATAAGAGTTTCTCGAACAGTGTCCTGGAAGGCTAGTAATGTGGAAAGACCAAGGATCTAGTTTGAGTATAGTAAAGCCCAGTAATGAAGTATACAGGCTTTGCAGCAACATGGGAAGAAAGTTAAACTCAGTTTCCTTCAAAAAGTAATCCCAGGATTGAAAATCAAATCCAGCAGGCACCAGTAGTCAAGTAATTTGGGACTGTGCCAGCAAGCCTATTTTGAAGTATATTTAAAGTAGTCTAAGAGATTGTCTTCCAGAAAGGTATTGAAGAGTAAAAGCAACAGAACACTGAATGAATATAAAACTGTTTCTAGAACAGAAGTTGTTGAAAACCTCATTAAGTCCTATTTTAGCATGGACATGTTAAAAAAAGCAGTGTTTCTGCAAACTAAATGTTGCATTTATTCAATCTGTCAAAGATTTTTTTTTAATTTTATTGAGTGACTTTAGTGCTCATGTCAAAAGTGCCAGATCTTCAAACTCTTTGTTAATCAATAGGACAGGTATGACAGTAGCATTACAAGCTTTCTCACCATTGTGTCTAGACCCTGAGCTAGAGAGATCACCTTTAGAACTAAGTTGGTTGTTCTTCCTCTATAACTATTCAACCTTTGGCCATTTTCCTACTATGCCGAGAAGAGTGCAAGTTAGTGCCTATTTTGGGGATAGTCTTACAATGTGAACCCTTGTCCTCTAGGAACTGGACTGAGATCACCACAATATTTCACAATAACCAATGAAGAAGCATCATCCACCTACGGTTCATCTATCATTCATCTTCTGGTTACTGCTAGAGCTGGTTGAAAACAATTTTGTAAAAGATTTTGAAATTTCAAACTTGTTTTCATTTTGTCCCATTCAAAATGGACCCATGTTACATAAGCTTTTCTGTCGTGTCTACCACCCACATTTTTATTCAAATAATTTTGGATTTTTTTCATTTTCCAAAGAAACAGGTTTCACTAAGGAAAATTAGTTTTTGTAAATGAAAAATTTCTATCACTAATTCAAAGATAATGTCAATAAAACTTTCTGTAAATAAAGTTGCAAAAAATGGAAAAAAAATAATATCAACAATGGGGCGAGGGAGACTTATTTTCGAAGAAGCCATTTTTTGAAGAAATTTTTTGGGCAAAATTTTTTGGACTAGCTCCAGCCAACTGCTGACCTGGGCTGGAATTGAACTGGCAATCCTGAAGGCAAAAGACTGTTTCACTTTAACAAACTTCAGAGGTAGGCGAAAGAGGTTGAATGCAGGGAGTTAGTTTTAAACTAACATAGACCAGCACTTTAATCTTTTTGCTTGATTTTCCTTTCAAACAGAATCATCTATTTACTTCCCTGCTGTCCTCATGAAGAATTTCCTTACGATGAAATCAGGGTTCACAGATTTAAAATGCAATGAGCAGAGCAGGTTCAAGCTGATAAAGGCTTCCTAGGTGAGTGAAGGATGTTTAATGTCAGGTGAAATACTCTTTTAATGTAGGGTTCTTGACCATTTATTACATAAAAATGGCAATCTGATAGGGTTTTTAATCTCCTAGTTATCAACAGTTGCTGCTTGGCATTAAAGGTGAGATAGAAGCAAGAGCTAAAGATGTGGATTTTAGGAGCGTTCACTCAGTTAACATGCTGGATACAACACCTACTTCCCCCTTTATCTGCTCTTGCAGAACAAGGAGAAGGAAAGGGCTTTATGGAATTGATAACATAGCAGCTCTATGGTCTGACGGTGTGGGGCAAGCAAGTACTGAAAGGACAGTGTGAGAGATGAGGACTGGATAGCAAACGCGACAGTAATTCACAAATTAACTCTATATGCCATTCCTGGTAGTTTCCCAAACACAAATATATTTTTATTCCTGCTCCCCAAACCTCCCCCAAAATTAACTCCTCTGTCCAAAACACAAAGTTACATAAACTCAGTTAGCAGTCTTGACAAAGAGAACTCAGTATGGAATGGGTTGAGAAGCAGGGGGTCATTTACTGGTGAGGACTAGAGCAAGGTAGGAAATAGTTTTTTGAGATTTCAAAATAATTCCCATTCCACAGTACGATGAACCCAAGACCTTTGGAAACTTCCCCCCCCCCCAAAACAAAGAGACCCATCCCAAAAGAGGGAACAACACGGGTTCAAGTCCCAGATCTTCCTAATTCAGAGCAGGGATTTGAGCCTGGCTTTCCCACATCGCAGGTGAGTGTGCCCTAACCACTGGGGTATTGGCTATTCTAATGTGGGTTTTTCCTCTCTGATTTTGACCAGAAATTCCATCCTGGACCTGAGAAACCTTTCCAATAAAAGTTTTGCCATAATAGACCCTTTACCATGAAAAATTTGTTTTGACAAATCCGCATTTTCTGATGAAAAACTACTGTATCAAAAAATTCTCACTCTGCTCTGGTCAGGACTCAGTAGCATGGGCAGATCTGTGTAGGGACTGCTACGGAGATTGGTATTGCCTGTCCCTTGCTAGCCAGTGCAATTAGTACTTTAGAAGACGTCTGAACACACACCTAACAGGCCCACAGCTGCTCACAGTTCATGGCCACATGGGCTCTTCAGGGAAACCACAGCTATAATGAACAAGCTCTCAAAGGCAAAGCAAGATAATGAAACATCAAGTGTATGTCACTTAGTCAAACATTCAGCTACTGACCCTCTAGCTTTATTTAGAATTGTGTGTGTTTACGAGGCACTTGACTGACAGAACAGAAAGCTTCTGAATTTCTTGTTCCCCCCCCAAAACAGAGACAAAATTGACAGAAGTAATGCAAGTTTCCCCAAAGTGCTCTGCCAATATATTACTACCCTGACTGTTTGAGTGAAGACAAAAGTCTTCTTGTTGCATTCAAACATTGGCCATTCCACTTAGACTGCCAATTTGTACCAATTGTGAAGGTGGTTTTGTGATGAGAACTTAACTCAGTGCACCAAATCATTTCACTTAGTCCCATGAAGAACCGTTCCACTGGTAACAACTGGTCACTGCTAACCTGAGCTGAACCTGCGATAGCAACCGAAAAGGTGAAAGGTCCTGTCAGATTCATTTTGTGTAGGAAAAAAACCAGCCATGGTACAAACTTCTGAGCACATACAGAGGATACACAGCCACAATTCCAAACGAAGTGGCAAATGTCAGGAAATGAACTTTTCTAGTTATGGTTTCTACCCAGCTCACACTCACCCCTCAGGCAAAAGTCTGAATCAATAGACAAGCCTTGCATTGTGCTCTAAATGACTGGAGGTGTCAGGCCAACAGAGGTACATTCTGTAGCTGAGGGCCTGCAGTCTCTCAGCATTCAGCAGGGCTCCTTAGTAGAAGGGACCCAGTTGATTCCTTTGGCAGGGCATAGGAAGAGAAGCACTCTAAGCACTCAAACCATTATATGGCTTTATGAATCAAAACTAGCACCTTGAATTACACCCAAAAACAAATTGGGAGCCAGTGCAGCCTGCAGAGAATAGGTTAGACATTCTCTACATGCTAGTTCAAGCAAGCAAGTGATTAATATATTTATTCCTTGGAATATGATTTTACTGTTGTGACAGTACTTCAACTTCTACCCAGTGAAGAAAAATGATTCCACTGAGTCTGAGCCCTATCGGCTTAGGAGTCTATACTCTTTTAAAATAACTGAATATCATAAAATCACAATATAGCGAATATTTGCAACCCACCAAAGCAAGGAAACTCCGAAGTGAACTGAAACGTAATGGCTCAGTGTGTTTTACTGAGGTGTTGCCAGGCTGTTTGGACAGTACATAAGCTTCAGCCTTAAGCAGCACTTGCTGCAATTCTTTACTTGCAGCCTGTGGAGTTCAAGTTGCAGTTTAAGTTCTAATACTGAGTTTCTTTTTTTGAGGGAATTCAAGTCAAAACCTTATCTTTTCAGTGGGGTTTTTTGGTACACTTTCAGCTACAGAATCCACTTCTATTTCTGCACTGCCAATACAAATTCTCACACACACACACACACACACACACACACACACACACAGAGCCTCTAGCTAGGCAGCATACAACTTACCTAAGTGATCTCTGTTAGCTAACTCCCTTTAGTCGGGGGAGGGGGGTGTCAGTCCATGAGAAACGGACATGTTCACACAGAGGCAGAAGTGAGATGGAATTAGGTTGACTAGCCAGGTAGCTACAACCAAGCGATTTGACCAGGGATACGTGGTGTCTGATCCATGCTAGTACAGTGAGCGGAGACAAGTGGAAGCAAGGGAAAGAGCCCCTTTAACGTGAAGCAACTGGAGGACTTAGAAAAATGATAGCAAAATGGAGTTTATTCCTGGGAGATTAATGATTAGGGTTGGAAGAGACTTCAGGAGCTCATCTAATCCAACCCCCTGCTCAAAGCAGGACCAACACCAACTAAATCATCCCAGCCAGGGATTTGTCAAACTGGGCCTTAAAAACCTCTAAGGATGCAGAGTCCACCACCTCCCTAGGTAATCCATTCCAGTGCTTCACCACCCTCCTACTGAAATAGTGTTTCCTAATACCCAACCTAGACCTCCCCAGCTGCAACTTGAGACCATTGCTCCTTGTTCTGTCATCTGCCACCACTGAGAACAGCTAACTCCATCCTCTTTGGAACTCCCCTTCGGGAGTTGAAGGCTGCTATCAAATCCCAGCTCACTTTTCTCTTCTGCAGACTAAATAACCCCAGTGCCTTCAGCCTCTCCTCGTAAGTCATGTACCCCAGCCCCCTAATCATTTTTGTTGCCCTCCAATGGACTCTCTCTAATTTGTCCACATCCCTTCTGTAGCGCGGTGCCCAAAACTGGATACAATTATCCAGATGTGGCCTCACCAGTGCCGAACAGAGGGGAATAATCACTTGCACACTGAGCAATGGTGCTGCCTTGGCTTTTGGAATTTCACTCGCCTTGAGGTGCGACTCCATCACTGGATCTCCTTCTCAACTGCTGCTATCTGCTCTCGGCCTTCCCCGCTCTGAAAAATCACCAATTTTAATACTTTAAGATACTCTAAAATCAACATAAGACAAGAAAGTACAAAAATCCACTGGCACTATCCCTCCTTAGCCTGAATTCCAGTCTCACAATGCATATGGATAAATGCAACTGAGTTACTCCAAAATTAATCTGGCATAATTGAAATCAGAATTTGGTCACTTATTTCTCCATTTCAGATGGTATTTAATACTTTTTGTAGATTGCTCTCTCTCTCTAACTTTCTATTAACCCAGGTTAATATTCAAAGAACCTCGCTAAAAATTCTGACTTGTTGGCTGGGGAATCCTCCTCCTCCTCTGAGTATGCTAGAAAGGGTGGCCAAATTTCTAAATACTATCCTCTTTTTGGCTCTTCTCTTGTTTATGTATCTGGTGTAGAAAGCTTTTCCACTGCAAGGCTAGTCCATATTTTACTATACCACAATTTTTTCAATCATGTGCAACAGAAAGTTGAGTTGCTAACAATAAAAAGGAAATTAATTGGTCATTCTGTTTAAAATAGAGATCCTTTACTGGATCAAGTAAGCAGGTCAGGGGATCTTTAGGAAGCCAGCATTTCATTCATTTGTGTCTCAAATAACAGACAACTCCTCCCTTTATGCTGTGCTTTTTATTATAAAACACACTGAGCCAAGGTTGCTGTTTTACAAGAAAGTTGATAAAATAACACCAGCAGTACCACTGTAATTTTGGGTGTTCCCACAGATTGAACCCAAGACCTCTATCCTCTGCAGCTAATAGCCTTAGCTTGGAGCAGACTCATCTCTTCTGTAGTTTAAGTATGGGCAACATGTAACACAGAATGATACGCCCTCATCCCCATAGATAGCATCTGAGCAACTCACAGCCATTAATGATTTTTACCTTTACAACAGCCCAATGCAATAGGGAAGAATTAGCCCCATTTTAGAGATGTGGAGCTGAAACACAAGATAGATTAAGTCAGTGGTGGGCAACCTGCGGCTTGCTGGCGGGTCGCCAGACAGTTTGTTTACATTTGCACAGCCGCCTGGAACTCCCAGTGGCAACAGTTCACCATTCCTGGCCAATGGGAGCTCCGGGATGTGGCGCAGGCTGCAGGGACGTGCAGGTTGCCATTTCCCACAGCTCCAATTTGCTGGGAACGGCAAACCATAGCCACTGGGAGTTGCGGGTGGCCGTGCAAATGTAAGCAAACTGTTTGGCGGCTCGCCAGCGGATTACCCTGATGGACTGCAGGTTGCCCACCATTGGATTAAGTGATTTACCCTGGTTCACACAGGAAGTCTGTATGTGAATCAGGAATTAAACTGAGGTCTCTGGAGTACCAGTACAGTGCCCTTTCCAGTAATGTTGACCATCCTTCCTACTCTACATAAGACTACATTGGCACCCCTGTAGAAGGGTCAGGCACAATTTTGGTGGAGAACTTTAGCACAATGCAGTGTTTGGTACAGTCAGTACTATTGTCACCCCAGGCAAGAGTGCAGCATGTTAATTTATACTGAATATATATTTCTGCATGCACAGCAGTTAGAATAATGACCACTCAGTCCAGTTTTAAAGTACTCGTGTATAAATCAGTGGGGTGCAAAATAAAAATAAAACGAAGAGAGAAAGCTGTTCTTGAAAGTTTTACTATTATGCAAACCCACAGTCCAAGGATTTTTCCAGGGAACTGTAGAGTTAACTAGCCACAGTTGTAAGTAGTAAATTCATAAATAAATATAAATATGTAGCTGTCATAATTGGCAGATGACACTTCCTGAAGGATAAGCATGTACTCCTCCCCAGCGAAGGCAATGTGCAAAAGCTGCGTCTCCTGAGACTTCTAATGTACAAATTCTTTGGCAATTCTTCCTAAGGCGGAATTGTTTTTAATTTAGAAGACAGCAACCTATTTGTGCTAGCGGGAGAAATGTCTCCATTAATTGCAAGATTGTTTATACTCTCTCAAAAGCTCTTTAGACTCAGAGCTTGATCCTGCAGACTTTCCTTAGACAAAATTCCCCTTATGAGATACTAGACTCTTTTTTTTTTTTGCAGGTGACCCCCTAAGTATGGATTGGCAGATGGGACAACTACTCCATATCCATTAGAGCCATGTCCTGGCACAGAGGTTACTGTCTCTTCTTGTCTCTCTCTGTTGTCTTCTTCTCAGTATGGGTTTTGCTCCCTCTTCTCAGTTTTTCCTTAATTCTCCCTATCTATATATTATTATTACATGGCACCCTTACTTTAATGTATTTATTTTTACAACTCTTCTGTGAGGCAGAGAAGTTTTGTGATCCCCATTTTACAGATAACTTGCCTAAGGTTACAGCGGAAATCTGTGGTGGAGCAGTGACTTGAACCCAAGTCTCTCAAGTCATAGGCGATAGCCCTGCCCTTCCTTTCTTTGACAAGCCTTCCCCTTCGCCTCCTACCCCTTTACCAGAAGACTATATGCTCCTGGAGATGGGAGGCATCCACAGGTGCCACCCAAGACCTATCCGAGTGCAAGGTAGGGAATAAAACCTTGGTCTAGCAAGCTAGATATGTTGTCTCAGCCTGCAGATGTCGCAGCACATTTCCAATTGTTCTTCCTCACCACACCCCAAATTTCGAAACATTACCCTAGATCAGCGTTTCTCAAACTGGGGTCCGCAGACCCCTGGGGCTCCACGAGGGTACTCCAGGGGGCCCGCCGGGCCAGCTGATCAACTTCTCCCCCTCCCTCCCTCAACACCTACCCCTCCCTCCCAGTGCCTTCTGCCCGCCAGGGAACAGCTGTTCAGCGGCATGCAGGAGGCACTGAGAGGGAAGGGGAGGAGTGGGAATGGGGTGCACTTGGGGGAGGGGGCAGAAAGAGGCAGGGAAGAGGAGGGACAGGGTGGAGCAGGAGGAGGAAGAGGTGGGATGGGGCTTTGGGGAAAGGGGTTGAGTGGGGGCAGGGCCTGGGGCTGAGCAGGGTGTTGGGGTCCATGAAAAAAATTAAATCAAAATGGGGGTCCTTAGATTGCTAAAGTTTGAGAACCGCTGCCCTAGATATTACAATGAATGGTGCTGTCTAAATAACTGATAGGGAAGAGCTCCATGTGGCTCGAAATTGGTCCAATAACAGATATTACCTTATCCACCTTGTCTCTCTATAGATAATGTAGAGATCAGACATACAACATCTACTGTAAGGTGGTGGCATAGTTTAAAAATATGATCAGAATTAATAACTTTAAACAAGGAGTTGTCTTGTACCTATGCCACCACTGTCAGTGTTTCTAAGTGAGAACCCTTTTCAGTTGTTGGTAAAATTCATTTATGAGTAAACATCAGCACAAGACTATGCAATCACTTGGGTCGTGCATAGGCATTGTGCTGTCTTTCTGAGTAGTGAAAAGAAAAGGAGTACTTGTGGCACCTTAGAGACTAACAAATTTATTTGAGCATAAGCTTTCGTGAGCTACAGTGGTGTTCATTCTCTTGTGCACTTGCTCTCCCACTTATTAAAGCCTTGCTGGTATTCATAGTTTCAGCACAAGCCATCAAAGCGGCATTAGCATCAGAGATACACCATCAAATTTCCACCAGAGCTAAAGTTTTCCAAAGTTTTTGGGTGTGGTCAGCATTTTGATTTAGACCCATCTCTCGTGAGTTTGCATCACACACCTTCCTAAAAACAGTTTAAGCAAGTAGAGTAAATGCTACATTTACTGTACCTTTTTCAGATAAACTACTGTAATTTTATTTCTGAATGTGCTTTCACTGAGATTGTGAAAAGTTTTCAGGACAGATACTGGGTCTTCGGTTGTCCCAGTATGTGGAATCAGTGGAATTACTCTAGATATATACTGTATAACTAATAGGGTGACCAGATCGCAAGAGTAAAATATCGTGGCACATCGGGGGTGGGCACACCGTCCTAGGAAGATGCGAGGGGAGCGCACGGCCCCGGCTCCAGCCTTTGCCACAAGCCGCAGGTCGGGGGTGCACAGCCCCGGCTGCAGTTCCGCCACAAGCCGCGGGTCGGGGATGCATGGCCCTGGCTTCAGGCCCCAGCAGAAGCCGCAGGGCAGGGGTGCATGGCCCCGGCTGCAGTCCTGCCGCAAGCCACAGGTCGGGGACATACGGCTCTGGCTCTGGCTCCAGGCTCTGCCGCATGTCACAGGACAGCGGTGCATAGCCCCAGCCTCTGCTGCAAGGGCGGGAGGGTCTCAGAGCTGGGGCAGGGGTTGGGGTGCAGGAT
The DNA here is from genome assembly GCF_009764565.3 of Dermochelys coriacea. Taxonomy (NCBI): domain Eukaryota; kingdom Metazoa; phylum Chordata; order Testudines; family Dermochelyidae; genus Dermochelys; species Dermochelys coriacea. The sequence goes on from NC_050068.2 coordinate 341,016,893, forward strand.
GGAGGGTTCAGGGTGCTGACTCTGGGAGGGAGTTTGGGTGTGGGAGGGGGCTCAGGGCTGCAGCAGAGGGTTGGAGTGCAGGAGGGGGGTCTGGGGTGTGGGCTCCAGATGACACTTCTCTCAGGCGGCTCCACAGAAGTGGTGACATCTCCCTCCAGCAGAGGCATAGGTAGGTGGCTCCGCATGCTGCCTTGCCCACAGGCATTGCCCCTGCAACTCCCATTGGCTGCAGTTCCCAGCAGATGTGGCAGTTCCCACATCAGTTCCAAGCCAACGGGAGCTGTGGAGATGGTGCTCATGGTGGGGGCAGCTTGCAGAGCCTCCCTGGTTGTCCTTACACCTAGGACCCAAAGGGCGATGTCGCCACTTTCGGGGAGCTGTGCAGAGCCGGCCAGGTAGGGACCCTGGTTTGTCAAATGGTGTCCTGATCTTACATCAGTCGGGGCACGGGACAGAGAGTTAAATATCAGGACAGTTCTGATTTTATCAGGACATCTGGTCACTCTAATAACTAAGATCAGAATCTGACCTTTCATGTACTATAGTTAAGGAAGTTGTGTATAAATAGTTTAATGTTTTTAGGACTCATGTTAATGTTATAGCAAGTAGCTTATTACAAATAAAAGGCTTGGTCTTAGAACTCTGTTCTTCTTGCTTATATTGTAACCTCTTTTGGCCTGAGCAGCTAGTCAAATTTTGGGGCCCTGAGGATGTTCCAGCTGGAAGTAGAGATTGAGGGAGTCTGGTATTTTCTCTGCTGCAGTTTTGTTTGTTTACAAAGACCGTGCAAAATCCTGGGTCCAAATTCCACCCAGGGTCAGGCACCAGGCTTGCCTCTGATCCTTTAGACTATCTCTGTCTCTCAGTTTTTCTGTTCTGCCTTCCCACAAACACCACACAGAACACCACTCAGTCAAAAGCTCCTGGCTGGGTTCACACACTCTTTTTATCTTAGGTGGTGGGTTTAACTCAACCCATAACAAGGTTCCACCTAGCTCAGACTATACCGTGACCTCTTTGAAGTAGGAGCTGTCTGTATTTTGCATTTTGAACAGCACTGAGCACGTTACCAGGATGTAACTAGTACTAATAAAGGCTTCCATGCATGAAGCTACTGTTAACTACAATGAGCATTTCACACTCCCAGTAGTTGCAGGATTGAGTCCTGAGCATAGAAGCCTTGATCCTGCAACAATGAAATCAGTGGGAATGTTTCTGTTGACTAAATGTAGGCTCAAGCTCAGAGGGTAGTGTAGTCTAGTGGATACATCACTAAACTGGAGAGCTGCCACTGACTTACTGTGTGAATTAGGAAATTCCTTTCGTCTCTCCATGTTTCTGTTTTCCCTCCCATCTTCTGTCTCTTTTGACTATTTAGATAAGGGATTGGCAACCTTTGGCAGGAGGCCCAACAGAGAAATCCGCTGGTGGCCCAGGACAGTTTGTTTACCTGCAGCGTCTGCAGGTTCAGCCAATCGCAGCTCCCACTGGCCGCAATTTGCTGTTCCAGGCCAATGGGGGCTGCGGGAAGCGACGGCCAGCAAATCCCTCGGCCCACGGCACGCAGTGATTGGCCGAACCTGTGGAGGCTGCAGGTAAATAAACCAGCCTGGCCCGCCAGCAGATTTCTCTGTTGGGCCTCCTGCCAAAGGTTGCCGATCCCTGATTTAGATTGTAAACTCATTGAGGCAAGGGTTGTTTCTGATTATAATCTGTATAGCACCCAATTCTCTGCATCCTAATCTCAACTGGAGACTACACATCATCATAATACAAACAATAAACAACCACCACCACAGAATACAATTGGCTGAGAAAATGGTATATAGAAAAAGTGTGGAAACAATTTAATTTTGGATATTTTAGATTCAGAAAATTTGACAACTCAATCAAAGTAAACATATTAAACAAATTACACTCCAGGGATATATAAAAGCCCTTTTTTTCTTTTTTAAATGAGAAATCCATTTTAATTAAATTTCCTTACTAAACAACATGTGCTTACAACAGTTGAAAATGACAGATGTCTTTCAAAAAATTAGTCAAATCATGGTAATTCTCCCCATCCCACTACACATTGTGTGTTTGAGGAATTATGGACATTTTTTTTCTGATGTGTTAGAAAGCTATCTAATTTTTTTTAAAATCAATAGTCTGATAAAAGAGTTCTTCCACACAAACTGTTAAATAAAGTTGGAAACTCTTTGGTACAACAGACAGATTTTCTCAATGCAACTTTCTTCTGTGGGACTGTTAGTGTTCATGGAATACTGCATAATTTTAAAGGCTTATGCTTATAAAGGCCAATCATGTATTAATTCATTTGGTATTCATTGTGAGATCTTTAATCATGATGGATTAATTTGTTATAAATGTGGATATAATATGTTATTTCTCCACTGTCATTTAGTAATTAAAGAGCCTGTTATTATTTCAATCACTGCCCAGATGTGTATCAAGTTACAATGTTTTGCTCCATGGTGAATTATGTTACACTGTGTATAGGACAATGACATTTCCTTCATTTTTTGAAGAGTAAACCTTTGGGGTAGCAGGAATATATAACATAATAATACTTTGCTCTGATGTTGTCCTTTGAAATTGTCTTTTTGAGATTATTCATTTCAAATATTAAGAGACAGACAGATGGTTGCTTTAAATCACGTCCCTCATTGTGGGCCCGGAAAGGCTCCAGAGATCTCGCCCTGTGTCACAGATACTAGGGCAAATGAATGTGGTGTCAGTGTTTAGCTAGAAGCAGGTACAGAGGGGCTACACTTTGAATAGGGGCATATACAATGACGTGGCAGCTTTGTTATGTTTTAAATGCATGCAGTACACACTGACCAGCGGAGAGGCGGGTAGGGGCATGGAATCACTCTACTCCTGCCAGTTTTTGGGACACTACTGCCTCTTGCAGTGCTTTTGTTCCCCACTGAGATGGATCAAGAGGCTGGGGGAGGGATGGGACGGGAAAAGTTCATTTTGCCCTCATCCCTGTATCTTGTCCACAGCTGGGCACAAATCACACCCTGGTTTATGACTCTCCAAGCTCCTGTAAACTGGGTAAAGTAAGTGAGCCAGATTGTCTCCTGATTCAACTCTGTTGAAGGATCTGGGGTCTGAGCATTGTAGTAACCTCAAGAGAGTTACCCCAGCAAAGAATATAGCCCTGTAATACCATCCCCATATTACAGATGGACAAAGTCAAGTATGTCAAAGGCAAGATGTCTTGCCCATGTTCCCACAGCAAGTCAGTAGGAAGACTAGGAATATGATTCATGAAAGCTGAGCCCCCAGTTCCTCACCTTGGGTCTAATCACTGGACATCACTCCTTCCGTAAATATACCGTGCAACAGTTGGGTTGATATTAGATTAGCACATCACCATGCAGTTTGCCTTAGAGGCTGAAAGTTGCATTTCATATGTGGGAAAGGTGGTAAAATTACCAAGTCTGTATCTCAAACTGGACACTTGAGAACAAATTGGTCTGTTACTTTGAGCTCATTTTTTAGACTCCCCCTATTGACATTTAAGTAACTGATTCTTCTCCATCATTGTTAGTCGTCTCTTTTTCTTTCCTGTCTGTCAACAGCTTGCTAAATTAAGATTAACAGCCCAGGATAGTTTTCATATGAAGCTGAAAGCAATCAATATGTTTACTTAGATAAATGGTTATTTTACAAGATAGCATAAAATGCATAATTTTCAGTGCTATATAGAGCCATGAAGCACAATTTATCATAAGTCACTCATTTAATCTCTGACACATCAGCAGATTTCTTCTTCAAAGAGAAACCTGGAATAAGCGATCCACACTATATGGGATTCTGAAGAAGTCTGTACTGAGAGAAGCTGAAGAGGTCACTATCAAAATGCTACAAATTTATACTTGTACTTGATCACAGAAGATGAAGATGGAAAATTCCTGTTAGATACTATAAAGTATTACCCGGCCAATGCAAGATTGTCCCATGATGAGTGTTTCTACTGCTTTTTCAGCTCTAGTTTGGCTTGAGTGCCAAGTCAAGTTGATTGGGAATTTTTTGATAGAACAATTTTTTCCATCAGGAAATGCCAATTCATTGAAACTGAAAATTGTCATGAGAAAGGTTTCAGAGTAGCAGCCGTGTTAGTCTGTATTCGCAAAAAAGAAAAGGAGTACTTGTGGCACCTTAGAGACTAACAAATTTATTTGAGCATAAGCTTTCGTGAGCTACAGCTTATGCTCAAATAAATTTGTTAGTCTCTAAGGTGCCACAAGTACTCCTTTTCTTTTTTGTCATGAGAAAGGCTCAGTTTTGACAACATTGTCTTAGGGAAAGTTTCTCGGGGGAAAGAGGAGAGAGGAGAGGCAGTCAGACAGACAGTGAGCCATCCACTTCAGAAAAGCCATTAATATTGTGATTAGGGGCACTCACCTTGTGAGGGGGAGACCCAGGTTTAATTCCCTGTTTTACCTGATTCAGATGAGTGCCTGAGCAGCACGCTACATGATGTTCTTGGGTGGGTCTCTCCTGTTGAAGTTGTTCCACTTTCTATAAATAATTATGTGTTAATTGGGCCAGAGAGTCTGACTCTATAGTCCACTGATTAGAACACTTACCAGGGATGTGGGAGACTTGGGCTCAAGTCCTTTCTCTAAATCAGATAGAGCAGTGATTTGAAGCTGCGTGTCCCACATCCCAGGTGAAGACCCTAAGCACCAGTCTGTCAGTTATCTGGGGGTGGGGAGTTCTCTCTTTTTCATGAATTTTTTTGGTAAATCTTGGTTTCATCACAATGTGGAACAGAAAACTTTTTGAAATCTCAAACATTTTCACAAGAAAAAGGGGAAACCATTTCCCACACAGCTCTCGTGATAAGGCTATCCTCCATAGGAGATGAAGAGTGTTTTACAGTCTAACAGATGCACTGGAACCAACACTGAATGATTTTAAACTGCATGAGGCCTGGTATAGAATCATAGAGGCAAATTCTCTACAGGTGTAAATGGGATCCACTCCATTGACTTCAATGGAGTTTTACCCATTTACACTAGGAGCACATTTGTCCCTTAGGAGGGAAAAAAGTAAAGGGTACAGCTGGCAGAAGGGACTTTCAAGAAAGAATCTGTCTGGAGAACAGTGCTGAGAGGAAACATCAACTTCGAAAGAGCAAAGAAGGAAGAGCCAAAAGGGGATATGGAGGAAGTTACTGAGGGCCCAATGTTTTCATCAATGCATCACTTATTGGTAAGTCTGCAATGTTCATTTGCTAAAATAATGTGGGAACATGAACTGCCATATCTGCTCAGAAAAACAAAAAATAAAGCAGCATTATTAGCCAATGTGCATTCATGATTCTGACTACTGCATTGCCAGAAATAACTTTCCCCTAAATTGGACCTCCTGCATATGCAATGAGACCTGAGCCACTATTACTTCAGATAAGTAGATCTATTGACTAGTTAATCAGTTTTGAGGGATTCTGAAAATATGAAGACTCACAATGTTTTTTAAAAAAAAGGCTGAATCAAGCTGTCAAGATGGCAGATCCAACAGTTTTTAAAGTAAACTGGGCTGAGTTTTCAAAAGTCATACGTTCATATTTTTTGCGTAAGCACAGACTGATGAATGCGTTCCAAACCCAAATTGCTCATGCATATGAGGATTTACTTGAAAAAAGCATGGGTTCATGCACATATATTGGAGTTTCTGTTCGTTTAGGTCAGGCATGAACAAATTGGGACATTCACGTTTGAAAATTTAATCCACTATCTTTGCTCTCATAAATTTCTAACTATGTCCCCTGTCCTCTTTTAAACTTCCAAGTGTACTAGGACTGGCAAGGGATGAAAGTAATGGCTAAGAGCTCACATAAGAACTTCAGCAGGCTTATTTCAAACTCTCTTTAGAGTTAAACAACAGTGAAGGCCCCAATCCCACATGCTGTTCTGTGTGGGAGTAGCCAGGCACCCATGTGAAACCCACTGGGGTTTGTCAACACAGAAAAGCTTGCAGGATAATGGACACAATAACTGCCCACAGCTATTAGAAGAATGCAACCATCGAGGTTGATTAATAATTGCTTATGATGGCATATTAACAATACTTTGTGGGTACACCATGTTTTTCATCTTCAAAACCCTTTACAAACATTAATTAGAATTCGGATCCTGGACTTTGACTCCATCAGGGAACTGATGGGTAGGATCCCCGGGAGGCTAATATGAGGGGGAAAGGAGTCCAGGAGAGCTGGCTGTATTGTAAAGAAGCCTTATCGAGAGCGCAGGAATAAACTGTCCCAATGTGCAGAAAGAACAGCAAATATGGCAGGCAACCAGCTTGGCTTGACAGAGAACTATTTGGTGAGTTTAAACACAAAAAGGAAGCTTACAAGAAGTGGAAACTTGGACAGAAGACTAGGGAGGAGTATAAAAATATTGCTTGAGCATGCAGGGGTGTGATCAGGAAGGCCAAAGCACAACTGGAGTTGCAGCTAGCAAGGGATGTGAAGGGTAACAAGAAGGGTTTCTACGGGTATGTTAGCAACAAGAAGGTGGTCAGGGAAAGTGTGGGCCCCTTACTGAATGGGGGGAGGCAACCTAGTGACAGAGGATGTGGAAAAAGCTGAAGTACTCAGTGCTTTTTTTATTTTTTTTGCCTCTGTCTTCACAGACAAGGTCAGCTCCCAGACTGCTGCACTGGGCAGCGCAGTGTGGGGAGGAGGTGAGCAGCTCTCAGTGGTGGAAGAACAGGGTAAGGACTATTTGGAAAAGCTGAACATGCACAAGTCCCTGGGGCCGGATGCGCTGCACCTAAAGGTGCTGAGGAAGTTGGCGGATGTGATTGCAGAGCCATTGGCCATTATCTTTGAAAACTTGTGGTGACTGGGGGATGTCCCGGATGATTGGAAAAAGGCAAATATAGCACCCATCTTTAAGAAAGGGAAGAAGGAGAATCCAGGGAATTACAGCCACACCTCAGTCCCTGGAAAAATCATGGAGCAGGTTATCAAAGAATCCATTTTGAAGCACTTGGAGCAGAGGAAGGTGATCAGGAACAATCAACATGGATTCACCAAGGGCAAGTCATGCGTGACTAACCTGATTGCCTTCTATGATGAGATAATTGGCTCTGTGGATATGGGGAATGCAGTGGACATGATATATCTTGACTTTAGCAAAGCTTTTGATATGGTTTCCCACAGTATTCTTGCCAGCAAGTTAAAGAAGTGTGGATTGGATGAATGGATTATAAGGTGGACAGAAACCTGGCTAGATCTTTGGGCTCAATGGATAGTGATCAATGGCTCAATGTCTAGATGGCAGCTGCTATCAATCGGAGTGCCCCAAGGGTAGGTCGGGGCTGGTTTTGTTCAACATCTTTATTAATGATCTGGATGATGGGATGGATTGCACCCTTAGCAAGTTTTCAGATGTTACTAAACTCAGGGCAGAGGTAGATATGCTGGAGAGTAGGGATAGAGTCCAGAGTGACCTAGACAAATTGGAGGATCGGGCCAAAAGACATCTGATGAGGTTCAACAAGGACAAGTGCAGAGTCCTGCACTTAGAATGGAAGAATCCCATGCACTGCTACAGGCTGGGGACCAACTGGCTAAGTGGCAGTTCTGCAGAAAAGGACCTGGGGATTACAGTGGAAGAGAAGCTGGATATGAGTCAACAGTGTGCCCTTCTTGCCAAGAAGGCTAACGGCGTATTGGGCTCCATTAGTAGGAGTGTTGACAGCAGATCGAGGGAAGTGATTATTCCCCTCTATTCGGCACTGGTGAGGCCACATCTGGAGTACTGCATCCAGTTTTGGGCCCTCCCACTACAGAAAGGATGTGGACAAATTGGAGAGAGTCCAGCAGAGGTCAATGAAAATGATTAGGGGGCTGGGATACATGACTTACGAGGAGAGGCTGAAGTAACTGGGCTTGTTTAGTCTGCAGAAGAAAAGAGTGAGGAGGGATTTGATAGCAGCCTTCAACTACCTGAAGGGGGAGTCCACAGAGGATGGAGCTAGGCTGCTCTCAGCAGTGGCAGATGACAGAACAAGGAGAAAAACACTATTTCACTAGGAGGGTAGTGAAGCACTGGAATGGGTTACCTAGGGTGGTGGTGGAATCTCCTTCCTTAGAGGTTTTTAAGGTCAGGCTTGACAAAACCCTGACTGGGATGAATTAGTTGGGGATTGGTCCTGCTTTGAGCAGGGTTTGGCGCAGATGACCTCCTGAGGTCTCTTCCGAGCCTAATCTTCTATGATTCTATGATTATTTCTCATGTCCCTGGGAGGTAGATAAGTAGGCATTCTCATTCACATTTTAGAGAGGAGAAAACTGACGTAGAAAGGGTAAGTGTGTTATCCAAATACACAGAAGGACTCAGTGTGAGAGCCTGGATCCTAGCTCCCAGCCTTCTGCTCAAGAGACCATGCTTGACTATAAATTAGAAGTCAGTGAATCAATCATTTTTTTAAAATTCTGATGAGCTCCCAGGCTTGAGTCCCACAGATTAAATATGAATTGTGTGAAAATTATTTGCTTTAATCAATTTTAAATTTGCTGACTTTCAATGCCATTGAATGTCCCCCATTCTTGTATTATGAGAAACACATGTATAAATGCAAACATAGACCAAATAAGCCATTAGTAGCCATTACCAGGGTTGTTACAGTATGGATGGATGATGGGCTACAGTAGCTAACCTCAGAGATTTTTTTCCATCTCTACTTTCTACGATTCTGTGAAACCAGAAGTGTTGAGAGAGACTTATAAGAGGTTTTTAGTACTTTGCGGTTTGAACCTGGTTGGATGTACAGTGAGAATAGCTTCTGTATTTTCACTGTTATGCCCAGACAAACTCAGGAAGTACAGAACAAAAGCATGTTATCCCACCATTAAAAAAATGAGAAAATTTGGTTCAAGTTTGGGATAGTGTTCAGGTGATCTTTATGTATGAGAGAGCTCTATTGCCTTACCTCGTCCATCACCTTGCCAATGAAAGATATGAGCAGTACTGAATATTTGCCTGAATAAACGTCTCAAGCAACGGGGCTTCTATGACTTCCTAAGGGAAGACATTTTATGGGTTAATACACCAGAAGCCTGCAGAAATTATGATATTATCCAAAGAAAGGGGGAGTTAGTAATGTTAAAATATTTCCTACTTTCTAGGAAACCGATTTATTAGGGCCACTTGCCTGCAAAGTTGTGATTTTCTGATATAGAGACAATGTCCGGATCACTCTGGGTCACTAATTAGATCTGAGAGAATCACTAAAATACCATCAATCTGAGATATTTGTCCAGCCCTGATTCTGATCTCTCACTCACATTTTCTAGTGCCTCACTCCACAAGACTACTTGTGGAATAAGGTGCCACTTTATGTGAGTAAAGGATGTGGTGGACTCTCCATCATTTGAAGTCTTTAAATGAAGACTGGATGTCTTTCTAAAATATATGTTTTAGCTCGGCCATAAGTTATGGGCTGCATGCAGGAATTACTGGGTGAAATTCTATGGTGTGTGTTATGCAGAAAGTCAGACTAAATTATCATAATAGTCCCTTAAAATCTATTAATCTGGCCCTCAATGAATACTATTCAGCCAAGTCTAATATTAACCAGCCATTCAAATATAAAACCTAGTCCAGATTCTCAGCTGATGATCACTGAGCTCAATAAAGCAATGCTGATTTACAGCAGCTGAAGATCTGGCCACTCCTAGGGCCTGAGTCCAACCCACAGTGAAGTGGGGTTGGGCCCTTAGGTAAGGCTCCCATTGATTTGAATGAGACTTGGATCATGCCCCCATGTAACCAAGATGGAATGCAGACTAATAATACATACTTACCATTTGACTAATTGTTATTGGACATGGGGTAATAATTTATTTTTAGACAAATTTACTGCTTGGTTTAATACATTGTGCATCTGTGTTTTTATTCACTTGCTAATAGAGATCTCCACTGATCCTTTAAACACCAGCCTATGTTTGCAGCTCAGTGCCCTGGCCCTAGCTCTGAAGGATATAACTTCACTGGAGTCACATGAATGATGACTATGGGCACAATAGGCCAAATTCTTCCAGGTGCTGCACATAAGTGCCTGTCAGAAAAATTGTAACCAGCTGGAGGAGTGTAAGGTGGAACTTAGCCACCTCTATTTTGGCTCCCCGCAAAAATTCATGGAAAGGCCATTTCACAGGTCCTCTATTGTAGGAGCTGCAGAAGGGAATTCTGGAACTGGATGTGGGGCTTGGGGACATTATAGGTTGCCTATTTATGAGCTACATTCTCTGATCCAGCTATAGGCATAATGCACAGGTCTAATGCACCTCATACACACTCCTGGCAGGAATAAACCTCACGGTGAGCAACACATTCAGCTGCTGTTGGCCAGAATAGGAATTAGTGCTACTGTTGCAGAGTATGAGCATATCAGCTTTGGGGGCAGTTCTAGGATTTGGCCTTATGCTGGACATCATTACTATCATGCACCTACTCTGAACAAAGTCTGCACTGAAAAGATTACACACTCACAAACACCAGTATTTTCAATTTGGCCCTCATACTTCTGACAGCATGAAAATTGGGGAAACAACAGGTGCAGTGTGATGGGAACAGAAAAACCTCCAAATCATCACAAGGGTAAGTTTCAAGAAAGCAGGATAGTTCAGAAGATCACAGCCCAATTCAGCAAGGCACGTAAGCACATGCTTCACTTTAAGCAAATTTTCTAATTAAGGATGCATTGTGTGTTTTGCTGACTAGGGCTGCAATTACGTACTTTTGATTACAAATGGAAATATTTTCCTATTTGCATTGGGATCATTATATTGATTTTTTTAAAAATCAGATTCCAACCAGAAGTGGGACTGATCAGAGAAGTGTAGCACCAGATCCTAACTTCACCAGAATTTATGGGGGTGGTGGAATCCTTGGATGTTTTTGGCCCCAGTCTAGGAAAGTACATGCTTAATTTTACATATGTGAGTAATTCTCCTGATGTCAAAGTTAAAGTTTTAAGCATGGATATGAGCGTTTTGCTGAAATTGGGGCTTACAGAATTATGTCAGCCACAAAACCTGGACATAAGTCCAAACTTCACCAAAATTTATGGCTGCTCAGGGCTTATGTTTGGGCCATCTCTGGATTCCACCAGTTATTTTGCTTAACAGAGGATATGGAATGAGAAGCTATGGATCCAGCAAAACACTTACGTGCTTGTTTAACTTTAAGCATGTGTGTACTCCCATTCATGCCAATGGGACTATACACGTGCTATAATGTTAAGCATATGACTACCCTGCCATCTAGTTCTGCTTTGCTGGATCACAGCCTGTGCAATTATTGCTGCTTTTTACTAGAATGACCATTGAAATCAGCTGAATGGCTCCTATTGATCTGAATCAAGCCCTAAGTCAGGACTTAAATCAGAGGGAGGAAAAGTTATGTCGTCACTGTGTCTAAGCTTTAATAGCTTGATTAGGTTCCTGAACTTTGAACAGTTGGTCCAATCCTAATACCACTGAAGCCAATAGAGTTTTGTCAATGACTTCAATGGAAGCAGCACCCAGCAGAATCCAGTACAATTTGTGGCATAAAAATAAAACAGTAGAATAGAACATTTATTGCATAAGTATACATCTATAGAATAGCCTACATTTGAAAGTTGTGCGTTGCATGCAGCATGTGGAATAATATATGTATTTCTTTAGAATGCCATGCATGATTTTTTTTTAAATCTGCAGACTAGCAAATGTCCCTAAATGCTTCACATTTGTCTCACCTGCAGTTAGAACAAGGCTATGCACAATAGCGTTAACATCTGGCATCTGATCTGGAATGGCCATTCTTCTGGGGTGAGAAGAGGCAGAATATGTTCATTGTTCATTCATTCGTGAGCACTAGTTAAGTAAGGCTGTCAGCTGTGTCCAATTACGGGTAAGAATTTTATAGAACACTCTTCCCTCTAAAGCTAAGCCGATACAACCAAACCCCATTTTGCAGGCATTCTTAAATTCTTCTTAGCCGTATGTAAAATCCCTGAGCTAAGAGATGGCAGGCGCAATGTATTTTCACAGCTACATTAACAAATACAATTTTGTGGCAACGTGAATCTGCCCACGAAGTAGTGCATGTTTGTAATCTCTATGGTTAAAAAATGCCATGCAGGACTTTGCTGTGAATGTGTGATGCCAGTTAGTACAGTAGTGTGATGGAAGAGATAACATTAAAATAGACTTATTGGAAAAGTCAGCAGATTTTAAAGTCTGGGATGTTTTTCTCTGCATATGCCGTACAGTGGAGGGTGCTGAAGAAAAACCTTGAGACAGAAATAAACACTTGCTTGTTTCACACAAGCCATGACTCTTTTGAAGTGACTGCAAAGAATTTAGGTGAGAATCAGTAGTTTGGTTTACACAAAAACATCACCACTGGACTTACCCTGCCATCTGTTTCTGGTGTAAGACATGTAAGGGTAAAGTCCTTTGGAAAACTTTTGTTCCTTTACATTTTTTTCCAATCACAGTTTACTTAAAAATTCAGTGAGTGGGACTGGTTCCCACTCATCCACTGCACATGGAGGGGATCTCAATGTATGAACTCTTCCTCTGAGTATGCAAAATATCTGGTCTACACTTCAAGGTTATACTTTTCAGAGTGGTAGCAGTGTTAGTCTGTATCAGCAAAAACAACGAGGAGTCCTTGTGGCACCTTAGAGACTAACAAATTTATTTGGGCATAAGCTTTTGTGAGCTAGAACACACGTCATCAGATGCATGGAGTGGAAAATTCAGTAGCACTTATATATATACATAGTACATTAAAAGATGGGAGTTGCCTTACCAAGTGGGGGCTCAGTCTAACAAGACAATTCAATTAATAATAGAATACCAAGGGAGGAAAAATCACTTTTGTAGTGGTAATGAGAGTGCCCCAGTTCAAACAGTTGACAAGAAAGTGTGAGTAACAGTAGGGGGAAATTAATTTTTGTAATGACCCACCCACTCTCAGTCTTTATTCAGGCCTAATTTGATGGTGTCCAGTTTGCAAATTAATTCCAGTTCTGCAATTTCACTTTGTTTTTGAAGATTTTTGGTGAAGAATTGCCACTTTTAAGTCTGTTATTGAGTAACCAGGGAGATTGAAGTGTTCTCCTACTGGTTTTTGAATGTTATAATTCCTGATGTCAGGTTATACTGCTATAGCTATATTGGGTAGGGGTGTGAATTTTTTTACCGACATAGCTATGCCAGCAAAATCATCATAGAATCATAGAATCATAGAATATCAGGGTTGGAAGGGACCCCAGAAGGTCATCTAGTCCAACCCCCTGCTCAAAGCAGGACCAAGTCCCAGTTAAATCATCCTAGCCAGGGCTTTGTCAAGCCTGACCTTAAAAACCTCTAAGGAAGGAGATTCTACCACCTCCCTAGGTAACGCATTCCAGTGTTTCACCACCCTCTTAGTGAAAAAGTTTTTCCTAATATCCAATCTAAACCTCCCCCATTGCAACTTGAGACCATTACTCCTCGTTCTGTCATCTGCTACCATTGAGAACAGTCTAGAGCCATCCTCTTTGAAACCCCCTTTCAGGTAGTTGAAAGCAGCTATCAAATCCCCCCTCATTCTTCTCTTCTGCAGACTAAACAATCCCAGCTCCCTCAGCCTCTCCTCATAAGTCATGTGCTCTAGACCCCTAATCATTTTTGTTGCCCTTCGCTGTACTCTTTCCAATTTATCCACATCCTTCTTGTAGTGTGGGGCCCAAAACTGGACACAGTACTCCAGATGAGGCCTCACCAGTGTCGAATAGAGGGGAACGATCACGTCCCTCGATCTGCTCGCTATGCCCCTACTTATACATCCCAAAATGCCATTGGCCTTCTTGGCAACAAGGGCACACTGCTGACTCATATCCAGCTTCTCGTCCACTGTCACCCCTAGGTCCTTTTCCGCAGAACTGCTGCCGAGCCATTCGGTCCCTAGTCTGTAGCGGTGCATTGGATTCTTCCATCCTAAGTGCAGGACCCTGCACTTATCCTTATTGAACCTCATTAGATTTCTTTTGGCCCAATCCTCCAATTTGTCTAGGTCCTTCTGTATCCTATCCCTCCCCTCCAGCGTATCTACCACTCCTCCCAGTTTAGTATCATCCGCAAATTTGCTGAGAGTGCAATCCACACCATCCTCCAGATCATTTATGAAGATATTGAACAAAACGGGCCCCAGGACCGACCCCTGGGGCACTCCACTTGACACCGGCTGCCAACTAGACATGGAGCCATTGATCACTACTCGTTGAGCCCGACAATCTAGCCAGCTTTCTACCCACCTTAAAAGCCCTAGTGTGGACAAGTAAACTGTACTTATACCAGCAGAGCTTATGCTGGTTCCCTGAACCAGCATAAGTACAGTTTTAGTGATATACCTGCATCTAGACCAGGAGATTTCTGCTGGTTTACCAACACCACTATGCCTATACTGGGTCAACTCTCCTAATATGAACAAGGCCTGATGCTGGCCCCTTGAGTGAATTGTCAGCAGCAGGAATTACATCTGGATGAGCTTCTACTGCCTGAGCTAAAAGACCTAGCTCCATTAGCCAAGGCTGCAGGAGGCTCATGAACCTCTCTATATGGCTCAGCTACTGCTAGACAGGGACTGAGAGACAAGAGGTTGTAGGTTACCTACCGAGCTCTGTGGTGCTTCCCCCTACCAAAGAATGCTCCACAGTCCATGGTCTGAATAGGTGGAGAAATTGTGACTTGGAAGGCCATGGGGAAGAATGGGTGGGCAGGACACACTGTGTTCTCCACCTTCTAGTTCTGTGAAGACCTAGGGTCTTACTTAGAGGCCCCTCTTGAGTTTTTGGGGGCAACTACCACTAGGGACAGGGGAAGAGAAGGCATGGCAAAAATGGGACCAGAAGCAATATAGAGGCTCTAAATTCCCACAAATCCATAGGCATCCAGCAGGTTGGGGGCAGGTCTTCAATACTTCCAAGCCGAAGCACACAAGGATTATGAGCCAGGTCCCCAAAAAGTAATCAGAATGGAACAAAACTCATGGCTACCAGCAGGCCAGCAATGCTAGAGATACTGGCATGATTCCAAACCAGCAAGCACTTAAGCCCATACACAGATTTAAATGCTTTGCCAGATCAGATCCCAAGTGAAGTCATGGTCATATATACGGAGAGCTGCAAAACTGAGCAGGCAATCCTACATCAATTTAATTCATGGTGAATTTGGGATTTGGCTACAGCAGGCCTGATTCTAAATTTCTTGAGAACCTCTAACTTCCATTGATTTCACTGGGAGTTGGAGGTGTGGGAAGAGTGCAGGATTAAGCTTGTTTTTTCCTGCAAGCTAATTGATAATTAGCTTGTTTGATAACATCACTGTGAGCTGTCCTTTATATTTTATTAATGAGGGGAAAGTATAATACTTCCTGGGATCTAAATGAGCAGGATTATGGACTGATTACTGGTATGGATGACCAGGCTCTATAGTGAAACCTATAAATTTACAATTTTAAAACTTTTATTAAAGCTCTAATGATAACAGTTCTTCACATAGAACAGCAATGTTTCTCTTCTACAATCTTAAAAATTGTCGCCTCACAGATTGCTTTTTCATAGCCTGGTGTTTTCTTATTTCAATGGTATTGATAGGAAGGACTATGGCTTATGTTAGGCAAGAGGTCAAACTAGACTATCGAAAAGGTCCTTTAACACCTAGGAATCTGTGAAATTTTTTTTTATAGAGATCAGTTTTAATTCAACTAGATATTTCCTAAAGCTGTATGAGTTTGTATAGGGAAGTATTAAAATAATTTGCAGCATTATACAATTTGTTTTATTTAGATGAGCACATTTAAAGAGAAAGTTCATGTTTTCATCAAGAGCTTTTTTTAAAAAAGTACAGTGATCTGGATCACTTTTAGAAATTATGGCCCAAACTCTGCCATGCTCTGTTCCTGTGTTGGACAAGGAAGGAGATAGTGTAGACCCTTGATAGTTCCATGCCACCAGGAGAATCCATCTATAACAGGGGTATGTTATGAAGATCGTTTAATCGCCTTTACACCACTGAAATAGTGTAAAGGAACTATTTTATCAGACAGAATCGGGGCCTATAACTGTATTGTGTAATGTCAACAGACTACAATTTACTCATATTATATCATATAAGCTTCTAACTGGAAGTTTATATTCAGTGAACACAAATTTATTTTCATAGCAAGAATATTGAATTCAATACTTTTCTCCTCTAATGGACGGGAAGTTAGGATTACAGGGGACAAAGTGAGACTTTTGGGGCCCTTGCGGACCTTAGCACTTTGGGGACAGGGCTATTGGATGCAGAAATAAGACACAGGAGTGACAGCGATCTAATTTCATACAAAATAGCACAATTCTCCACACTAGTAGTGTAAATTTTCTACAGCAAAATATTCTAAAGGAAGAAAGTTTTAAAGTGTGATTGAAATAGACACAGTAACAAAGTGTCTGTCGTAGAATTGCTAACACCAACCAATGCACCTTAACCTATCACCTGCACAAGTAAAATTCCTTAGACCACAAAGTAATGTAAATTAGCATATGGCACAGCCACCATCACCTCCTCTCCTCCTCTACCCAGGTTTTCTAAAGAGACTTCGTGCTTAACGTCTCTGATCACTGCTTAGCCTCACTTGGTCTCCAGATACTTTGGTTATAATGCAGACTTGGCAAAGTAGATTAAAAACTGGGGAGCTCTGATGTATCACTATGGAGCTGATTAATTTCAAAGCAAATAATGGATGGCTCCAATACTTTATTGATTAAGGATGTGGTTTTCAAAGGAGCCCAATAGAGTTAGGGGCTTAAATCTCATTGAAGTTCAATGGGATTTGGGAGCCTAACTCCCTTTTACTCCTCTGAAATTCTCAGCCTATGTAAACATAAGACAGCATTCTTCCAGGTGGCCAACCTCAATTCTTTAAATATTTAGTCACGTGAGTAATTCTGACTCATTCAGTGAGCCCCATTGACTTCAGTGTGGTTACTCACGTGAATAAGAGTTGGCAGTATCAGGTCCTAAAGGCATAAACAGCTAATATATATCATTATTAATAATATTAATTTGAAAATGAAACAACCATTTGATCAAGTTTAGGCGTGTGTAGGCCACTTTGTGGGGGAGGGGCAGTTTGCTCATCATCCCCTGTTTGAGATGGTACTGAAACCGAATAGTGATGCAACTGGTTGCACTGGTTTGCAGCTCCACTCAGGTTTGGCCCACCCGCACCTCAGTCATGACAAAATTTGAGTGAGTGGCATTGTGACCATAAACCTGAGTGTTGCCGTGACCCCATGCACCAGGTCACAATGCCTGGAACGGGGAACTGGGCCCAGGCCCAGCCCCAGGGTTAAGAGCTGTCCCTGTGGGGCAAGTGCTGTGCGGGCTCATTCTCCAATCCCACCCTGGGCCTCCCTCATGGTAGTTTTTTTGGAAGGGGGCCTTAGTTTCAGATTTTGTACTGCCTCCCCCTGCCCCCACCAAAAAACCTCTGTGAGGCAGTGTTAAACAGCCTTCTGTAAGACAATCCACAAGCTCAGCTTCCTTATTGACTTTAGTAGGGGTTGCAGGTACTCAGAACTTGGCAGAATCAGGCTCTGAAAGTCATACAAAAATGTGATATGACAAGCAATTGATCTTTTTTTTTTAATGCTTCTTATGTTCACTGATTGATGAGGTCGGAAAGACATTAGAAAGCAGGATGACAGGTTTAGTGAGCTGTAGCTCACGAAAGCTTATGCTCAAATAAATTTGTTAGTCTCTAAGGTGCCACAAGTACTCCTTTTCTTTTTGTTAGAAAGCAGGAGTATTTGAAGGTGCACAATACAAATCTAATAATTGTCATTGACACATTCTGCAACTCTTGACAGAATCAAACTCATTCTTTAACAAAGGCAACCTAGGCATTCTGTGTAAAAGTTTTTAGCTTCACTAATATCAGCTACTGCTAAGAAATGACAGCTGAGCTTTCCTCCTCCCCTCACATAACAGATGAGCAACCTAATGCCTAGAAAGAACTTTCCATAGCACTTAACAGCCTACTCCATATATTCTGACCCCAATAAAACCAAGCTGAAGAATATATATATATTTAGAAAGTTTCACTGTGGCACTTCATGTCTGCCTAGTAAACAGCAGAACAGCCAGACTGATACCCAAGCCTTATCAGACTCCCCCTTAATATCAATGCTTCAGGCAATTAAAAAACCCCAAACAAATCAAGTATTCTTTCTGACAGGAGTGTGGAATGGTAACCAAAAAACAATCTAGTCCCCATTATCATAGTGCGACAGTCACAGCACTGCTTCTGTGAATTGACTATTTGCCCAGCAGAGAAAGCTTCATGAGGACAGGCACGAATACGGTTATTACCCATTTTAAGTAATATGATAAGGTCAGATATCAAACAATTACACCTTTTCATTACATTCTAACTCCCCACAGCAGGGGAGCCTCACTTATGACTGCATTAGATATACAAAAGCTTTCAGCTCCAAAAAAGGAAAAGACAAGACAGGGAAAGGGAAAAAAATTAAATTTGTCTCACCAGCACGTTGCAGTACCAACTCGCTTGAAGGAATGTTGCCTTTACAGGTTTCTCTTTTAATTATCCTGGAAGCAGAAAGGAGGAAAAAAATAGAAGAAGCAGGGTTGTTAAATTATCATGTGCTAGAATCTTTTCAGTTTGTCGCAGAGTAGAAAAAATAATAATAAAAAAAACCAAAGGAGAAAAAAACAGAAGGCTCAGTAATTTAAATTTGCTGTCAGTTCAGGCTGCATCATTCTGTCCCGCCCCTCTTCCCACTGGGTTCTACTACCTGCAGGGCTGCAACTGACAGCTAATGTGCAAACAAAAAAAAAAGGCAAAAAGCATGCTGGGACCATGCTGTCTGCTGTCTGAGTCTCTCTCCGTCCTGATGACTAAAAATCAGGAGTTGAAAAGGTTGTTTGTTGTTGTTTTTTGCTGGTGGAGGGAGGGTTGAATATGGTTTTTTGCATGACATTTAGTTTCATTTTAACTGATACAACACAGCACACTACAGAAACTGCTGTTCAATCAGTTGATTTTTCCCCATCAATTTAAAAATGTATCAGACCTGATTTATTTTAATAGCATATTCTGTGAAGAAGCACAAATGCATACACATAATATAAGTGTGTGGGTGTGTACACAGACACACACACACGTGTGTGTATGTATTTTCTATCTTTCACAGACAGTCGTTTGGATGCAAAGTAGACAAGAATAATTAATGTATATAAAACTTTCAACATAACAGTGAGAACTCCTCTTTGGCACAAAGAAATGTTCCCTATTTTGTTTGTTGTCTGTTTTCTAATCATTTTAAATGTTTTTAAAATCCTCATGTGTGACAATGAAAAATAACAGAAATTGGAAGCATAACAAGAAAATGGCAAAATGCATATGTACAATGGACAAATGTAACAATGTATGTGGATAAAAAGCTAATATTTATTTAACTGGCTGTATAAAATCCACTTACCAAGGTCTCTATGTTAGTAAGTATTAGAAAACATGCACAAAATCATACTACCAGAACACACACCCACCCACCCCGCACAAAGTGTATATCACTGAAATCTGGTTCCTACCTAATTATAAAGTAAAATTAAAAGAGTGAAATGATACTTTTCCTTAATACTTTAATACTAATTCCTTGGATCATGCTGCAGTAAATATGTCAAATTTGTATTCAATGATTACCCTACTTATATGTGTAACCATATAATAAAAAGCTAAAATGTAACTTAATTAAAGTAATCTCCACTTACATTCCAAGTTTGCTATTTAGACAAGAACGGACACAGACATACTGAATGGAACATAAGCAATTTGGTTCTAAATAGATTTTCAGAAGCACTGCAGTAACAATATGGATTATATAATTTCTTTGTACTGTATGCGGACCTAATGCTGCAGCATGCAGCCCTTACACATCAGAGAAGTTCAATTGGTTTCAATGGGACTACTTACATGAGTAAAGGTTGCAGGGTTGGGTCCAATATTTTGTGTGAATTATTGACTTTTTGCATTAGAATAGCCTGTAGATTTACGTTTGCTTTGCTTTGTAGCCACATTTTGGAGGATACTAAAATAATGCAGTATACATTTGTAATGATGCTGGTTCTGGCGGGACCCAACTGAGAGTGCCAATTCAGGACACATTGCTTAAAGCAGGGCAGTTACAGCCCAAGACTGGGGTTTCTATGCACACCAAGACAAACCAAACCAGCCAAACAGAGAAGACTTTGGTTTTACCCCACTGGCTAACCACAAGTCACACAAGCAATTCCCTTAGACACTCCAGTTTCCCAATATCACCACCAGTGCCACTCGTTATATGGACAAATGGTTATGAAAACCAATACCCCAGTAAAAGAAAAAAGGTTCTCTCGATCCCAAAGGACCAAGCCCTAGACCCTGGTCAATATACAAATCAGATCTTACCCACAAATCACGCTGTTGCCAATCCTTTAGAATCTAAAATCTAAAGATTTATTCATAAAAGGAAAAAGATATAGATGAGAGCTAGAATTGGTTAAATTGAATCAATTACATACAGTAATGGAAAAGTTCTTGGTTCAGGCTTGCAGCAGCGATAGAATAAACTGCAGGTTCAAATCAAGTCTCTGAAAAACATCCACAGCTGGGATGGGTCTTTCAGTCCTCCAGAGGTAAGAAGCAGGATTGAAGACAAGATGGAGGAGCTGCACCAGCTTTTTATATTCTCTTGTCATGTGGTCTTTCTTTCTTTGTTCCAAAGACAAGCTGTCCATCACATGGCATGGAAACACCTCAGAGTTCTGTCCATAGGCATGTCCCTGCATACCTTGCTGAATCCCAAGGCATGTCTGCCTTCTCTCAATGGGTCAATTATATAGCTGATGGTCCTTAATGGGCTATCAAGCAGGTTAGGCAGAGCTGACACCAAGTTATCTGGGGTGTCACCCAGAAGCATAGCACAAGTTTGAACTACAGACAGTATAGAGCCAATATTCATAACTTCAACTAAAAAAATGATACACATATAGACAGCATAATCATAATCAGCAAACCATAACCTTGTCTTAGACACCTTATTTGACCGCTTTTATATAAGATTTGGTGCCACTACTGGAGTTTGGTTGCAACAATGATCTATACGGTCCCAGATTATGTCAATAACGTCACAACATTGTTCTCTAACTTTACATCACCTGACTTCCAATCCTCTCTCTTATCCACAAGACCTTGCTTCCTCGCTGCTCATCATTTAGGTGAGGCATGTAAAATGTAAAAACTGTTATTCTTGATGACCTGGCAGAATAAGATACATGTTTGCTTGATACCTGTATTATACACACACACACACACACACACACACACACACACACACACACACACAGAGATGAAATATACATATTTTAAGGATCATATAGTGAAATTAGTTGATTTTAAAGGGATTTTAAAATTATATATATTATATATATTATAAATATAATAAAATCATATTTCTCTATATGACCCTTGAAAATATTTAAAATTTTAAGTTTATTAAACACAGGTCACCCTTGACAAGGCATTCAGACTTTCTAAAGAGAAATAATTGAATGATGTCCTCTCTAAAAATAAAAAAACATAGCACACGAAATAGCAAACACTTAAAGAAACCTGACTTAGTAACCAGATATAGTCAAGAAGAGCTATTAGATCTACAATTATTTGACTAAAATGGACAAGCCCTAGGAAAATCAGACACCAGGAGGAAACATTTTACTCATGATATTCAATACAGGTAAAGTCCTAAATGTAAATACAAAAAGGCTACTAATGTTCTAGAGTTAAGAGAGAATATATCAATTATTTCTCTATATTATCCAATACTGTAAAATATCAGAATGTAAGGCCAAATGCTGTTCTTATATTGATGCACATCATTATTAGTATCTCAGAGTCTCTGTGGTATCTAAGCCTGATTAAGGGTCATAGAATTTGGCCTATAGGTATTAGATAAGTCAGGTACTAAAGAAAAGGCAGGTTTCAGAGTAGCAGCCATGTTAGTCTGTATCCGCAAAAAGAAAAGGAGTACTTGTGGCACCTTAGAGACTAACAAATTTATGTGAGCATAAGTTTTCATGAGCTACAGCTCACTTCATCGGATGCAAGTAGTGGAAAATACAGTGGGGGAGATTTTACATAAACAGAGAACATGAAACAATGGGTGTTACCATACACGCTGTAACAAGAGTGATCAAGTAAGGTGAGCTATTACCAGCAGGAGAGGGAAAAAAAACCTTTTGTAGTGATAATCAAGGTGGGCCATTTCCAGCAGTTGACAAGAATATGTGAGGAACAGCGGGGGGGGGGGGGAGGGGGAATAAACATGCGGAAATAGTTTTACTTTGTGTAATGACACATCCACTCCAGTCTTTATTCAAGCCTAAGTTAATGGTGTCCAGTTTGCAAATTAATGCCAATTCAGCAGTCTCTTGTTGGAGTCTGTTTTTGAAGTTTTTTTGTTGAAGAATTGCCACTTTTAAGTCAGTAATCAAGTGATCAGAGAGATTGAAGTGTTCTCCGACTGGTTTTTGAATGTTATAATTCTTTACGTCTGATTTGTGTCCATTTATTCTTTTACGTAGAGACTGTCCAATTTGGCCAATGTATTTTTCCCCTCTCCTGCTGGTAATAGCTCACCTTACCTGATCACTCTCGTTACAGTGTGTATGCAATTTTGGGGGGCTGTCTGTTAGTAAAGACTGGCCTGTCTCCCAAGACCTGTGAGAGTGATGGGTCGTCCTTCAGGATAGGTTGTAGATCCTTGATGATGCGTTGGAGAGGTTTTAGGTGGGTGCTGAAGGTGATGGCTAGTGGCGTTCTGTTATTTTCTTTGTTGGGCCTCTCCTGTAGTAGGTAACTTCTGGGTACTCTTCTGGCTCTGTCAGTCTGGTTCTTCACTTCAGCAGGTGGATATTGTAGTTGTAAGAATGCTTGATAGAGATCTTGTAGGTGTTTGTCTCTGTCTGAGGGGTTGGAGCAAATGCGGTTGTATCGTAGAGCTTGGCTGTAGACAATGGATCAAGTGGTGTGGTCTGGATGAAAGCTGAAGGCATGTAGGTAAGTATAGCGGTCAGTAGGTTTCCAGTGTAGGATGGTGTTTATGTGACCATCGCTTATTAGCACCGTAGTGTCCAAGAAGTGGATCTCTTGTGTGGACTGGTCCAGGCTGAGGTTGATGGTGGGATGGAAATTGTTGAAATCATGGTGGAATCCCTCAAGGACTTCTTTTCCATGGGTCCAGATGATGAAGAGGTCATCAATGTAGCGCAAGTAGAGTAGGGACATTAGGGGACAAGAGCTGAGGAAGCATTGTTCTAAATCAGCCATAAAAATGTTGGCATACTGTGGGGCCATGCAGGTACCCACAGCAGTGCCACTGATTTGAAGGTATACATTGTCCCCAAATGTGAAATAGTTATGGGTGAGGACAAAGTCACAAAGTTCAGTCACCAGGTTTGCCGTGAAATTATCAGGGATACTGCTCCTGACGGCTTGTAGTTCATCTTTGTGTGGAATGTTGGTGTAGAGGGTTTCTACATAAAAATTGCATACACACTGTAACGAGAGTGATCAGGTAAGGTGAGCTATTACCAGCAGGAGAGGGGAAAAAATACATCGGCTAAATTGGACAGTCTCTACGTAAAAGAATAAATGGACACAAATCAGATGTAAAGAATTATAACATTCAAAAACCAGTCGGAGAACACTTCAATCTCTCTGGTCACTTGATTACTGACTTAAAAGTAGCAATTCTTCAACAAAAAAACTTCAAAAACAGACTCCAACGGGAGACTGCTGAATGGAATTAATTTGCAAACTGGACACCATTAACTTAGGCTTGAATAAAGACTGGGAGTGGATGTGTCATTACACAAAGTAAAACTATTTCCCCATGTTTATTTCCCCCCTCCCCCTACTATTCCTCACAGATTCTTGTCAACTGCTAGAAATGGTCCACCTTGATTATCAAAAGGGGTTTGTTTTTTGTTTTTTTCCCCTCTCCTGCTGGAAATAGCTCACCTTACCTGATCACTCTTGTTACAGTGTGTATGGTAGCACCCACTGTTTCATGTTCTCTGAGTATATAAAATCTCCCCACTGTATTTTCCACTGCATGCATCTGATGAAGTGAGCTGTAGCTCACGAAAGCTTATGCTCAAATAACTTTGTTAGTCTCTAAGGTGCCACAAATACTCTTTTTTTTTAAAGAAAAGACATTACCTTCTTTGTAGTTATACCATCAGCTTTAATGTAAAAGTGATAAATTATTATATAAATATTATTAGTGGAGGTTGCTCCATCATAAAATACAATAAAAAGTGTCTCAGAAAAAGATGCACACAGGTTAATTAATTATCCTTGGTTGATGCTAGCATGTGCTGGCCCCATTGAAGTCAATGGGAGTTTTGCTGTGAGGAATAAGCATCTTCTAGCATCTGGCCCTGATTGGAAGGAAAGAGGATTTCATTTTATCTGTTTTCTGCTGATGCAGATGCCCCACTCTTAACATGTACATGCTACTGGGAGGAGAAGTCAAGGCATTTCTGAAACATCTAAAAGGCATGTCAAAATCTATTTCTGTGCCACATCTAAGGCAACTCTTGTACTGTTTGGGAGTGGGGGGAAGAATGGGGTCCCTTTTAATATTGACTCAATGTTTGTAAATTCAGCATATACTGCAACACCACCAAAAATCTGTGCCTGATTTTCATTTTCACAAAGGCCACTTTATACCACTCTTGCATGTAACTTAAACCTACTCTAATTCCCTGTTCAGCTAAAGAAGGGTGAGGGGCCTTAGTAGAAATTACAATCAGCCTCTTTGCTGTTAAGGCACTCAGGAATAAATACAGGCTATACAACTTGTTATGACTTTCAACTTTCAGCAGCCACATATTTTGAGATTTACAATCTACTTTAACTAGGTCTGAGTAGTATACAGTCTCCAGAAACTCCATATACCGTATATCTTTGTTTAGAAGCCACAGATTCTATTACTCTTAATTGCTTCCTCCTGCAGCTCTACATTGAGGGAGGCTTTCTCATACATTTAATTGCTTCCCTCTGGAGCTCACATGGTAAAGGTAATTGAGGGTGGCTTCTAAACAATGATATACAATAATTAAAAGCTCTTTTAAGGGGAGCTTTTTGTGTGGCACCTGCACTAAACTGAATACTTTTTATGCAGCTCTGCAGAGCTGCAAAAAACCATGCATTATTTCACAAGTGTTACATTGTCACAGAAATTCTGCATCAGAAGAGCCAACCTATATATCTCTAGCCATTCTATGGGGAAGGTGGGGGAAGAACCCACAGATCTTATGGAAATGGTTTGATGGTGTGAAAGATAAGCTGGTAAATTTCTAATGGTAGCTCTATTTTTAATGACTATCTGCATTTATTTCTCAGTAGAAAAAGCAGCTAATTACAACTGCTTTTAAAGGCCTATGCTTTTCTACTGTATAGCTTTACTTAGCTACCTCTCTTATTGAGGAAGAAAATATCCCTGTCGATTGAACGGTTCAATAACTGACCGTTACACATTTTTGTCTTTCTCCATTGCCTGGTCTGTGGTTGAATTCATTTTTCATACATATGTAACTGTCCCCTAGATACATCTTGCTCTTTTTTACAGTCAAAGGATCTGGCACAAAAGTTCTCTACATGATTTGGCGCTTTGATAAATTAATCCATATTTGCATATTAGCCTTTCAAATACTCCCATCTTAAGGTTTACTTGAACTCCACAAACTACTCATAAAGAGAAGAAAGGCACATGATGCTGGCAACCTCCCTGTCTACGCAGTTGGAAAACAAAGTGAAAGTAAAAGGAGGCAACTTCAGTTTATCACACAATATTTTTCAAGGTTTGGGCTAGTGCAGCTAATGTTCAATAAAATGCTTGCTGGTGGTCTGCAGAGAACTGGCTGATCACATGGTTATGGCTCTTCTCTTTATTTCCAGCTGCTAAATCACATCCAAAGACAGCTTAAAAATGCACTCAGCAATTCCCTAATGTGGCAGCAATAGTGTGTGCTCACAGATGAAAGGGTAGGTTGTCCATGCCATCGCGAATGGGAGGGGGACGTGGTGCCACAGGAATCTCTCTATTAAGGTGCGGTCAACTCTATGACACAAGTGAGAACCTCTCACCTAATGGTTAGAGCACAGGACTAGCACTCAAGAGCCTGGCATGCTATTGCTACCTCTGCTGCAGTCTCACTGCATTATCTCGAGCCTCAGTTTCCCCATGTGTTACATGGAGACATTATTTCTCTAACTCACATAGATGTTTTGAGGCTGACTTTTTTATTACTTATAAAGTGCTTGGATGAAGTGATGGACAGGGTACAGAGGTGCTATTTATTGTCTTAAATTGAAAGAAAATAAATACAACTTCTAATATGATCATCATGAGATAACTATTACCACAGTAATAAGAAACAACAATAGTGGTCCCCACTTACAAGTTGATATTTACTGTGGGTTTTCCTATTTTAAATATAGGAAATACCATGGTAAATTGAGCACCTGTTGACTATATATTTCAATGGTAACTACTGTATGTGTGCTCTATTTTCTGTGATATAGCTCCTCCCTAGTACATCCAGCCAACCATCAGTTCACTGCATAGCTTACAAATACATTCAAATATATGTTCACACTACACCTTCATATATAATTCATCCTTGCATTAGCACTGATTTCATCTGCTATCTAACTGATGGACCGAGAATCCCTAAAATGGTACTCCATGGCAAAAGTTAAGTGGCTAATTACCTTGTGTTAAAATAATGATGCCTCTGTAACTTCTGACAGGCAAAAAGCCAGTCAGTTTGCCAAAGCACACCTTGCCTAAATGACTTGACTGTACTCATGAAGTTCAAGTGCCTAGTTAGTGAAGCAACTGCTTTAACACACCTTCCTAGCCAGCGATATCTGAGCCACGAACCCTTTAGGATTATGAAGCTTATCCCCAGGCAGGCATCACTTCATTCTCTCAATCTAATTTAATGCCCAAGAATGTGATCACTTTGATGGGACCAGCTGTTTCTTCTTCTGCCAACTGCACTCCAAATTCTTTGGCAGCCTCCCTGAATGTGCCCGATACATCCTGACACATATGACAGGACCCACAGACAAAATGGCCTCCTGGCAACGCAGCACTGATCTTGAAACTTGATTTTCGCAATAGCTTGTGGTAACCCCAGGACAAACAGCTACAAAAGGGGGGTAGTAATTTGTCCCAGGGGATTAAAAGGCCTCTCCCTATCCACTGAGGAAAGAGAACCATGGGGCAATAAGGTTCAGCTGGAAAAGGGGTTGCTGGGAACCAATTAGGTTAGGCTGACTCCAACTACTTGAGACCTTTTTAAACCCTCCCCTGCATGGAAGGAGGGGGAGAGTGAGGGAGTGAGAGGAGCAGGGAAGCTGCCAGTAGGCTGTTTGCAGCAAGACACCAGACCTTCCCAGTAGGGAAGCTGTACTTGCTCTCCAGAAGGGAAGGAAAACAAGCACAAGGGTTGACTGAGGAGAGGAGTAGCAGGACCCTGTGCCACCTATAAGGATTCACCTTGCCCCAAACCTGAGTCTCCAAGGCTAAAAAGGACTGAGCCTACTGAGGCGAACAAGGTATTTTGCCACACTTGGTGTGAGCAGTGGGATGTGATGAGTGAGTAAGGCTCTGTGGCAAGCCATCTCAGGGCAGGGTAAATCCCCCCCAAAAATGGAGGATGTAGTGAAGGTGTTGGTACAGGCCACTGTGGCCCAACAAGAGGCTACCAGGGTGCAGATGGTTGCCCAGCAAGAGTCAGTACGCGTCCAACAGGAGACAAACCAATTACTGATGAACCAGGTGGCCCAAGATCAAGCCACCCTGAATGAAGTAGTGAACCAGTTAAAAGCCCTGACCACGCTGACATATGGGCCCCAGGGGACCCGGCCACTCTGGGCAAGCAACTATTTACAGAAGATGACGACGGATGATGATATAGAGGCATATCTCCTCGCCTTCGAGAGGACGGCACTGCGGGAGGCCTGGCCCAAGACCAGTGGACAGGTATCCTGGCTCCATTTCTGTGTGGGGAGCCCCAGAAGGCCTATTTCAACATGACCACAGAGACAGCTGTGGATTACCCCCAGCTGAAGGTGGAAATCCTGGCAAGATCAGGTGTGACATCAGCCATATGGGCCCAGCACTTCCATGAGTGGAAATACCAGGACAGCAAACCACCGAGGTCCCAGCTATTTGATTTAATCCACCTCGCTCGGAAGTGGCTCCACCCCAAGACCCATGGGTTGGAGAAGATAGTGGAAATCCTCGTGTTGGACAGGTACATGAGGGGGTTGCTGCAGGACATACGGTGGGTCTGCCAAAATTATCCCTCCTCCTATGATGAACTAGTTGCTCTCGTAGAGAAACACCTAGCAGCCCAAGAACTTTCGTGGACCACCGGGGAAGGAAGGTGCCAGAATCGGAGATAAGTCTCTGTGCCAAGGCCCCGGTTAGCCCTAGCATCAGGCCAGATTATGGAGACGAGGAAGGACTATGGAGGAGGCTGAAGAGCAGCCAGAGGTCCCAGAGAGACTTGAGGACTGGGGGAGAAAGGCTCAGGAGATAAAGCCCAGTAGCCCGAAAAATCCGGGGCTGCCCCGAGCAGAGTACCGATGTTATGCATGTGGCGAATTGGGGCATATCACAATGCCGAAATCTAGAAGAGCCCATGCAATGTGAACTGAGAGATATAAGGGGACCATGTGATCTAATAAGTCTATTAGGGGTTGCAATGGTCCCTCATAGATACACTGGACCTGTTAAAATGAATGGTATAGAGACCACCGCGTTAGTAGACTCGGGAAGTGCAATCACTCTGGTCTCGGGAAAGCTGATCGGGCAGGACCAACTATCCAGGGCCAAATGCTCAGAAATATCCTATGTGCATGGGGATGTCAGTTACTACCCGACCAACCCCATAAAAATAGAAGTTCTCGGAAACTCCACTAAGGTGACGGTGGGAGTAGTTCCAAAACTCCCCTACCCAGTCCTTATTGGACGAGACTTCCCAGGATTTGATAGCCTACTCCCTGGGGAGAAGGTGGAAGAAAATAATGAACCTGGGGCCCAAGGGGTGGCTCAGATAGATAACCCCCTGTCCCGGCCTTCCACAAATTTGGCCAGGATTTGTTCTCCCCGCCGGGAAAGCCCCGGAAGACGCAGGGGGAACCGAGGATGGATAAAAGGAGGAGAACGAGGATCTTGACCCAGTACCAGAAATCTACGCTTGTAGGGGAAAGAGGTGACTCAACGGACAGCGGGGCAGGGCAGGAGATCAACGACCCAATAGCCGGACCTTGTTCCCTGGGGGTTTTCCCCAAGGGGGAGACAGAGGTAGATCCCCCCGAGTTTGCACAAATGGGGACCTCACTCAGGAATTTTAGTCAGGATCAGGCCAATGATCCAATATACACAATATTCATAAAGAAGTAGTCGAGGTAAATGGGGTCCCCGTGGAGGGGAGAGTCAAGGGCCCAGGGCCATATTATGTGATTAAGGGTGATCTGCTATACAGAGTAGTCCAGGTCCAAGAGCAAGTCATAGAACAACTCTTGGTACCACAGATGCATCAGATGGGCATGATGGATCTGGCCCACAGCCATCTGTTTGGGGGGCCATCTAGGGGTAGATAAGACCATTGATCGGATTCAGCAGTGGTTTTTTTGGCCCAGCATTTATGTGGCTGTCCAGCGATATTGAACCTCCTGTCCAGAATGTCAGTTACATGCGCCCCGACCATATGTTAGGGCCCCTTTGGTACCTCTACCAATTACTGAAATCCCATTCGAGCAAATAGCTATGGATCTAGTAGGGCCACTGGAGAAGTCAGCCTGGGGTCATCAGTACATTCTGGTAGTACTAGATTATGCCACCCGATATCCCGAGGCCGTACCCCTATGGAACACCATGTCCAAGACCATAGCCAAAGAATTAGTCCGGATTTTTTCCAGAGTAGGGATACCTAAAGAGATCCTGATGGACCAAGGGACCCCCTTTGTGTCTAACTTAATGAAGGACCTATGTATAATGCTCTATATATGGACCCTCAGAACATCAGTCTATCATCCCCAGACTGATGGTCTTGTCGAACGCTTCAGTAGAACATTGAAGAACATGCTACGGAAAGTGGTTAGTCGCGACGGGAAAGACTGGGACACCCTGCTGCCTTACTTGCTCTTTGCTGTATGGGAGGTTCCCCAGGCTTCCACTATATTCTCCCCATTCGAGCTGTTATATGGTCGCCACCCCAGGGGCATATTGGACATGTCCAAAGAGGGCTGGGAAGAACAGCCAAAAACCAGGAGAAACATCGTTGAACATGTATTGCAAATGAAAGACAGGATAGCCCAAGTCGCCCCCCTTGTGCACGAACATCTGGAGAAGGCCCAAGGGGCCCAACAGACATATTACAATCGTCAAGCAACGACCTGGAAGTTCCAGGTGGGAGACCGGGTAATGGTGCTCATACTTACGGCAGAGAGCAAGCTCCTGGCCAGGTGGCAAGGGCCATATGAGATAATAGAAGCCATAGGAGAAGTCGACTATAAGGTCTGACAGCCAGGTCACCGGAAGCTGGAGCAGATCTACCATATAAACCAGCTGAAACCATAGTAGGATAGAGAAGCGCATGTGGTTGCGCTAGGGGCACCATCTCCTAAAAGCAACCAGCCCGACCAAGTGGGAATATCCCCGGAGTTGACTCCAGAGCAACCATCTGAAGTGATCCGCCTGATTAAACGCAACCAGGATGTGTTCTCAGAAAAGCCAGGCAGGACTACTGAGGTTCACCATCATATCCTCACAGAGCCTGGAGTGAAGGTGAACGTCAAGCCATACCAGATCCCGGAGGCCAAAAGAGAGGAGATCAGGACAGAGGTCAGGAAAATGCTGGCCTTAGGAATCACTGAAGAATCTCATAGCCAATGGTCAAGTCCAGTGGTTTTAGTGCCTAAGCCGGATGGCAGCGTGAGGTTCTGCAACGACTTCCGAAAGCCGAATGAGGTGTCCCAGTTTGATGTGTACCCTATACCCCAGACAGATAAGCTAATTGACAGATTGGGAAAAGCACGGTTTATGTCTACCGTTGACCTGACCAAGAGCTATTGGCAGATCCCCCTGGCCAAGGCTAATAAAGAGAAGACGGCCTTTGCAACTCCAGAGGGACTATATCAGTACACCGTCCTCGCCTTTGGGTTGCATGGGGTGCCCGCTAGTTTCCAAAGGCTCATGGACAAACTGTTGCGACCACATGGCAAGTACGCGGCAGCCTATCATATATAGCCCCGACTGGGAGACACACTTGGAGAAGGTGGAGGCAGTGCTGGATACCCTGAGGAAGGCAGGACTGACGGCAAACCCCTCCAAGTGTTCACTCGAGCTAGCTGAAGCCAAATACCTCGGGTATATAGTGGGGAGGGGCGTGGGGAGGCCCCAACTCAACAATTTAGAAGCTATACAGACGTGGCCCCGACCACTCTGAAAAAAACAGGTCAGGGCATTCCTGGGAATAGTGGGGGACTATAGACGGTTCATTCCTCACTTTGCCACCAGGGCATGCCCATTAATGAACCTAACGAAAGCTCGGGGTCCAGACATAGTAAGACAGACGACCGCGGCTGAAGATGCTTTTTCAGATCTACGGACGGCCCTCTGCACTGACCCCATACTCATGGCCCCAGACTGGGGGAAGGAGTTTATCCTACAAACCGACGCCTCTGATGTAGGGTTGGGGGCAGTATTTTCACAAATGGTGGGGGATGACGAACACCCCATCCTCTTCCTCAGTAGGAAGCTCCTGCCTAGGGAACGGAAATATGCTGTTGTCGAAAAAGAATGCCTGGTGGTAAAATGGGCCGTAGAAAGCCTCCTCTACTATCTACTGGGATGGAGGTTTACCCTTGTCACGGACCATGCCCCTCTGCAGCGGATGCACCAAATAAAGACAAAAATGCCAGAGTGATGAGATGGTTCCTGTTGCTTCAATCCTTCCACTTCAGAGTACAACATAGGTCTGGAATCCAACATGGCAATGCGGATGGCCTGTCGAGAGTGCACAGTTTCCCGACCCAAGTAACCCAACCCCATAGTGTTGAGTGGTGGGGGAGGGGAGAGGATATATGGTAAACCCAGGACAAACATTTACAAAGGGGGGGTAGTAATTAGTCCCAGGGATTAAAAGGCCCCTCCCATCCACTGAGGAGAGAGAAGCATGGGGCAATAAGGTTCAGCTGGAAAAGGGGTTGCTAGGGAACCAATTAGGTTCAGCTGACTCCAACTACTTGAGACCTTTTTAAACCTTCCCCTGCATGGAGGAGGGGGAGAGTGAGGGAGTGAGAGGAGCAGGGAAGCTGCCAGTAAGCTGTTTGCAGCAAGACACCAGACCTTCCCAGTAGGGAGGCTGCACTTGCTCTCCAGAAGGGAAGGAAAACAAGCACAAGGGACTGACTGAGGAGAGGAGTAGCAGGACCCTGGGCCACCTATAAGGATTTGCCTTGCTCCAAACTTGAGTCTCCAAGGCTAAAAAGGACTGAGCCTACTGAGGCGAACAAGGTATTTTGCCACAAGTTCCTTATTGTGACACATCCTGGAGGGAACAAACAGGAATCCAAAAGGCACAGATTGTAGACAGGACCTGAACAAAAATAAATGTTGCCCTCAAACTTTAAACATAGCAGAGAAGGAATAGCTGGGTGTAGAGACAAGTTGATGATTCAGTATTTAATGAGCCCTCCTATATGCCTGCATTTTCTTTTGGAATCTTTATCGGAGGATCAAAGAATAATATCAAACCTATAGAAATACTTATATAAAAACAGAAAGCATTGTAAGGTCTCTGGTGTGGGACTGTCTTTTTATTATGTAATTGTCCAGCACCTAGCACGATGGGGGTCCCGGTCTATGATTGGGGCTCCTGGGCGCTATTGTAATACAAATCCATAAATAATAATAACGAAAGGAATTAAAGTAACTGGGTGAATCCAGTTCAGCTGTAGAATTAGCCACTGTGCCTATCAATAACTCATTCATTGGTCTCTGTGTGTGCTTCCCTTCCCAGAGTGCGGAATATCCTCAAGTGGTTAGAACATCCAATTTGCTGAACTGTGTATGATCATGTAATTTTTCACACAACCTCCAGTACTGACTGAAGCATGTGCTGCCATGTTGCTCTAGCCTACAGAGACCATCAGTTCAGTACTACCGAACTAGGGTTAATTAGTCTGCAGAAGAGAAGAGTGAGGGGGGATTTGATAGCAGCCTTCAGCTACCTGAAGGGGGGTTCCAAAGAGGATGGAGCTCGGCTGTTCTCAGTGGTGGCAGATGACAGAACAAGGAGCAATGGTCTCACGTCGCAGTGGGGGAGGTCTAGGTTGGATATTAGGAAACACTATTTCACTAGGATGGTGGTGAAGCACTGGAATGGGTTACCTAGGGAGGTGGTGTAATCTCCATCCTTAGAGGTTTTTAAAGCCCGGCTTGACAAAGCCCTGGCAGGGATGATTTAGTTGGTGTTGGTCCTGCTTTGAGCAGGGGGTTGGACTAGATGACCTCCTGAGGTCTCTTCCAACGCTAATCTTCTATGATTTTATGAACAGACATTAAGGACTTGTGGGTTATTCCAGATTCTGGGGCCTGCTTTACACCTAAACCTTAGGTCAACCTTGCTACATAGCTCAAGGATTTGAATAGTTGCATGCCCTGTGCAACAGAGTTAAGCTGTCCTAAGCCCCATGGTAGACAAAGCTAGACTGATGGGGGACAGGGGGGAATCTTCTGTTGACTTTGCTACTGCCTCTTAGAGAAGTGAATTAAAACCAATAGTAAAAGGTTCTATAGCCATATAAATAAGAAGAAAACTAAAAAGGAAGAAGTGGGGCCTCTTAACACTGAGGATGGAGTGGAGGTTAAAGATAATCTAGGCATGGCCCAATATCTAAACAACTTTGCCTCAGTCTTTAATAAGGCTAAAGAGGATCTTGGGGATAATGGTAGCATGACAAATGGGAAGGAGGATATAGAGGTAGATATTACCATATCAGAGGTAGAAGCGAAACTGAAACAGCTTAATGGGACTAAATCAGGGGGCCCAGATAATCTTCATCCAAGAATATTAAAGGAATTGGCACCTGAAATTGCAAGCCCATTAGCAAGAATTTTTAATGAATCTGTAAACTCAGGAATAGTACCGAATGATTGGAGAATTGCTAATATAGTTCCTATTTTTAAGAAAGGAAAAAAAAGTGATCCGGGTAACTACAGGCCAGTTAGTTTGACATCTGTAGTATGCAAGGTCCTGGAAAAAATTTTGAAGGAGAAATTAGTTAAGGACATTGAAGTCAATGGTAAATGGGACAAAATACAACATGGTTTTAAAAAGGTAGATCGTGCCAAACCACCTAATCTCCTTTTTTGAAAAAGTAACAGATTTTTTAGATAAAGGAAATGCAGTGGATCTAATTTACCTAGATTTCAGTAAGGCATTTGATACCGTGCCACATGGGGAATTATTAGTTAAATTGGAGAAGATGGGGATCAATATGAACATCAAAAGGTGGATAAGGAATTGGTTAAAGGGGAGACTGCACCGGGTCCTACTGAAAGGCGAACTGTCAGGTTGGAGGGAGGTTACCAGTGGAGTTCCTCAGGGATCGGTTTTGGGACCAATCTTATTTAATCTTTTTATTACTGACCTTGGCACAAAAAGTGGGAGTGTGCTAATAAAGTTTGCAGATGATACAAAGCTGGGAGGTATTGCCAATTCGGAGAAGTATCGGGATATTATACAGGAGGATCTGGATGACCTTGTAAACTGGAGTAATAGTAATAGGATGAAATTTAATAGTGAGAAGTGTAAGGTTATGCATTTAGGGATTAATAACAAGAATTTTAGCTATAAGTTCGGGACGCATCAATTAGAAGTAACGGAAGAGGAGAAGGA
Source organism: Dermochelys coriacea (assembly GCF_009764565.3). Taxonomy (NCBI): domain Eukaryota; kingdom Metazoa; phylum Chordata; order Testudines; family Dermochelyidae; genus Dermochelys; species Dermochelys coriacea. The sequence goes on from NC_050068.2 coordinate 341,052,003, forward strand.
CCTTGGAGTATTGGTTGATCATAGGATGACTATGAGCTGCCAATGTGATATGGCTGTGAAAAAAGCTAATGCGGTTTTGGGATGCATCAGGAGAGGCATTTCCAGTAGGGATAAGGAGGTTTTAGTACCGTTATACAAGGCACTGGTGAGACCTCACCTAGAATACTGTGTGCAGTTCTGGTCTCCCATGTTTAAAAAGGATGAATTCAAACTGGAGCAGGTACAGAGAAGGGCTACTAGGATGATCTGAGGAATGGAAAACTTGTCTTATGAAAGGAGACTTAAGGAGCTTGGCTTGTTTAGCCTAACTAAAAGAAGGTTGAGGGGAGATATGATTGCTCTCTATAAATATATCAGAGGGATAAATACAGGAGAGGGAGAGGAATTATTTCAGCTCAGCACCAATGTGGACACAAGAACAAATGGGTATAAACTGGCCACCAGGAAGTTTAGACTTGAAATCAGACGAAGGTTTTTAACCATCAGAGGAGTGAAGTTTTGGAATAGCCTTCCAAGGGAAGCAGTGGGGGCAAAAGATCTATCTGGCTTTAAGATTCTACTCGATAAGTTTATGGAGGAGATGGTATGATGGGATAATGGGATTTGGTAAGTAATTGATCTTTAAATATTCAGGGTAAATAGGCCAAATCCCCTGAGATGGGATATTAGATGGATGGGATCTGAGTTACTATAGAAAATTCTTTCCTGGGTATCTGGCTGGTGAATCTTGCCCATATGCTCAGGGTTTAGCTGATTGCCATATTTGGGGTCAGGAAGGAATTTTCCTCCAGGGCAGATTGGAGAGGCCCTGGAGGTTTTTCGCCTTCCTCTGTAGCATGGGGCATGGTTGACTTGAGGGAGGCTTCTCTGCTCCTTGAAGTCTTTGAACCATGATTTAAGGACTTCAATAGCTCAGACATGGGTGAGGTTTTTCATAGGAGTGGGTGGGTGAGATTCTGTGGCCTGCGCTGTGCAGGAGGTCGGACTAGATGATCAGAATGGTCCCTTCTGACCTTAGTATCTATGAATCTATGAATCTAAGTGGATTACCTACATCAACTGGAAAAAATCCCTTCTGTCATTGTAGCTGATATAGTGTAGACATACACCAGGATTCACTAGGGGCCATAGCAGTCCCTGGTATAAATTAGAGCAGCTCCCAGCTGCTCTAAATTATGGCAGTGCTTCCTGGTCTATCTATGGGCTGCAGTGCAGCCCAGAATCTCCACATTGATATGCACTACAAGCACACACACCCTATGTCAGGGCTTGCAAGGGGGTCACTGTATGGCTGCTTATGGAGGTGCTATGCTATGCATGCACTGGGGGAATTCTCCTGTAGCCCTTTACAGTACCTTTAAAGCCTCAGTATGCTGCTAGACATACTGGGGCCAGAACATGGGATAGAGTCTGTCTGCTATATCTAGCTTCCTGTGCCTTTCTTGATCCTTCTAAAATTTCAGCTGAACTCCCACAAAAATTGTATTCCCACTTTATTAGACAGCAAAACATCCTGAAGAAAGGTATGTCAAACCGCGTGCTGTCAACACTCATATTTACAGTTGCAACTTTTAAATCACCCATAGTGACCCTTTCCTTTGTTGTTAGAAAAAGACTTCTGGATTTGATTTAAGATTAGAAAACCACTTACCATGAGGTAAAAAAAGCAACAGTCTTAAGAGCGTGCATCCTCAGCTAGAGAGGAACTGTAGATCTACAATAATTCATTTGAGTTTTGGTATAAACTAATTACATATTGTATATTGCTCATATCATATTTAATGAACTAGGAAGTGATTTTTTCACTATATTCCTTCAATTCAATTGATTTTAGACAATTCACTTTAGACAATGATTGGTTATTACAGCACGTAGGGTAGATTTAATTAAAGTTTTGGTCTTAACAATGAAAGTCATTAATCATTGTAAAGTATTGTACATAAAAAAGAAAACCACTCTCCATGAAATGATAGGTGCTAAATATGCCAGCTGTAAAAAGACATGTAATTTATGCCTAAACTTTGATCCATCTACTGAATATCTTCTGGATTATAAAATATTGAATTAAAGATAAAATCTATCAGTCCATGACTAAGAGCTTTTGGAAACAAAAGAATCAATAATTTAGTGGGACTGGCAACAGTTGGGACTGCTTTGCTGCAATGAAAAATGCATCAGGAGATGGAGGCTGCATAGCATGCACGGAGCCAGATGCAAAGTTTGAGCCAAGAAATATAGCACACTTTCTTTTGCTTTCCAACTTGTGTATCTTCAGGAACATAGTGATCCAAGAAGCTGAGATACTATGTGGATGCACTAAACTGGGTAGACTAGACTCTCATGAAGAATGGTAGTGGAACAAGGAGGTGCAGAAATCAGTAAGAAATAAGAGAAAAGCCAGAAAGATGATGGAAAAACTCTGGAAGAAATGGTTGTGGCCTACCCTCCAAGTGAGCAGCCAAAGCCAGCAGTCAGAAAGGTAAGAAACCTAACTATAGATGAGCTGTATAATGATTTGAACAATTGCTCTCAACTTGCCCCCCAAAAATATGGAATTACGTCAACAAGAGGCAAAAAGGAAGGAAGATAGAGTGAACATGACATTCATAAAGGAAGCAGGGGACAGACTGGTTTTAACAGGACACATTGTACATAACCAATGGTGAGAATACTATGAGGGGCTACTTAGTGAGGAGAACCCTTTGTATCCCATACTACCCTCAGGTGAACTGGTAATCATGGATGTAGATGAGCTGTCAGAGGCAGACATTAAGGCTGCACAGCTGAAGATGGCCCCTGGAAAAGCAGCAGATTCAGATGAAGTCACGGTGGAAATGACAAAAGCCTTGAGAGAAGTTGGTGTATGCTGGCTCATGGAAATCCTGCACACAGTTCAAAAAGAGAAGACTATCCCAAAAGACTGGAGGAAGGCCATACTGGTACTGATATACACGCACAAATTGAACATACAAGACTGTTCAAAGTTCCTGAGGAACTGTCCTACTGCATAAAACTGTGAGAGAATCAAAGTCACATTTGTCGAATAGTGGAGCCCATTTTAGGAAAGGAGTGGTTTGGTTTTAGAAAAGGAACGACGGATAGCATGTTCATCATTAGAATAAGTGGAAAGGAAGCTGGAGGAGAACGCTGAGCACAGATGGCTTTCCTTGATTTGGAAAAAGCATTCAGCAGAGGACCTCTCTGACTGCTGGTGCCTGTGTTACAATTCTTTGGGGTACCAGAGGACTTGTCCAGAGGATGGTGGGGTTTGCACGATGGTTCCATTACAAAGGTGTGGATGGTGTGACAGCTGGGCTTCACTGGAGATCAGCACTTAGTCCATTACTATTCGTAATTGTGATGGTCTTCATAAGTAAGCAAATCTAAATCAAAGATGGTACGATCCTGATCTGTGCAAATGATATTGCACTAATGCCACCTGAGAAGACTTGAAACCATTGAAATGAAAGTGTTTGAAGGAAGCAAGGGGATGACATTGCTGGACTATGTATGGAATGATGTCATCAGGAGTGACACCAAGATCTGGGCTATCAGAGAAAAGCTGCAAGAGAGGAGGCTGAGGTGGTATGGGCACATATGAAGGAGATCCTATTAGGAAGGCATTTGAGATTAGAGTTAATGGGCCGACAACAAAAGGATGACCAAGAAAACAGGTGACAGACTATGTATGGGAGGATGGAGAGGATATGGTGCAAACTTTGGACCAGCAAGCCTGGAAAAGACCTCAACTAGCTGGGGAAAAGGGGAAGTAGTAGGTTAGTGGGACTGCCAGAAAATGCAGTAAATACCCCTGATACTACAAAGCATGTATAGATGGAGCTTTTTAAGAAGGAGTGCATTGTTATTTCCATTTAATTAATATGAAAGCAAGGTACAGAAGATATTAAATGCCTTGCCCAGGATCACACAGCAGGTCAGTGATTAGGCCAGGAATAGAACCTAGATCACCTGACTGGTATTGGATCAAACTGGTACCAACATAATCCTATAGCTCTCAATGCAGTAGCAGTTAACTAAAAAATATCAAGCCCAATCTCCAGCTCATACTTAGTCAATCCCCTATTTATTGGACTAGACTGATGCTAGTGGGGGGCTGACCTGGGGAAGAAATGCACAATATAAACACGCTTACCAGAGCTTTGGAATTACTTTTTAGCTATAGTGGTAAAAGCTAATGCTCCAGGTCAGACTAGATGATTGTAACGGTCCTTTCTGACCTTAAAATTTATGAATCTTAATAAGGCTGTTGCACAAGCAATGAAAATTCAACTTCTTCAAGTGCCCGTGACCCAGTTTGAAATACTCAATCCTGCAAATATTTTACCAAACCAAAAGGATAAAGTCAGTATGGAATTGCAGAAAATACAAACAGGGAAGACCTATTAGGTCACCTAGTCCGTTCCTAAAGGTCATTATTGTAAACTTTCTAGAGTTTTGTCCAGTCTATTTTTAAATATCTTAAGGAATGAGGCTTCCTACCCCCATCTTGGGTAACTATTTTATAGACTATTAGATCTTAATTTTGCTCCTTTTAATTTCACTCCTTACTACTTGTACCACCCCCAGACAATCCTGTCTTGGCAGCATATTGCAAATATGTATAGATCGATATATCCACACATCTCCCACCCACAGAACAAATGTAGCTTTTTAACTTTGTCCTCATAAGTCAAACTCTCCAGGAACAATGTGCTACTCTTCTCTTCATTCCTGGTAGCTTGTCAATATCTTTCTAGTAATGAGATGTCTAGATTTAGACATAATATGCCAGGTGTGGTTGCACAGGGAGAAGTTGCTACCTCTCTTGTCCTGTGTCCTGATGCATCTGCATTTTGTGAGCATCCCCAAACTGACAATCTTTTTTGCTGATACTTCACTCTGTACACTCATGTCTAATCTGCTGTTTACTTTTACCCCAGTATAACTGCGTTTCAAATTTCTGCCTCCTACTGAGTACTAATTATTTTTCTCTAGCTGGATTATCTTGTAATTTTCCAAGTTGAATATAATTGTTTTACGTTCATGATCCTTTTCTGCCCAGGTCTTCTTGAATTATTTCATTGGTGATCATAACCTTTTCCAATTTAGTACCATCTGTGAATGTCATTAGTGTCCTATTTACTCCTTTCCTTTAGGCCAAAATGAAGATATTAAACAAGACCTGACCTGACACATATCCCTGTGATACTTGCTAGACACCTCCCAGTAACTCTCTACTTTGAAGTTTATATTACCCTTTGTTTAGGGTCCTTTAGAGAAAGTTTTCAAAGAAGGTGACAATGGAAAGATTTATTTCTAATCTCTATAGTAGGTGTCACAAACAATAGAAAGTAGAATCCCACAAGCCTATTTTTTTTTAAAAAAGTCAATGATAGTTTTTTTAGCATGCCACATTATCAAACCTAATTTTCTAATTGGAAAATCAATATAACCCAACTTCTGATCAAATTCTGAAAACAGTCTCCTTTAAAGACACCATTTGGCAAAAGTGTCAAGTTCTTATTTATTGATAAAGCCAGTAAATGTAGCTTTTTTTACAGCAATCTGGTAAATTCATGCTTTCCATATGTTTAATAGCTATTAGCCATTTACACTTTCCTGTTACAGAACTTCAGCTATGGAAGCACTTGGCATTTCTGCAACCATCAGGTAATTCATTTAGGGCTTGATCCTACTCTCATTTGATTCAATAGAAAAAACCTCACATCCACCTCAGTGGTGCAGTGTCAAGACCATACAGCACAATCCAAAGCCAAATGAGAGGACTCTTATTGACTTCAAAGGGCTTTGGATCAGGGCTATAAAGGAAACAACATTGGCTTATGGTGAAGACATGGCACTGCAAATCAAGAGATGATGTTCCATTCTATTCCAAATCCTGATACCAATTTAAAGTGCAACCTTCAGCAAGTCACTTAATCTCTCTCTGCCTCAGTTTCCTGAACTCCAAAATGGAGATCAGGATACTTACTAACTCAGGCATATTAATTCTGATTTGAAAATGTTTTGAGATCCTTGGGTGAAAGATGCTATAAAAGCATTACTCTTTCTTTGTCCTTACTGCTATTTATTTCTTTTTAAACAACTCAGATTTCTGAGAGAGATTACCTAGGTGAAGATGGTTTTTACTGTACTGTATGTTAACAGCAAGAGTCTGCTTAACATATGATACAGTAAAATGAGGGCTGCACTCAAGAGGTCTCATCATCCTCCCTATTTATCCTGTTTTTAAGTAAGTGAAAACACTTGCAACATTTTCCATTTTTAGATGCCTGATTTGCAAACACTTTTTGCCCTATTTCTAGAGCTGTGAATAACACTTCCTACTGAAGAGTTAAAGCATCTGAAGAGAAAACTTATCTAACATCATACAGGGCTAAATCCTAACTTCCCATCACAACTTAAAGTAGGTGGGCTTGGTGCATAGGTGTGGGGTATTGGGATGATGAGGAAGGAAATTTTCCCTTTCCTTTCTTCCCACACTTGAGCTCCATACGGGACAAAGGCTGATATAACTGTGTACGCCTATGGTCTCTACCCTTGGCTTTGTTGCTTCCTCCCTGCTAACCAAATCTAGCTGTACAAAATACATGGGGAACACCTGTATTGTTGCTATAACATACTGGAGGTATGTGCCCGATCCTGTGTATGGGCTTCCTTTACCCTACCAAACCCTTGCATATTGGAACCCCAGCAGTTCTGCTTCACTGGTGGTTCTCCCTGGACATAGGGGTGGAGTGTGGAGGAGGAGTTGCCCTACAGAGTATTGTATCATCTAGCACACCAAGGCGGGGAAGGCTTAATAGTCACCTTACATTTCCCTCTTTTTGCTTTTAAAAATTGAATTCATAGTGAATACATCAGATATTAGGATTTATACATCATCCAATAACTTTTTAAATGATTCTATTGTAGTTTATAGCATGTTGTGCATTTTTAGTGCAATACTGTACATAACATTGGGGCCAAATTCATTCCTGGTGGAATTCCAGTGTAGTCAGTGGCATTTCCTCAGAGATGGAATAGGCCACTGTATCAACAGAGCACTCTAGAGAGAAAGTACCATATCTTTTCTATCTTGTCTCCTCTTTGCCTTGTTGAAATGCTAAGCTAATTGCTTCTACAGTATTATGCAAAACCTTGTTTGTCAATCTATTCAAAAAATCAGGAAACATTCCAGAAACCCAGGAGGAAGTTCATACCAGCTTTAGGTAATCTGCAGAAAATCCAGCCTACATGAGTCTCCTGTCACTGCTGCTCCTTTCATCTATTCTTTATAAGGAATCCATTGAACTTTAATTAATATGAAAAATTCAGGTTTTCATCTGATTTAAATGTGACTGACATCATGCTGCTACTAAAAATGGAACAAAAGTGTGTTGAAAACAATGCTGGATTTGAGAGGGATTCTGAGAGCCCACAGAAAGCATAATCTTCCAGGTCAGTAATACTGCATAACAAATAAGCAGGGGAGTGCCAGGAGCTCATTGATATAGATGTCTGATGAGGATAAGGGTGACACATGCGCAGCATCTACACATTTCTTCAGACTGGATGGCTCTTAGGTTGGGAAAGAGACGTTCACTTTATATCAGCTGGTTCAAATCCAGCCCAGGCAGGAAGAGTGAAAGTTGCTGCTAGATAGTGGCCGACTCAGAGCTTGAGCCTGACACCATCACTGTAGTATCTAAGAACCTTCCATGTCATGTCAATAGAATAGCAAAATCCCTAGTGGATTTTATGTAGGATTAAATCCATACAGAGCTGGTGGTCTGCATCCAAGGGTATGGAAAATAATTTAATAGAAAGTAACTTTTCTACAGGATTTCTGAACTATCCTATTGAATTTAAAAGCATTATGGACAAAAACCCATTGAAGTCAGTGGAAAGACTCCTGTGGGCTTGAGTGGAATTAGGATGAGGCCTCTACACCTAAAGAATTCTGCTTTGAAGCTCAACACAAAAAAAAACAAACAAAAAAAAACCTGGTAAAAATGTAAAAAAAAAAGAAACCCTATAGAATTTAAAAGTAAAAGTTATTTCTGTAGACAACTATTGGTTTCATTCCTATGAAATGATATGGGTCTTTTCCTTAAGGGCAAATGCTGTGATTGCAGGAGTCTAAAGTTAGTAGATTAAATCTATATTTAGGCTCCTAAATAATTGTCTGACTTTCAGACTTTTTGAACATTTGCCAGTTTCCATCAGCTGATAATTTAGCCCAGAATAAAGTAGAAATCTGCTCTCAACACATAAGCATCAATAGCAAGTCTGTGTTCTAATAAGAGGTCACCTCACTCTACTACATTCAAATGGTCCACTTTACAGTTGCCTTAATTCTTTACTCACAAACGTAAAGACATTTTAGCAGTCTTTATACTAGCATATTTAAAGCTCTTCTAATAAAGAGAGCTAAACCATGATCTAAATCTTAAGACTGGCTATTAATATTTTCTAGGCAAATCTCATTATTTCACTATGATCTCAGAATATTCTGAAGTAATTTATGACATATATAGAGTGCTTACCTACAGCCATAGTGTTTCAGACCTGGCTAGAGCCCCCTCCCAGAGCTCCAAAAATGTAAAGATAGGGGAAAATGTACTAACACTTACTGACCTCTCATTCTTCACACTTTTTTTATTTCAGTTTTAGCACTAAAGCTGACAGGAAGCCTTTTATAATAAGTGAGAACAGCCAATGTCAGAACAGAAAATGATAAAACCAAACATTCTACTAACACACCACACTATGAGAACTTGAAGAACTCTGATGTACCCTGGAATTGAATCTGTACTGCACATTTATGGGAAATTTTCAAAAGTGCTGTTGTATTAATTTAAATGGAATATATTAGCCAAAGGTGTTAACATAACCCAGTCACTATCCCACATTAGAGACCTGAAAACAAGGTTTGGGGTTTGGGAGAGAGACACCTCAGCCTCTGTAGTACCATGGCAAACACATCATTAAGAATCCTTTTAACCTTTTATTAAAGAAGGGGAAATAGTTAAAACACTTGAAATGTAGAGTATTAAGTAAGGCTTTCATTTTAATACTATTTCTTGTTCCTCTTTCCTTTAGCTAGAGAGAGCGCTTCAGAAGGAGAAACCCCATTGCATGATAGTCTCACTTAGATGGTATTAAAGATGGTAATAACTGTCCTTTTGGGGGGGGGATAGGCTGGAGCTGTTGCTGCTGGTGTCAAAATCTGATCCCATTTCATTATTGGTGGTGTGTGGGATACATCTGGTAGGGGTGGCAATGTCCTCTGGATCCCCTTCTCTGGCCTGATCTGGTCAGGCCAGCTAGATTTGGCTGAAGAAGGTCTGGGACCCAGGAGACAGTTGTGGCGAGAGGGTGAGTTGTCAGCCATGATGGTGACACTTGCTCCAGTAGACTGTGTCTGTTCTTCCATATTTTTCCCCCTAAGTCTCTTTCTTTAAGGCCCCCAAAAGGGAGTGAGGGGTCAAATAGCCCATCCCTTTTCTATTTTGTCCACCAATTAGGTTAATTGATTTCCACATCCACATTTTCCTGTTTACCAGGCATGATCTTAACATAGTCCTTGAGTTATATTAGTAGGCCTTTTTCTTTAGACTAATTCAGTTTCTGTCTTATTCATACTTTGTCCCATCAACAGTTGTTATTCCAGGTTACTGTGACATCTTATGAACTTTCACTTTGTTGAGCCCCCAGGTAGAGTAAATCAGTAGGCGTGATTATCACAACAGTGCTCCGTGTTACCCTAACGGCTCCCACTCAAATGTATGGTAAAGCAGCCACTCACTTCAGGGGGAATAGAGTTAGACTAATGCTTTTGAAAATCCCACTCCTAATAAGCAGAATATAAAAACAGTATTCATCCAGAAACATATTCCCATTACAGGACACAAAGAAAGGGCAAATTCAAGTCTTGATCCTTCAATGAGCAATGTATGGGCACATGTTCAGATCCCAAAATGTGTGGGCGGAGGGGCAGGGGGCAGCTTCCATGCCTTACCCTGTGCCACATGGCTCAGCCCATCAGTTGTGGCAGCCTGGAATCAGTAGCAGATCAATTAACATTTATATTGTATATGTTACATGTCAGCAGGAGTGTTTGTTGCAAGCAAGACACAAAAAGTAATTCTTCAACTCTACTCAGCATTGATAAGGCTTCTACAGTACTGTGTGTCCAGTTCTGGGTATCACACTTCAGGAAAGATGTGGACAATTTGGAGAAAGTCCAGAGGAGAACAAAAAGAAATCATTAAAGTTCTAGAAACCATGACCTATGATGAAAGATTTAAAATAATCTTAGTCTGGAGAAGAGAAGACTGCAGGGGGACATGATAGCAGTCTTCAAGTATGTAAAAGCTTGTTATAAAGAGAAGAGTGATAAACTGTTCTCCTTAACCACTGAGGATAGGACAAGTAGTAATGTGTTTAAATTGCAGCAAGGGAGAGTTAGGTAAGACTTTAGGGAAAAAACTTTTTAACTGTAAGGTAGTTAAGCACTGGAACACATTACCTAGGGAGGCTGTGGAATCTCTGTCAGTGAAGGCTTTTAAGAACAGGTTAGACAAACCTGTCAGGGATGATCTAGATAATACTTAATCCTCCTAAATGTAGGGGACTGAACTAGATAACCTATTAAGGTCCCTTCCAGTCCTACATTTCTATGATTTTGTGTGGCATTTTACATACAATTTATGTATGTAGACCTCATTGACTTCTGTAGTTTTCCCACTAAACCCCCTAACCATGCCCCCAAAGTCCGTTCCCCCCCCTCAAAAAAACAGTAAGACGTCCTATTCTCTCCAACAAAAACAAACGTGAAGATAGGCAGTCATATGTACATAAATAAATAAGGAATACAGCAGACTGGAGTTTTTCCACAGAAATTTTTTCCCTGCCAAGAAATTGGCAATTTAAAAATGGAAATCAAGTAAAACTTTTCACTGAAAAGTGCATGTCCCTAGCCTCTGTTTGGCAGAAGCTGGGAATGGGCGACAGGGGATGGATCACGTGAAGATTACCTGTTCTGTTCATTCCCTTTGGGGCACCTGACACTGGCCACTGTCAGAAGACAGGATACTAGGCTAGATGAACCTTTGGTCTGACCCACTATGGCCATTCTTATGAAATTTAGTTTTTAATATTTTTTAATGGGAAATTTTTTGTTTTAGGAACCAAAATGAAAGTTTGATTAAAATTAAATGAAAAAAATTTGAATCAAGACAAATTTTGCAAAATTTTTAAAAAATTTTTCTACAAGAGATTTTTTCCAAGTCAACTCTAGTTACAAGTATTCTGGAAAAGTGAATCAGATAACATAGTTTTAAAAAGTACACGCACACACACTAAGGCCAAATTTTACTTTCAGCTACACTGTTGCAAATGCAAATTAATTCTCAAAGTAAATGGAGCTCCTCTGGATTTATTCTGGAATCAATTAGGTCAGATTGTGACTCCAAAACTTACTTTCCTCAGTTTCATTCCTAAACTTCCCATAAATCCTCCCCAAAAATAAGATGTGGCATATGAAATTTTAGTGAGACCAATTTGTTTTTTGGGGAAGTTAAGGTCCATAATAAATATTCACTGCTGCTGGCTATTACAGAGGCAAGTCCTGTAACTTATGTCTCAAATATTAGAATTTTATTATTAAGAATTACATTTGCAAATAAGTTGGAATAAGATATGAAATAATTTTACATATTATGTCTGACTGAATGTCCATTGAATCAATGAGTCTTTCCATTGATTTCAAATAGGTCCTATTTTTAAAAAAACTGGCTTCCCATTTTGGAACCATAAACTACTGAGGCCTCAATTATTCAAGTTTAATTGCAGGTGGAGATTTAGAACTAATTCACTTGCAGCTATTAGGTAATTGGACATCTAGTTGCAATACATTGTACCTTCTATAATTTACAGGTTAGAAATGAGACCCCTGTTTTCAAAATCAGTTTAATGTAACTCTTCAGCTTTCAGGGCATTATTTAAATTATGTCTGAGGGACAGGAGATGTGTACCTGAGTCCTTAGAGCATCATACACATTGAAAATAGCCAGTCAGGCTTCATTCATTTCCCTACTTCCCCTGAACCACCTCTTACGTCCTTGGTCCATGAGTGTCTAGAGAAGTATGGTAGAGAAGAGGTTATAGAGGCTGCAAATCTTCACAGAGAAGTGTATGGAGTGTTTGCCATAGCCTGTGGGGAGGGATAATAGGCAGGAGTCAAATGTGTCTGAGTTAGGGTCAGTGGACAAAGGGAGGCCACTTATAGATGGAGACTAACCTGGGTAGAAGCCCCTGAAAATTTTAGAGCCAGTCCTGTATGGCCTAGCAATCAAACACACAGCGGGCAGTCCAATAGCTCCTCCAGATATTTTATCCAGAAAAAGGAACAACGGAAACAATATAAAATATTTGGCATTAAAGATCATTGTTATTTTTATCACATTAGCTCTTACAGGCTCCATTTTACTAGACACAGTGGTAACAGAATTTTAATCTATATAGATAAGACAGAGTGGAAAAGGGAAAACAGGCACAGAGGTCACCCAGCAGGACAGAGGCAGAGGTAGGATTCGCAAAAAGAAAAGGAGTACTTGTGGCACCTTAGAGACTAACAAATTTATTAGAGCATAGAGGTAGGATTAAAATCCATATGTACTAGTTTCCAGCCCACTGTCCTATCCACTAGGACTTGTTACTTCCCCTAAGTAGGGGTGGGCAACCTGAGCCTGAGAAGGAGCCAGAATTTATCAATGTACATTGCCAAAGAGCCACAGTAATACATCAGCAGCCCCCCATCAGCTCCCCGCCCCACGCGCCTCCCACCTGCTGGCAGCCCACAACAATCAGCGCCTACTCCCCGCTCCCACTGCAATCAGCTGTTTCACTTGCGCAAGAGTCTATGGTGGGGGAGGAGGAGCGAGGGCATGGCAGGCTCAGGGGAAGGAGCAGAAGCCTTGGCGGAAGGGGTGGAGTGAGGGCAGGGCTTGGGGCAGAGCAGGGGGTTGAGCAGTGAGCACCCCGCAGTACACTGGAAAGTTGGCATCTATAGCTCCAGCCCCGGAATCCGTGACTAGGTAAGGATCCGCATATTAACCTCCTAAGAGCCGCATGCGGCTCCGAAGCCACGGGTTGACCACCTCTGCCCTAAGGTTTTAGAAATGTGTATCTAGACCAGCATAGGACTAGAATATAGTCTACCCTACAGAGCTCTTTGATTGTTTCTCTTGTCTGATAACCATGCCAACATAATTCTCAAGCAATGATGGATGCACATGCATAAAGTGTTTTGTGGCTTTATTTAACTACTCTTACCATGATTCCTGAAAACATATTAGGGTTACAGCAAAAAGAAAAGATTGTGGTCTTTGACAAGGGGACTAAAGAAGTGGGGAGGGGGGGAAGCAAGCTTTGAGGGCATAAAACTGAACAAAATCAACTGAAGCAGGTGGTTGCAGCTAAGTGGAACCCTTTGTACTGCATAAACTCAAGCATTTGATGGAACAGTAGAAAGCTTTACAGTACTGTAGCACTAAGGCATGCTTCAGAGAAAAAGCAAACATGATACTGACTAGGTCACATCTAAAATCTGGGAGCCAGGTTATCCTTCTATGCCTATGTTTGAGTTGGGCACTCTGTCAGAGCCTTTTCTCATGGCATTTCAGGCTTTCTAGAACTGGGGTGGGCAAACTATGGCCCAAGGGCCAGATCCAGTCCACCAGCCCTTTTAAGCTGGTCCTCGAGCTCCTGCTTGGGAGTGGGGTTTGGGGCTTGCCCTGCTCTGGCACTCCATCCGGGGAGCAGGGTTGGGGGCTGCTCCATGCCGCTCCTGGAAGCAGCCACATGCCCCTACTACAGCTCCTATGTGCTCCAATGGCCCCATTCCAATGGCTCCCTCCAGCTCTCCAATCGGAGCTGCAGGGACGGTGCCTGTGGACGGATAGCATGTAGAGCCGCCTTGCTGAGCCTCCACGTAGGAGCTGGAGAAGGGTCATGCCGCTGCTTCTGGGAGCCACTTGAGGTAAGTGCCGCTCGGACCCTGCACCCCTGAGCTTCTCCCCTTGCTCCAACCCCCTGTCCTGGCCCTGATCCCCCTCCTGCCCTCCGAATCCCTCGATTCCAACCTGGAGCACCCTCCTGCACCCCAAACCCCTCATCCCCAGCCCCACCCCAGAGCCCACATCCCCAGCTGGAGCCCTCTCCCCCCCACACCCCTGCCCCAGCCCAGAGCCCCCTCCCGCACCCTGAACTCCTCATTTCTGGCAGGATCCTGGAGCCCGCACCCCCAACCAGCACCCTCACCCCCTCCCACACCCCAACCCCAATTTTGTGAGCATTCTATTCCCAGATGTGGCTCTTGGGCCAAAAGGTTTGCCTACCCCTGGTCTAGAAGCTAGGACTACAAGCTCTCTCCCCCTCCATTCCATAATTATAACCACTTATGGTCTACTTAAGCTTCTGTTGCTCTGCTAGTGAATCCAGACTCTCCTCATTCACTGTAGTACCTGAAGAGTTAAAATGTTTGCCTGCTCTCAGGCCACTCCAACAACAGAGATGCTTTGTTACTGGTTGCGATTTTTGCCTCTTATCATAGTCTTTAATTCTGAGCTTTGTGATACAGGCTAAAAGATGTTTGCTGCCATTCAGCTATACAGACATACTGTACATGACTATCTGCAGCAATGTACTATTGCACTCCATCAAGCTGTGTGTAGAGCAACATTTCTATTCATTTTGATTCAGCATGTGCTGAGACACCGAATGGCACATTTACACTTAAAAGGACACATTAATAAATAATCATTTTACAGACTCATTTATTGTAACTTGTTTAATGTGGATTTCAAAGCACCTGCCAGGATTTTCAAGAGTAATGGTGATTGTTTTATGGGTGTCTCAATTGTTGTATGTCCAACTCGAGACACCTTTAAAAGGGCCTGATTTATAGAGAGATTGCTGAGCATCCATTCTCTGTAAACTTCTTGTCAGTATCACAAGTTGAGCACCCAACAACTGAGGCTCAGTTTATATTTGAAATCTCTTTTCACCTATCCTAAGCTCTAGGTGCCCTTGACAATTACTTAAAAATACAACCAAGCAAAGACAACTAGTGGCAGCCTTACCCATATCCTGCAACAACTAACTGAACCCTAGACAATGACAGTAAAGAGGAAAAATACCCCAGCATATTACATCTTACTGCTCTAACAACCTTCCCTAACCGGAAAACCCCCATATAAAGATGAGCCTGGCAACATGCCTTGAAATTTAACAAATTCAGGCTATTCCGATCAAAGGAGCGTCTCAGAGATGAGTTGTCTCTGGGAAAATACCCTGCCAGTCACTTGCTCTCACTCCTAGTGAAGGAAATCCAGTTTGAGCACTCTTCTGATCTCTCATGTGGCAGTGTAGCACCTGGGACTAGACATTACAAATCAAGTCCAGCATCACACATTAAGTCCAGATTCTTTCAGCCAATCCCTGAAACAAAAGCCTGTATAAGTAAATAGGACTTGAGTGTGACCTAGAACAGTGCTACTCAAAGTGGTGGTCCATGGACTGGTGCCGGTTCACTAGCCATCAGCTGCCGGTCTGCACGCACATTGGAAAAAAAATTGCCAGTCCCCAACATCAGATAGCTTAAGAAGCACTGCCCTGAAGGCCAGTTCTTCAGTTAGTGTAAGTGTACCTAGCTGCATTCACTTCAGTAGAGCTATGCCAGCTTGCATCTGATGAGGATCTGTCCCCAAAAGTCAACAAACTTGAGGTCCGTTGGACCAGAAAAGGGAAGGCATTCGAGATTAAAGGGATACTCACTGAAAATGCCCTACCATCAATCCTGTCCCATTTAAATCTAGAGAATCTTAGCTCAAGCACGCAACCTGATCTCAGGTTAAAACCCAACAAAAGAGGAAGCATAGAGCAGGTAGCCAGAACCCAAACCAGGAAATGACTTGTCCTGACAGGGAAAACTAACAACTTGAATTGTACCCAGAAATGAACTGGAAGCCACTGCAAACTCTAGAGCAGGGAGTACAATATGATTCCTGCATGGAAAACTAAAGGGAGCAACCAGCAGCACTCTGCAGTAGCTGGAGGTATGCAAGGCAATCCAATATTACAGTGATTAGTGGACTTGGAGCCAGAGGGCCCATGTTCCCTGGAGGGACTCTTATTGAGGGGACATCAGAAAAAACAGGGAAGGGAATTAGTTAGGCTGGAAGCAACTCAGCCACATGGACCAAGTAGTGCACAGGGTTTAGCTGTATTCAGCTTTGCTCTTTGCTAATGAAACATGATGGTAGCAGCAGGGCTGTGAGTTCTCTAAAGTGCAGCTGGCGGGCGTGAGACATGGAACTCAGTCTGAAGCTCCTGGAACCCTGGATCTTGCAGACACAAACTTAGCCCAGCGATAGACCCGGTGGAAGGAGAAGTTTGAACTGTACAGAGACCTGATCATGCAGGAGGACAGCCACAACAGCAGGAAAGTAAAACTGTTATTTGACCTTAGTGGGGAACAAGGCAGAGGGGCCTCAACTCACCATTGCCTGAAACTTTAGAGCAGTCCAAGGAGACCTGTTGCTCCCCAAAGCAGAACAAAACTGTGGAGCAAAATCGGTTTTTCACTGGCGACAAAGCTGAAGGTGAGGGAATGGCCATCTATGTTACTGCCTAATGCACACTTGCTGCTACATGCAATTTGGCGACTTGACAGACTCCCTAATTTGGGATAAGATTGTCCCTAGAGTGTGAGATCAACACCTGCAGGAGGAGCTGCTCTGGGAAGGCAATCTCATTTTAGCAGATGATTAGAGACGAGAAGTGCAACAGCAGGCTCAAGAGACAGGATGAGAGTGTAGGAGGCACAAGAACCCTGAAGTTCATGCAGTGAGACAACAGCAGAGGCAAGCAGATAGCCAGGGGTCTATACCCACAGTGAGATGAATTTTCCCTGTGAGACAGCATAAGCAGGTAAAGGAGAAGTTCCATGCACTAGGACAACATTGTTAGGGATGTGGCAAGATAAACTATTTTAGCAGTGTGTGCAAGAGCAGAAGAAGGTCTCAAAGATTTAAGCAGACTGTACCAAAGGGGATGGCATATCAGACAGCAGTAATGACATTGTGACACTTTTGAGTCACAGAGCATATCAGGTTCAGGTTGTTGGGACAGGAAAGCAACAAGGAGCAATACCAACCCAACAATGTTATTAGGGAAACGCCCTGTGCAGTGTCAGCTGAATAGTGGATCTCCTGCAATGTGCTTCCTTGGATTGAGCTGGACTCAATGGTATCAACTGAAGTTTGTGGTGGTGATGGTAAACACACACACACCCCTTGGTGAACACAGCCACACAAGCTATGGATCGGATGAGGGTGTAGCATCAAAATTTCATAACTGCAGTGCAAGAAGCAAAAAGGGAAATCCTATGAACAATGGAGACAATTTTAAAAGTAAGGAGATATTTTCAAAGGTGTCTCAAAGGAAAGCTGTGACTGGAAGTAGACCCTACAATGGAAACAGCTTATTACAGAGGAAGATTCCTGTGGTACTACATAGTCCAGTAAGAAAGGAGCTCGAAAGTCTACACAACACTGGTATCAGAGTGCCCGTAGAGGCCAGTACAATCTGTCAAAATCAACATGGTGGTAAGAAAACCATCAAGCAAATTACACATCCGCATAGACTCAAAGCCACTAAAACAGGCACTGAAAAGATGCCACTATCCACTGCCCACAATTGATGACATCTTGCCGGAACTTTCCAAAGTCAGAATCTTTATGGTCTGATGTGAGGAATGGGTTTTGGCACTTAAACCTGGATTAAATTGTCCAGCATATGATGATCTGTGCAACACCATTTGGGTGCTACAGATGTGTGTGTGCCAATGTGCATAAGCCCAGCACCAGAGGGTTCTAATGAAGACTCATCCCAACACTGGACTATCTGCCTGAGGAGAACTGTTTTACTCTCCCACCATGATTGAAATAATCATCTACCTTTTGCCCTCCCCTTGTCCTCCATTATCATCCAATCTCCATTTATCTCTCAGCTCACAGGTATTCTCATTGATGGTGAAGTGAACAGTCATACAGAAGCTGAACAAGATGACAAGCTACAAGCTTTTCTACACCAACACAAGAACATAAAAACCTAGAAAAACTGTAACTCAAACAATGTGAGATAACACACATTGGACTGCGGTTCACAGCAGAAGGACTGAAAGCAGATTCCAACAAGATCAAGTCAGTCAGACACGCCAGCTCCAGTGACTTTGAAAGGGGTACTTCATAGGAATGATAAATTTTCTGTCCAAGTTCTGTCCATACCTTGCTGAAGTAGCATACATCCTCATACATCCATTCACAAGGCAAGATGCTGAGTAGGACTGGGCAGGTCCCCAACAGCAAGCATTTGACACGCTGAAACAAATTAGATGCCGCTGCCCTGAAGCACTACCACCCAGAAGAGCCACTGACACTCCAGTATGATGCATCAGAGAAATAATTAGGCATCACTTTTTTACGGGAGCAGCCAGTTGCTTATGCCAGCAGACATCTGTCAAACTGAACCAGAGTACATCGATATGGAAAGGGAGTTTCTGGCCATGGTATTTGGAGTGGTGCGATTCCATCAGTACACTTATGGCCAATCAGTAATAGTGCAATCAGATCACAAGCCCCTGAAGACAATGGCAAAGCCCCTTCTTAGTGCTCCAAAGAGATTGCAGTACATGTTGATGCACCACCAGGTAGAGATCAGCTACTGTCCAGGGCGACTATTGATACTAGCTGACATCCTGAGCAGGACATATATACCCAGCATCCGCAAGTTAGAGAAGGGAATCAGGATGCTGAATCTATTAACATGCTACACTATCTCCCAGTTTCAATAGTGAAGTTGATGGAAATCAAAGAGGGTATGGAAAAGACCATCCAACTACAGGCAGTCAAGAGAGTGATACTAGGAGGTTGGCCAGAAGACTAAAGCCAATTACAGTAGAAGCAGAAACATTTTCAAATGAAAGATGAGCTGAGAGTGCAGGATGGAATCATATTTCGAGGCCACAGGGCTGTGGCCCCTACCTCATACTGTATGGAAGCTGTGCAAAAATATATATGCCTCTTACCTGGGGTTTGACACCTGTCTTAGATGGGTTCAAGAGTGTTTAACTGGTCATGAATGAGTACATAACTCTGTTCCTTGATAGAGGATTTGACACATGCTGGTCATGTGATAACAGCCAGCAGAAAGAGACTTACCACATGAGCTGCCCACCCAACTATGAGAAAAGATGGGAGTGGACATATTTACCTTTTAAGGAAAAGCAATACTTGATCACAGAGGACTACTATTCAAACTTTTGGGAGGTCAAAGCTCTACCTGATACAAGAAGCAAGTCAGTGATTGGAAAACTAAAGATCCACCTTGGAAGAGATGGCATTCTGGACTCTGTAGTCACCAAAAACAGTCCCTAAATGGTGTGACAGGGCAAGGCCAGATGGCTATGGAAGAGTAGTGGGACATAGATATATTAGCTCCAGGCTAAACAAATCCCTGGTACCAGGATAAGTGAAATGGCAGCTGCTCCAGGTCAATTAAGACACCTGGGGCCAATTAAGAACTTTCCAGAAGGCAGGGAGAAGGCTAGGTTAATTGGGACACCTGAAGCCTATCAGGGGCTGGCTGAAACTAGTTAGTCCCAGTTAGTCAGGTGGGGGTGCATGTCAGGAGCTGTGGGAAGAAGTTGCGTGGTTGGAGAGGCTGAGTAGTACACACCATATCAGGCACAAGGAAGGAGGCCCCGAGTAAGGGTGAAGTGGAGCTTGAGGAAGTGAGGGCTGCTGTGGGGGAAGTAGCCCAGGGAATTGTACATGTCATGTTTCTAAAAGGTCAGCTACCATAGCTGATACTATTAGAGTCCCTGGGCTGGAGCCCGGAGTAGAGGGTAGGCCCGGGCTCCCCCCCACACACCTTTGCTCCCTGCTTAATCACTGAGACTGGGAGACAACAGAGACTGTGCAAGGAAGGATAACTTCTCTTCACCTCCCTCACTGGCTTATGATGAAAATGGCTCAGTAGACTGTGACTCTTGTCTCTAGAGAAAGAAGGGTTATGTGGAGGGTCACAGTGAGCCTCTGAGGCTAGCGAAATCCGCCAGGAAACGTGGGACCCACAGAGGCAAAGACAGAGCTTTGTCACAGTGGTTATCATTTTTGGTAGACAAGAATACTCATCACTGGGTGCCATAGCAGTCCAGCACAGGCACTTATGGGATGAAGGACCAAAGCCCTCCTACCAATGAGGGATACCTGTTGCAGCCAGAAGGCCAGAGACACTGCTGAGAGGAGATTAGTGACTGCCAACCAGAGAAAGCAGAATGCGACAAGTTGGCTGGGGACCCACTGGCCCTGGAGACAGGCACTCTTGTGAGGATGCTGCCATTAGAGAGACACCTGAAGGCATGGACTAAAGGAGTAGTGAGGGGTGCAATGGCACATTGGTTGTATGAGGTGGCCATGCAAGAGGGACAAGTGATTTGAAGGAACAGGAGACACTTATGAGCCAGCAGACACAACACCCAGATACCACCTTCAGAGATTATCACAGAATGGAGAGACAAAGAACCATGCAGAGACCAATCCTCGCCCTCCTCCCCAGGAAGGGAGAAGATTCCTTAGAGATATAGTTTGCTAGACTTGGAACAGGTGACAGGGAGACAGAGAGATCATTCCCAATGTGGCCACCTGTTAAGGAGACTGAACAATTCAGGCTATTTAAGCAACTGAGTCTGATAAAGACAAGACCCCAACTTAGCTATGTACTAGCAACCTCTGGTCAAAGACACATGGGATAGGATCTGGGCATCAACTGTTTTTAATGTTAAAGTGTTTGTAAAATATGGAGGATGTAGAATGATCCATGGAGCTGAGTCAGTGGGCCCATGTTCCCTGAAAGACTTATTTAGGGGACACCAGAAAAAATGGGGACTGTATGGAGGTAGGTTGGAAGCAACTTGGCCAAATGGACAGACCAGTGCACAGGGTGTAAAGTTCCCCTTTGCTAATGAAACCATCAGTACCATATAAATACCAAAGGTAACTATATATGGATGTTCAGATGAGGCAAAAGTAGAGCACATTTTAGTAACCCAGAATGAAGTGACCAACGACATGTAAAAGAGTAAAAAAGTCCAAACCCAAGAGGAAAGATCAATGTCCCTCACTACTGCTACAATGATCATCATGGAAAAGTCAGTGCTTGCCAAGAGTAACCTCAATGTGATATCTGAGATTACCACAATTCTTCCTTTACTTAGAATAGGAGATACCTATGACAAATATGGGGCCAGATCTTTGTACATTAGCATAACTTCAATTACTTTGATGAAGTTCCACCAAGTTACTTCAGAGTATCTTGATCATTGACTGTGGGCCTCTACTGTACTTCATGTTCTCAGAGCAGTGGAGGATTCAAGAAGCCCCCCAGACTGTTGAAAGTTGGACAGGCTCCATCTACCAAGGGGGTAGATTTAAACACCTTCTCCTTTTGGATGTTTTCACTAGCCAATCAGTATCATTTATGAGAAAAGTTATGGAATCATGTAATTAAAGACAGAGCTAAACTCTGTTTGTGTAAGTTGGTGCTGCTTCATTAGTCTCAGAGCTATGCCACTATACACCCACAGAAAATGTGTCCTGGAATCACAATGCATACACTCTGTAACAGAGGCTCATTGGTGGTTCACCACTCTGTCTCGGCAGCTCTGGTCAGACCTGACATACATCACATAATGATTTGCGAGACCAATCTGTTACCGGTTTGTATATGATAGTTCACATGACACATTTTTAGATACAGATGATGACCAGTGTATTAGTGTAGTGAGTAGCTATGGTAAGCCCACAATGGACTTTATAGATATGTGCTGCAAATACATTCTTAAAAAGTGTATTTGGCAAGCAGTGCTTAAGCCATACCTGTTTCAGACAGAGCAATGTGAATGGGTCTCCAGTGTAAGTTAGGCAAGATGTGACCAAAGCACAAAGCAAAGCACATTTACATGAAAGGTAAACAAAACCATCAGGAGAGCAGTGGGGAAAGATGAACACTTAATCTCGACAGGGGAGGGGGAGAATGCACCCCCAGGAAACCTTACTGCCTCTGGAAGGATCAATGAACTTTGGGAAGACCTCATAGCATCTAAAGTCCAGCGGAAGACAAGCATTGGCTGGGCTTCCTTTTCAAAGAATACATTTCTAAGGTTTACTGGGCTGCAAAAAGAAAGGGGAGCAAACCCCATAGTTATTCATTACTGGACAGATACAAGAGGCCAAAGCTCTTGTACATCTGAGAGAACTGGATCCTACAACCAACAGGGTCGAAGTCTCTGGGAATGGAGTATAGGTGAGAAACCTACTTAGGCAAAGATTGTAACTTTCTGAAATTAAGTTTTAGTCTTAGTGTATCTTCACTTTTGTTTGCTTCTGTCACTTGACCAGGATGAGGGCGCTCTAGCCTAGTGGTCAGAGTGGGCATCAGACCTACTGATTGGAGGAGGCATCGAGAATCAAGGCCTACAGTCAGAGTCGGTAGTCAGAAGCCAAAGCCACGGGTCAAGCCGGAGGTCAGGAACTGGAGCAAGCAGGGAAGCAGGCAAGGAAGGGTTCAAGGCAAGGGTGGGTACAAGGTAAGGGCAGCAGGAACAAGGTAACACAGGAGCAGTCACACTAGTGGGCATCTGACTGAGAAGCCAACAAGAGGCTTCTGCTGCAGTCTTAAGAGCTGGCCTACTGGCCATTATACAGGATGATATATAGAGGAAAAGATGATCTGTGCCCATGGGGCCTGGCATCTAAATAGTGATGTTATTTAATCTATCACTTAAAGTAACAAAACATGATACTGATCTTCTGGTCAATAATTTGTGCAAATCCATGTAATATAAGGAGTTACATAATAGGCATTTTCAAAGAAAATGCCAAGTTCAATTGAATGTGACCTTTTAGTGATACCAAGATGTACTTGTGCAGTATGTACATTTTACTTTGATCTTTACTGAGGAGTTGGCTAACTTAAAGGCATCTTTATTAGATGGCCTGAAAATGCAATAGTTTCACTTCACAATTTGCCAACCTAGCTAAATTCCAGCCTTAGCACTGAAATGAGTAAAGGCAAATTAATCTAGAGAGAAGCCTGTATGTGATTCGGCTCTGTATTTTTTTCTCTCTTAAGCTATTTCAGGGACAACCGCCAAACTCATAAGGAAATACTCAGGGTGCCATATTACAAAATATGTCAGCTTTATAATTGAACAATGTAAAATGTATTAATCATGTCTGTGTACCTGGAGACACCTAGCAAAAGCATCTGCTGCTTAGGTGCCTAACAGAAATACATTTTTTAAACAAAGATTGGCATTAAAACTTAATATCATCTTTTGTTGTGCCAAATCTGCATTGTGTACTGTTGGACCCTGCAGCTATAAAGATGTAAGCTGGAGCCAGAATTGTGTTCAATCGCTCTAGCTGATGGTGTTCTGCCAGGAATACTACAGTTCAAGGACCAAGATGTGCATTATGAAATTTTCTTTTGTCATTTTAATAAATGACATTCATGTTCAGCTTTGAAGAGATGTTCCTATCAGTGACCTCTGCCCATTAAAAAGTTAACTTCTTTAAAATAAATTTGAAAAAAAGAAGCACTACCCAGAGTACTCACCAACAGTAAGGTCTGATTCACCTCTAATTAAAACACTAGAAGTCTTTCCACCGATTTCGATCAAGGTTGGATCAGGCCTCACATCTCACGATCTCTCACTGTTATAATTTGTCTTGCTCATATTCATCCAAACCTTCCTTTGTTTATTGGCATACCTTGCTGGATAAGTCTAATTTAGGGCCAAGTTTTGCAAAGTGCTGAGCACCCTCAATGCCAACTTATTTTGTAAAAATTTTCAGATGCAAAAAACAAGCCTGTGTTCGAGTCTGGATGATTTTTTTAAAATCTCAGATTAAAGAAAACAAAAGAAAGACAGGGGTGACTGGGTGACATTTAATGGCCTACAAGATACAGTAGGTCAGACCAAGGGATCTAATGGGCCTTTCTAGCAATCAACGATGAATCTGTGAACAAACATGTTTCCACGACAGTATGATGTGCCCCTGAAAACCCTCAATGTGGCCAACTCATGAGTTTTCTGAGTGCCCATCTGGTGACAGGAGAAGCTCCAGCCTGCTAGTGAATTTCAGCCCTGCCTCTGATTGGAAGGCTGCTCTTTTCCAAGAGGTAGGGCAGTAGGGCAGGCAACCCATCAGAGCCACTGAAGGAAGCAGGTAGAGCTCTCTTTCCACTTCATTTCAGTCGACAGTTCTCACAGGAGGGAAAGGAAGACAGAGCAGAAAAAGCCCAGCAGCTCTGCTCCCTCCTCTCCTCTTGCGAACAGCTCCTCTCTGCCTTCTGCTGCCTTTCCTGTCGTACCCAACCTGGGAAGGAGCAGAGAGGGTCAAAAAGCCCCCAGAGCTGCCCCCCCAGCCTGGAAAAAGACACAGCTGCATCTTGCATAGGCCTGGGGAGGGAGAGTGGGTGAAGAACCCCAGGAGCAGCAGAGTTGAGTCTGGTGGTGCAGAACGGATGCAGGGGCTGGGGAAACTGGATTGCTTTGGAGTCTTGGGAAGAGGGGCAGAACTAATTGCTGGGCAGGGGAGAGGCAGATGTAGGAATGAGAGCTCCTGCAGTGGGACCAAAAATCACTCACCCACTAAATGAGAGAGTGGGCGACACTCATTGCGACAACACACACAGGATGGGCAGGGAGAATTAAAAAAAAAAACAAAAAACAAAAAAACCAACCCAGACCAAACCGCACAATCGCATCTTCCTTTTAAAAATTTCAGATTTATTTTTTTTACAGTCTGACTCATGATTTTCGAACCTGGGGTTTGACACTACTCCATCTCAGTCTGTAGCAGCCTGCTTGAACCACCTTAGCACTGCCTGTTGAGGGTAGACTCTTTAGAATTAAAGTGCAGTATGCACACACTTCCCTTAGATATACATAGCTACATACATGACAGATTTCAAGGGCGGTAGAAGGTGTTGAGTACCTTGAAATGCCAAGCTTCTAGTGTAAAGCTCCTCAGGGTAGGAACATCTCATGCTTGTCTATACAGCAATAGGCACACAGATGGTTATAAGATAATGATAAAATCTCTTCTGTGTCTTAAATCTATAGAAAATAGTGGTAAGGAAATCCATGAGTCTAGCTGCAAAACATCACAGGTATAAATTAATTCCACCTGTTACATGTCCCTCCATAATACATAGACACTATCACGGACTGTTTTCTTACCCCAGATATGCCTAGCACTTCCAATGACAAAGATGGAATCCTTGCCCTGAAGAGTTCACAGTCGAAGTGCCTTGTTCTTAAAACCCTATTTCACCCCTAAATCAATGAGAATTGTGGGTTCTCAGTGCCTGCTGAAAAAACACACCAAAATAAGTGGCCTAAATGCAGGTCCTTATTCCTAATACTGGACCTACATTTGAAAATGTTGGAGATAGCCTTTTTGTCTGTTTAACCACCTATTTAATACTGGATGCTCCTAGGTCAAAGAAGTGTTGAGCCTTAATTAATTTTTAAAGCTCTTTGAGCTCTTCATGTATGAGGTACTATGCTATATAAGTGCAAGTATTTTATTATTGAAGAGACATCACAGGAAAGGTTAAGGTCAATTAACATTTTCTTGCCATTTATGCGTACATTTTGAGATCACAAAAAGAAAACCGATAGTTTAATTTCATTTGTATCCATTTTCAAATGACTTATTTATAATTGATTTAAGTTGAAGTCTTGCAGCTCATCAAAATGGCAATAATTTATACCCCTTTTACAAGCTTCTAACACCCTATGGTTTTAGGCTGCTTTGTTTTTAATTGAAGTGTAAGCATTTCAATTACATGTTATAATTAAAAAGTTCCTGGATCAAGTTATCAATCTTTTTAAAGACTTAGGAAGAGTACAAAAAAAAATCTCCATGAGTTCTTGAAAATGCCTGTGTAGATAATGATAAGCTATCCTTGTTTTTGAACATCAAATCTACAATTGAACTGAAGTAGCAAGAAAAGGTGTTTTGAACACGACAGCTATTTTGCTAGGTACCACTAAAAATAAGTTTCCTAATGGATATCTAAAAATAATCATGTTTGCCAAAAATCACCTCTAGCTATTTTAAGTAAACAGATATATTAATAGACAATGTGCAGACCTAAATGAACAGAGGCTACCCAAAGCACCCAAAGATTTAGTCCCCATATCTCTCAGAATTTTAATGGGAATTTGGTATTTTGGAAAATCCCAGCCACAAGGTTCAAGTTAAAAGATACTTACATTGAGATAACCACACTGTAAGTCACTCCAACTACACTGGCATATTATCCCTTCTCTCATTAAAACAATCATACCATGACACCATGTTTTAATTAAATTCTTGTTTTACGTTCTGTTAGAATTGTTTGAATTAAAAAAAAAGAGGTTGAGAATATTTTCACAAACCAACACATGGTCCATATTGTTGATGTTTTGAGTATTCAGCTCACATGTTGGTTTACAAAAATGCTTGCGCACCATGAAAATGTCAAGAGTGAGTATCTGAATATGTACTTGCTATTCATTGTTATTTGCTGTTTGTTATTCTCCTTTTCAAAAAAAGTTTCAGGAAACTTTGCCATACTAATTAGGTGGCCAATCACACCTCTGGATCTTCACCTAGTGATTCTATTTTCTAATTGCCAGATCTTAGTCCCAATGGGTGTAAATGTTAGTTTTTCCATTGATTAAATGGGAGAAGGTGCTAATGTGGTACTTAGATTTGATAAATAGCAGAGCACCTCCCACTGATTTAACCCTGATGTGTACAGCCCTTAGGTCGTAACTTGGGTTGCTCAGGGGATTGGCTTTTTCACACCCCAGAGCAACGTAAGGTACATTGACTTAAACTGTAGTGTAGACAAGCCCTTAGAGGAAAAAGTCATTTTAGGGTTGTGTCCTGTAAAGTGCTGAGCTCCCTGTACTTTCATTAACTCCAGTGGCAACCGCAAGAGCTTGGCATCTCACAGGACTGGGCCTCTAATTTAGAAGACAAATTGTAGATGCTCTAGAATCATCAAAAGGCTACTTAGCCTTATGCCAAACTACCTGCTATTTTCTCCCTGTGAAAGTACTTAAATACTGTAATCAAGTCATTTCTCAGTCTTCTTTTAGACTGAGTCTTATTCTCACTCCGAGGCATTTTTTCTAGCCCTTCAATCATTTTTGTGGCTCTTTTCTGAACCTTCTTCAATGTTTCAACATCCCCTTTAAAAATGTGGCGATCAGAACAGGATGTAGTAACCAAGAATTGGTCTTAGCAATGCCAGATACAGAAGTTTAAAAAAAAATCCTCTGCTCCTAGTCACTAGTTTATACATCCAAGCATCACGTTAGCCTTTTCATCCAAAGCATCACTTAAGTTCAGTTGCTTGTCCACGATAACCCTCTAATCCTCTTCAGAGAGCTTTTCAAAACACAATCCCCAACTCTGTAGGCATGCCCTGTGTTCCTTGTCCCTAGATGTATAACTTTGCATTTGGTGGTATTAAAATACAATTTGTTTGAATGGGTCTAGCTTACTGAATGATCTAAATCACTCTGTTTGACTACCCAGGCCTCAGTTACTTACTATTCCATAGTCACAAACACTGTGTTCACAAACACTATGAGCAGTAATTTTATATTACTTCCAGATCATCGATGAACATATTGAATAGCATTAAGCCTGCAGAACCATAGTAGAAATATACCCTTTTGATGACTATTCCCCATCGAACTATACTTAGAGGTCAGTTAGCCAGTTAATGACAAGTGCCTCTGATATTGTATAAAAATTATCATTAATCTGAATGCGATGTGGTGCTATTTTGTCAAGAAGAAGTCATGCCAAACCAACCCGACTTACTACTTTGACAGTGTTACTGGCATAGTGAATGGTGGTCCGGAGGTGTGTGTGTATGAGGCTGTAGAAATGCTATTGTGATTTTAGAAAAAGAAAAGGAGTACTTGTGGCACCTTAGAGACTAACAAATTTATTTGAGCATAAGCTTTCGTGAGCTACAGCTCACTTCATCGGATGCATTTGGTGGAAAATACAGTGGGGAAATAACTGCTGGAAATAGCCTACCTTGCTTGTCACCATGAAAGGTTTTCCTCCTTTCCCCCCCGGCTGCTGGTGATGGCTCATCTTAAGTGATCATTCTCCTTACAGTGTGCATGATAAAACCCATTGTTTCATGTTCTCTGTGTGTGTATATAAATCTCCCCACTGTATTTTCCACCAAATGCATCCGATGAAGTGAGCTGTAGCTCATGAAAACTTATGCTCAAATAAATTTGTTAGTCTCTAAGATGACACAAGTACTCCTTTTCTTTTTGCGAATACAGACTAACACGGCTGCTACTCTGAAACCTATTGTGATTTTAGTAAGGCTTTTGACACAATCTTACATGACATTCTCATGAGCAAACTAGGGAAATGTGATCTGCATGGATTTACTATAACAGGGGTGGTCAAACTTACTGACCTTCTGAGCTGCATATGATAATCTTCAGAAATTTGAGAGCTGAGTGTGCCTACCAGGGCTCAGGGCTTCAGCCCTGCGTGGAGGGTGGGTCTCGGGGCTGTAGCCTCCATGGGGGAGTCCTGCCAGGGCTCAGGGCTTCAGCCCCAAGGAGAGGGAGTTCTCTGGGCTTCACTCCCTGTGGGGCATGCCAACTGGGGCTTGGGGTTTCAGCCCCACAGGGAGGGGGATCTCAGTGCTTCAGCGCTGGCAGAGTTGCCTGCCAGTGCTGAAGCCCCGAGCCCTGGTAGCAGGGCTGTCCCTAAGGGGGTGCGGGGCCCAGAACAAATCAGCCTCCCTGCTAGTCTCCTCGCCGTCCATCCACCCACCTGCCTCCTCACCCCTTTCCCGCCTGCCCCTCGCCTCCCCATTCGCCTTCTCACACCACTCGCCCGCCCGCCTCCTCCCCTGAATATCAGGACAAATGATGTCCCGATCGTACATCAAAGTGGCGGGGGGGGAGGCAAAGTGCAAGGCCCGAGCGATTGCCCCTATTTGCCCTACCCAAGAGATAGCTCTACCTGGCAGGCATGCCCCACAGTTCTGAAGCTCCCCCCATCTACCACTGGGCACAAGCTCTGAGCTCCCCCCCTTCCCCTGTCTGGTCGGTGTCGAATGGGGGGAGAAGTGTGGGGGGCTCTGTAAGCTGCATTTTAACTGTAAAAGAGCTGCATGCAGCTCATGAGCTGTGGACTGGCCACCCCGTACTATAAGGTCGATGGCACAACTGCTTGGAAAAACCATAATCAAAGAATAGTTATTAATGATTCTCTGTGAGAGGAAGTATCTACTGTGTCCCACGGGGTCCCCTGGTTCTAGAATTATTCACTGTTTTCATTAATGACTTGGATAATGGAATGAAGTTTATGTTTATAAATTTGAGGATGCACTTAAATGGATGGACTCACAAGTACTTTGGAGGCAAGATTTAGAGTTCAAAATAAACTTGAAAATTAGAGAATTGGTCTAAAACTCAACAAGATAAAATGCAACACAGACAAGTGCCAAGTACCGTACTTAAGAAGAAAAATGAAATGCAACACTGCAAAATGGGCCATAAGTGGCTAGGCAATAGACTGCTGGAAAGGATCCAGGGGTTATGGTGGATTACAAATTGAATATGAACTAACTATGTGATACAGTTGCAAAAAAAAGTAATATAATTCTGGGGTGCATTAACAGGAGTGTCATATAAAAGACACAGGAGGTAACTGTCCTGCTCTATTCAGCATTGGTAAGGCCTCGGCTGAAGTAGTGTATCCACTTCTGGGTGCTACACTATAAAAAAGATGTGCATAAATTGGAGAGAGTCCAGAGTAGAGCAACAAAAATGATAAAGAAGTTTTAAAAAACTTGATCTATGAGGAAACATTACAGGGGCATGTTTAGTCAGGGGCGTGGGGGAAGGGGCGGTGAAGAGGAGCTGATAGCCTTCAAATATGTTAAGTCCTGTTATAAAAAGGAGGATGACTGACTTTTCTCCATGTCCACTGAAGATAGGACAAGTAATTGGTGTAATCCTCAGCTAGAAAGAGTTAGAAAGCTCTTCCTACTATCTAACATAACTATAAGCTCTGGAAAAGGCTTTGAAGGAAATCTATGGAATCTCCATCATTGAATGCTTTTAAGAACAAGTTAGACAAACACCCATCAGGGATTGTTTAGGTATATTCGGTCCTGCCTCAGTGTTGAGGGCTAGACTAGATGACCTCTTGAAGTCCCTTCCAGATCTACATTTCTGCATATACTTGATCTTGTTCTTTGAGTTTATTTGACAAGACCTATTTTCCATAAAACCATGGCATTAATTATGTTTCTATTCTTTAATTCTTATCAACTGAATCCCACATCAGCTTTTCCATTATTTTGCCCAAGATTAATATAAGGCTAATTGGCCTATTGTTATTTGGCTCATCCAGATTATCTTTTTGAGCATTTGCACAACATTAGCATTCTTCCAGTCTTCTGGAATTTTTCCAGTATTCCAAGATTTATTAAAATCTAACACCAGCAGGCTAGACATCTCCTCAGGCAACTCTTTTAGAAACCTGGGCGCAAGTTATCTGGGTCTGGTGATATAAACATGTACATTTTTAGCAGATCTTTAAAATCTTCCTTAGTTTCTAATGGGCTAGAATGTGCTTCATCATCCTTATAAGGGTATGGTATCCTGCTTCTTTCTAAATACGGAACAGAGAGCCATTTATTGAGCACTTCTGCTTTTTTCCTGTATTAACAATTGTACCATTTCCCCCCAGTAATGGGGCTAGACCATTGATAGAATTTCTTTTGTTCCTAATATACTTTAAAACTCTTTTTTGTCCATAGCTCTACCATCCAAGGATTTTTCCTTATGTCTTTAGCTTCCCTTATCAGGTTTATACAATTCTAAACTATTGTGTAGTTTCTCATTAATTTCACTCTGAATTTGAGAGCCTGAGAACTTTATTTGTAGGAGAGGGGATGGCTGAAGGGGGTGGGGGGAGAAAGCATTTCCCACCTTTCAAGTTGTCTTTAAGAAACAAAGATCTGAGATCACGATACCTCTTGGAATCATTCTGTGCTTCACAGAAATGACTTTACTTTAAAAGAAAACATACATTATATCAGGACTAGAAAGCATTAAGTGGGATTGTAACAACAAGAAACAAAACTGGTAAGATTACATCCTTAGTAATACCATTTTGCACTACATTTCCAAGTCAAGTCATATTACACTGCATTGAACTTTTCAGATCATTGATTTTCTGTACATTCTTGTTAGGAGAGTAGTATGGGCTCAAAATAGAAAAAACTAAAGCAACAGAAAGTAACTTTAAAAATTTGTAGTAATTAAAGCAGCCAGTCCCATGAGTTGCTGCACATCCTCATCAATGCTCAGTTACTCCTCTGATCAGATCATTGCTCGGAGAATGGTACAAACTGTAGCTGAGTTTCTTGGAAAGGTAACGTGGGCAGAATTTTGCATACAAAGATGATGGTGAATCAACTATCGCAATATTCAAGTCATAATTCTTTACATAACTGGACAAATGGGAATCAGGTGTCCCATTTCCTTTTATTGGGGCACCTAACTCCCATTCATACCTTTCAAAATTTCCTCCTAAATAGATATTTAATAGTAATGAAATGTGTCCTATGACCAAGCCATTTTGTATACAGTCCCACTTGAGTTTTTTGATGTGATGTCAACGCAAATGGCATTCTGCAGTTGCGGAGAGATTAGCTGGATGATTTCATATCTGTTCCAATTCTAGCTTCTATGATACACAGACAAGGTTGTTGAATGTGAATCTGGTACTTTAAACAGACAATTCCCTCCTTCAATCTGCCCTGTTTTACAAATGTATAGTTTAGAAAGGACACAAAATAAGCCATCTGGCAGGACTTGCAGTGATATTGAAGAAAAGATCTAGAACAGGAAAACTACGATCAGTTAACCAGCCATCTAGGGTAGACTTTAGAAAAATAAAATACAAGGTGTACTAGGTGCGTAACATTTAAGGCACATTGTGACACTGGCAGACCATGTGCCAGCTCATGCCAAAGCCCCAGGCCAAGCAAAGTGAGTGTTAAACGTATAAGAGTATATTTGGTGTTTAAACTTCATTAAAACTAATGGAATGTTCCTTTCATTGTTGTCACTTATCTGTATCCCGTTATAATGTGGTAGCTAACATTTACATTGTGAATACCTCTGAAACTAAATAACCCATCAAAGGAGAAAGAAGCCTTATAGAATGCAACAGAAAAGAGCTAATTTCAAAGCAAGTTGTCATTGTGTGTGATGATCGGAGGTCAAAGACTCAAAATGCATTCCTCACTTTCTGTCATCAAAGGAAAAGGCCACATGGGTAGTGACCCTGTCAGCTTGTTTTCTGCGAGAAGAAGCTGTAGGTATGATTAAAGGAAAGTTCCTGCATCTCTGGACTGTTTGGATTCTTACAGGGAAGTGTACCAAATGCAAAGCAGTGAGCCCCAGAGACAACCTGAGTACCCTGGAAGGACTTCTGGGAAACTGACATTACTACATCACTGCCACCATTTGGAATTACAACTGTGACTCACCTGTACATATATTGTGACTGCTTTAATCTCTCAATAACTCTCACTTCCTCTTCTTAGCTAATAAACCAGAATTGGCTGCCAGTATCATCTTTGGTATAAAATCTAGGTTACCAATTGATATGCGGTAAGTGACTGATCTCTTTGGACTGGAAGCAACCTAAATGTGATGTAATTTTTGGTTTAAGTGACCTTTTATCACAAAGTCCAGTTTGTCTGGGTTAGGGTTGCCAGGTGTCCAGTTTTCAACCAGAATGCCCGGTTGAAAAGGGACTCTGGCAGCTCCACTCTGCACCGCTGATCGGGCCATTAAAAGTCTGGTTGGCATGGGGCTGGCAGGCTCCCCACCTGGCTCCGCGAAGTGGTGACATGTCCCTAGGCTCCTATATGGAGGGACAGCCAGAGGGGCTCTGCGCACTGCCACTGCCCCGAGCACCAGCTCCACAGCTCCCATTGGCCAGGAACCATAGCCAATGGGAGCTGCGGGGGCAGTGTTTGTGGGTGGAGGCAGCACACACTGTGCAGAGCCGCCTGGCTGCTCTTCTGCCTAGGAGACAAGGGACATGTTGCCACTTCTGGGAGCCACCTGAGGTAAGCGCCACCCGGGACCAGTACTCTGCATGTCCTCCCACACTCTGAACTCCTCAGCCCCAGCCTGGAGCCACCTCCTGCACCCCAAACCCCTCATCCACACCCTCACCACAGAGCCTGCACCCACAGCCAGAGCCCTTACCCATGCCCTGCCCCAGAGTGGAGCCCTCTCCTACACCCTGAACCCCTCATTTCTGGCCCCACCCTGGAATTGCTAGCCCAGAGCCCATACTCTTTTTCACACCCCAATCTTTTACCTCAGCCCAGGGGCCTTCTCCCACACTCCGAACCCCTCAGTCCCACCCCCCTACCCAGAGTCCCCTCCTGCACCCCAAATCCCTCATCCCCGGCTCCTCCCCAGAGCCGCGCCCCCAGCTGGAGCCCTCATCCCCTCCCCAATCCCCTGTCCCAGCCCAGAACCCTCGCCTGCACCCAAACTCCCTCCTGGAGCCTGCACCCTGAACCTCCTCCTACACCTGAATCCCCTTCCCCCGCCCAGTGAAAATGAGCAAAGTGAGGGTGGGGGAGAGCGAGCGGGGATGGAGTGAGTGGATCCTCAGAGAAGGGGCGGGTGGGGGAGAGGTCAACTTCTGCCTAGCCCCTCAGTCCCTAGTCTGTAGTGGTGCATGGGATTCTTCCGTCCTAAGTGCAGGACTCTGCACTTGTCCTTGTTGAACTTCGTCACATTTTTTTTGGCCCAATCCTCTAATTTGTCTAGGTCCCTCTGTATCCCTCCAGCGTATCTACCTCTCCTCCCAGTTTAGTGTTATCTGCAAACTTGCTGAGGGTGCAATCCACACCATCCTCCAGATCATTACAGCTTTGGCTATAACATAAACAGCAAATATTGGAGCTCGCAATACCGGGATGCTGAAGTGCCAGGTAAATGAGTCAGGGAGTGGACATACAAAAAGGTGGAAGAAGCTGGGAAAGTGAAAGGAAGTATTAATGGAGCTGACCTAGCTTGGCAGGAGCCAAGGCTGTGCACTTGTATAGCAGGGGAGTGGGTCAGAAATTTCTCTGCTGTGTAGCAATTAATTGCTAGCCTTGTACTCTGGGCTTCCTCTTTCCAGCCTCTTTTCTCTGCCTCATTCTAAACAAATAGGGATGCTACTGGCTGTGGAAACAACCCCTAGCAATTTAGAGATACCTCTATTTAAGAGGTACCAAATGGCAAAGACCAGAGCTTTTGATAAACAACAACTTGGAGCAGTGCTCCCATTTTCTGGTCAATGAGCATCTAGCTCCTGGTTCGTGGGCCTGAAAACAGGGAGGGTCCACAGTGGGAGAGGAAGTAAAATTAACTGCAACAGGCATCTAAACAAGTGGACTGGTTTCCAAAAGTGCACCATCAGCCATAGGTTTTCTAGGTGTGCAGCTCTGCTAAATCCATAGGTAGGCATCTAAACATGAGTCAACATTGTGATGCATTTGAAAAAAAAAAGGCTAATGACATCCTGTATTAACAGGAGAGTTGTAAGTCAGAGAACGCAATCATCCTGTTCCACTCAGCACTGGTGAGGCCTCAGTTGGAGTATTGTGTTCAATTCTGGGGCTACACTCTAGGAAAGACATGAATAAATTGGGGACAGTCCAAGAGGGGAGCAAGAAAAATGATGAAAAAAAAGTTGAGAACCTGACTTATGAGGAAACGTTAAAAAATGGGCATGTTTAGTCTTAACAAAAGAAGACCGAGGGGGGACCTGATACGTCTTCAATAATGTGAAAGGCTGTCATAAAGAGGATGGTGATGGATTTTTTTCCATGTCCACTAAAAATGGGAGAAGAAGGAATCAGCTTAGTCTGCAACAAGAGAGATTCAGGTTAGATATTAGGGGGAAAAATAACTATAAAGATAATTAGCATTGGAATAGGCTTTCAAGGGAGCTGTGGAATCCCTGTCACTGGAGGTTTTTTAAGAACAGGTTGACCAAAACCTGCCAATAATTACTGAGAGATGTTAGGTGCTTAGAACTTTTGAAAAATCAGGTCATTTATTTATATGCCTACCAATAGGTTTAAGGGTCTAATTTTAGGAATCTATTTTTTTAAAATCTTGACTAACATATTTAAACCTTTTAAAAAAATAGACAAATGTGTTTATTTTGCTGCCCAGGAGCCTCCTGCATTTGAAAAAGAGGGTAGAGAACCAATTTTCATATGTCCTACTAATCCTTTTGTACTGACTAAAAACCCAGTGGAGTGTAGAAACTAGCTTGAATTCAGCGAAAAGCCAGCAGCAAGAACAAAACAAGAGATCAAGTTGCAAAAGGTCTAAAGTCCAGAACACCAGGGAATAAACCGTTAGACCCAGCATTCTATTTTAAAAGGAGGAAAAATGTTAACAAAAATCTCCTAAAAGCCAATTTGAAATCAGTAAGTATGTTAGGCAAAGGAACCAAAGATGTTATGGTGTTTCATATATTAAATGAAAACAACAAAAATATCCCACTCTTAATCCTTTTAACAGACAGTATAGAAATCAATTTTTTTTAAAGACGAAAACACAGATAGCACCAGCTGTTTCTTGGTCATGAAAACGATGGGAGGTCTTACTCTGTAGTACAGTAAATGGCCAACTTCCCATGGTAGGTTAAGTCCCCTGCAGCCTGCGATGTCAGCACAGTTGGTCATTTATGAACCAGTGGGGTTTTGTTACAAGTTTGTTTATCTTTCAATGGAACCACCTGCCTTGCTGTTGAATTGTCTGGGCTATAAATAGAGGAATAGTGCATCAAATTATTTCAGCATCAACCAAGAGGGTGTTGGAGGAGAGGGAGGGAGAATGGGGGAAGAGGCAGGCCTCCATTTGTTGCTTTATCAAAAACAGTTGATGAAGCAGGCGTCAATATTTTCCTGCCTTATGTTCTGCAAAGGAAAGATATTGCTCTTTATGAACAAACATCCACCTCCACCCTCCATGTAAAACAGTCTGGTATTTACCATTGGTGGTCAAAATAGCAACACAGGAATTGACATACTTGATGAAACCTATGGTCCATATCCTCTGACAGAGGTCAGTACCAGATGTTCAGAGGAAAGTTCAAGAAACCCCATATTGAACAATTATATGCCCTAAGGGAATTATCTTCGTTACCCTTATTTATGGGTTGGCTTAGGCTATCAAGTATGAATGTTTACAGCCCGTCTGTAAATATTTATCCCAGATAATTGTGTATATTGTCATTATGTATAAAAAAATCCCTCCCTATCTTAAATTCTATTAATCTGTTGGTTTTAAAAAACAAGGGAATGAATTCCACTGTACAGCTATCTTCTGTGGGGTTTGTTTTTGTTTTGTTTCTAAACCCAGACATTTCTTTCCATCAGTTTTAAATGTGTTGCCTTTCACAGAGTGCTTCCTACTTGCGTTTGCAAAGTTGCCACTGCAGAGCACTGCCCTCAACTACTCTGCCATTTAAAGTCCAAAGGAATGCACACAGACCTTGTACATTTTTTCTCTAGCAGCATATCCTGGCAGATGTTAGTTACCATAGCAACAATTAAAGACTAGCTTATTCCTTTTTTATAATAAGAACAATCAGCAGCAGCTAAAACATTTTCAAATAAACTTTTCACACTTAAATTATGCAGGGTAAGATCTTCCTTACGACGTGTGCGCTCTAATATACAAAATGATATGAAATCGGGAATGATGATTTATATAATATAATTCATCTGTACTTTCTCATTTTCTCTCAGAGGGCTAGGCTCTGAAGCCTGATCCGGACTCTATTGATGTTAATGGGACGGTTGCCATTGTCCTTAATAGGAGAGGCTCAGTTCAATATACAAAAATAAGAGTGTCATGCCATTTTCAGTAACATGCAGTATCAACATGTTAAACTGAAAGTGAAGAGGCATTTTTTGTTTGGAAACATGGGGACTATAAGTGTGTATGAAAGAGTCAGGTACAGAAAAGTAATAGACAGCGTTACTGAAAACTACATCTGTACCCCCATGGCACATGAAATAAATCCTATTTCTATAAAACCATTTGGCCCCATTATGCTGATATTTACATGGATGTAAATCTGGAGTCACTGGATTTACACTGGTAAAAGTGGGAGAAGAATTAAGATCATCTTAACAGGAATAGCAATCCTGAAGAGAGACTTAATTTTAAACAACAATTAAAGAAATCAGGAAGATAAGAGCTCAATCAGTAATGCAAATGGGCAAACAGGGCTGAATTCCTCACCATTACACCAGGTGTAAAGAAAGAAACTCCACTCAAGTCAGAGCACTGAGCCAAGTGTAGAGCTCATTTTAATTTCTTCAATATGCTACTTTTTATATAGAACAGAGGATAGCAACTGGTTGAATCTGTTCTGTCTTGTTCCACAACTCCTGAGAAAAATTACATGATAATTGTATATAAGTAATCCTGAGTGGGCATGCAGTAATGACAATGTGAATCTGTAGAGGGATTGTGATAATAGAATATCAGGGTTGAAAGGGACCTCAGGAGGTCATCTAGTCCAACCCTCTGCTCAAAGCAGGATCAATCCCCAAGTGAAGTGTAGTCCCCCTAGTGTAATCCCCCTAGTGAAGTGTAGTCATTAATCAGGTGCCACAGTTCCCCAGCACCAGGGAGAACAACCCATTAATGAATATGAAGTGGTACCAGTATTATGTGGTTAACATTGTGGGGGTGAAGTATTGTGCTTGTACTCAACTAATGGCCTTCAAAAGAGAAAACCTCCTCTTTTTTAACCTTTCCAAAACACACATACAAACATACTCCAATACCTCGAAGTATATAAGATCTTCTGCAACACCAGCCGTTACGTTTCAAACAGTTGTGGCTACTTACAGCAGTTAAGGAATCCTCTAGTAGTTAATATTTTACTTACCAAGCACCAGTGCATTCCAGTTGCACCTTTGACACTTATCACTTCAGAATATTATTTGATTATGGTTAAGGCTACAATTTAGTCATGGATATTTTTAGTAATAGTCATGGACAGGTCACGTGCAATAAACAAAACTTCACGGCCCGTGACCTATCCATTATTTGTACTATAAACACCCCAGATAAAATCTTAGCTGGGGGGGAGGGGTGCTGCTTGGCTGGGGTGGGAGACAGCGGCACCAGCTGCCAGGGGCCGCCGAGCAGCAGCTGATCCAGCCGCACCTGGGGCTGCCTACCCACCGCTGCTTTGGCAGCCCCTGGGACCACTGCCAGGGGCTACCCACCTGCCACTGCTGCGACCACCCCCAGGACTGCTGCCTGGGTGGTCTCCGGAGCCAGCCGCACTAACCACTGCAGGAGTCAGGGAGATCGTGGCAAGGCTCAGAATCCGTGACCTCTGTGACAGACACGGATCCCTAATTCGGGTCAGTGTGGCAAGACCTGCTTGCTCCTGCCTCTGCTCAAGCCCACAGACAGCTCAGAGACCTTTTTTGCTGGTAGAACACCTCCGTGCAGTTTATTTACAATATTAGTTTCCACCACCCTTATACGCTATCTAGCAGGGGTGGCCAAACTCACTGACCCTCCGAACCACATCTGACAATCTTCAGAAGTTGGAGAGCCCAGGCATACCTGCGGAGCTTGGGAGTTCAGCCCCGCGGGAGTCGCATGCTGCGGCTCGGGTCTTCAGCTGCTTTTTCTGCTGCCTCTCCCCAAGGAGCTAAAGCAGAGACTCCCACCCCAACCCTGCAGCTCCCAGCTGTTTGCTACTGCCTCTCCAGGCAGAGCTAACACCTGGGTGCTGAAGTGAGAGGCTGCTGAGGGAAACAGGGAGGAGTGTGCTTGGTTGTATGTGATTCAAGCTGTTGGGAGGGACAAACCTTTAAGTTGTGTGTGTGTCCCCCCGACCCTTACAGGCAATAGTCATCTCTGGCAGGAGCCCCTAGCCCTACCATCCGGCTGCAGAGCAGAAGCCCTGATCTCTGCCCCCAGTCCTGTAGGCGGAGAATGGTGGGTGTGGAGGGCTCCGGGAGCCGAGAAGAGGAGGAGCAGAGGGAGAGCCACGGAGGGGGGTGGGGCTCCTACATGTGTATATTTTGAACAACTGCAAAAGAGCCGCAGATAGCTCAAAAGCTACAGTTTGGCCACCCCTGCTATATAGCCTCACCCCTACTGTCCTAGGCAGCCCGCAGCGAAGCTGACCATCCGTCCCTAATTGGGCGGGACAGTCCTGAAATGTACATTTCAAGTCCCAGTCCCGGGCTGAATGACTCCAGGACAGCATTTGTCCCAGATTCCCTGCAGCGCCGCTCCACACCTGCCTGAGGCTCGGGGCGGCACCAGCCGCTTCCCGATTTGGGGATGGCTGAGGTAGGCCTT
Source organism: Dermochelys coriacea (assembly GCF_009764565.3). Taxonomy (NCBI): domain Eukaryota; kingdom Metazoa; phylum Chordata; order Testudines; family Dermochelyidae; genus Dermochelys; species Dermochelys coriacea. The sequence continues at coordinate 341,091,637 of NC_050068.2, forward strand.
AGCTCCACCTCGCCAGAAGGCTCTGCCCCCCTACTCCTCTTCTTACCCCCAAGGCCCCACCCCGGCCAGGCCAGAGGCTGGAGCCGGACAGTGGTTAAGAGCTGCCCAAGGAGCCCAGGCTGCTCTGGGGAGCCCCGGACCCTCCTCCTGGTCCTTGTGGCACATCCCAGGGGGGCAGAGACGTGGGCCAGGGGCAGCTCTTGGGCACCTCAGCCTCAAGAGCCCAGGACAGATGCAGGGTCCAGGGCTCCCCACAGCAGCCTGTGCTCCCTGGGCAGCTTTTACTACTGCCCAGTTTTGGCTTCCAGCCTGACCAAGGGGCAGGGCCTCAGGGGGAAGAGGAGGAGCGGGGGTGGAGCCACAGAGGGAGATGGGGCTCCTGCATGGGTCCTGTTTTTACATTTTGAACACCCTACCCTCAGCTCCTGAGGCAAGCAGGGAAGAGTAATCTCTCTCTTCCTTTTTTTCTCACTTCCTTCCTGTGCCTTTTGTATCATCTGCCTAATGGCCTAATTAGCCTCTTAGTTCTTCTCAGATCAGTTAGGCACAGCTCTTCTTAAGGACGTCTGCTCTGGTATAATTAATTAGAGTTGCAGTGACCTGAGTGCTAGCTCAGCTGCTGTTGCCCAGCACTCTGTCACAGTCAGCTATTTAGTATAGGTTTTTAAAGGAATCTTACTTGACTTTAGGTACAGCCCCGGGCAGAGGCAGGCACCTATCACCACCTTGCTTCACAGACCCACATCCTGCTGGGCTTCCCCTTCCTATTTGCACCAAGAGTAGGGGATAATAATTTGTTGTGAGACTGACAGTTGTAAATCACTACCCCACTCATTGGCTCAGATGCAGAGATGATTTGTGCCTGCCAATAGCAGGGGGGATAGAGTGAGGACAGACAGCTTCAGCAGTGCTACTGAGTGTGCTCACTCTGTGTGAGCATTCTCAGCACAAGCCAAGCAGAAAATTTGGGGGGGGGTTAACCCCCATGCCCTCCATGTGTTACTTCTGCTCAGCTGTGCTGGTCAGTGAGGGAGCGGAGCCATGTCTCTGTCCATTTTCCATCCCTTCTTCAACTCCCTGCTCCAGTGGAGTTGGGGTAAGCAGACAAACAGCCCCACTTGTTGCAGCATATCTAGATGCAACATCTCAGTAGCCCGCAGAAGAGTAAAGCAGAGTAGGTTCTTACTCCACATAAGACTTACACATGTACAGTCCAAGTCACAATTCAGGCCCTTAACTCATAAGAATTGTAACTTTTAGGCTATTTAGATTTCTAGAATCTCAGGGCAGGGACATTTGTTTTCCCATATGTTTGAACACCCACAGTGGAATGACCATTTATTTAATTTAATTGATGACTGTAAGGGTGGGATCCACAAAGGTACCTAGGGGCCTAAATCTCTCAGTTTGTGCTCTACTGTGAATCCCAAAACTCCAACTGAACCCTGCACACACCTACATTTTTGCCTGTAAAAGTTTTGTAGGTGCCTGCGTTCCTTCCTCTGGGCACATGCACTGCTACCTCACTTCTAGGCCCATAGACACCTATCTCCCAGATAAGCCCCAGAGCAACTCACGTATCAGGAAAAGACATGTGTTGGCTGCCTAAATCATGCGTGGGGCCCAATCCAGTAGGTGTGCTCAGAGGACACCTACTGAATTAGGCCCCATTCAAAACCCAACTAGAAGAGGTGGGTGTCATGCTGCCCACCTTATAATTTTTAGCCCAATGGTCACAGCATTCTCCTGATATGGGAGACCCAGGTTCAACTCTCCCCATTCATTGTATAAGGAGCCAAGGTGCCTATCTTTCCATATTCATTGTATATGTAAGCGGGGGAATAGTCCCGCTCTTGTGGGGAACTTTCCTGGCTTCTGCACGTACCCCAGTGAAGTGGGCTAGCGAAAGAATCTGAGTCCTCGCTCCCACTTCCTTTACCCAGTGGCCTCCCTGCCCTTGAGGACTCCCCTTCCACTCTCCTCTCTGGCAGAGTCCTCGTAACCCCAACAAGGCTGGGTCCAGGATTTCTGGGGGGCTCGACTCCCAACCCTGCTGTAGTCACCTAGGACAGGGGCTAGGGTGTCCCCACTCCAGGGTACTCTCTCTGCACTGGGCACTTCTCTGACCCACTGACCATTATATACACAAGTTAAAGCAAATGCAAGTTATTTAATCAACAATTAATTTTAAAAAGAATAAGGAAAAATGGGAAAGGTTAAAGGAAACACATCAACCCGCTCTGTGGCAGGGAACATCACAAACAGTGTCTCTGCAATGTCAGGGCAGTTCACAGTCTGTTCCTTGTAAGTCCCAGGCCTTCTTCTCAGGCCCTGGCTGTGCTGCAGGGATGCTGTGGGTTGGACACTTGTTCTGGTGGTGGCTTCACACTCTCAGGCTCTAAGTGGTAGGACCCTTCTTCCCAGTGTCTCCCCCGCCCTGTCGGGGTTACGATCCAAGCCTGGCCTGCAGAGGCTCTTGGCTGAGGCGTCTCCCTGTACTGGGCCTGCTATCCAGGGTCCCCCTTGGTCTTCCCAGCTGCTCACTGCATCCAGCTCCAGACTGCTCCGGCCCCAGCTCCACCACTCGGTCTCAGCACTGCTGCTGCTGCTCTGCCTCCAGCTCCCTGGGCTGCTTCTCTGGCCCCTCTGGCTCTAGTTGCTACAGCTCTGCTCCCAGGACAGGTCTGCTCTGCAGGCTGCTTCTGTGACTCTGCTCCCAGCACTGACCTGCTTCCTGGGCTGTTTTTCTAGCCCCTCTGGCTCTGGTTGCTGCAGCTCTGCTCCCAGGGCAAGTCTGCTTTCTCTGGGCAGTGCCTCTAGCTTTGGGACTGCAGCTCTGCTACCAGGACAGGGTCTGCGCTCTCTGGGCTGCTTTTCTGGTCCCTCTGGAGCTGGCACAGCTCTGCTCCCCAGCTCAGCTTGGGCCCCTACTTTCTCCTTAGCTCAGCACCACTCTGTCTGACCCAGGCAAGTCCAGCTCACGGGGGGGATGGGACCTCCCTGGCCTCTTAACTCTCCAATTTGCCTGCTCGCCCTGTCATTCAGGCTGACTTGGAGCATTGGCCTCTCCCCATTGTTCCTTGGGACTATCAGTCTCAGGGTCCTGGTTTCCCATAAACCCTTCCCCTTTTACTACTGGGAGCTAGCCAACCAAAATACCCACACTGAATGTTAACAAGGGGGCTACAGTCCCCTTATATATAGGGAGCCAAGGTGCCTAACTCAGCTTTGTGGATCCCAGTGTTATTCCTGGGATTTTCTTGTGCCTGGAAGTTAAGCGAGGCTATGCCTACGTCCCTTTGTGGATACCACCGAAGAGGCCCTAACCTTCAATACTACAGCATGACCCCAGCAGCATCAAAATATCAGTCAAACAGGAACATTGCCTGCCAGGCAGTAACTTACAAAAAATGCTTTGGGCTGGTCCCTGCCTTTAAGGCTGTCTAAGTTATAACCAATACCTTAAACCCAAAGACCAATAGACAGCTGATGCAAATCCAAGCACTAGTGTCATAAGCTCCCAGTGTCATGCCCTGCTCAGTAAGTGAGCTGCTCCATTTCTGCACCAACTGCAGTAGAAACAGTTCCTAATACCTATTATCTAGGAGGGGCTGTATGAGGCGTTGGGCACCCAGCTCCCTTTCATGCTTCTGAAAATACCAGCTCAACTCGTCATTGCTGTGCCCATCCCTGAGGTATCTGAGTGCTTTCCAGATCACCCAGCTCTTTGTGGATATACATTGGTTCCTGCCAGCAATTCTGTAGCATGGAAAGGGAGGAAAGTCAATGCTGACTCAGTGCCTGGGATATTCAACCCACGCCATTATGGATCGCTGGCCCTACCTCCACCAAGGTCAGTCCCCCCCGCCCCACACACACACTCTCTCTCTCTCTTTCTCTCTCCATCTTAGCCTGTTAGTGACAGCTCAAGCTTTTAATATCAAGACTCGGCTCAGATTGTCCTACTGACCTGCTTTGGGCCACTCATGTTTAACAGTAAGCAAATATGTAGCAGGGTGCTGCAGGGCCTAGATTATAAAAAAGGAAGATAAGCACTGAATAACAGGATAAAGAAATATTAAATATATATTGGAAAGGCGAGGGTGCAAATGAAATAAAGTGAATTTCCAAAACGGGTGTTGTCTATATTACAGCTTTTCAAGGAAAGGTCACTGGAAATCCTACCAATATAAAAAGTAAGGGGTGAAGTGGGGGTTGTGCATTTCTTTCTCCATGTGTGCCAGGAGGACTGAAAGAATAAAAGGAAGGAGCCAGACCAGGGCTATGCTGATTTCTGTCTAAGGTACTTTTCTGACCCCCTTCACCATAGCAATTCACAATCTGTAATGTGTTTATCACAACACACACACACCCACCCTGGGAGTTTGGGAAGCACTATCTCCATTTCACAGATGGAGAACTGGGGCACAGATAGTAGAGGAGATCCTCAGCTGGTGTAAATTGCTGTAGCTCTACTGACTTCAGTGGTCCTATGATCATTTACTTGAGTTTAGGATATGCCCTGAAGTAACTTTTGCAGGATCACACAGACAGCCTGTAGCAGAGCAAGGGACTCAGACTTTAAGGCCAGAAGGGATCATTGTGATCATCTAGGCTCATCTTCTGCACATCGCAGGCCACAGAAACTCAGCCACCCATTCCTGCAGTAGATCTATAACCGCTGGCTAAATTACCGAAGTCCTCAAATCATGATTTAAAGATTTCAAGTTACAGAGACTGCACCATTTACTTTAGTTTAAACCAGCAAGTGACCTGTGCCACATGCTGCAGAGGAAGGCAAAACCCTACCAGGGTCTCTGCCAATCTGACCTGGAGGAAAATTCCTTCCTGATCTGAAATATGGCAATCGGTTGGAATCAGTGGCATTGGAACAATTTTTATAGTGGGGGGTGCTGAAAGCCACTGAACAAAACTGTAAACCCTGTACATGATGGAAACTATTTTAAGTCAGGTTTCAGAGTAGCAGCCGTGTTAGACTGTATTCGCAAAAAGAAAAGGAGTACTTTGTCTCTAAAGTACCACAAGTACTCCTTTTATTTTAAGTCTGGGGACGCTGCTGCACCCCATCACCCCTAGTTCCAGCTCTACTGGTTGGATCCTGAGCCTTGTGGCAAGGCCAACCAGACAGACACCTGGGAAAGAATTCTCTGTAGCAATTCAGAACTCTCCCCATCTAGTGTTCCATCTCTGGCTGCTGGGGATATTTGCTACTAGTTACTACTGGTTACAGATGGGCCACGTGCCACTGTAGGCAAACTTACCAAGCTCAGTCTCAAAGCCAGTTTCTCTTCCCCCCAGCCCCACTGCTGCCCTTGGTAGGCTGTTCCAAAACTTCCAGAATTGAACCAGGGCTTCAAAGTTCCAGACTACTGCACTAAGCAGTACACCATTCTTCTGCCATTTATACTATCTGAGGATCTGGCCCTCACATTTGCATTCTTTGGCCCAAATCCCACTGGCCTTATTCACATGAGGAATGTCAGTGAAAACTACATAGCATGGTTATATTATTTTGGGAGGCACAGATTCTGCATTACAAAAAGACCATCAACATATTATGTATCCAATGTTAGAGAATTAAAAGAAAGAACCCTACATAGAGCTGTCAAGCTACAGTCAGTGTGGGACAGAAACTATAAGGAGCACAAAGAAATCCACATGCACACACAGATTCTGATGTGAAAATTAAGATGTGTTCTCAGAAGTTTCAACAATAACATGCAAGTTATTTACTTTCCAAGCAAATCAGCAAGACATGGGAAATGAGCGGAGAAAAGGTTGTAAGCTGTGTTTCTTTCAGTACAGGTGTCTCAGCCCTAATGAGTCTCCAGGATTCTAGCTGGCATCATGAATACCACCAGGGGTGATTATAGCTCATAAGAGCAGACCAGAAAAAGACATGCCTATGGGCGTTTTGAGCTGTAATTAAAGCCATACGCCAACAGATAGCGAAGAGGCCAGCTGCAGCTTTCAAACCTTTCCATTAAAAATAGATTGTGGCACAATAATTTTAAAATAAGGGTTTACCCAGAAATAATCCCAATAAAAAAATTCACATTTGATTACAATAATTGATTTCCTTTATAGATATGAATAAATGACCCAGGCTAAATGCCAGTTCCTTGCAAAGAATTTCATTTAAGCTTCAGTGAACTGAAAGACTCAACCAGACTCAACATTTCCAACTTCCTAGCAAGTAGCAGAAAATCTACCTGACAGTTACCATGGAAACACGAACAGGAAGAGCTAACCACCAGCCTATAAATCCACAGAGAAACCTTTCTTAATTGGAAGGCCTTTAACCCACACATTTTTCTCATAGCTGCAGAGCTTATTTCTAAAGAGATTATTAAATTCCTCAATTGACTTATGAAGGATGCTTCCCACTATATTACTGTGCTCTGGGTGGCTCATTCTTTATATCTGTTTCCAAAATTACAAAGCAGAGCAAGGATGATAAAAGCTAACATAGATGTTTCAATGAAAAATCCATATGATCTGAAAATAACTTCAGTGGCAATGCTGTACTTAAAAAAAAAAAAAAAAAGACCCCAGTACAAGTCCTGAAATGTCATTAAAGAGATCAGATACAAATGTTGGAGTATCTAAGGATACTATGAAACTTTGTTTTAAAAAAAAAAACCTAACACTGGGGACAAAACAAAAAACAAGTATTCACTGAAAATATCTACATCTGTGTGTACTGTATATGTAGGCTTGGCAGAATTCAATTTTATTTTTTATAATTTTGATGGATAATATTGGTGTTTATTTTAAGCTTTTCCGATTTTTAATCAATTTCAGTGTTCACAGTTTGGGGAAATTGGAGGCGTCAGACAATAATTATTTAATGACGGTAGCCACTGAGATTCAAAGAGTTAAAGCTCGATAACTACTAAAATACACATTGTCAGTGTCACATGTCAAAATACACAAAGTAAATAGCCTTACCTCAAACTCTAATAAGTTCTCAAACAGCATTTTTCTAACTTCAGCTACCTGTAAATGTTGATTATTATCTATGGAAGTATATTTATGTCAGCGTGTGCATGCTGAAATCAATGTTTATCTACTCCTTCCAAGCCTAGATAGATACAGAAAATGAATAAACCTCTGGGGTATGTTGATGTTTGTATTTACTTTGACAGCATACAATTATGATGACAATGTAAGCAAAGAGGCCAGCTGATTAAAGGAAATACTTCTTCACACTAAGCTATAGGCCTTGGCTCATACTTCAGCGTAGCTCTGTTTCCCCTCTCACGTTTGTCATTTTGGATTTCAAGCACTTGGGGCTAGGGCTGGGACTGTCTCTCAATAGGTTTGTACAGCACCTAGTATAATGGGGACCCAATCTTAGCTAAGGCCTCAAGGTGCTGCTATAATATAAACAAACATTAAACCAATAGGTCTCTACAGAAATGACTCTAAAAGCCGCCTGCTGTTGGTTCTCTCTTCTGGGCACTCACCCTCCTCCGTCCCCTCACTCCGTCTTCTGTGGTCGCTGCAAAGAAGTGGGAAAGGGGATTCTGGGAGCGTACACAGCACCTCCTGCCGGGGAAGCGGAAGTGCTGCAGTCTTAATGCGGTACATGCATCCTCCGCTCCTGCCGGCAACGTGAAGGAATTGGGAGATGCAGGCCGAGTAGGGAGAAGGTTAGGGCTAAAAGAAGTGTTTATTTTGGGAGGGGGCATTCCCATCTACCTTGGGCAAATGGGCAAGCTCCTTCTGCCTGTGCCTGGAATACGCTGCACCTCGGCTACCTAAAAAACAATTCCAACTCCTCCTCAAAATACAAGGTGAGTGGCTGAAAGCTGAATGTGGGGGCCTAATTTTCCTACTGCAGTCCATTGACTCACAATGAGCCAGATTCTGGATATCCCCTGCATGGATGCACAAGGGAAGAGGGAAGGTCAGGAGGAGCATCTCTGTCCGGGGCTGTCTGGAATTTCGATAGGATTTGTAGTCCTTGTGCCCTCCTTGAAAGGGGGTGGGAGAGCAAGGACAGGCCTGCACTATTGCACTATCCTTCCTTCCAGAGAGTTGGCCAGGCATGGAGGGGGGAAATTTGGTGGATGGGGTAGCTACCACACTGATATGCCTAGCCTGAGAACATGTAGCAAGGTCTTATCCAAGTACTGCTACCTTGGTTTTCCCACTTCTGCAGCCAAACATAATCACCACAACTGGTGCACTGTAGCTAGTCCCTAGAGGAGGGAAGTAGTTTATTTGTATTAAACAATTCAACTTAAAACTAGCCTCTCCTGGCCTTCTTCTCCAGACTCACCAGTTCATTATGCTCCTCCTGGGCTCAGCAGTCCAGCATGTCCCTCTTGGGCTGCAGGTGACCTCAGGTAGGTCTCTCCCTTTGACTGGTAGGGAGAGCTTCTTCCCCAACTCTTCTGACCCTGGTTTCACATCCCCGATGTCTCTGGCAGTTCTGCTCCTGTGGATCCCCTGCAGGATTCTAACTGAACTCAGGCTGCCCTTTGTATCTTCCCAGCCCACATGGTTTCAGTCACATGTTCCCATTATGTGACAACCCTCATCTTTCCCACCCCCATTCCCTGCACTTGTGGAGGCAGGCTACCCCGTCAGAGGTGCAGCTGAGTTCCAGCCTTCTTAGAGGGCCAGCTCACTCTGTGACATATCCCTAGGCAGAATTCTGGCTGAGTTAATCAAAAATCCTCTTGGGAAAGTGAGGTAGCGCATGGCACCTCTATACCCTCTTGAATGCTCCTAGCTGCCCATAGAGCAGATTATAGCCCAGTGAAAGTAAGAACACAGATGCACAAGCACTCATCAACCATAGGGCAAACCACCACCATGCAAGCATCTCCACCCATCTCTGTCAAAGTGTAACCCACACACCTCCTGGGTGTGGTCCTCTGCCCCATCTAGTGGCACCGAGACCACTTAGAGAGAGAGATTAATGAGTCTGCTCTGCAGCCTTAGCTAATAGCTATATGGCTTTTAACTGATGCAGTAGAGGCTCACACACTAAGCTCCAAAGGCCCCATATTCAATCCCGCCCTCTGACAACCTGGCTCTGTCGGCATTACAAAAGCACCTCACTGTTAACTTGCCTCATCATCCTACCCCTTGCTATTTCCAACCCGGGATCACTCTTGAACATAACCTGCCAACCATCACGAATTGCGTAAGATTGTTCCAGTGGGTTTGTGAAGTACATAAATACATAAATAACCACGAGGGACCAAAGGATGAAACGACAACACTCATTTTCACTTGTGAATCTGAGCTAGGTTCTGAACCTAGCTATCAAGCAGCATAGGGTGAAAGCACCAGCCCATCTCTCTGCCTGCCCCTATATGGGAGAAATTCTAAACCCTATAATGGTTTAGCACATGAGTTAGGGCTAGCTGGAAATGCAGCCTGACCAGTGGAATTTTGCCTGCTAATGCCAAACAATACTGTAAATTCTTGGGATTGGTTTAGCAATGAATGCTATATTCCACGGCCCAAATAATTGTTGTCCCCCCTCCCTGTACCAGGGTTATTATTAGACTTAACTGACTGCAAGAGAACCTCTCGAGGGAACAAGTTCACTTTATTTAACAAATGCATCTCCTAGTTCATCCAGCTGGCAACTGCAAACCTAAGATTAGTTTAATATAAGCTAAAGGACAACGATAAAGTGAGTGGAAAGTATTAAGGCGCCGAGAAACAAAAATATCGTCGGTTAGCTATGACTCATCCATGACAGCTAGAAAGCATCCATTTCCTGCAGAATCCTCAAGCGGTTACAAAGTCTGCAGAATCCCACGGTCAAAATCTTTGACAAGGTATTGTCCACGTCTTTAGGGACTTGCAATATTCTGGGGGATTTCTAAGGGAACCGCAGGATTTACTTTGTGAGTTTATTTTCCTCCCATTGTCTTTATATCTAACAGTTGCCTTCTCCTGCACAACTCCAAAGCAACGGGCATATTCTGCAGATTATTATTATTTGTACAGTCCCATTAGCATGCACGGGACTTTACAGACATTAAGGAAGACAAGGTCATTGTCCCAAACATGTTACAGTTTAAGAGCCAAATCCTTGTGTTATTCATACCTACAGGAGTGGAAACTCCATGAGGTTCAGCTAGGGAGTTTCCTGGCAATTTTCCCCAGCCTCTTAAACCCTATAGCTCTCTATTCTCCAGGAGCAACTGAACACAAGGGATTTCCATGCACAGATCCCTTGTCTACCAGTTGCTGCATGGCTTCCATTGGCCCCTACAGGAACCATCCTATTAAAGGCTTCCCCAACTATGATTGTCCCAGAACTCCCTCTAGGGGGAAGGTTTGAGTCAGCAGTATAGGTTGCTGCAGCAACCTCTGCTGGCTTTCCCCATGAGGGGTAGGGAAAATCAGGGTCCTGCACTTGCTTCCTCAAAATCCAAGGAACTGGGACCTTGTTTTCGGGCATGAAGGTGAGTAGGGTAGATGTGTCAGGGGCAGCACCCCCTCGCCCCCGCCACACACACACACACACACACACACACACTCTCTCTTCCTGTCTTAATTTGCTGGCAGAAACTCACTTGGTGCAGGGGAACTAAGGAGACAGAGTTCAACAAGAAGGCTACATTTACAAACGCAGAAGACTAAAGTGATTCCTCCATCTTAGATGTTTCTGTAAGGCCTCTTCCCAGAGTATTTAAGAGCCGCATCTCTCTGATTTCTCAGGATCGGACAATTCTTGTTTAGGTACATGACTTTAGGCAAACACTTTGGAAAACATTGACCTTAAGTTCCTTCGCAAAGGCTGAGGAGGAGAGTAGAGAAGTGTGTACTGATTCAGATGTAGGGCTGGATTTTCAAGCCTGTGCAAGCTCTGCTCAGGAACAGGGTAAGTGGGAGGGATGCAAGGAGCTGGTTCCGACTCTGATCTATCACTAGCCAGCCCTGCTTGCAGTTAGAGCAGCTCAGAGCCTGCTCTAACTTACACCACAAGTTTAAATCCTTAAGAGACCTTACACCACTGCAGTATTGGTAGAGTGTGGATCTACTCTGATATGCCTCCTCTTCTTCCTCCACCCTCTCCCATACCTCCTCTTTGTTGAGAAAGAGGGACAACTTGTGGCAGCCTGACACCAACGGAGAATTGCCCTATTAAAGGGGAACTCTCCACTGACCATTTCCAGCCAGAATAGTTCTACTCAGTGATATTTCAGCAGCACAAAGGGGATGTGATAGACCAGAAAATCTGGTCCACAAACCTGTGAAAAAGATTTCAAAGATGAAACTAGTGAAATAAATGATGGCTTTGAAAGGTAGCGGGAGTCAGCAGATGGAACTGCCATGGTGACATACAAAGAGCCAGTGATATCCAATACCCTGCTCTTTGATTGCCCACTACTTACCTGAATGTTTGGGTGGATCTCCCTCAGTTGTTCCATGGAAAGACAGAGAGAGTTATTCACAGGCACTAACTATAATTTCTCCAAGTTTTTTTCTCTACTGTCTGAGATACAGCCACTGCTATTCTCATTCGTCACCTGACTGTTAAACAGAAATTCAATGTCAGACTTCTTTCTCTCCTCCTCCATGGCAATACAGGTTGTGTGATATTAGGTGGGTGCAGGTAATCGCCCTTCTGTAAGTGTTAGTTAACTGTACAAAAAGCTTTTTGTCTTTGTCCTTTAAACAACCCCCTGCCCCCAGGGAAGTTAGAGATGAGGTACATGGAAAAGAGGGTGATCAGAAGTTATGGGTAATTATATTTTTAGGTTCTTAATGGGATAATTTAAAAGACATGCTAGTGTGCAGAAACATTAAATTTAATGGGAAAATAGACACATTTGAAAAAAGGTAGATGGGCCTATGGAGATAGAGTTATTGAAGATTAGCAGTCACTGTGTGTTACTTAAAATAGTTGGATTTTTTTAGGTCAAAGTTCGATAAAATAATGATTGCAACAACATCAGCCCATAAAAAAAGACACAAGAAACGTGGAATTTCTTCTCTTTTAAAGAAACAAAAAAACGCTTCTGAGGAAAGCTCCATCTCATGACTACGTGACTCGGAGGGGTTCCTCATGGTGCCCCAGTTTCAATCCACATACCATTCCTCCATTTTACTTTCCTAGGTTGCAGAATGCTTTTAAATGATCTAAGAAAATCAATGTATATTGACAAGCTCTGTAATTACATTTACAAGCCAACACTCCTAACCCTCTGCCACTTATTTAAGTGATTACATGCCTTCTAACCTGTTTTGCTAATGATCACCAATGTGTGGATCTAAACAAAAAAACAAACAAAAAACCGCCCTCCAATCATGTTTGCTAAACACTTGTTTGCATAGCTGCAAAGAGACGAGTCCTTCTAGTACTGATACATAGTGATACCTGGAAGGAAAACCTCATGAGTTTTAGGGCAAGATTTTCAATGGTGCAAATGGGAATTAGGTGCCTAATTCCTATTGATGTCCAGTGGGAGATGGGCTTCCCTCCCCTTGTATGCCTTTGAAAATCATCCATCTAGACTAATTAACCATTGTGATTGTTCATCTACTGCTATGATATGGGCCAGATTCTGCTCTCAATTACACCACTATACATCCGGAGTATCTGCTCCAATGTACCTAAAGTCTCTATTTTTCTGTCTTTCTAATGTACTCAGTATAACTCAGGATCAGATAGGAGAAATTGATGAGGACAAAGAAGGCAGAGAAAAACAAAAGGAAAATCCAAGACAGATCAAGTCCAGTTTTGCCCCAGGGACAATTTTAGTGCTACCCTGAATTTGGATACTTGAGGCTTGGATACCATAGTGACGAGAGCATTGGGAATACCCATAGGCAGACAGAGAAAGCCACTGATGGGTAAATTAGTTTAGATAAAATAAGAACCTGCTTCTTCCTTTCTGTCTTTGAATGTTGACCCATTTTTAGCATGAAACTAAAAATCTCTCTCTCTCTCTCTTTTTATTTTAGGTTCATAACTGTTTCAAAGTCTACCGCCATCCCCAGTTTCCATTTTCCAGCTGTGATTAGAACTGGAAATGCTTAAAAGGAACAAAGGAGATGTTTTTTTCTGTTGAATTTCTAGACATAAGTGATGGGTGGAAATGCTGGAAATCTCACAAGACAGCTTTTTCTCATGAGATTTCCAGCTCACTTTTACAGGCTCAAGAGGTCTGTGTAGTTTGGATAAACACCCAAATCTTTGGCTGCTATTTGTACTTTTCAGTGGCATTAAATCCACATACTAACACCACACAGGGTTAATGCTCATTTATTAGCAAAGCTCCAACAATGTGCTCCACAGCTTCTGAACTGTACCAAGTTCCAGTAGGCCAGGGTTCTCTGATTACTATTAAGTAACCTTAAAAGGACACATCACTGCCCCTTTCTGAGCTGAGCTCAAACTCCAAACCTTATGAGTTTCTCCTATAACAGAAATGCACTTAGGGCCTTTTCTGACACGTTGCTGAGTGCTTGCAACTTGCAGTGAGTGGAAGGATTGGGACCTTACAACAACTGATCAAAGCAGCACAAATGTACTTATAGCTAGTAACATCAGCTACCTAGTAACAACTTCTGTACTACCTAGCAACACTTTCAAGCACACTTATTACCTCCTGAATCCTACCACCTAACAACATCTATTTAGTTCACACACTGCCTATTTAACATACTACAAGTGAAGCTGTTATCCTGGAAGAAAAACAAATGATTATATGCATCTGTGATTGCTAGGTTTTTCTTGGCTTTTTGGATTTATGAGTTGCACATTTTAAAAGGAGGGGGGAAACAGATTTTTTATGCTTGTTGGTTACATCCATACAGGATTCCACATAACTTTGAGGGTTTGTGGGGGGGCTCCCGAAAGCATTCATGAAGAAATAATTATAAAAGGTTAATAATTATGGCTCAAAGTTTCCCCAGTGCAATCGGGTTGCATTGGCAGTAGCCCACAAGTGAACGCATTATATGAGCAGGTGAAAGAAACAAAATGTGAAGTGTTTTGTGTTTCTGAGTTCCGCAAGCATGATTCTGTGTATCTTTATATATGTAGCACTAGTCATTTCAGGGATATTCCAGCAGGGAGAGGAAACCACCCCTGCAGTAAAAATCCATAAAGGAAAAGGTTATAAAAAGGTAAGGATTTTGCAGTTGAGCTCCCACTGTCTCAAAAATAAGTGATTTCTCCATAGCCAAGTTCAAATAGCTGGATGGGACAAGGGGAACATTGGAGATACAGATGGCCCTGATGTTTCAATGCATGGAAGATAGGTCCATCAATGGCTATTAGCCAGGATGGGCAGAAATGGTGTCCCTAGCCTCTGTTTGCCAGAAGCTGGGATTGGGTGACAGGGCACGGATCACTTTATGATAACCTGTCTGTTTATTCCCTTTGGGGCACCTGCGATTGGCCACTGTCAGAGGACAGGATTCTGGGCTTCATGGACCTTTGGTCTGACCCAGTATGGCCGTTCTTATATTCTTATGCATTACAGTCAAGAACAACTGGGAATGATGAGGAGAGACAAGAAAAGACTCAGTTCAGAGAATTTTGCCATTCACTTCAATGGAAGCAGGATTTAACCCCAAATATATTGGGCCAATTACAGCCCTCCACTAAAGTAATTCACCAGGTGTGAATTTTGTCCATTGCTTTTAAGTACTATAGTATTGCCCTGGGCCAAATCTATCCTTCTTCTGCTTTTCTTGTTTTTCTCTGCTTCACAGTATGCCCCTCCCACCCCCCCACCCCCCCCAAATGAGGGCTTGCTGAAAAACAAGAATTCTGATTCATGGGAAATTGAGATTTTGAAATTTGTTTTCATTCTGCATTGGGATGAAATCAACAGCTTTCAAAGTTTTTGAGACCAAGGCTCCCCAAAACAGCCAATATCCCAGTAATCAATCCCTGGGTTCAACTCCTGCCTGAATCTGCATTTTCACATCCCTGATGAGTGCCCTAACCACTGGGCTGGTGGCTGTTCTGGGAGGCTCTCTGTCAACATATTTTCATAAGAAGTTTTTGTATCAACAAATCAACATTTTCTGACAAAAAAATTGTTTTGCCAAAAAAATTCCCAATCAGATTCCAACCTGCCTCGGTCTCTCAGTCAGGCTGAAGATGTGACTGATAGTTGACTTAACTGGCCAGTCTTCCAGAAGGACTTTTTTTCCTCCAGGTAGGGAGCTGGAAGACACAGAATACCAGATCCTCCATTGTCCTACACTGTTGATAGCAGTGCAAAGTTGGGTTGATTTATATTTTTTAGTTTTTTAAAAAAACCCAAATTCTATTTGGTGGGAGAAATCCCACCTCAGAAATGTAAGTGAAAATGTTCATTTAAGTATTTTTGTCCAGTTTCTGACCAGCTCTAGAACTGGCTGATTTTTGTTAATTAAAAAAAAATCAACAATTTGAAAAAGCCAATTAAAAAAATCAATAACAAATTCTCAAAATGTTACTTGCAAAGTAAGTTCAAAATTGGGTGTCAGAGTTAGTCTTTAAGGTGCCACCAGACTCCTTGTTGTTTTTGTGGATACAGACTAACACGGCTACCCCCTGATACTTAACAGTAGCATAGAATCATAGAACTGGAAGGGACCTCGAGAGGCCATCTAGTCTAGTACCCTGCACTCATGGCAGGACTAAATATTATCTAGACCATCCCTGACAGGTGTTTGTCTAACCTGTTCTTAAAAATCTCCAATAATGGCATTTTAGACCTACTTTGTACTGATATAGACGATTGCATAGAGTGCAGGACAGCAGTGAGTCACGGCTAAAGTCTTCACCTCTATGATCTTCCTTGGGTGGGGTATAGGGTGACCAGACGTCCCAATAAAATCGGGACTGTCCCGATATTTAGTTGTTTGTCCCACATCCTGACCGATGTACGGTTGTGATGCCATTTGTCCCAATATTTTGCTTCGGCGGCACTCCAGCTTTTTTTTATTTTTTGATTCAGTGGTAAAAAACCTAGGGCCGTCCCTGGTGGGGGGTGAGCCTGTGGCTGCCCCCCCATGTGTCCCGATATTTTGTTTTTGTCATCTGGTCACCCTACTGGGGTGATGGGATAGGAGTCTTCTCCAGTACAATCTTGAGGCCTGGAGGGATCTACTAGCTACTTTCCAAGGTAGAAAGCACTCATCCTCCTCTGGTCCCTCTGCTGCACCGTCTTGCTGGATCCCTGCTTGGGAGCAGATGACTTGGAGGTTGGGGGGGGGGGAATATGGTGTAGCAGGCCTTACAATGTAGAGTTTTCTGAGACATTATCACATCCCATCAGTCTGAACTGTACCACTATCCTATCCTCTGAGACTCTGCACTGGGTCTTCCCCCACATCCCACCATCCATCTGAGCTCTATTGCCTATCCCCCTAGACTCTATCCTCACACCTATCACGTCCTGCTGGCTGAGTCTCCATCCTACTGTACCCCACCACCACCCTTCTGTTTGAGCTCCCTTCAAGTCTCTTCTTCCTCTGAATGTAATCTGTATGTGTGTGCCCACACATGGAAAACATTGCTTCAGGGTGTGTGTGTTTGGGGGGTGAGGTATCTACCCACTTTCATTGTCTGCAGCATGCATTGCCCACCCATTTCCGAATCACTTTGGCTCATTCAGCCCCTTATTTGCATAGATTAAAGGAGGGACTGAGCTGAAATATTGGATATTCCCTGTATTTTGGGAAAGTTCTGATACAGATCTGAACATATTTTATTTTTCCCTGTCTATAGAGGGGATATTTGGAGGTAATTCTGGATCCAAACACCCCAGTCAGGGTTCCCGTCTATTAAAGGGAACCAGTCATGTCATAATGCACTAGCACAAACCTGGAATAACATAGTGGTGAATCAGGCCCATCGCTTGCTAAGAACAATTGATTTCCCAAACTGGATTCCCCATTTTGTTATATCTTATATTGTGCCTATCACAAAAGGGTACCTGTGCACTTAACCAACCTATTGGACCCAGGGAAAAAATGGCATGGCTTTTATTAAACTTCAAAGTCAGATCAGCAAAGAACTTCCTTTTTCACAGACAGTAAATATTCTTGCCTCCTTTGGTATGGAAATCATCTTCACAAACTATGCCATCAATATTCATTGCATATCACACCAATTAACAATCTGTGAATAATCAGGAACTAAACATGAATGCATGAAGGACCACAAGCATCTAGGTAGCTGTTAATAAGGATATGTTTGAAGTAATCACACACAAGTTTAATTTTAAATGTGCTTTCCTTCCAGAGAGGTATCTCAATGCTAACTAAACAATTTAATACATATTAGATTTATTTTTTTAAAAGCTGAAATTGTTTTAAAACTTGTCTTTCAATAATTGCGCTCATGACTTAAGTTATCAGTAAGAGCTGGCTTGATTTTATTAGCATTATGCTCTCCATTTAAAATAATGCTTTAAGCACCCATGAAAACACTCTATTTAATAAAATTAAAAAATGATGCTTTTGATATTAAAGAGTTTCTCTTTTGCTTAGATAGCATTGTGAAAGGCAAAAAGCATTAGAATTTCTAAACAAATCTTAAATCCTTCCAAAAATTGCTTACCTGTGCTATTTCTTTGTATTTTCATTTCACAATAGAATATTCTTTGGCATTCGAAAGTAAAAGCACTGAAATAGCATGGAAAGCAATTTATTGCAGTGTCTCTTCAGATCCTTAAGGAAAGTTCTGATCTAGGCTGGAGACCTTTAAGAATTATCATTTTTTGTTATGAGAAGGTCAGCCAGCCTAAATTGAGGTCACAATATTCCAGAGTCCTAACTGATCGCCACCAATGTTCACATTTTTACCGGTGCCAAAGCTGGATGTGCTGCCGTTTCTCTTCAATTCTTTCATGTAGCATTGCCTTCCAAGAAGGAGATCTTATATAATGTGACCTTCAGTACACAAACATGTATATGTAGCAATGCTTTACCACAGAGATTAAGCTAATAAGTAAAGTAAGTCATACTTAATTTAATTCACATTTAAGAAAAAATATGGGCCTGATTCTGACTTTGTTTACACTGCCAGTGTTTTCAACACGTGTGGTCTTTGACTTTTTTTGTAAAGGGCCAGCTCCTTGAATCAAGGGATTGCGTGATAGTTTCAGCTTTTTTTTTTTTTTTTTAAGAAAAAGACCATTTCAAGTTGTCACGAGGAAAAGAAAACTTGAAAACATGGAGCAAGTTCACCTAAAGCCACAGAAACCAGAAGGCATCCCCCACCCCAAAAACCCCCAAACCTCTTAAAAAAACAACCCCCCAACCAACCCCCCACACCTTTAAAGGAAAAGATTTTGAAGCCAATCAGGTGTTTTTGGGGGGATCTGACTCATGATTTCTGAATGCTTAGGCTTAGCCATATTGCTGACTGGTTTGCACCATTGACTTCACTGATGTCTGATTTGTGTCCATTCATTCTTTTACGTAGAGACTGTCTGGTTTGGTCAATGTACATGGCAGAGGGGCATTGCTGGCACATGATGGCATATATCACATTAGTAGATGTGCAGGTGAATGAGCCCTTGATGGTGTGGCTGATGTGGTTGGGTCTATGATCGTGTTGCTTGAGTAGATACGGGGACAGAGGAGGCAACAGGGTTTGTATCTGGCCATGGCACTCTTAACTGAAGGAATAATGGGACTCATGGAAACCATCCTCAAACCAATCACCACACAAAGGTCCAGCTTCCTCCAGGACACAACCAACTTCCTCCACAAACTCCACAACATTAACAACCTCCCTCAAAACACCGTGGATGTTACCTCCCCATATACTAACATCCCTCACAATGATGGCATAGCTGCCTGCCTCAAATATTTACAGGATAATGGACAACTCTCAGATATCTACCCCAAACATATAGCCAAACTCATCCATTTCATCCTCACATATAACAATTTTACATTCATCAACACTTTGTCCAAACTATCGGAACAGCCATGGGTACTAGGATGGCTCTCCAAGGCACTAGCCTCTTCATGGGCTACCTTGAAGAAGAATTTATGGCAAATACATCATGAAATCAATGATATACCTGAGATCCATCAATGATATTTTCATAAACTGGAAGAGGATCCTAATTCCCTCATAGATTTCCACCACAACATCAGCCAACACACTCATTCATTAAACTCTCCCTGGAACACTCCCACACCAGCATCAGCCTCCTGGACACCACGATCAGTTTTAACAATGGACCCCTGCAGACAACCATATACAGGAAACCCACAGATCACCGCACCTACCTTTACAGATACAGTAACAAAGACCAAACACACCAAGAAATCTGTTACCTACAACCAGGCACTAAAGTACCACAGAGTATGCTCGGTGGAGAAAGTACAGGATATACACCTTTGCACGCACAAAACCGCCTTCAGCAAACAAAGACACTCTACCAGAGAAGAAGATTGCATCATGGAATGGCCATTCAAATACCCCGAGAGAGCCTGCTTCAATACAGAAATAAAATCCCCGCTGACTGCACAACCCTAGCTAGTTGCCACCTACTACCCCACACTGGAACCCATACATAGTATCATCAAACCATTACAACCCATATTCAGTGGGGACCCCATCCTGAAATAAATTTTCCTGAACCCCCTCTTCTGGCCTTCAAACACCTCCCAACCTCCCCAAGCTCACCATCAGAAGCAAGCTCCTCACAGACCAGAACACATCAACCCAAAGTGGCACCAGAACCTGCTAGAACAACAGATGCAAAACCTGAAGACATATCTCCACTGCTACAATGATCAACACCCCCACAATATACCTTTCAAGATCTATGGGTCCTACACATGGCTATCACAACATGTGGTGTACCTCATCCGGCGCGTAAGTGCCCCAATAGCTATTATGTGGGTGAACCAGGATAATCACTATGCTCTCAAATGAACACACACAGGAAAATGATAAAAGACAAACTCCACATCACTTCTCACAAAGTGATCGCTCCATATCTGATCTCTCATTCCCCATCCTCAAAGGAAACCTGCACAATACTTTCCAAAGACAGCCTGGGAGCTTAAATTCATAACTTTGCTAGACTCCAAAAAATCTTGGACATTGGATTTAAGACTTATTACAGTACAACAATCCTATTAACAGCCCATTAACAACCTCTCCCAGCTGCTCCCCCCCGCCCTCCCCCCCATTCCTTTCTGTCCTATGATGGAGGGATGTTAATATTTCACTTCACCTAGAATGGTCTCTTGAAATGTGTGTTAACTACTTATTCTAAACAATCTGTTCAACATTGTATTTAGTAGTGACACCTTGAGTTAGTTTCCCTGAAAAAAGCTCTGTGTAAGCTTGAAAGCTTGTCTCTGTCACCAACAGAAGTTGGTCCAGTAAAAGATATTACCTCACTCACCTTATCTCTCTAATATCCTGGGACCAACATGGCTACAACAACGCTGTACATTATAGGTCTCTTCTAGAAAGTCTGGCTCTTTAGCTCAAGTTATATGGATTCAGGTTTTTAACTCTGGAGGTTCCTCATGTTGACCAAGATGGTGGCCATCATTCTAATGCCTTTGCAAAATGGTAATAGTCTTTGTGGGCTATGCTGACTGGATACTGCACCTAGTATCCTAGAGGAAGTCCAACAAGCACAGTATCAAGTATGTATTTGAGTCTCTATGGCTGTCCCCAAAACAAACACGACATGCCCAACGTATACAATTCAAACACACTGAAGGTATGCATATAAAGGCTGATGGATAAAACCCCTGTGCCTGAGCCTTCCCCCTGAGCCATCTTCCTGTCCACTCACCAAGGGATAAGGGTTGGAATGAAGGCCATTCCCCAAGGCATCATTCCACCCATCAGATCCACAGGAATAGGGCAGATCCACCTGTTCAGGCTTCTTTCACATAGAGAAGTAGAGAGGGGATAATCAGATCCCTAATCCAGAAAAATAGCTCCTTCATATAACTATGAATCCATGATACAGCTACAGTATCAGCACACAAAAAGAACACAGACAGCACTTGGCCATCATGGCTGTGTGATATGATGAAGGACTAGCTCAGATGCAGGCAGAGAAAACCACCAAGCGTTTATTTTCATTATTTTCATTCTTTTTGTCCTCTTCTGGAGCCTATCCCCCCCTGCAGGCTAAATGCATCATTGTTATGTAGCGGAGATTAACTACGTGCAAACCATCCACTCCCCTTTCCTGCCACAAATTTGACCTCTGCAGAGGATTGGATTAAAGCAAACCTACATCCAAACCACAGCTGGGTTTGAGCTTGCAAAAGAAACCCACAAAGGATGAGGTTTTGCCAGACCAAAAGCACCCTAGTTTCACCATCTCTATCCTAGCCTACACATTAACTTTAACCCATTCTTCCTTGTTTCTCCTCTGCATTCCACCCCAACTCCCATCCCTTCTAAGAAAATTTAATAAAAGGGTAGTGGAGCACATCATTTCTGGAGCAGATGGCAGAAATATCATGGGGAGGGGACCCTGCCAATTCCTGTTTCACCCACTCCCATCCCACCCACTCCTATGTCTCTCTCCCAGCTTGTCAGAATTGCAGCAGGAAAAAAAAAACACCCGTACACATATACACACACACACAAAAGGATTTCTCCATCCTTCACAACTCCTTCCCTGTCATCCTTGCAAGAAGGGATTATTAGAGCAAGAAGTCATGCAAACAAAAATCTGCAAAATAAAGCTATAAAAAGACAACACTAAACAAAGCAAAAAAGGAAAAAGAAGCGAAAAAAAAAGGCTAAATAACCCATTATCCAAAAGAGAAAAGAAAATGGATAAAATCACAACACAGGCAAAGAATAAAATCCTCGGGCAGGGAGGTGGTTACAATCTAAGACAATAGTCTATAAATACATATATAATTTCACCATTTACTCTTAGCTCTTTTCTCTTTCAAATTGTTCTTGTGATTCTGTACAAGATAGAACCATACTGAGTCTCTCTGGCAGGTGCTAATACCTTAAAAAATCTGTTGGTTTTTTTGTGTGTGGCAACTTAGGAATTATTTAAACTTTGTTTAAATTTCCACAAACACCATGGCTGCACCTTGCATTAAGAAAATGCATTTCCTCTTGCTGAGATACCACAGTGAGTGTGGTATAAATGCCTAGATAGATCAGACAGACCACAATTTGTTTTTCACAAGGTGAGCATGCAGTGTGGCCTAGTAGATGGCACATGGGAGAGGGACTTCTGGGTTCTGCTCCTGACTGTGTCTGTGACTTTAGGCAACTGGCTTTAACTTTCTCAGGATTTTAGTTGCCTCGTCTGTAAAATTGGGATAATGATTCTTATCTCCTTTGTAAAGTGATTTGAGAGCTATGGATTAAAAGTGCTAGGAATTATTATTTGACTCTGCTAGTTCTAGTTATCATAGGGCATGTCTACACTGCCCTGCAGTTGAGAGTAAGAGGGTGTTAACAGCATGCACCAAAGTGCTGTGCTGTAACTCACTCGTTTGGATGGTACGGATGCAAACTTAAAGGTCCCCTGTTCACACTATGCTTAAGTATAGGAAGGATGGCCCAGTGGGCAGGACACTAGCCAGGAACTTAGGGCGCCTGTGTTCAATTCCTGGTTAGCCATTGCTCTTGCTCTTCTTGTTTGCTCCTACAATCCATGCTGTGCCTCAGTTTCCCTAAAACAAGGCTAATACTTCCATCCCTCATAGGGTTGTTGTGAAGTTATAATTCATTAATAATTGTGTGCTACTCAGATACTACAGTGATGAGGGCCTAATTATCTGGATAGAAAGCCATTTTATAATTTCCATGCTTAGAGTGTCACTAAAGTGGCAGCATGACATACATAGACACACCTACAAAAAAGAATTTGAAGTTTGAAAAATGTATGTGAGATCCTGGTTGTTGGTTGGTATATTTTTTTTTTTGTGGGAGGAGGGGAGCTTGGAATGGTGTGGATAGCTTTTGACTGTAGGCCTCAGGCAAGATGTTACCTGCCTAATTACCAGAGAAGGTGAAACAGTTGCTGTTAGAACCTCAAAATTATGGCGTGGGGAAGGGAGGGAAGCAAATGGTGAACTGGGGAGAAGTTAAGTGATTTGCCTGAGGTCACAGTGGGAAGATGACCCAGGATTAAAAATCACAAGCTTCTCTCACATGGTCTTGTGCTCAAAACACTACATCATACCATATGGACAAGTTTAGACATACCCAAATATTTATTCATAATTTTCTTCCATCTATAATAAACTCTTAACCCCTTACTGTTTCACCTCGTCTCCAGGCAGTTGCTGTTCCATTTAGATATAATTTGTTACAGATTTAGTCTTTCAGAAGAATAATTTAGGTGTGACGTGGTGTCAGACCAACTGGAAATATCAGTTATTTTCTGACTGTAAGTAAAAGGTTTTTTTCCTCTCTCTCTCTCATATATCACTAAGACTGAGGATATTTATGGATATTATATAACCAGTCTGACGTGACCAAGCAACAGGCAAGGGACAATCCAACAAACTCTATTCAGTAGCCTACAAGTGTGTTTTGAAAAAAGAGGAAAAAATCCCCACTGCAGTCTAGTGATTTAGAACTGAATGGCTAGAAGTAATCCTGCTAATCCAACACAAAACAGAACCAAAGTTATGAACTGGAGGTTGCATTCTCTAGCTGCTGCTCACGTACTGTAGTATGGTATCAGATCCCCATCAGTCATGGGGATTATCAGATCCCCAATAAGCCTGGTATTACAAAGCAAACAGAGAAGACGTGACTACTAGTGATGGGAAAACCACCTCAAAAGTGTTTGAAAGTTCCTAGGAACATTGTCAGCATATTCTCTTCAATCCTCAGATTTACCTTTTCAGAATGTCCCCCTGTGGGAACCTACATGAAGTCCAGTGGGAGGAAACTGATTTCTTAGTATCTGGCAAAATTCTTTTCGCCAGCAGATGGAAATCTAACACATTGTACACGCCCAGCAGCTGAGTGTTACCACAAATGCAGAACACAGCAGCATTACACATTAACAAAAACATATGATAGTTCCATATGCATTATATAGAGGACTAGGAAAGACATGGCAGTTCTATGCCTCCTTCTTCTTATTCATTGCTACTTCCCTATTTGGGGTTGGCAACTTTTATAGCCTTCTTCCAAAACTCATGATTGTATAGCTGAATGTTGTGCAAACTGGTCTCTCTAAGGTCTGCTGATATCTGGTCCATGCACCAAGTCTTTGGCCTCCCCCTTGTTCATCTTCCATCCACAGTCATTGCAAGAGCCATGCTACCAATATAACTACCGTGTCTCCATTGGAGATGTCCACACCAGTATAGCCTATCCTTCCTCAACTTGTCTTCAACTGGGCAACCCGCATTAGGCCCCTCACAACCCCTCACAAGCTCAGAGCTCCGGTACGAAACTGTGGAAAAACCTGAGTGTCTCTGGATTAAGTTTAGAAGTGTGTGCAACAAGAGTGATGTCATGGTGGGAGTCTGCTATAGACCACCGGACCAGGGGGATGAGGTGGATGAGGCTTTCTTCCGGCAACTCACGGAAGCTACTAGATCGCATGCCCTGATTCTCATGGGTGACTTTAATTTTCCTGATATCTGCTGGGAGAGCAATACAGCGGTGCATAGACAATCCAGGCAGTTTTTGGAAAGCGTAGGGGACAATTTCCTGGTGCAAGTGCTAGGGGAGCCAACTAGGGGGAGCGCTTTTCTTGACCTGCTGCTCACAAACCGGGTAGAATTAGTGGGGGAAGCAAAAGTGGATGGGAATCTGGGAGGCAGTGACCATGAGTTGGTTGAGTTCAGGATCCTGACGCAGGGAAGAAAGGTAAGCAGCAGGATACGGACCCTGGACTTCAGGAAAGCAGACTTTGACTCCCTCAGGGAACAGATGGCCAGGATCCCCTGGGGGACTAACATGAAAGGGAAGGGAGTCCAGGAGAGCTGGCTGTATTTCAAGGAATCCCTGTTGAGGTTACAGGGACAAACCATCCCGATGAGTCGAAAGAATAGTAAATATGGCAGGCGACCAGCTTGGCTTAATGGTGAAATCCTAGCGGATCTTAAACATAAAAAAGAAGCTTACAAGAAGTGGAAGGTTGGACATATGACCAGGGAAGAGTATAAAAATATTGCTCGGGCATGTAGGAAAGATATCAGGAGGGCCAAATCGCACCTGGAGCTGCAGCTAGCAAGAGATGTCAAGAGTAACAAGAAGGGTTTCTTCAGGTATGTTGGCAACAAGAAGAAAGCCAAGGAAAGTGTGGGCCCCTTACTGAATGAGGGAGGCAAGCTAGTGACAGAGGATGTGGAAAAAGCTAATGTACTCAATGCTTTTTTTGCCTCTGTTTTCACTAACAAGGTCAGCTCCCAGACTGCTGTGCTGGGCAACACAAAATGGGGAAGAGATGGCCAGCCCTCTGTAGAGATAGAGGTGGTTAGGGACTATTTAGAAAAGCTGGACGTGCACAAGTCCATGGGGCCGGACGAATTGCATCCGAGAGTGCTGAAGGAATTGGCGGCTGTGATTGCAGAGCCCTTGGCCATTATCTTTGAAAACTCGTGGCGAACGGGGGAAGTCCCGGATGACTGGAAAAAGGCTAATGTAGTGCCCATCTTTAAAAAAGGGAAGAAGGAGGATCCTGGGAACTACAGGCCGGTCAGCCTCACCTCAGTCCCTGGAAAAATCATGGAGCAGGTCCTCAAAGAATCAATCCTGAAGCACTTAGAGGAGAGGAAAGTGATCAGGAACAGTCAGCATGGATTCACCAAGGGAAGGTCATGCCTGACTAATCTAATCGCCTTTTATGATGAGATTACTGGTTCTGTGGATGAAGGGAAAGCAGTGGATGTATTGTTTCTTGACTTTAGCAAAGCTTTTGACACGGTCTCCCACAGCATTCTTGTCAGCAAGTTAAGGAAGTATGGGCTGGATGAATGCACTATAAGGTGGGTAGAAAGCTGGCTAGATTGTCGGGCTCAACGGGTAGTGATCAATGGCTCCATGTCTAGTTGGCAGCCGGTGTCAAGTGGAGTGCCCCAGGGGTCGGTCCTGGGGCCCGTTTTGTTCAATATCTTCATAAATGATCTGGAGGATGGTGTGGATTGCACTCTCAGCAAATTTGCGGATGATACCAAACTGGGAGGAGTGGTAGATACGCTGGAGGGGAGGGATAGGATACAGAAGGACCTAGACAAATTGGAGGATTGGGCCAAAAGAAATCTAATGAGGTTCAATAAGGATAAATGCAGGGTCCTGCACTTAGGATGGAAGAATCCAATGCACCGCTACAGACTAGGGACCGAATGGCTCGGCAGCAGTTCTGCGGAAAAGGACCTAGGGGTGACAGTGGACGAGAAGCTGGATATGAGTCAGCAGTGTGCCCTTGTTGCCAAGAAGGCCAATGGCATTTTGGGTTGTATAAGTAGGGGCATAGCGAGCAGATCGAGGGACGTGATCGTTCCCCTCTATTCGACACTGGTGAGGCCTCATCTGGAGTACTGTGTCCAGTTTTGGGCCCCACACTACAGGAAGGATGTGGATAAATTGGAAAGAGTACAACGAAGGGCAACGAAAATGATTAGGGGTCTAGAGCACATGACTTATGAGGAGAGGCTGAGGGAGCTGGGATTGTTTAGTCTGCAGAAGAGAAGAATGAGGGGGGATTTGATAGCTGCTTTCAACTACCTGAAAGGGGGTTTCAAAGAGGATGGCTCTAGACTGTTCTCAATGGTAGCAGATGACAGAACGAGGAGTAATGGTCTCAAGTTGCAATGGGGGAGGTTTAGATTGGATATTAGGAAAAACTTTTTCACTAAGAGGGTGGTGAAACACTGGAATGCGTTACCTAGGGAGGTGGTAGAATCTCCTTCCTTAGAGGTTTTTAAGGTCAGGCTTGACAAAGCCCTAGCTGGGATGATTTAACTGGGACTTGGTCCTGCTTTGAGCAGGGGGTTGGACTAGATGACCTTCTGGGGTCCCTTCCAACCCTGATATTCTATGATTCTATGATTCTATGATTTTGTTTCCCCACCATGCTGTGTTCAACTATTTGACCTTCTCAACATTTCATTTCTGTAAAAAGGAGCATACTGGTTTATTTTCCTGTGGCTGTCTCTGTTCTGTACATTAGGGTGGGCTGAATTACTATTTTAATACAGGTTTCAGAGTAGCAGCCGTGTTAGTCTGTATTCGCAAAAAGAAAAGGAGTACTTGTGGCACCTTAGAGACTAACAAATTTATTAGAGCATAAGCTTTCGTGAGCTACAGCTCACTTCATCGGATGCATTTGGTGGAAAAAACAGAGGAGCAAACAGGAGCTCCTCTGTTTTTTCCACCAAATGCATCCGATGAAGTGAGCTGTAGCTCACGAAAGCTTATGCTCTAATAAATTTGTTAGTCTCTAAGGTGCCACAAGTACTCCTTTTCTTTTTGCGAATACAGACTAACACGGCTGCTACTCTGAAACCTGTGATTATGCAAGGCACTGAATTTAGCCGTATAGAGTGGAAATCTGTCAACTTCATGAAAAAACTCGCACAGATACAGACAGACATCATCTTCCTCTCCAAATGCAAACAGATGGACATCATACCGAAAGGACTGAAGGTAAAAAATCCATTAGCTCCTCTGTTTTTTCCACCAAATGCATCCGATGAAGTGAGCTGTAGCTCACGAAAGCTTATGCTCTAATAAATTTGTTAGTCTCTAAGGTGCCACAAGTACTCCTTTTCTTTTTATTTTAATACAGTCTACCTTTTTTGAGGGGGAGGAGGGAGGTCAGCTCCAGCCATTTGCAGCAACCAGCTTTGATACAATGCTGGTTCCATATGGTGTCCTTTTATTGATGTCTACAGGACAGTAGCTCACAACAACAGAGAAGCTACTGGTGATGGGCCAGAAGTGGTTGCAATGATAGCAACACAACAACAGATACAAGGAGGATTATAGGGAAGGGTTCAACTGGGGAAATCAGAGATAGTGTTAAGGTAGCGTACATATACTTCTCTATGTTTTAAATTGACGGCTGCTGTCTATTCACTTGGCTAGCTTGGTGCAGTGCCAAACACCCACCCACACTCACACATGGAAGTAGTCAAGACCTAATAGGCCCAAGTCACGAAATAATCCCAATTCAGGAAAGTACTGAAGCACATACTTGAAGTCAAACATATGCTCGAGTGCTTTCCAAAATTGCAGCCATGTGGTACAATCCTCTATTCACTGTGTCCAGTGGAAGGCTTTCCAATGACTTCAATATGCTTTGGATTGGTCCCATACTGTATGTATGCTGGAGTCACCTCCAGAAGTGACACTGGGAAAATGAGTCAAATAGTTTCCTCTCTCTCCTGACCACATGTAATAAGCTCACCCAATCAGGGAACCAGAAACAATACCACATGACTTCACATGATTAATCCCAATGAACCAAAGCAGCTGGAAATTTAGAAAAGCAATGTTATCAATTTATAAGAATTTTTTCAGCCATCCTACAATATGAAAATTTTCATTTGGTCAAAACATTTTATGAAATTGCTCCTATTGTTCAAACATTTGCAACCTCAAAAACAGCCACATTCTCATGGTACAAAACTTTGTTTTGCCCAGCTCTGTTTAAAATGTTTGGATTTGCATTGCACCTGCCCTGAGCAGTCAAAATACTTGTAATGCTGTTTAGATCTTCAGTGAAAGAATTCATATGCAGCTGGATACAACAGATGACTACTGATAGGTAGTTTATCTAGTTCTTGCTGTGCTTTTTTTATGCTGTATACCACAGCAGTAATACCATTGGACACTTACAAAGTGTCTTCGTGCTAAAACACTTTGAAAATATCACTGAACTGCAGCTGCCATTTGGAGTGGTGAGAGAAAAAGTTTGCCATAACATTGGGATAAAGCTCTAATCTTAGTGCCATGGGTATTTTAATTCTTTAATGATCATACAGAGCTCTTAGGACCCTCTGTTTTTAAGGAAGCACTTGAAAGATAAGCCCCTCCCTCTCCAATCCAAATAAGTGCAATTTATCTCATAGTATCTGCTTCAGAAATACAAAGAGCTGAGTTGATGCAGCCTGGATTTCATTTGAACCTGTGGCTGCAGAATGTATACAGCCAGTTTAATGTAAAGTTTCATCTTTCTCTCCAGATAAAGTTTACCCATCCTGTTGTCTACCAATGTGTACTGATACATTTTAAATGGACAGAGCCCAATTTTTGTTAGGAAGGAACATCGTATATAAACTCATGAGGCAAACACTGGTTCCCATCCCCTGCCCCAGTAGCTTTCTGTTATATTTAGTGAGTGATTATCTGAGTTCCCATTTGCTAAAAGATTCAAACAGACTGGATTCACAGCACATCAGAATTGACACATTTTCATTAATATACATTTCAAGACTGGAAACTCTTTTCAAACATACTGGAAGGCACTATCCCTGTTCCACAGTATTTAGCACAAATATGTACAAATAATAGTTAAAATACACATGTAATACAGAGAAAATACTATACACCGTGAATCTGAATGTCGATTAGTTGCATTTCAGTAGTGTCTAGAGGCCTCAATTGAGATAGGGGTCCCATTGTGCTAAGCATTCTACATACATGGGGTAGAGACAGTCCTTGCCCCAAAGGCCTAAGAACTAAGGCACCAGTCCTGCAAGTACACATGTGCTTAACTTTCAATGGAGCAACTCAGATTTGTAAAGTAAAACATGAGTATAACAAGTGTTTGCAGCATCATGGTAAAAATAGGCAAGACAGACAGAAGGTGGGATAAAAGAAGTAAACATAGTTCAGATCGACAGGGATATCCATAACTCATCTACTGATAAAAGAATTACATGATGAAGGGGAAAAAAACCCAGATATCCTACTGAATGAAAAGCATCATCATTTGCATTAGATAACACATTACTAAAACAGGTACATCCCTCCTTAAATCAGATATCATCAACAACTGAAACACAGTCTATAATACACTAAATGACATTTATCACCTTCTGATTGAAACACATCACTTGGCAAAACAACAATCAATCTGCGCATATGAAATGTATCACCTCTCTTTATAAATTAAATGCAGAGTGTGCTAAAGCTGATGCAGCATTTGCTGAATTATGCACAATGGGGACAGAACGCATTTTAAAAGCGACTGAATCTGAAACGTGAACTACTGAAACAGACATAGTCCACCAGATACATCAGTGTTCTGGGAAACGCCAATCATAGCAGTAGGGTGAAGCCGCTGTCAGGAAATGTTTAGGTCAAGAACAGTTACACAGTAACTGCCGTTTGCTGAAGCTGATGACAAAGGTTCTGGCTGCCAAGACCTCAAACATCTACAGTTTGATATTCATCAGTAACAGTGTATGTGTGTGTGAATCGGGGGGAGGGGTATTGGAGGATCAATTTAAACATTCTTCAGCTTACAGGAGCGGGGTAAAGGAGCCTGCCATTTTTTAGCCCTCTGCACAGTAAAAGTGGGGTGAAAAACTGGAGGATTTTACTTTTCTCAAAATAGAGTCATCTTGTTTTTTCTTAATGTAATAACTGTTTCCTATAGGCCTCTTGTAACACATTCACATACATTCACAAAGGCCCTGCCTCTGTCCATGAGCGATGACTGCATCTTTGGCAATGGACACAAATATCTTTTTAATAGGGTTTTAACAAGCTGGAAAAAATCTATTCAGTTATGCCTTGCCCAAATATGGAAAATTCTGACTTTTCACTCCATTATGTTCAGTGCAAAACAGCTTTCTGCTCTGGCAAGCAAAGAAGCCGTCAACTGTGTAACCATTTCCAAGTGGGAAGGCACATCCCTATCCTCACCAGCAGTAATGACCGCTAGCTAGGTCAGCCTCCTTCTGTGCAATATGCAGCTAAGAGACAGAAAAAGAATACTGGGGCCAAATTCATACCTGATGTAACTTGATTATTTTTATAGCACCATTGATTTACATAGTACTTTACAGACATGTGGGTCATTGTCAAGAATATACTCTGGTTGCTTTGAACCACTCCAGCCTCAAGCCATGCTTCACTGGCCAGTTAAGCATTGTTGCTCGAATCTATCAGGAAATCTATGTCCTGTAAAGCCAGTATCTGTTTAATTGACCAGTTCAACTGCATTGTCGGCATATACCAGTGACACTGTGCTGTGCAAGACAAGTTCCTGGCCCCAAATAATTTACAATGGAAGTGGAGAAAGGTCCAACACAAGGGCCAAGAGATCATGCCAGACACTTTGGTAAAGGTCTGTTTATTCCAAGACTTTAATTTAATGTGGATATTGCACCTTTCTGCCAGAGTAAATCAGAAATAATTCCAATGAAGTGAAGGGTGATGAGGTGAGGGATGCTAGTGAAGTCAGATAATCAATGTCTGAAAGCTGGCAATGAATGAATAATTGAGATTTAGGAAGGACCTGAAGGAGGAAAACAAAGTTGATTGGTTCAGTTGAGGATGGAGGGCAGGCTTTAGAGCATTGGTTTGAAAAGCACTCAGACATCTTGCTCTCTACCCTGACACCTG
This sequence comes from Dermochelys coriacea, assembly GCF_009764565.3. Lineage (NCBI taxonomy): Eukaryota > Metazoa > Chordata > Testudines > Dermochelyidae > Dermochelys > Dermochelys coriacea. The sequence goes on from NC_050068.2 coordinate 341,123,162, forward strand.
GACCTCTCTGGTCTGCACATCTCAGGAATACAGGCTTTCTTGTGATATTTTCTCTGAAGTACAGAAATATGGTGAAAATTAAAAACAATGTGGGTGGGGGATAAGTTATACAAATATTTCCCAAGTACAAAGATGGTTCCCTTTGGGTTCCCAGTCTGAGGTCTAGCTAATGGTGCAGTTCATCCACCTTCCCACAATGTCAACTTCCAATGTGGGAATTCAAAGGAAGGAAAATATATTTTCTTAATGTAAAACAGAATATAATATTGGGCCAAATCTTCAGAGGTATTCAGCACTCTCAAGCACTTGGCAAATAAGAAATAAGGTCTCTTCTCTTCCTGGATCATTGCTCTTCTTTGCAGGAGAATTTCTTCTTTTGCCCGTCAGGGGACCAAGTCCTGCCAAGCAATGGCAGGTGTGGGTTGCTTTCAACTCTTAGGAACCATTTGAGGCTTTGCCACAGGCTCTGTCACTAGGGCTGCACATTGTTGCCCTGCCCCAGCAACAGCCTGGGAAGCAGACTGTGATTTTTGAGAGTCCCAATCTGCTTCCTGTTCCCCAGTTTACTCAAGGGAGAGGTACCTTGCAGCATGCATCCTGGTGTAGCATGCTTCCTTCTATATCCTGGCTCAGCTGTGCATCTCAGTGCAGGGGGTGGGAAGGATGAAGCCTTGCCTTTGCATACTCCTTGCCCACCTAGATGTTTTCATAGAATCATAGAATCATAGAATATCAGGGTTGGAAGGGACCCCAGAAGGTCATCTAGTCCAACCCCCTGCTCAAAGCAGGACCAAGTCCCAGTTAAATCATCCCAGCCAGGGCTTTGTCAAGCCTGACCTTAAAAACCTCTAAGGAAGGAGATTCTACCACCTCCCTAGGTAACGCATTCCAGTGTTTCACCACCCTCTTAGTGAAAAAGTTTTTCCTAATATCCAATCTAAACCTCCCCCATTGCAACTTGAGACCATTACTCCTCGTTCTGTCATCTGCTACCATTGAGAACAGTCTAGAGCCATCCTCTTTGAAACCCCCTTTCAGGTAGTTGAAAGCAGCTATCAAATCCCCCCTCATTCTTCTCTTCTGCAGACTAAACAATCCCAGCTCCCTCAGCCTCTCCTCATAAGTCATGTGCTCTAGACCCCTAATCATTTTTGTTGCCCTTCGCTGTACTCTTTCCAATTTATCCACATCCTTCCTGTAGTGTGGGGCCCAAAACTGGACACAGTACTCCAGATGAGGCCTCACCAGTGTCGAATAGAGGGGAACGATCACGTCCCTCGATTTGCTCGCTATGCCCCTACTTATACATCCCAAAATGCCATTGGCCTTCTTGGCAACAAGGGCACACTGCTGACTCATATCCAGCTTCTCGTCCACTGTCACCCCTAGGTCCTTTTCCGCAGAACTGCTGCCGAGCCATTCGGTCCCTAGTCTGTAGCGGTGCATTGGATTCTTCCATCCTAAGTGCAGGACCCTGCATTTATCCTTATTGAACCTCATTAGATTTCTTTTGGCCCAATCCTCCAATTTGTCTAGGTCCTTCTGTATCCTATCCCTCCCCTCCAGCGTATCTACCACTCCTCCCAGTTTAGTATCATCCGCAAATTTGCTGAGAGTGCAATCCACACCATCCTCCAGGTCATTTATGAAGATATTGAACAAAGTTTTGTGGAAGCTGCTTCTCTCTCTTCCCTTTGACATGTCCCAGGAGTTGGGAGGCACCTCACCACCACCTGCCCTTAACGTGAGGATGTTTTGTCAGTGCTTGCTGTGGATCAGCTCCCTGAAACCACCAGTCTCTGGCAACACAAGCATTGCTTTCAGGGCTTCACAAGCCTCTCTCTGTACCAATAGCAATAGGAAGACACCAACCTCTGAGTCCTAGGAGCATTCCCTGTCATGTCCAGCTCCTTATCTAATGAACACTTACAGAATTATCAGGCCTGCTGTTCCCAAAGGATCATTACACACCAACTTGTAAGAATCAATTCAGGATCATCATTTGCTTAATACCATAGCACTAAGATATATTTATAATGAAAACAAGAATAAGGCTTTGTCTACACTCCTGCTTTTGTCGGTAAAACTTTTGTTGGTCAGGGGTCTGAAAAAAACACACACCCCTGACCGACAAAAGTTTCATCAACAAAAGTGCCAGCGTTGACAGTGCTATGTTGGTGGGAGAGCACCTCCAGTGACATAGCTACCACCACTCATTAGGGGTGGTTTAATTATGCCAGAAGGAGAGCCTCTCCCACCAGCATAGAGTGGCTACATGGAAGACCTTACAACGGTACAGCTTGTGGTGGAAAATTAACTATGCGTTGTGTTTGGTTCAGAACAAGCCTGAGGCCAGCTTTATTCAAGCATGCGCATACAGGGAGAGTCAGCCGGAGCTGCTCTGGCATAAACAGAGATACAGGAGCTTATATAGCTGAAAACCACAATTTGTCAAGCCCACTTCCCTCAACAGCATTTTCCTTATTTGGCATATAATTCAAGCTTCAACAGTAGCTTTGTCTTACTTGGAGTTTAGCATAACAAGCTTTACCTGTTATTGACAGGTGTTTCCTTTGCGGTTAATGTCTTTTCTAACTTCTAGTGGTTCTTAAGCTGTGCTGTTGCAATTGCCCTTCAATGGAATTTTCCTCACTCTCTTCTTATGCTTCACATACACAGTTAGCTTGACCAAAGTTTTAGGCCTATTAGTTTAGGCCTACTAGATTTTTCCTTCACATTCCTCACTTTGGTGCCTTTTTGGCACCACTAATTGGGCCTAAACTTATATAGCCATGAGCCTGTTAATTTTCTCCTTTTTGTCCTCCTGTTCTTCTGCCCAAACTGTGTCACACATTTCATTTACAATCATTAAATGTCACCTGTGTCACCTGCTTCCTTGCACCGAGGTTGGCAGGTCTAGGGCTGGATAGGCAATGATATATACATTTCTTACAGCAACAATAACATAACCCTATGCTAAACAGCAGTAAAAGCAACAGCATTCCCGTGGAGATAATATGACGTAGTTGGGATTGTTGAATAGTTTTATTCACAAAACACAATACATCAGTTTTGGTACCTAAAGTAGATATTCCATAGGCAGTATAAAAGGCACTCTTTTTGGCTTGGTATATATTTTGGAGCATGTGAATTTGTCCCTGTAATTCGGAAGTTTTTTGAACCTTCAATAGGAGTGAAAACAAATTTTGGAATCGTTCAGGTACTAAAGCAGTCCAGTTAAAGAGTATCTGGAACCTAAGGGCTAATTGTAGAGTTTTATCCACAGGCCAATAAATGATATGATTGCCTGTGGTGTGGTGAGATTAAAATGTACGTCATTCGAGATGGTTGTCTCAACATGCACACAGCTATTATTAGCTTGTAAAAGTAGGTGTCCTGTCAGGGTAGCCCCATGTCCCATACCCTCCCAACAAATGTTGTCATGAACAGTGACAACCTCTCCTGGTTTTAGTTTATGTACACACTGAAATTGAGGGGGTTCTAACGGCCAGAGTGTCCATTGACTTCCAATCCATACCCAAGTGTCGGGCATTACTCTAGGAGCACTGACTACGAATCAGTTGGGCATACCAGGTGGTTTAAGTTCCCAAATGTCTTGGTGAATTATCCAATCCCACATGCATCCTCCCCACAGACCTGGCAGGATTCAGTAGGTGGGAGTCCATACCCCTCCAACCGGCCCGTATGCTTGGAAGGAGCACTGTGAACATCTGCATCTCCATTCAGAAAATCTCCAAGTATGTCTCCAAGGCCACAAATTAGATGGAACTCCTGAGGTATTTGTAAGGGCAGTAGGCCATGCCTGATGTTCAAGATCCCTCAGAATGGCCGTGAGCTGGTCATTCAGAAAATCCTGAACCTCCGAACAAGCCTGATCCCACTGCAATGTCTTTGCAGCATTGGTGTTACCTTGTACCATCTCTGTTAACAGCTTTTGGATCATTGAACTAAGGGCGGAGATAACATAATTCATCAACACCAGCCTGAACCTGGGCTAGCTGTGCTCCAGTAATAAGGCCCAGGGCTTTTTCCAACTGTCCCAATTTTTCCTCATGCTGTTGACCTTTATGGATATTCCAGATTGCAGCCACGCTATTTGCACCATCCAATAGGTGTCCAGCCAAGTCCCTTTTTTTTCTATTGGAAACCCAGCTCTGTTGCTGTGCCAACCGAATGGCAGCTCCTTTTGAACAATTAGGATATATGGAGATAATCTGAAAACTAGATAAGGGAGGTGTAAATTTTATAGTCCCTAAGGTAGCATTAATTACAGTCCATTGAAACTCCAACCCATCTTTCTCTGATGAAGTATTGTACCACATTTGATGGCTAACACCCTTATATACTCTTGAGAGGCCTCAGCATCGATAGCATGAGATGGGATGTACTGCAATATGGTACAGTTGAAATTATTAGTTATTGGGACATTTTCAATACAGGTAATTTTTTCAGCAGCGGAACAAACTTTTGGGGCATTTATTTGATTATTTACTAGTTGGGTGACCAAATAACAATAAGGGCCTTTTTTATTTATCATTCTACAAACTCCAGGAATAGCCATCATATCTGTCCCGCTATGGCCTCCATCAATTTTATTCTCTGACTTTTGAGGCTCGGTTGCAGGGATGTGATATATATTTCTATTTCCACCAACCCATCAGTTCTCCACTCAATCATTCACTCATATGAACAGTCCTGAACCTTAAAAAATAATTTCGCCAAGCAAAATTTCCATAAATCTCTTAAATGTGAAGGTTTTGGCCATTGGGCTTCATTTGAATATACTGTATCATCTACATTTGGGTAGGTTGTGGGGATGGAGGTGAGGTTAATGGAGGAAGGGATGTTGGGGGATGGTTGTGATAGCAAGGTGTTTTTGATATTCATTGTCTGGAAGCCAATTAGGGAGGACAGTGCATGGTGCCACTTTCCAAAAACACAGGGTGCAGCCTGTGGAATAAACCCCAATACCCAAATAATGCCACATTCCCAAGAATAGGATCCACAAGTTCCTCCCTGCCAATGTACAATGTTCCATCTTCTGTACCAGGGCAAATTCTTAATGTCTTTGGTAGTCGGGAATTCTTGTGCCTTGGCTTGAGCAGAGTGGATGTTCGTCTTCTTATCTTGGAATGTCCATGGTTTAGCATCATATAAGGGAGAGGTAACAGGAACTTTATTCAGTCCTTCGGAGGGGTTATTTATTAATAAATGGTTGGTGGTTTTGTGCACCCAAAAGAACATAACCGTATCATGAAAATTCAGCAATAGTAGCAAGAACATAGTTACACATACGAACCGAATGGAAGGCATCAGCCATTTTCACACCATGGCTGACTCCTTTATTCTGACCGCTGGGTCAGTCATGGCAGTCGGGTACCAGCAGGCACTAGGCTCTCCACTGGACTTTTATAGGCTTTATTCTGGCCTTTGATCTCTGGTATCCCCTTTACCAGCAGGCCTGAAGCCTTAGCTTGCTATAAAGGCGAATCACTGGAGGTATCACTGTCTGTTCCTGAGGTTGTACCTAGGTTCTCTTTCGGGGCCTGAAGCGGCATTTTCATCACGACCACTCTGGTTGCTTTCGGGAACTGGATCTTCTGGTTGAAAATCCCCAGCATCTGGGTCGAAGGGTGGCGTTGTTTTCTTGCAGTGGGAGGCGTGGATCCAGCTGACGAGTCCCTTGCACTTGACCGCTGTATGGGTGGTCAGTAGGACCTGGTAGGGACCTTTCCAGTGAGGTTCCAAAGAAGTCTTCCTCTGATATACCTTAATATAAACCCAGTCTCCAGGCTGAAGTGGGTGGCATGGTGTGTCAGCTGGTTCCATCCGGGCACTTTGGACCTGTGAGTGGATAGACCTAATGCAATGAATTAGCATCTGACAGTATGTTATAACGGTATCATCGTTTAGTTGCAGGTCCAATTGGCAAGGGAGTCGGGGAGGGAATGCTGACATATGCATGGGTCTGGCCACAAGAATTTCATATGGGGCAGGCCATGTTTGTGTGTAGGTGTGCTCCCCATATACATGAGAGCAAGGGGTAAGACATCAGGCCATTTAAGGTTGGTTTCAGCATAGGTCTTAGAGATTTTGTTCTTTAGTTCCCCATTTTTGTGCTCAACTGCCCCTGCACTTTGAGGGTGATGGGCACAATACAAGTGTTGGGTGATGTTAAAAGCCTTGCAAATTTGTTGCATGATTTGGCCTATGAAATGGGTGCCACAGTCACTGTTAATAGAGAGAGGTAGACCAAACCGAGGAATAAAATCCCTTAACATTCTTTTTGCAGTAGTGAGAGAATCGGCCTTGGCACAAGGGTAGGCCTCTACCCACCCAGAATAGATACAAACACAAACAAGAACATATTCATAAGAACAACACTTCAGCATATTGATAAAATCAATTTGGATATTTACAAAAGGTCCCCACGGGGTGAGATGCACGGCTGGTTTTGTCCGAACTGGTCTGCCATTATTGTGGGCTAGGCAGATCGGGCAAGAATTGCAGTACTGCTGTGCCATAATGGAGAAATTTGGGGCATACCAATGAGGCAGTATTGAGGCGATCATCCCCCCTTTGCTTACATGTGCCAATTCATGGGACGCACGAGTGAGATAGGGGAGCACAGCCTTGGGCACCACCAAGCGGCCATCTGGGGAGTGCCACAAGGCATCTGGATGCAAAGTACATCCATCCTGCCTCCATCTGTCCTTCTCTGGTTCTGGGGACGAATCTTGCATAAGAGCTAAATTGTGAAGAGAGGTATGCATGAAGGAGAACTGTGAACTGAAGAAAATAAAATCAAATGGAGCCGGAGACATGGAAATGGCCGCCTGTCTGGCAGTAGCATCTGTCAGTGCATTTCCTCTGGTAACATCATCATAAGGTTTCTGGTGAGCAGTACATTTTACAATGGCAATGGCAGAAGGGAGTTGAAGGGCAGAGAGAAGAGCATCAATAAAGGGCCCATTACTTATCTTTGCCCCACCCCGAAGTAAGAAATCCTCTGTGCTTCCATAGTTGCTCATAATCATGAACCTTCCCGAAGGCATATCGAGAGTCTGTGTAGATGGTAACAGACTTGTCCTTGGCTAAAGTACAAGCACAGGTAAGGGCAACAAGTTCTGCGACTTGGGCTGAATGTGCTCCTGGGAGGGAGTGGGCCTCCACAGGCTCGTGTTGGGAACAAACAGCATAGCCAGCCACAAGCAGGCCCGCAGGATTTCTGAGGCAGGACCCATCTACATAGAATAGTAGATCAGGATTATGAAGTGGGGTATCCTTTAGATCAATTCTAGGAGTGGAGAGTTCTGTAGTCTCAGCTAAACAGTCATGGAGTTCTCCCTCAGTTGCCGGGGGAAGTAGGGAAGTGGGGTTAAGGACAAGGCAGCAAGTAAGGGTTACATTTGAAGCATTTAAAAGCAGCATTTCATACTTAGTTAGTCTAGTGTTAGAGAGATGCTGAGTTTTGCTTTTCAGAAGCAGGGTAGTCACAGCATGCGGGACGGCAACACATAAGGGGGAACTGAAAATGAGGGGAGCAGAAGACTCCACAAGGGAAGCAGCTGCAGCTACTGCCCGAAGGCAAGGAGGGAGTCCAGCTACTACAGGGTCTAAAGGTGAGCATAATATAATATGCTACGAGACATCGTTTGTCACCATGAGTTTGAGTAAGGACCCCCAAGGCTATTCCCTCCTTCTCATGGCAGTAGAGGCTGAAGGGCTTCTGGTAGTCAGGTAAGCCCAATGCAGGGGACTTGGTAAGAGCCTCCTTAATCTTAGTAAATGCTTCCTCAGTTTTTGGGGTCCATGGAAGGGGTTCAGGAACCCTGTCAAGGGTTAATTCTTGCAGGGGCCTAACAATAGCTGTATACCCAAGGATCCACTGTCGGCAATACCCGGCCCTACCTAGGAAGCTGCTCATTTGTTTCTTAGTGGTTGGTTTAGGGACCTGGAGGATGGCTTGTATTCGTGCAGAGGACAAGCGTCTCTCTTCAGCTGAAATATCATGTCCCAAATAATGGACCTTGGGGAGACAGAGCTGCAGTTTAGACTTGGAGGCTTTATGATCCTTCTCGGCTAGAGCTTGCAATAGTGTAAGGGAATCAGTTTTAGATGCCTCTAAAGACGGCGATGCCAACAACAGGTCGTCTACGTACTGGACTAGAGTGGACCCCATTTTGAATTAATTGTCATCCAGATCCCTTTTGAGGATCTGTGAGAACAAGGTGAACGATTCGGTGTAACCCTGGGGTAACCTGGTCCAAGTGTATTGACACCCTTGGTAGATAAAAGCAAACAGATATTGACTATTTCTGTGGATAGGGATAGAGAAGAAAGCTGAGCAGAGGTCAACAATCGTGAAATAAATGGCAGAGGAAGGAATATAGGAGAGAATAATAGCAGGGTTCGGGACAACTGGGTAGGTAGGGAGAACAGCGGCATTGACAGCACGGAGATCTTGGACAAAGCGCCAAGTCTGCTTGCCAGGTTTCCTTACAGGTAAAATGGGGGTGTTACATTTACTGACTGTAGGAATAAATAACTCCTTGTCGAATTAGAGAGGTGATCACTTGGCAGATTCCCTCCTTGGCCTCCCTTGAGAGAGGGTATTGCTGAATTCTAGGAAGGGGCTTTGTCTGATCTAGGTGAATTTGAACTGGTCAGGCAGTCCTGATGCACCCTACCTGGTTGGCATGCTCAGTCCACAAACAGGGAGGAATCTTGGCCAGCAATCCCTGTTGCGACAAGGAAGGGCTGGGGTCGGTCTCTGAAGCGCCCAATTGCAGGACTGCCAGGTCTTCATTGTGACTGGGATCAGGGACATCCAAATACACACCTTCTGGGGTGCAATAAATTGTACAATTTAATTTGCACAGCAAGTCTCTTCCCAAAACTTTAACAGATGGGAAAGGGGCTAAGGAGGAAAGCATGGTGCTTAGACAGCAGACCGATGGAAATGGTCAGAGGTGAGGAAACGAGATGGGGAATAGTAGTGTTGCTCACTCCTGCTGCATTTACTACTTCTGAGGTGACCGGGAGAGAAGGGAAGTAGCCCACACGGAGGGTAGACCGTGAGGCACCGGTACCTAGCAGGCAAGAGGTAGGAGTGCCATTATTTATATAGTTTACATATGGTCCCATCTGGTTCAAAGGGACAAGCGAGGTGATGATGTTACCTGTCTCCTGGCTATCCTAATGGCTTTGAGGGCACAAGGCAACAGGGGAAGAATATTATGATGCAAGGGCAGAGTCGATTGACCGGTCTGGGTGATTGGGACAATTTTTTTCCAATGGCCCATCTGTAGGGACCTCTGTTGGGTCTCCCGCCTCTTCCCTTTAATGGGTGGTTGCTGTGGGGTTTCTGTATATTCTGAATCTGGAGGGTCATTAATTTAGTTTTGATGTCATCCTTTTTCTTTTCTAACTGATAGTAGTAATGTTGGGCGGCTGCTAGAATTTTGTCTGGGTTTTTTCCTTCCCAATCCACGATACCAATTTTTAATTGGACTCCTAATCGTGGGTTGATTCCTTGGACAAAGGCAAACACCACGGCCTGTTTAGCATCTCGCTCTGCATTATCTATGCCAGAATATCTCTCAAAAACCTGCTTAAGGTGCTGCATATAATAAGCAGGGTTTTCTCCTTTAATTTGTCTACAAGCACTAATTTTAGTTCAATCTGCCTTTCTTGGGCAGATTTTAAGAACCGCGTCCAACAGTTTGTTCCTATTTGAGTTTAAGTCCCGATTACGGCCTCGGTCATCATCAGGCCAATTCGCCTCATGTAAGAGGCGATTTAATGTTTTCCTGGGCAGGACTCCTCTCAGGAGTTGATTAAATCTGCCCAGTTAGGGTTGTAACAGCATATGACTGGCCTTAATTCTTCTTGGAATTTAACAGGGTCTTCCCTTATTTTAGGGAATTTTTCAACCAAGTTATACAATTCCATGGGAGATCATGGTGCAAGTATAGTCACCAGGGTCGCCTGGCCTGACTCATCTAAACCTGGGCCTGGAAGTTGGCACAAGGGGAATGCTACCTCATGATTGGGAAACCAGGGCCGAGGATTGGGCACAGGCAGTTCCCGGGATCGTAAGGCTCTTTGTAGTCTAGTATGCCATGCCAGTGGTTCGGGTGAATTCTCTGTCAGTCCGTCTAGTTGGCCAAATAGGTATCGAGGAGCAGTGATTGGGTTTTCTGTGGGATCCGAGGGTGACTCAAGGGAAGGGGTTAAGTAGGTGCTGGTATTGGTGTTCCCGCTTGGAGTGGGGTCCCTGGATAGTGGACTCAGCTTCAAGGTCGTAGGCTGGTGGAGGTGTGGGGGGGGTCTACTGACCTCTCTATTTGTTCTGCCCTGGGCGGATGGTCATGCACCAGACTGTCTAGGTGATGTAGGGGCAGGCGGCTGTCTACATTCTATGTATAAATCTATAAGATCTGCAGATGGGTCTGAGGGTTTTTTTTGAAGAGGCCTTGAAGGGTAAAGGGGATTTGCTGGGGTTTGGGGAAGAGTTAATTTCTCCTTTGCCTCTTTTAATAGTGTTTTACGTTTTTCCTGGGAGTCCTTGAGACTCCTCATTTGAGATTCACGGCGCCGTTTTTCTGATTCCCCATACCAATCAAAATGTGCATCAAACTGACTTTGCCCTACCGCCTTGGCCTGAAGTGCGCCTCTGAGGTGCCCAATCTTGTCAAGGTCGAAGCTTCCTCTAAGTGAAACTGTAATTTCGGATCATCCCTGGTATACCAATTCCATTTCTTTAAAAACTTGCAAGCAAAAGGACTATAATTTGCGTACATGTAATATGCCGGTGTGCCTTTTGGTGGGACGGTGATCCTTTTTGACTCACCGGCCCCCATCTTTTGCTGGCGAGTGCGGGAATCCCTTTTGGACCCCCTGGCTCCCAGAATCCCTATAGATCTTTCACTCATCACACTCACACAGGGGAGGTTTTGTTTAGGGCCTCCACGACTGTCTTACAGCCTCCCTTCAGCAAAGAGCATTGTCTGGCACTGCCTACTCTGTCACTTCAGGTGAAGTGATCTGACCAGTCAGTGGCTCATCATAACCACCTTCAGGTGGGAACCAGAGATAGGGGAGGAAAGAGGGTACAAAAACAGACCGTCCGAGGACGGAAGGGTTGGGATCACACATTCCTAGACCCAGACAGGCCCCTCGCCGGTCATGCCATACAGAGGGAAACTGCTGAGGTCAGGGCATTTATCGCGATGCCCACTAGATGGAGTCACAGGGCTTGCATTAGAGGCACCTCTGGTCATGGGCCCACGGCTTCGCAGGGCGCTCTGGGCATCTTCCTGTGACTCACACTCACACCGGTCTACCAACCGTCACTTTCACACTTTCACACTTTCCGTTCCTGGCACACGGAACTAGGTCTATCCACGACCTGCCCAGGTCTATCCATGACCTGCCCAGCCACACTCAGTGGCTCTTTCCGGGGAAGATGGGGAAGACTGATGAGACTCTAACCCACGCCAAGGGCATCAGGCATGTCTGGCAGCAGAAGTCCGGATAGAGCGTACAACTCACCCAAGCCCAGAGCCTACGGGCGGTCCCCCACCAGAAACTCAATATAGAGATTTCAAAAAGTCTCTTACCTTTCTTATGGGCCCGGGGTCTGGTGAGGAGCAGCTCGTGGTCCTCTGGCTCTCGGGGGTTGCCATCTATCCGAGTCATGGCACCAAGATTGTGGTGGAAAATTAACCACGTGTTGTGTTTGGTTCAGAACAAGCCTAAGGCCAGCTTTATTCAAGCATGCGCATACAGGGAGAGTCAGCTGGAGCTGCACTGGCGTAAACAGAAATACAGGAGCTTATATAGCTGAAAACCACAATTTGTCAATCACACTTCCTTCAACAGCATTTTCCTTATTTGGCATACAATTGCAAGCTTCAACAGTAGCTTTGCCTTACTTGGAGTTTAGCAAAACAAGCTTTACCCGTTATTGACAGGTGTTTCCTTTGCAGTTAATGGTCTAACTTCTAGCAGTTATGGTTACATTTCTGAAGCTGTGCTGTTCCAATTGCCCCTCAATGGAATTTTCCTCACTCTTTTCTTATGCTTCATATACACAGTTAGATTGACCAAAGTTTTAGACCTATTAGTTTAGGCCTACTAGATTTTTCCTTCACAAGCTGCAGCGGTACAGTTATGCCGCTATAAGGTCTGTAGTATAGACAAAGCCTCAGTTTATTATCAAAGAACAGCGATTCAAGGGAAAGTGAGTAAGAGTACTGGAAACAAATGGTTACATGCAAAACAAAACCATAACAAGCTTTCTAGAGACTAAGCTTAACTAATTAGTTACCCTCCTGTCTCATGAAGCTTATTTAACCCAAAGTTATCTCCAATGCTTTCAGCCAAGCTTGGTTGAGACCTCTTTTTCATTAAGCAAATACACTGTCCATTTATTTCCTTAGTGAAGGATGGCAGGCTGTCTTCTTTATCCCCCAAAATATACTAGAGCAAATCTTTGATGTGCACCTCTCTCTCATTCCTCTCTCTTTGAAGAAGTTTTCACAATCCTTCATTAGCATTTGGTTCAGACTGGTGAGATGAGACTCATTGTGATCCACACAATCCTTAATTTACATGCAAACAGCCAGATAGAAAACTTGTTTCTCACCTTTGCTGGGGTCCGGTCCCTTAGACACAGACATTAAGAACATAATTTTCAGTGTATATACATAACTCCTTATAAAACATCTGTACAAGTGGTTCACAATGATATTGATGACTGCTGTGACACTGGCTTGTATTTAAGACCGCACATGACAATCTTTGGTGATCTGGAATGTACACACTACACCCAGGAGATCCCTGTAATCCTTATGCACCCCTTCTATGCTCCTGGCCAGTTGGCACTAAGAGGTTCCTGGGTCACATTCTCCCACTGCTAGTATCCACAATGTTGGTAGTCACTACAGGGGAGCAAGTGGGCATCTCAGACTTTTATTCCCCTTCACAGGCTTGCAGAATGGGTTGGGATCTGGTCCTCTGTATAGTCAATGGTAGCTGAGGAGCACTCAATGCCTTACAGGACTGTGCCTGAAGGGATCATCATTAGCTCAAACAAGGCAAACATAGGAATGGGATTACACATTTCAATTTAACTGACAGCTCAGCAACACAACAAGGATTTACAGCTTTTAACGAGCACTCTATTGAAATAAAATGACTTCAGACACAGCATTAAAGCTTTCCTCTGAAAAGCTCAAATGTACATTTTATACAGAACACACTGCTGTACTTGCACTTGTTATCTGCATTTGTTAAAAATGGAACTTAACAAGCATTGCCCACTTCTGTGGAAAAGGGAACAGGATTAAGTATAATGGAACAGTTGGTTCAAACCCAGACTCATTCAAGAAGTCTCTCAAATTTTCTGCCATCGTCTAAAGGTTCATGCCTTGAAAGTATTTGCCCCATAAAAACCACTTAGTATTAGTGCTTGTTTGGAAAACTTTGACAAAACCATTTTTCATTGAAAAATGCAGTTCTGTTGAAGTCAAAACATGTCATGAAATCTTGTGGATTTTGCCAAAATTTAATTTTGGGGGAAAAGAGTTCCAATAATATAGATATAGCCCATTCCAACATTTTCAGAACTAAAAGTTTATATTTTTCATTTTGAAACTACGGTGTTGATTTTTTGTATTATATTATAATATTCGTGTCTTAAAAGTCTAAATCAAAACATTTCAATTTTGCTGAAACTGAGTGATCTGAAATTATGTTCTAAAAGCCTTGAAGTTAAGGTAAGTCACCCAGAGGTGATGTACCTTAAGATGGGAGAATACCAGACAGGAGGTAGGACATACTTATCTCCCTGGCTGACCATTGTGGACGGTGTGTCTTGCCATGGAAGTCTATTTGCATACTGAGTCAAAAGCTAATGAAGAGATTGTGGCTGGATGCACTGCTCTTGAGGGTGCTAAAGGAGTTGGCGGATGTGATTGCAGAGCCATTGGCCATTATTTTTGAAAACTCATGGCGATCGGGCGAGGTCCCGGATGACTGGAAAAAGGCTAATGTAGTGCCCATCTTTAAAAAGGGGAAGGAGGATGATCCGGGGAACTACAGGTCTCACCTTAGTCCCTGGAAAAATCATGGAGCAGGTCCTTAAGGAATCAATTCTGAAGCACTTAAGGAGAGGAAAGTGATCAGGAACAGCCAGCATGGATTAACCAAGGGCAAGTCATGCCTGACAAATCTAATTGCCTTCTATGATGAGATAACTGGCTCTGTGGATGAGGGGAAAGCAGTAGATGTGTTATTCCTTGACTTTAGCAAAGCTTTTGATACGGTCTCCGACAGTATTCTTGCCAGCAAGTTAAAGACATATGGGCTGGATGAATGGACTATAAGCTGGATAGAAAGCTGGCTTGATTGTCGGGCTCAACAGGTAGTGATCAATGGCTCCATGTCTAGTTGGCAGCTGGTATCAAGTGGAGTGCCCCAAGGGTCGGTCCTGGGGCCGGTTTTGTTCAATATCTCTATTAATGATCTGGAGGCTGTCATAGATTGCACCCTCAGCAAGTCTGCAGATGACACTAAACTGGGAGGAGGGTAGATATTCTGGAGGGTAGGGATAGGATACAGAGGGACATAGACAAATTAGAGGATTGGGCCAAAAGAAATCTGATGAGGTTCAACAAGGACAAGTGCAGAGTCCTGCACTTAGGAAGGAAGAATCCCATGCACTGCTACAGACTAGGGACTGAGTGACTAGGCAGCAGTTCTGCAGAAAAGGACCTAGAAGTAACAGTGGAGGAGAAGCTGGATATGAATCAACAGTGTGCCATTGTTGCCATGAAGGCTAACGGCATTTTGGGCTGTATAAGTAGGAGCATTGCCAGCAGATCGAGGGACGTGATCATTTCCCTCTATTCGGCATTAGTGAGGCCTCATCTGGAGTACTGTGACCGGTTTTGGGCCCCACACTACAAGAAGGATGTGGAAAAACTGGAAACAGTCCAGTGGAGGGCAACAAAAATGATTAGGGGACAGGAGCACATGATTTATGAGGAGAGGCTGAGAGAACTGGGATTATTTAGTCTGCAGAAGAGAAGAATGGGGGGGAGGGATTTGATAGCTCCTTTCAAGTACCTGAAAGGGGGTTCCAAAGAGGATGAATCTAGACTGTTGTCAGTGGTACCAGATGATAGAACAAGGAGTAATGGTCTCAAGTTGTAGTGGGGGAAATTTAGGTTGTATATTAGAAAAAAATTTTCACTAGGAGGGTGAAAGCACTGGAATGGGTTATCTAGGAAGGTGGTGGAATCTCCTTCCTTAGAATTTTTTAAGGTCAGGCTTGACAAACCCCTGTCTGGGATGATTTATTTTGGGATTAGGTCCTGCCTTGAGCAGGAGGTTGGACCAGATGACCTCCTGAGGTCCCTTCCAACCCTGATATTCTATGATTCTTTGAAATCTTAAAAGAGCAACATCTGATGCAGAAACTACAGAACCTGAACCACCAAAAAAGAAAATCAACATTCTGCAGTTAGCATGTGACTCATATGATGAAAATGAACATGCATTGGTCTGCACTGCGTCAAAATGGACGCATGTCCTCTGGAATGGTGGTTGAAGCATGAAGAGACATATGAATCTTTAGTGCATCTGACACGTAAATATTTGCAACGCTGACTACAACAGTGCCAGGTGAATGACTGTTCTCATTTTCAGGTGACATTGTAAACAAGAAGTGGGAAGCATTATCTCCTGCAAATTGTAACCAAACTTGTTTGTCTGAGTGATTGGCTGCTCAAGAAGTAGGACTGAGTGGACTTGGAGGCTCTAAAGTTTTACATTTTTATTTTTAATACAGGTTTTTTGTACATAATTCTACATTTGTAAGTTCAACTTTCATGGTAAAGAGATTGCACTACAGTACTTGTATTAGGTGAATTGAAAAATACTATTTCTTTTGCTTTTTACAGTGCAAATATTTGTAATAAAATAAATATAAAGTAAGTGACACAGTAATCCTTTTCTTTTTATGTTGTAATTGAAATCAATATATTTGAAAATGTAGAAAACATCCAAAACTATTTAAATAAATTGTATTATATTATTGTTTAATATCATGATTAATCGCAATAAATTTTTTTAATCGATTGACAGCCCTACTATAAACAAATCTAGGTGCTCTGTGTTAAGTGGACCTGAGGTCCACAGTGGAGATGGTAACCTGAGATGTAGTGTTACTTTGGGATAAAAGGACCTTGGAACTCTGTGATTGTCTGGTGGATCAGGGGCTGGGCACTCTATGGGGATACCTGGAGACTTTGGATTGGAGTTTATCTATCACAAACCTGCAAAAGGGTGGCTGAACATATGTAGGCCAAGAGGGGAGCACTTGTGTTGCCTATGGCCAGTGGAGTTGGGGAGCTGACCCCTGGTAGGCATAAAAATGATTTCCTCAAGCAAAGGGCAGGTGGTGTTGAGGTGCCTCAGAGCTCTGGGTAGCCCATGGCAGTGTCACACCATGGTTTAGGTTTCACATGTTTAAAAAAATATAATAGTCATTTTGTACTGAGACTAGATTTCACTATTGTGCCACCCATTTCTCTAAAATGTGAATTTTATTCTTTGATATATCAAATCAAGATCCGGTATAGAGTCACATTTTATGCCCAGAAAGGGCCATTTTGATCACTTACTCTGACCTGCTACACAGCACAGAATTTTTTGGTTGACCTAGAGCATATTTATCAGAAAGATAACTAGTTTTGATTTAAAGTCCTCAAATGATGGGGAATCCACTCTGGGTAAATTGTTCCCATGGTTAATTGTCCTCACTATTAAAAGTTTGAACCTTATTTCTAGTTGGATTTGTCTAGCTTCAGCTTCCAACTCTTGAATTTTGTTAGGCCTTTGAGTGTTAAATTAAAAACCCCATACTATTAGAAATCCCTCCCACTCAGGTAGTCAATGCTCTAAAACTTTTGGCAGTTATGACTTAAGCAAAATTGCCTTGCCACTTTTGTCTCAACTCTGCTGCTGCAACCAAGACTCTTACCTACATAGCTGATAATAGCAAGCCTAGAAAAATGGGGTGTTTGGTTGAAAGACAGGTAGTCTCTGAAAAGGGACCTAATCCACACTACACAGATGGCAGTCTCAAACCCAGGTGGCCCAGCAGGAAGAGCAAGTGCATGCAAATAAACTAAATTCAGGGTTGAGAATTTGAAATGTGATATATCATAATAGGGGAAAAAGCAAAATTATTATGAGTGACTAAAAATAATCTTAAATAATGCCCTGGAGGTGCACCAACACAGCATGTAGCACTTGGGTATTAAGTAAATTTCCTCTTCTCTGGCCAACCAAAAGCAAGATTTGGAAAAATATGGTGGGCTTGGAGGATTAACTCCAAGAAAGTCAATGGGCTACATTCTACTAATTTGGTCTGGTAGAAATACAGAATTTGATCCACTATAAATCAACTGAGATACTTTGGATTTATACTGGAGTAAATGAAAATAGAATTTGGTTCACTTGAGTAACACCAATGTAAAGGGGGCTTAGGTTGAAGCCCAGTGTGCTTAGCACTTGATCCAAATCCCAGTGATGTCAAAGAACAGACTCCCATTGACTTCAATGGACTTTGGATCAACCCGTTAATATCTAATGATATGGAGAACGTGAACCATAATTCCTCAAGAACCTCTTATCTGAAGAATTCCATACATACTCTGAGAGCATCTGGAGGTCACTATAATGGTCTGATATTGATCGGTATAAACCTATTGCTTCATACATAAACACTGGGTGCTAGCTGGGCCATGCACTAGTGACAACAAGGTCTAAGAGTATCTTCAGCTCCAAAGTGGCCACTTCACTGGAAGTGAAGGAGAACTTCAGTTAATTATAGTAATCATAATCATAAGTAAGGATATCGTTTCAGGCCTCCAGCCACTAGATACAACCACAAGTACACAATCAGTTCTTGTGGTGAAGGCATTGTACTGAGACTTAAGAGTTATGGCTTTAATTTCCAGTTCTGTCACTGACCGCTCTAACTTTGGCAAGCAATTTAATTACTCTGTGCCTCAGTTCTCCATCTGTGAAATAAGACTAATAATTTCCTTCCACATGTGGTTGTTGGATGGATATATTTGGTGATGTTTATATTACAGTGACAGTGGCCAAGTACCTAGTAAAACAGACAGATTTGGTGCCATTTAGCAGAATTCAATCTGTCAAAATGTAAGATTATTTAATGCAAATTTGGCTTTGTTCTGAGTCATATGTAAATAGATGCATATAATTTATACAGCAGTAATGTCTAGAGACTTAATCAGATCAAAGTTCCAGTGGTCTCTCATCATATACTAACCCTGCAAGTTTTTTTGGGACAGGGACTCTACTTTAGACATTGTACACACTCCCCAAAAGCTTGCAATCTAAGTACATGGTGAGAGACAACAGGTGGATAGAGACAGAAAGATGGGGGAATACAAGGCAACAGTGAGATAATTAGGATTAGCTTGTTAAACGGTTGCCAGCTGCCTCATCATTGTCAAGAGTTCAGTTGGCATCTTGCCTACAAAGTTTTAACTCAGCTTTCCCCCCCACCCTAAAAGTGAATAGTTTCGTTTTTGTGGGAAGAAACCTTTCTAATAGAAGTGTCCCTTGATGCTCCAAAAGTGTATTAATAGTCCCTTCTGCACCAGATTTATGGTTCATTATGAAAGGAAGGCTACCACATGAAAAACAAACATACATACACAAGAGGGTTAATCATATCCAAACTGAGAACAAGGCTGAACATATCAAGCTACTAGGAAGCAAAAATTGCTGTACAGTGTCTTATGGGGAAGAAATGTAAATTCCAATTATGATTTTCTTCCAGGTGAAAAAATGTTGCTTGAATTATTTCCCTTTATTACTTGTCTGAAACCATAGCAAGTCATAATAAAATGGCAAAGCAATGCTAATAACAAGTAAGACTTCCTTTCCTGTGATTTTTCAAGTGTACTCTGTTTTACATTTATTTGAGTTATAGAACCAGATGGCATCCAACTGAAATGCATAAGACACAATGCAATAAGATTAAAGGATCTTTCCTATCAAATAGAGTTTTCAGGAGCCTTTCAGCCACTGCTTGTGTTACACTTACTCTATAATACACCTTCTCCTGTTATCACTTACTGCATATTCTCCTTGACCTTCATGTACTATCACTGCTTTCTGTGGCAAACCTTTAATGCAGTTTTGATGAATAAACCTAAAGAATTTACACAGTCTGAAAGAGTGAGAGTGGGATGACAAACTACTGAGTAATTGAGATAGGTGTATTAAGGACTGGTAATATGTGGTGCTTTGGGCTTCAGAAATGAGGGTTCACCAAGACACTGAAGAGACACCCATAAATGGAAAGTGTGGCCCGCTAATCTGCTTGAATAGCTATGGAAGCATGATGTAAAAAGGTATCTTTCTAAAAGATATGCTTTAGCTCAATCAGAAGTTATGGGATTGATGCAGGAATCACTAGGTGAAATTCTACAGAATGCATTGTACAGATCAGCTTCAGAATAGTCCCTTCTGGCTTTAATCTATGAACCATGGGTATCCTTATGGGAAAAAAGAAGCCTATGGAACTGAATAGAGAATGCTAACCTTTCTATAGAATTTTAAAAATAATTTACTAACTTAAAACTGCAACTTATATAGCAGAAATATTATTCTCTGTTAAATTCTGTTGACTAAATTGGCCTAACTCTATTGACTTCAGCGGCTCTATAGGTTTTTAGGTTCCTGTAGAGCGCTCCCAGTTTCATAGCTGGTGCATTCTGTAGAATTCATCCATAAGGATAGGTAAAACGGAACAGCCCAAATAAGAATCAGCCTATAGTTTCACTTATTTCCAAATCTTTGCTCAGGTCCAGATTTATTTGGATAAGTTCATCTCTCCTATCTTCAGCTACACCCACAAAAAGAAGATAGAAATATTAGGGGAAGAGATGATGATATGTAAACTGTTTCTTTTAATGTGTGGCAGGAAAGCAGCTTGGGCAGGTAGACGATCAGAGTGGAGTGGAGCAGAGAACTAATTTAGCTTTAGGGAAAAAGACTATTTCCTTTATTCTAATAAAGACCCTTGTTTTGGTGTTTGTAGACAATAACTTGCTACTGTCCTTCACCATTGCTACATGACAGAAGTTAATGAATTTATGGAGATGGTAGAACCTGCTGGATGAGGTCCTCAAAAGGTTTGAAGACATAGATAAGGTTTGAAATCTCTAAATGTTTGTATGCTCACCTGTACAGAACTGAGCAGCTTTTGAATGCCTTCATTAACAGGGATGTACAAGACTGTAATTAAATGGGTATATTGATAATATTCTGTATGATTATTTGGGAAATTGGGATTTGAATAATGTTTTAGGGATTATACTGCCAAAATCACCATACGATCTGAGCACCTTCCACATAAAAAAAATCAATAGCAATAGTGCAATCCCCAGTGGATTTCATAAAATCTCTTTCCTCTGGAATGGGCAGGCCTGAGACTCAATTCCCATGGCTAAGGGAATGTCTCATTATTCTTATTTATTAAGCACTATCAATGTGAGCAGCAGATGTGTCCTTGCTGTAAAGCCCTTAAAAACTAAGGGCCCAAGTCCTGCAAGGTTTTGAACATGCACAGTGGAAACTGAGGGCACACTGCTCTGCACAGAATTTATCTGACCCCTATGACTGTAATATCTGGGCATTTTGCAGTCTTTAATGTATTTACCTTGACAACACCCCTGTGAGGTAGGGAAGTAATATTATCTAGGGCTGGGAGGAAAATAGGTTTCCTCTCCCACAAAGATTTTTTAGAAGCATTTCCATCCCGAATCGGGCCAAAAAAGTCAAAAATAAAAGTTTGTTCAGATCAATCAAAACTTTGTGTTTTGATAATTTCAAAACGTTCCATTTTGATTTTGCTCTTTCACCTTTTGTTGTACAAATTTATTAAAGATTTCAAAATGAAAAGTTGTTTTGACTCAAAAAAAAGAAACTTTTAAAAATGTTGAAAGAGGATGTTTTGACAATTTCAAAACTTTATTTTCCAAACCATATTTTGAGTCAGGAGATTCGTTGGAATGGACTCGGTTTCTCAATGTTTTAGTTTTGATAAATTGGCATTTTTGGTGAAAAAAATGTTTAGTAAAAAAAAAAATCCCAACCAGTTCTGTTACCCCATTTTACTGGGCACAGAAAGACTAAGGGTTAGACTCACATCGGGAACTTAACCTGTGATAGTTGCAACACCTAGCTCAACCTGCCACCTAATGGAATTCAAACCCCTGAGTGATGCTCCTAATTCACAGAAGTGGAGAGCTACCCATGCTAGCCAATAGGAAATGCTGAAGAGAGAGGCTGGAAAGGACTTAGGCTCCTAACGCTGCTCAGTATTTACAGCCATAAACCCACTCGTGAAGTTAAGTGCCCCGACCAGGTCAGTCTTTCTTTGGGGGGCAAGGAGGGGAAGGAGGGAACTAACCAAACAACGCCCCCCCCATCCCCCAGCCTGGTTTAGAGCAGGGACTTAAATCCAGCTCTCATCTCCGAGGTGAGTGCCCCAACCACAGCGCTATTGGGTACAAGGCGGGCACCATATTTTGTGGGGGGCACACATACTGGATTGGGTCGCACAGGTGAGATAGGGAGGAACACCTATTTGAGAATCCCACTGGGACTTAGGTCTAAACTAGGCGCCAAGCAGCTTGGCAATGGCAGCATCAGAATGTAAGTGGCTTTGTGCACGCCCACGGGCAGAAACGCTGGTGCCTGGGGAATGTAGGTGCCTACAGGGTTAGGCAGTAGCTAACCCCAACCTGGAGTCCCCTCCCACACCCAAACTCCCTCCCGGACCCGCCCTAACAATGGGACCCAGCCCAGAGCCCCCTCCTGCACTCCAAACCCCTCATCCCGGCCCCACCCCAGAGTCCATACTCCCAGCCAGAGCCCGCCCTGCACCCCAAGCCCCTGCCACAGCCATGAGCCTTCTCCCACGCCCCAAACTTCTCATCCCATTAGATATTAACGGGTTGATCCGAAGTCCATTGAAGTCAATGGGAGTCAATATCAGTCAAGCCAGTGCGGCTTTTGTCCCTCATTTAAGAGAAACAGGATTGGGTCCTGAGTTTGTTTATACTTGTAACCTCTGGTCTATTTGGAGGGGGGAGAGGCAGACTGATTGACAGGTCAACATGGGCTCTACTACCTTCTCCACCTATCTCTAAACAAGTTAGCTCTTACTTACTAATTCCACAAATATTTCTTCTTATTTAAAAAGTTGCTAAGGGGCAGTAATGTAGATATACATAAAAGTGTAGAGTCAGATAGGTATAACTCAGGGTGAGTAAGGGTTACCCCTCAGCGGGCCCCATTGTTTTTAGTCATATCGAATCTGGCTGAAAACCAAAAACCAACCAACCAACAAAACTGTAGACTAAAGTATCAACACATCCGCCAGCTGACTTGGTAACAACAGTTACTGTACTTGAGAAAGCGCCTGCTACAGTCAGACAGATGGAACTCCTAAGGGGTGTCAGTTTTCCTTCTAAAGCTAGCTGGATTCTCCTATGTTCATCGTTTTGGCAAGTGAGCAGGAAAATGATGAAGAAACTAGACACACTTACTAAAATATTTAAGGTGGGGCAGAGAGGCAGAGGAGGGAAAAGAACAAACTTGAATTTATCTTCACAGCAACCTGAATCCTTTAAAACAGATGGAATGCAACCAAGAGAAGGGAAACACATTAGCATCTTTGGGGCTCTGACAGTTATGCAGATAGGGCAATGCTGGCAGCACCTCACGGTAAAGAGAAAAACCACACACCAGTGCTTCTACTGTTTTGATTCTCTCTCACACACACACACCCTAACAGCTCTCAAACTGCAG
Organism: Dermochelys coriacea; assembly: GCF_009764565.3. Lineage (NCBI taxonomy): Eukaryota > Metazoa > Chordata > Testudines > Dermochelyidae > Dermochelys > Dermochelys coriacea. The sequence continues at coordinate 341,146,115 of NC_050068.2, forward strand.
TCCCGGTCCTGCAAAGGGAACTACTCGGGCAGACCCCTATACCTACGCTGAGGCCCCTTAAAATCAATGAGGTGCATGGTCCAGCTGCATGGCTCCCTCTCAATGATCAAGTTCTGTGTTTGTAGGAATCAAGATGAACAGTGGGTCTTTTCGAGAAGAGAGAAAGAAAGTCAAAGAGAAAGAGGGACTGACAGGCAAGTGCAATATGGAATAAAAATACCAAGGGAAATGGTGGATTCTCCATCTCCTGAAATCTTCAAATCAAGGCTGGATTCTTTCTGGAAAAAAATATACTTTCCTCAAACACAAGTTACTGGGTTCAATACAGGGGTAACTGGGTGAAATTTAATGTGGACTTTGATATACTTGAGATCAGTCTAGACTCTAGATCTGTGGTGGGCAATCTGCGGCCCATACGCAGCCTGTCAGGCTAATCCGCTGGTGAGCAGCGAGACAGCCTGTGTCACTTCCCGCAGCTGCCGTTGGCCGGGAACAGTGAACCGCGGCCACTGGGAGCTGCAGGCAGCCATGCCTGCGGATGGTCAATGTAAATAAACTGTCTCGCGGCCCGCCAGCGGATTACCCTGACGGACCATGTGTGGCCTGCGGGCTGTAGGTTGCCCACCACTGATCTAGATGATCTAATGGCCCTTTCTGGCCTTAAACTCTATTAAAAGGGATACGTTTAATCAACTGTATCAAATACTCCATGAAAATGAATGATTCCCAAAGAAAGTATTGTGATATTGTCATGACAGGCCTCACCCTCCAAAGAATCCTCTTGTGGTAAAATCCCATTATTATAGGCATTCCACCTCACTCTTCTCCTTGGAGTTTCTCTGGTGTGGTGACAAAGTCTACAGCCAGGTTACACTGAAATCATGAGTCTGGACTTTGGGTACCCCTGGAGGTGCAAAACACAGAGGACCATCAGTTCTTCCACCCTTCCTGGGCTCAACCCTTGATAGTCTCTCCGCCCCCTTCCTGGTCTCTGAAGAGTTTTTCCCCACTCTTATACATTGGAAAACATAATCCCAACTATACATATAAAATGATGGGGTCTACATTAGCTGTTACCACTCAAGAAAGAGATCTTGGAATCATTCTGGATAGTTCTATGAAAACATCCACTCAATATGCAGCTGCAGTCAAAAAAGTGAACAGAATGTTGGGGATTATTAAGAAAGAGACAGATAATAAGACAGAAAATATCTTATTGCCTCTATATAAATCCATGATACGCCCACATCTTGAATACTGCTTGCAGATGTGGTCACCCCATCTCAAAAAATATATATTGGAATTGGGAAAGGTTCAGAAAAGGGCAACAAAAATGATGAGGGTTATGGAACGGCTTCTGTATGAAGAGAGATTAATAAGATTGGGACGTTTCATCTTGAAAAAGAGATGACTAAGGGGAGATATGATTGAGGTCTATAAAATCATGACTGGTATGGAGGAAGTAAATATGGAAATGTTATTTACTCCTTCTCATAACAGAAGAACTAGGGGTCACCAAATGAAATCAATAGGCAGCAGGTTTAAAACAAACAAAAGGAAGTATTTCTTCTCACAACACACAGTCAACCTGTGGAGCTCTTTGACAGAGGATGTTGTGAAGGCCAAGACTATAAAAGGGTTCAAAAAAAGAACTAGATAAATTCATGGAGGATAAATTCATGACCATCAATGGCTATTAGCCAGCATGGGCAGGGATGGTGTCCCTAGCCTCAGTTTGCCAGAAGCTGGGAATGGGCAATAGGACATGGATCACTTGATTATTACCTGTTCTGTTCTGTTCATTCCCTCTGGGGCACCGACATTGCCACTGTCGGAAGACAGGATACTGGGCTAGATGGACCTTTGTTCTGACTCAGTATGGTCGTTCTTGTGTAGATCACTGCCTTTCAGGACATTTCTTCCTGGCAGCCCAGCTCTTTCCAATCCATAGACCCTCTGGGATTCTTTCCTGGAATCCTTCTTCTCCCATGCATACTTTAGGAGCGTCCTTCACCTCTGCTACCTTCTCCCTTCGGTGCCAGCTCCTTCCTACTTACTAGCTGTGGTTCCTTTCCCCACAGAGAAGAAACTCAAAACTACTTTTTCCCTGGGTCTCCTTCCCAGCCCTTTAAGGAAAACATAACTCCTTTCCCAGCTGAACCTGATAGCTGAATTATCTCCAGGTCCCCTGAGGGGCATTAATTGTATTCTTAGGCTCTTGTTAACCCTTTTCTGCCTGTGTGGGGTTTATACACCTTAACAATTATCAGTAAACTGTTTGCTAGTGTTATTCCTTTTTGACCTCAGCAGCTAGTCAAAGTTTGTGGCCTTATAGGTTGTTTCTGTTGGTATTTTAATGTGATGTAGTTTTGTTTATTTACAAGGAACGTACAAAGTCCTACTTCTCTGAACAAAGAATCATCCAAAAATAAAAGGAGCAGTTTCTTAACTTACTGCCTAAGCCTCTTTAGCTAGCACCAGACAGCAGACGTCTCTCTAGCTTTTCCCAGGGTGACACCCCATACTCCCAGACTGCTCCTTGGCTGTCTTGCTTTTTGCCTCTGGTTTGTATTTCCCCTTCCCTCACACACACACACACACACACACACACACCTTACCCATAACAATATGCTGCAAAAGCCTTCTGCCCATTTAGTCCAAAACTCCTATGTGGGTTCACAACCCCTTTTATCTTAGCTAGGGGCTTGTGATTAACCTGTCCTGCCAGTTATGTTCATTTAAGGGTATGTTCACACTCATTCTCAAAGAGGTTTGATAGTCATGCAGGATCAGTACCTCTCAGGCATAAGGTTATTATTCAATTCAATAATTATTAGAACTGGTTGAAAACTTTTTAATGAAAACGATGCCAATGAAAAATGGCTTTTTTTAGCTAAATAAAAATTTGTGGGAGGATTTCTTTTTCTGTTAAAATTTTCTGTTAAAAATGAAATTATTTTGTTTCCCCCTTTCTCAGAGGCAAAAATGAAAAAAGGAAAGGGCTACATGAAAGGAAAGAGAAAGAAGGGGAAAAATACCCACCCAAATTTCAGATTTTAGTTAAAAACTGGAGGGAGGGGGAAACAGCATAAAATTGTTAAATAATTTAGAAAAAATCATGCAAAATACTTAATTGTGTTTCAACCAGATCTATTAATTATTATTCCTAGATTTACTTGTACAGCACCTCTGGAATTTTGGCAGCTGTCTCTTCCTATTAAAACTATGGTAGAGAGTATCATTTTATGTTTAATGTTAATAGGGCACGGTATAAGTCCTCAGTTTGTTCAGTTTGTGACCAGATCTTCAGCTGATATAAATCAGCCAAGCTTCATCAATGCAGATAGGCCAATTTGCACACAGCTGAGTATTTCGCCCAATGTTATATATATAAAAAATATCAACAGTATTTCCTTGATTTAAACTTTATACAGAAATTTGGGGTTTGATTTCCCTTACCCCCCAAAATAAAACAACCCTCAGTGAACATGGCAGAATATCAATTACCTCAATGTTGTGGTGGGGACATTGAATAAATTGCAACTCAGCATGATCAAGGGAATTTGCAGTGTAATTAATAGACATAGAGGACATGGCCTGTTTCGGATCAGAGGGACTTGCAGATAACAAGAGATTCAGATAAATGAGGTTGAACATTATTGCTTCTAAATAAAGCAAACATTAAGCATTTTTAATACAATATCATAAGAACATAAGAACGGCCATACTGGATCAGACCATCTAGCCCAGTATCCTGTCTTCCGACAGTGGCCAATGCCAGGTGCCCCAGAGGAAATGAACAGAATAGGTAAACGGAGGCTAGGGACACCATCCCCACACATGGTTTTCTTAATTGTATTTTGCTGGTTGTGTAGAGACAGGGCATGTCGGTATCAATGCATCAAATTTTCAGAAGTGCATAGATCCAATTGTGTCACTCTCAGCCAGATTTCCAGAGATCTCAGCACACAGTATGTGGAGTTGTTTTGAAAATATGGCCCCTATGGGAGCTGCGGAGTTAAAATTTCTGGCCATGTCATCCAAAACAGGGAAGTAAATGCCAGTATCCTACAACTGGATCCACACGGGTGGGTTTTTGACCAGGCCAGCTGCAGTAAGGGGACCTTTGTCAGAAGACTACTGCTACATGCTTTTTGTCAGTAGAAGTAATTCATCACTGCATGAATCAATTAACTGTTTCCCAACCTTCCCCTCCCAGTCACTTATTTATCACAATCATGAACAGAAAACATTTACCTCTGTCCCTGAAAAATCACATTGCATTAAAAATGTTAAGAGTAAGATATTCATAGAGACATTTGTTCACTGGAAAAAAAAGGTGCATTTATACTTAGGGCCTGTCCCTGCATCTCTAATTTGTAAGTAATCCTTACTCCCTGGAGTTAGAGGATCCAGGGTTATAATAGGTGTGCTTTAAACAGTGAATCAGGATAAAAAAAATAAAAACTATGGCTTGTGGGCGATAAAAATTACTGAAACACAAAGGGCATGTTCCAAAGCACATTAAAGTCAATGGGAGACTTTCCACTGACTTTGGGAAGGCCTTAATAATCTAATGCATAGGTATACAAATTATTATCATTTATATTCAACAATTAAGAAAGAATGTAAAAAATCATTTAATGCACTATAAATTTCAAATGGAGGACAATTTTTCAAGATTTTAGTTATCGTAAAGGTAATTTTATCTGAGGGATAGCTCAGTGGTTTGAGCATTGGCCTGTTAAACCCAGGGTTGTGAGTTCAATCCTTGTGGGGGCCATTTAGGGATCTGGGGCAAAAATTGGGGATTGGTCCTGCTTTGAGCAGGGGGTTGGACTAGATGAGCTCCTGAGGTCCCTTCCAACCCTGATATTCTATGATTCTATGACATAATTCCCCCAAGAGAAGCTAAACATTTCCACATCCATATATTTTTAACTACAATTGAATTAGTTCCTCCACCCCAACACACACAGAAATTGGCAATTTGCAACAATGCATTTCAAATGCAAGCTTTGTGGCTGTACAAATTGAGAATTCCACTGTCAAAATCGAGAGAGTTAGCAAACAAAATAGAAAAGGAGTACTTGTGGCACCTTAGAGACTAACAAATTCATTAGAGCTGAAACAAAATAGATAAATTTTAAAACAAAACACACAAACACACACACACTTGAGCCCTATGATTGGCTACTAGTTAACCAACGTGGTTTTATATACACATCCATGTTCCACATGGCAGTTTGTTAATCCTAGATGATAGCCATACATAAGAATAGAGGCAGAGAAACAACTTTAGACCACTCCAGGAAGTGAAATACAACACATTCTAAAGTGTAAAATACAACAGTGAAGACCTAAGACAGAATGGAACATTCACATCCATTCATATTTGCATGCTAACAATCACAGAAGAGTGGTAGATTAGTTATGTATTAGAAAAAAAACCACAGTCACTTTCAGCAATAGACACAGCAAGAACATCTTGAACTTTACAAAACAGGCTGACTGATCTAAGAGCCACCTAAACTATATTACTGTGGCCTCACACAACCCCCCTCAAAAAGAATATGGTACTTAGGTCTTACCTCTTAAAATTAGGTGTTTTGCAAACAGTGATTTACTGTATCAGAAGAGCTTAAAGCTCTGTTCTGCCCAGTTTTCTATCTGCAGTCTGAGAAGCTACCTTCCTAAGAGTTTATTCACTATTTTTTAATATAGTGGAAGTTGCATGTCAGTTTGAGTCAGTCACACATCAGGTGCACAACAGGGAGGAAACTTGTGTGGCTGCAGAAACACTAGGGACCATGTCTTGCTAAATGCTTAGTGCACTGCATTCCCACTGAGCCAGAGAGGAAAGGGTCCTCTGTGCCTTGAAAGAGGTGCTCAGCATGATGCAGGATTGGGCTCTAGCCCAATGCAGAGAATTTGAGTACTGATAAAAAATTAGGTGTTTGACTGACTCATTTTGGCAGCACTGTGACAAAGAGATACAGGCAAGGGAGATACATTACTAGATTAAAAAAATACAAAAAAAACTTTTTCAACTCTTTCATTTAGAAAACTTTATTACAGTAATGGGCTAAAAATAAACCCATAGTTGAGTCTTTAGGCATTTAACACACATGGATCAAATCTGGGCTGCTTCTGGGGAGACTGCTCCACCAAAAAGATAGCGTTTCAGGAATCAAGGTCACTTGCACGTTAAGCATCAAGCCTTAACTGCAAGGGGTTGTTAAGCAAGCATGGCCAGTAGGAGGTCTAGCCATTTTCATGTTGCAAGTTCCACACTATCTCTGTTCTGCTGATGCTGGAAGGCTGCTCCCCGCACAGCAGTAAACCCAATTCATATTTTAGCAGGGAAAGGGCAGAAAGAAATGAAAAGGCAGTGGTGGCACAGCACATTTTCATACCGCCAGGCATCCTGGCACGTAAGAAAGGGTTTGTGCTATGCTGAGGATCAGCCAGTTATCTCTGGGAAGGAGGGACAACGATCTGCTGCAAGTGAATAGATTTTAAAAAAATGTGACCTTATATAGTTTCATCTTTGGAACACCCTCTGCATATCAGACTGTCTGAATTCAGCGAGGCTGTTTTCATGATCAGGAAGAATAAAATGCAACTAGCTTGTACCAACGAAAAACATATGGGCTAGCAGAGGATTTTTCCCCTCCATGTCCTTCCCCTCTTCTCTTGATGTAGTATAGATTATCAGAATATATATGGGTCTAGGAGTTGGGAACTACTGGCTTCTATACCAAGCTCTGCCACTGACCAATTCTGTGGCCTTGTGCAAGTAACTTAACATCTCCAGAAGGGGAGTATACTTAACCAATTGCATAAAACTACTGAAAAGTAGAATTAGCTAATACTTGTTAGGTGCTTTGATGGAGCACTAAGCATTCACTTCTCCATCTACCCCATTTTATTCTTGTATTTCACGACTCATGTCCTACAAATAGCATATTTCACTGAAGAGTGGTAGGATCATGACATGAGGAGTAAATATCTGCTTCCTCAGGGGTAGCAGGGAGGGGATGGGGGAATCCAATCATGTACAGAGACAAACTAGAAGAAATATCAGAATGTAAAATAAAACCTTAAGTTTTTTTTTAATTTGAGAAAGAAATCCTTTAAAATAAATGAAAACAGAGGGAAAAAAACACAAAAAGAGTATTGGTGATTAACAATACAAAAAAATGGAGAAAATAAAATACTGCCATGAGACGAAACATAATGGGCCAGATCCTCAGCTCATGTAGCCTTTCATAGATTTTTTCCAGTTTACACTTGAGGATCTGACCTGTTCATCTGCACTGAACAGTGATGTGAATGACTGAAAAACAACAACACAAAGTTAAAAATCTAAGGTTCCCAATCAACAACAGAACAAATGCATAATCCGAAGTTACAATTGCATTTTAAAACCAAGTATTGGAAAATCATTCCCTTCTTTACTTACCTTACAGGACCTGATACAGTTTATGACATTGCTAGCCCCTAATTATTATAAATGGAACCAGTTCTGGATGCTCTTAAGATTTTAGTGTCAAAGCAGCAGAAACACAGAGTCTGATTTGACTTGAATGTTATTCCAATCAAATTGTTTTGGATCTGCTAAAAATGCCCCAGAATACATCACTCTGATATGTCAGAGAGACCTGGTCAGTTGTAGTGTTGACCAGTCCATAGAGGCTCAGGCAAGATGAGATATATTTTCCTGTCTTTGATGTGTGTTTCAGGCTTCCCTTTTTTATTATTGCATGCCCAGGATACAAACAGAAGCCCATTGACACTTGCTAACTGTTCTGACCGACCACCATGGCTGAACACTTCGTGCCAGGACATCCCATAGTGTTATGTTTCTCCGGACATAAAGAACAAACAGTTTGAATAGGATTTAGGCTCCTATGTCACATTGATAAAATATTTTATAAAGCAACAAAGGCCAGGATTCCACAGGTCACGTGAGGGGGGAGAGATGTGGGGTCACATGCCTCCCTCCTCCCCAGATTTGCTGCTTGGCATGCTACATGGACTGAGCATGCTCAGAAACACTGCTGAAGCTGACTGCCCTCACTCTGTCCCCCCCACTGTCGGCAGGCACAGATTGTCTCAGCCGGATTCACAAAGGGAAGAGATAGGCACGTAAGAATGTGATCCACAAAAGGCCATGTGCTAGCTTGGGGAGCCACCTAAGCTAGTCAAAAAAGGGAACAGAATGTTGGGAATTATTAAAAAGGGGATAGATAATAAGACAGAAAATATTATATTACATCTATATAAATCCATAGAACCTCCATGTCTTGAATACTGCATGCAAATGTGATCGCCCCATCTCAAAAAAAGATATATTAGAATTGGAAAAGGTTCAGAAAAGGGCAACAAAAATGATTAGGGGTATGGAATGGCTTCCGTATGAGGAGAGATTAATAAGACTGGGTCTTTTCAGCTTGGAAAAGAAACAACTAACAGGAGATATGATTGAGGTCTATAAAATCTTGACTGGTGTGGAGAAAGTAAATAAGGAAGTGTTGTTTACTCCTTCTCATAACACAAGGACTAGGGTTCACCGAATGAAATTAATAGGCAGCAGGTTTAAAACAAACAAAAGGAAGTATTTCTTCACACAACGCACAGTCAACCTATGGAACTCTTTGCCAGGGGATGTTGTGAAGGCAAGTGTAACACAGGGTTAAAAAAAAAACTAGATAAATTCATGGAGGATAGGTCCATTAATAGCTACTATCCATGATGGGCAGGGATGGTATCCCTAGCCTCTGTTTGCCAGAAGCTGGGAATGGGCGACAGGGGATAGATCACTTGATGATAACCTGTTCTGTTCATTCCCTCTGTGGCACCTATCATTGGCCACTGTCGGAAGACAGGATACTGGGCTAGATGGACCTTTGGTCTGACCCAATATGGCCATTCTTATGTAGTCAAAGGGAGAGGCCATTGAGAGGGGTGTGTTATAACCCGCACCTCTTGGATGGAAATAGCTGTCTAAATTTGTTCTAAGAAAAGGAGTACTTGTGGCACCTTAGAGACTAACAAATTTATTAGAGCATAAGCTTTCGTGAGCTACAGCTCACTTCATCGAAAGCTTATGCTCTAATAAATTTGTTAGTCTCTAAGGTGCCACAAGTACTCCTTTTCTTTTTGCGAATACAGACTAACACGGCTGCTACTCTGAAACCTGTAAATTTGTTCTGCAACTCTACTAATGATCCACAGCCAGGAACCCCTCCCTCTGGAATCAGGGAACTTTTTTTCATCTAAGTTTTTTTTTTTTTTTTGGTGAGAATGAGTTAGGTGTGCCTGCCTCACTCCACACAAACATCCGATGAAGTGAGCTGTAGCTCACGAAAGCTTATGCTCTAATAAATTTGTTAGTCTCTAAGGTGCCACAAGTACTCCTTTTCTTTTTGCGAATACAGACTAACACGGCTGCTACTCTGATAGCTGAAAGGGGAGGAAGATGTGATGGTGGTGAAGCTGCCCACCTTACAACTTTAGACCACTGGTTAGAGCATTGACCTAGGCTGTGGGAAGACGAGGTTCAATTCCCCCCTTCACTTGAGGGGAAGAAAGGACTTGAATAGGGGGCCTCCCACCTTTCAGGAGTATACTCTAACGATGGAGATATGGGATATGCTGATATGGGACTCCCTCCGTCTCTCCTGTTGAAGCTACTCCACTGTATATTAAATAATTAAACAGGCAGAAGGCCAGTGAGAAGGAAAGAGAGAGAATGCCTCTGTAGCCTGGTGACTTGGGGATCCAATGTGGAAGGTGGCAGACCCCAGGTTCCTGTCCCTCTGTATCAGGGCCAAGTCATGGGTGGCTGGCCAAGTTGTGGGCAGCCAGCCTAGTGGTTGGAGCCAGGGCCAGAAGTCAGGAATCTGAGTCATTTGTTGATCTGGGGTCAGGAACCAGAACTCAGAAGTGGGAACAAAGGTGTATTCAAAAATGGGGTATTGGAGCCAGGAGACAAACACCAGGTCAGGAACCAGAAGTCAGAAGCAGAGGATGAGGCCCACTCAGAAGGTGGGTTTCAGAGCCAGGAGGTAAAGCCAAGGTCAGGATTAGGGGCACCACCAGAAAGCAGGGGCGGTAGCAGCAGCTAGCTGGGTCTCTGCTTGGTTACACAAACTTCCTGGGTCCTCCCCAGGTTTAAACAGGATATACAGTCCAACTGGGAATGTCCTGTCAACCAGGCCCCGCCATGGGTAGCACATCCTGTGAGCTGTGTGGACCCCTAGGACTCATGACTTACCGAGCATTTCTGCTGCTAAACCTGTTTGGTGGTGGCATGGAGGTGGTTGTTATTCAGCCACAAACTTATGAGGGGGGTGGCCAGTGATGAGCTGCCAGAAGCTGAAAAACTGGTTCCTTCAGTTGCTCTGGGTCTTCGGCGGCACTGAAGGACCCGCCGCTGAAGGCTCGGAGTGCCACTGGGTGAGTAAAAATTCACAGAGGAGCCTCCCCAGCTGAGAGCTCAGGCAGGACGGACAGGATGTTTGCCCACCCCTTTAACAACCGGTTCTAAACCAGCTTAAAAATTTAACAACCGGTTCATGCGAACCAGTGCGAACTGGCTCCAGTTCACCACTGGGGGTGGCACATTGAAGTTTTGCCTAGGGAAAGAGAATGGCTGGAGCAACCTCTCTCTTTCTCTGCTATTAATAGATTTCTGTTTCTCATGTAGGTACCTATATACTGAATCGGCCCTTAACATTCTCTTTGATGCGCTAAATAGATTGCACTCCTTGAGTCTTTCATTATCCCAGTTTTGAGCACTAAAAGAATAAATGCTGGAGCTCACTGTGACTTTTCACTCCGTATTATTTATTAAAAATATGCTTATGATATGAATATGACATAACTGAGATATGCTTTATGCAAGATGGCTCATGTAAGGTATCTTTGGAAAGGTTATGATTTACTGAATGTGATTATCCAATTTGTATGAATGTATCATTTCTGTATCTGAAGTTAGGAATATTAACTATGTATCTGTATTTCAAATGTGTTACTTTGGATGTCACCCAACCAGCCCTTCAGGTACAACAATGGAAAAATCAGACAGGGCCATTAGCAGAGACTGTGAAAGAGCTTAGTCTTCCCCTGGAGGCTCCAGACAGGCTATGAGTAATGGTTGCCACAGCCCTGCAAAGACATGGGTCGGAGTCACATGGTACTGGACCCATCCCTTGGAATGCCAGTGCTCTTCCACTGGGAGACAAAGGGTTCCCACCATACAAAAGAGCTATATAAGCAGGGGAGTGACATCATCATAGTTCTCCTCTGCCTCCCCAACCAAAGAGACACTGAAAAACACCTGGAAGCAAGAACTAAACTGAGGGGAGAAGGGTTGAACCCAGACTGTGAGGGCGTCCAGTCTGTGAGTGGAAATACCTGAAATCTCCAGCTGCAGGCCAGGATAGCTGCCTTTCAAGACTTTCTGTAATCTACGTGTGACAATATTTAGGGTGAGAAATTACATTTTGTAACCTGTTTCTTAAGTATATTGAGCTTAGCTTGCATATTTTATTTTATTTGCTCGGTAATCTGCTTTGTTCTGTTGTCTCTTATATTCACTTAAAATTCATTTTTTGCAGTTAATAAACTTATTTCTTGTTTATAATATAACCCCAGTTGTACAATTCACAACTGGAGCATAAAAGGTTGTGCATACCTTTCTCCACATTGAGGGTGGAGGTAGATTTCGTAATATATCTTTGGGTCTGCATCCCAAGGGGGGGGACATCTGAGTACTGGGGCAAGTCCCTTAAGCAGAACCTTCACAAAACTGATCTCAGTGTCTGTTTCGTTTTGCAGTTTGGTGTGGCCCTGCCTGTGTGTGTGCTGGAGGAGGCTAAATAGAATTGCTTGGCTCAGCAGGACAGGTTACAAAGGATACCCAGGCTGGCATAATAGAGAGGGTCAGTGGTATCTCAGCACATCAGGTGGCATCCTAAGGGGGGCAACCCATCACACTCATGATTTCAACAACAAGAACAATAGTAACCACCACATTCTTCATTGTCTACACAAATATATCCCAAATATGATTATATCGGTTTTCTACATATCTGCCTCTTCAGGTATCTGTTTCTGCAATTTCATGTCATCTGCTGAATGATGTCTTGCAACCTACTTCTTCATAAGTGGAGCAGGGTTGAAAGAATGCATAGGAGGTCCAAGCAAGCTAATGGACATGGACAGTGCAAGCCAAGATACTCTGAGATTGTTGTGTAAGGGGATGCAGACACTGTTCATTGTGCTGAAGCCTCTTTCTAAATCAGCTGACATCACAAGAATTTTTTCTATAGCAAAGACTATAGGTTTGAGATCCTCAGGTGCTTCTTTGCCTTCATGGTCAATATAGTCATGAAAGCTTTCCTTAATTGGTTCAAAACTCAGATGTGACTTTTCACATAATTTCTTCAGCTTCCTCTCTCTCTTGTATCAAGAACACACTGTATCTATTGGCCACTTACTTCAATCTAAGACCTGTATCTGACAGATCAACTCATTGAAGTCAGAGACATTCTGTTGATTATGCCTGCCAAGAAAGACAAAGCAATATGAGGCTACAGTGGTAAATAAAACAAGATCTAAGGTTGTCCGTTAAGCTTTGGAGAAACTGTTGCTGGTTGATTGCTGACTGTTTGTTGACAGACACACTTTTCAGCAGAAGTACTGCTTTAAAAACTATGTCAGCAGCAGCTTACTATGTTTCTGATATATGTAGCTTTCTATTTCAACTTCTCAATTTCTCCAAATAGTTCTACTGATCTCTCAGTACATTCAAGCTAAGGTGACATCATCGTGTTGTAGATGTCCTGACACTTTAGTTACCTTCATCAAAAATTTCAAATTTAAAACAAATATTTCAGAAGCCAATGGCTTAAGAAATCCCTGGAAAGTCTGTTCGGTCATGGCATCTCATGACTGATCTTCAGATGCAAATATGAAATGCATGTGAAGAACTGCATAATTTTTCCACATGACCTTTCATCTCAATCCTACAAACTGTCACTGAGAAAAAGCTGTTAACAATAAAGTTCTTTCTCTCTCTCTCTCTCTCTCTCTCTCTCTCTCACACACACACACACACAAATAAAATAACTTGTCCAAAATCAAAAGATGATTTCTTCCAAGATTGCCTGGAAAGAATCTAAAAATATCAATATTTATTTTGCATCCCTGTGGACTTTTATCACTCATAAGATCTTCTTCACCAACAGAAACAAAACATCAATTGCTCACACATGCTTGGAGATAGGGGATGGTGGCTGGCTGTGTTTCTGATTAAAGAAATTAGTCAGTGTGTGTGAGGGGGTAGTGGATGGATATGTTAATGGTGATTGTGAATGGATAAGGACATATTCAGGGATTATGGTAGGTGGGTTGCATTGTACATATAATGGTGATGGGAGACTTTGTTTGGGATGGGCATGTGGGTGAAGCAGATATGGTAGGTATGTGATGCAGTGTATAAGAAAGCTGACCATTTGTATCACTGTTGCTACCACTGTTATACAATTGCAACAAATTTTGTACAAAGTATGTCATGTAAGTATCAATGGAAAAGTTACGATTGGTTAAGTATGATTCTCCTGTTTATATGCATGTATCATGTTTGTATCTGAAGTTATGAACATTGGCTATGTTCTTGTATCTTAAACATGTGCTGTATTCCTAGGCGACACTCCCTGAGACAGAATTTACATTAAGGCTAGACAGCTATGTGTTGATGGCCTATGAAGGACACTCCTCTCTCACAATGGGCCATTGAAGAAACTCATCCTATCCAGATAGCTTTCCTGCACAAAGCAAAAAAAATATAGAAACCCCCTGAGACACCTCCATTTTGCCTCTTTCCAGCTCTAATTCTCTGGACTGTGGATTTACAGAAAAAAGGAGCATTTTAAACTTTGGACTGAGGACCTTCCAGTCTTCTGAGAGACTTTACAAGCTAGCCGTCTATTCCCTCACTGCTACAAACCAAATACTAAGACTTTGTAGTCACATATATATATGTATATAAATCATTTATAACTCTTTTTTAATTATTAAATCTTCAGTTAGTTATTAAAGATTGGCTGAAAGCTTGATATTTGGGTAAAATCTGAGATTCATATTCACTTGGGGATATGTGTCTGATCCTTTGGGATCAGAAAGAACCTCACAGATGGTGAAATGGGTTTTCAATAACCTTTCGCTCTATTACATTGGGTTCCCTGGCTAAGAGCCAAAAGCTGCAATGCTTTAAGGGGACTGGGTTTGGCTTCTGGATAACCAGTGTGGTACTGCAGTTCTTTTGTTACTGGTTTGGTGAAACTAATTATAGAGTAAACCACTAGTTTTTGGGGATTGTCTGCCCTATTTGTCGCAGTCTGCCCTGAGTGTGGCATTCTCACTGTGGCCCATCGCAGGCACCCAGTCACAAGGTATGTGGCTGGAAGAAGGAGATATTGGGGTATCTGTTAGGGGGATATAGAAGGTGTTTGTCTAAAGAGGGGATATTGGAGAGTCTCTCACTAAATGTTAGTATTCTTTTGCATATAAAGGAAATGTGAAAATATACCAGAAATTTCTATGTTTCCAGATTTCTTCATTTAGGTCATGCAACATACTATAAAGATTAAAAAGACAGGAAGAAATTGATTCTGTTAACACTTTAAATTTATGCATCACTACAAGTAAACACATGTTTCTCTTTCTCCCTTTTTCTGCACAGTAACAAATTTTTAGGTAATAAAATGTGTTGCCTGAAGATAAGAGGTATTATCTGAAACATAGTTCTGTCAATTGAATTGTCTCCGATTACTTCCATTGAAGCTCTAGCAGACTTTTTGATTTCACTGATTTTTAAGGATACTGAAGAACACAAGATACTGAAATTGGAATATACACTGCTAATTTATAATGTTTAACCGTGATGGAGGCAGAACATAATAGGGAGGAAGTGACTTTTTATTATAAATGAGTTCTTAGCATTTAATTTGTGCTTCTTTCTAATGCTATATCTGCTCCTGAACATTCCATCTTAACTTGCAATACTGGTTGTGTGTTTATTTAGTGTCTTGTCCCAGTAATTAAACAGTAAAACTTGCAATGAAATGAGACTGGAGAACTATCCTCCTGTATATTCAGACTGCTTTTATTTAAATGAACTCATTCAGGTAAAACTGAATCAGATAGTTGAATGCCAACGGAATAAGGGAAATTGTGGTTTGACACTATCACTAACTAGAACAAAGTTTTTTCCATTTAAAATCCACGCTGTGTTGAATAAACACCCCTATAAATATTTAGCCCTTACCAGGTATTTACCATAAGCCAAACTACTCTAGATTCACAATAAAAGAATGCCATTAATTATATAGAATCATTTATAGACAGTTCAAGCAACACAAAGACATTTCACTTCCAGAGTCAAGTCCTGCTCTCACGTCTTGAACTGCTGAGGGTTTTCACTAATGTAAGAGTAAAACTGGTCATCAGTCTCTGGTTCATTTGGTGCTATTTTGTGAACCATCTAAACCGGCTCCATGCTTAAGTTGGAAGACGCCAAAACATGAAGCAGCCCAGAAGTGTGTAATAGGTTAGAATTCTAGAGCGCTGATCCTCTGAAGTCACTAGAACTACTCGCAGTGTGACAAATTATGTATGGGCAGGGCTCTGCAGGATGGAGGGTGCATGTAGCACAAGTTAAGTGGTAGTGTAGACATGATCTATGTCGGCAAGACTTGTGTCACTCACACACACCCTGAGCGACAGAGTTTTGCCACCATAGAGCCTCTCCTGCTGACACAGCTACTGCCACTCATTGAGGTGGTTTTATTATGTCGACAGGAGAGCTCTGTGTCAGCATACAGCAGCTACCTGAGAGATCTTACAGCAGGGCAGCTGCATTAGTACAGCTCTGCTGCTGTCAGCTCACTAGTGTGGACATGGTCTTAGTCACTAGGGGGCTGCTCACACTGACCCAAAATACAACACAAATTCCAATGGTGCTGGGAGGCGGGGTGAGAGGCTGGAAGGACACTGAAGTCCCTTTTGTGTCCTGGATCTGACCACCATAGAGAATGGGGAGGCCAAGCTGAGGAATGGCCAGTGGGGTTGTGAACTGCGCAGACTTACTGTGAGACCCCTGTGCTGCAGCTACTACTGTAGCCCAAGTGTTATAACAAGCAGTGGGTGGGCGTTCTGTCTCTGGGGTGGCACAGTGTGGGGATTTTGTTCTTGTGCAAGCACTGATAGGAGTTTGCTTAAGGTAACCTATTTGACAGAGAGTCGGAATTTCACTAAATGCACAGAAGTGTTAAAAACAAGACTTAAAAGGCAAGTGGCCATAAATTCACCTGTTATCCTATGATAATGGTGCTGGTGTTTGTTACATGGACACATATCCCCTAACAGTGAATCTCTTGGCTAGTTTCTTTCCCCTTTTAAAAAGTGGAAAAAATGAAAAGGGTAATACTTCCATTTTCTAATTCAAACTTTCATGGTAGACACACCCAGAGCATCAGATAGAAGATTAAATTCCTTTTGGAATCTTCTTAATTATCTTTTACTAATAAATCCAAACTAAGATATGGAAGAGACAGATTTTGGACATAACTTTTTAAAAGGGATTAGTGATTTTGTGTCCCTCAATTCTTGGGTACCTGAACTGAGGCACCTTAAATAAGCCTGATTTTCAAAAAGCACTGACCACCCATTCTCTGAACGTCAGGCCTCTTAAAGCATTTTAATGTGAATCCCCCAAAATTGAGTCACCCCAAAGCACTGCCAAAATTTTGCAGAAAGTATAGAATAATCATTAGTATTAGAATTTTGCAGCCAGATTCTCAGCTTGTGGAAAACCAACATTGTTCTATTGGTTATTTGCTGATTTTCACTAGCTAAGAAATTGACCATTTATCTGTGTGTTATCCCACAACTTGAAGGTCTGGGCATATACTTGGTTGGCATCTTACAACAGCATCCTCACAGAAACATGTAGAAATTAAAGGTAAACTTTGTTTAAACAAATTAATACATTAAAGCAACCTTCTTAGATTGTAGATAATTTTAAAAAAAAAATCATTGTTCAAGAGAAGTTACCAAAACAATGTTTTTTCAAAAGTTATTATAATGGTCCTCACTTGGGTTTGGGTTGGGGAGCGTGGCTACAAGTCTGGCAACCACGGCTGCTTAAAGCTGTCCTCCCTGGGCCTCTTCTTCTTGTCCCCTCCAGGGGTCAGCTCATTCTAAGGTCTTCCCCTGGTGGGGAAATCCAAACCAAAAGAAGTAAGGGGGAGTTACCAGTGTCCAAGGTCACAGGATACTTCCCACTATGGTTGTCTCCAGGCTGCAGGTCTACTCACTTCCAGCTGTGCCACCCAAATGAGCCGATTTAATTCCTCCAGGAGCTGGAGCATTTGCTGCAGGTGTAGCAGGGCAGGGCTGTCTGACCCCAAAATAATCCTTTAACCTCCATCCAGTTTCAAGATTTTCTTAAGGCTACCTCAAGACATAAAATGGAAAGAAAAAAATAGAACTTTTTTTTTTTTGCACCCAGCGTATGTTATATAACAGATTCCATCAAATGTTATTTAGGTTCCAGAAGTTCACACAGACTCGTCCTTATGCGCTGCACCAGTGGGGCTGAGAGATAATTAGAGCCAAAGCATTCACAGCAGTCCTATCTACTTCTTCCTCACTCCCAGCTTTTTTTTTTAATATATCCTCAAGCAATTTGGCTGCTGAGGCACAGTCCCAAAAGATAAAAGTCTTTCTGTCATGGATGACTCCTAGCTGAAAATAGTGTAACGCACTTCATTCTTTCCTCTGCAAAGACTTCTTTTTTAAAGGCAGCTGCGGCTCTTGGGTAGCTGGATGGCTCAGAGGGTCGTAATAGGTGATGCATGGTAGTGACTAAGCTGTTGCCTTCTCATGGGTTTCCAGTGGCCTAAGGAAAATGAATTTGGTCTTAGTTCATACCCTCACTACTGGCATTAGTTGGAAGTCGTAGCAGAGAGAGGCCAAGGGTTGTATGATGGTGGAGAATAGATTACTAATGTACCTTCTCACATCCCTAGACATGGTCCCACCAGACAAGCATTGAGGCACTCTGGTAGGCACAGTGAGGAATCTTGAACTGCTGTTATACCTGTTGTGTGGATAAATAGAGGGAACATCAGTCTCAAGGGTTTGAGGTTGGAACCTTTCACAAGCACTATATTCACATATAAAGAATGTGTGTGTGTGTGTGTGTGTGAGAGAGAGAGAGAGAGAGAGATCACACATGCATGTTAAGTAAATGTCAGGACACCGGTTCTTTTCTCCCTGCAGTGTTGATTTTTGGGGGGAGGGGAAGGATGGAGTGGGAGAGAAATAGAATAATCCCAGTTATCCTGCCAGGTTCCATTTCTTTCTGGTTTCCACTCACATGAACTGTACACATGCTTTCAACATCTATTTTCTTTCCCATCTGTGCACAGGATATGTGAGACAAAGTTCTCAATAGAGGCAGTCAAAGAAACCTCATCTTTAATGTGCTGTCATGCAATTTTTAACACAGATCTTAGGTTACTAAATCAGAGATGCAGGGGAGGGCTATATGATATTGGGCCTCGAAAGAGGAGCGGAAGCTCTAACTAGATATATAGGGCAATGCAGAGTCAAAGAAGAGATTTTAAGAAAGGGAGTGACAAGCTTGAAAAGATAGTTGAGGAAGATGGGTTTCATAGTAGCAGCCGTGCTGTTTTTTCCACCAAATGCATCCGATGAAGTGAGCTGTAGCTCACGAAAGCTTATGCTCTAATAAATTTGTTAGTCTCTAAGGTGCCACAAGTACTCCTTTTCTTTTTGAGGAAGATGGTTATTGTAGTTACATTTGGGAAGAAGAGAGGGGAGACTGGGGTGTTTCTTGTCGGGTCCTACAAGGAGCAGTTCTTGGCCATATGCTATTTAACATTTTTATTAATGGCCTGGAAGAAAACATAAAATCACCACCGATAAACTTTGCAGATGACAAAAATTGGCAGTAATAAATAATGAAGAGGACAGGTCATTGATACCGAGTGAGCTGGGTCACTTGGAAAACTGGGTGTAAGAAAACAATATGCATTTTAATACAGCTAAATATAAATTTATACATCCAGGAACAAAGAATGTAGGCCATGTGTACAAGATGGGGGATGCTATCCTGGGAAGCAGTGAGTCTGGAAAAGGACATGGTGGATAATCAACTGAACATGACCTCCCAGTGGATGCTGTGGCCAAAAGAGATAATGAGATCCTGGGATGCATAAATAGGGGAATGCCAAATAGAAGTAAAGAGGTTCTCTTACCTCCATATTTGACACTGATGCGACCACTGCTGGAATACAGTGTCCAGTTCTGGTGCCCACAATTCCAGAAGGATGTTGATAAAATGGACAGTGTTCAAAGAAGAGCCACAAGAATGATTAAAGGATTTCAAAACCTGCCTTATAGTGGTGGTCAGAAGGAAGTCAGTCTAATTAGCTGAACAAACAGAAGGTTAAGGGGTGACAATTAGGGTCTGTAAGTACTTACATGAGGAATAAATATTTAATAATGGGGTCTTCGATCTAGCAGAGAAAGTTATAACATGATCCAATGGCCAGAAGTAGAAGCTAGACACATTTTGGACTGGAAATAAAGTGTATATTTTTAGTAGTGAGAGTAATTAACTATTGGAACAATTTACTATGGGCCTTAGTGGATTCTACATCATTAACAATTTTTAAATAATTGGATTTGGACGTTTTTTCTAAAAGATCTGTTCTAGGAATTATTTGGGGGAAGTTTTCTGGCCTGTGTTATACAGGGTGTCAGATTAGATGACAACAGCCCCTTTTGGCCTTGGAATCTACAAAATATCCAAACTCCCTGAGAGTGGACAGTATTCAAGGCAGCCTCATAGAAGATTAGGGTTGGAAGAGAACTCAGGAGGTCATCTAGTCCAATCCCCTGCTTAAAGCAGGACCAACACCAACTATATCATCCCAGCCAGGGCTTTGTCAAGCTGGGTCTTAAAAACCTCTAAGGATGGAGATTCCACCACCTCCCTAGGAAACCCATTCCAGTGCTTCACCACCCTCCTAGTGAAATAGTGTTTCCTAATATCCAATTTAGACCTCCCCAGCTGCAACTTGAGACCTTTTCTCCTTGTTCTGTCATCTGCCACTGCTGAGAGCAGCCTAGCTCCATCCTCTGTGGACTCCCCCTTCAGGTAGTAGGAGGCTGCTATCAAATCCCTTCTCATTCTTTTCTTCTGCAGACTAAACAAGCCCAGTTTCCTCAGCCTCTCCTCATAAGTCATGTGTCCCAGTTGCCTAATCATTTTCGTTGCCCTCCACTGGACTCTCTCCAATTTGTCCTCATCCTTTCTGTAGTGGGGGGACCAAAACTGAATGCAGTACTCCAGATGTGGCCTCACCAGTGCCGAATAGAGGGGAATAATCACTTGCTTCAATCTGCTGGCAATGCTCCTACTAATACAGCCCAATATGCCATTGGCCTTCTTGGCAACTAGGACACACTGCTGACTCATATCCAGCTTCTCATCCACTATAATCCCAAAGTCCTTTTCTGCAGAACTGCTGCTTAGCCAGTCGGTCCCCAGCCTGTAGCAGTGCATGGGATTCTTCCTTCCTAAGTGCAGCACTCTGCACTTGTCTTTGTTGAACCTCATCAGATTTCTTTTGGCCCAATCCCCCAATTTGTCTAGGTCACCCTATTCCTACCTTCCATCGTATCTACCTCTCCCCGCAGCTTAATGTCATCTGCGAACTTGCTGAGGGTGCAATTAATCCCATCATCCAGATAATTAATAAAGATGTTGAACAAAACCAGCCCCAAGATTAATCCCTAGGGCACTCTGATATCGGCTGACAACTAGATATTGAGCTGTTGATCACTACCCATTGAGTCCGACAATCTAGCCAGCTTTCTATCCACTTTATAGCCCATTCATCCAATCCATACTTTTTTAACTTGCTGGCAAGAATACTGTGGGAGACCATATCAAAAGCTTTGCTAAAGTCAAGATAAAGTCAAGGCAGGAGATGTTTAGAGTATGGACAAGTGATTTAGTTGTCTGATAGGAAGGGGAAGACTTTTTGTGTGTGTTTGTAGAGCAGGAAGCAAGAGGTTCCGTGTGGGTAACAGGATGACAATGTGATCAACAGCAACAGGGAGTGGTGACAGTGGAGAGGAACAGGGAGGGTCCTATTAAATGAAACACTAAAATATATGCTGTGATGGTCGGTGCTCATTGTAAGCAGCACCTAGTAGTTAGGGGGTTTGGGCCTTCCTTAATGCAGAGGAGAGCTGGTAGGGGAGCCCAGGCCATCCCACTCCACAAGGCTCTGACCCAAGGCTATGTAAGGGTTAGCAAATGTCCAGCACCCACAAATGCCTTAAAGCTGCCCTCACTAGGCTACTTTCTACCTCCCACTCTATAGTCCAAGTTATGCAGTCTGTTATAAACAGGTAATAGTAAAAAGGTCCTAACTGCACCTTCAGTCCATCTGAGCCCTGCAGGTAGGCTCCTCTTCTCTAAAGGAAGGCACCTACAACATTCCTGCTCAGGAGTTCTCAAGGCAGGCTCTTCTCCCTTCTCTGTCTGGCTTCCTTTTAAGCTCCCTCCTCCATCTGGGGCATGCTCTGCAGATGCGGCTGGGCGGGGTCATTTGGGCCCAGTGTTGGTCTTTCACTCTTTCAGTTCTAGTGCAGGGTTTATACAGCCCCTCACAGTGAGATTCTGGTACCCTAGATTGGAGTATCTATCAAATGACTAGCTGAGACAGGAAAGATGTTCAATGGAGGGGAGCTGGAACAGGGCTTTGAATTATTTAAGACTCACATAAAAGGAGGGATTCTAATTGTTTTGCTTGGATTTGGTTCAGCAAGGTCACTTTAAACAGTTTAGTAACCTGCATTTATCTAGAAATTATGGAACCACTGTTCAAAATGAAAGACTATATTGAGCTTTGCGTACAAAAGGTTCATAATAAACTGGTCAAGTGGCTAATCCTGTCTCTCTAGGATTGGACTCTATGGCTTCTAGAGATGCCTGATTCTATTTTAATTTAAATCAATGGGAAAACTCCAGTAGACTTCACTGGGAGCAGATCCTAGTGAGGAATAATTAGACCTGTAAGGTGATGAATCACACCTGTGCTAGGCCCCAGCCAATCCACAAGCCGGGCACTGGTCTTCTGACTCCCAGACCAGTTATAAAAGCCTCACAGGAGGACTCTTATGTTCTTATGTTAATCACAACTCAGTTTGCCCTGGGTCACTCCAAGGCTTGGAACTTGATCCTCCCTGTCAGTGGCAACAGATGCCCCAAGCCTGGTTCCTGCTCCAGCCTTGCTCTTGCTCCTGCCCTGGACTCCTGATTCTTGCTCCAACCACTAGGCATGACTTTTCCAGTTCCAACCACTAGGCATCCCCATCCCCATCACAATTTCTGACAAGAACTACATAGACCTGTACAGGTTTCAGTCAAGCCCAGGGTTCTCAAGCTGTTCTCAGAGGTACAGTGTTACAATAATGGTCACTAAGGTTGAGTCCACATTTAGGCTCCTAGATACATAATATCTGAGATTCTGAGTACCCACAGATCCCACTAGGTACAATAGGACTTAGGCCCATGTATTTAGGTCTGAAATGGGATAGATATATGTATATACCACAAGTGCAGAAGACTACAGTTAATATATGCACGTTCATTTGCATGCACCTCATTCATCATGGAAATCATAGAAATGTGGGATTGGAAGGGACCTTAATAAGTCATCTAGTCCATTCCCCTGCACTGGGGCAGAACTAAGTATTAGCTAGACGATCCCTGACAGATGTTGATCTAACCTGTTGCAGTCATCGAGACTGGAACAAAGCAGCTGTGAGACAACACATGGGAGCTGCTGTACACAAGAGTTTTTAGATCTGGAAGTGTGTGGGAATCCAGTTTGCAATTCATTAACTTTTGTATGAAATGGATGATTTCATATATCAACACGTATAACTAGAGTGGGAAGAAGGTCTTATGGTTTAAGTGCTGGCTTGGGGCTGAGGAAATCTCAGGGTTCAGATATCCCTTTAGTGCTCATGTGAAGTAATTTCCTGTAATGACAAGTCACTTCAATCTTAATTTTTCAGAGATGAAGAGCACCTGCCACTCATGCAACATGAGCAGTCAGAGTCCAGCAAAAATGAAAGTAGGACACAATATTAATGTGATCCTAAATATAACAGCATGATGTACCCAAATCAATGGGGGAATTCCAGGAGTGTGTAGTCCTTTACCAAAATCATAGAGATTAGGTCTCAAGAAGTGGTACAATAACAAAATTGTTATGGTAGAGAAATCTGCAAAAAAACTTCCTAACCATGCAATATAATTATTTGATCAAAAACCATAATGACAAGTCATTCCTCAGTAACTGGGAGAGTTATGAAAGTTAACAGTATACTGAAGCTCTACCTGCCAGTATCAGACACCCAGAGGACTAGGAGAAAATGGTTTTATTTGCATTTTTTCTGCTGAACCAAGATGAAACCCGCTGCCCTCTGAAAAATAAAGTGGAAATATGACTTCTGATGAGTTGGGTCCTCTTGAACATAAGGGGTAGCCTTAGCCAGTCAGGGATAAAGAAGAAGTAGATTGTGAATTCCACCATTTATATTGTCCCATTTCCGCTTGAAATAGGTAGTCTGCTCAAGTTCTTGTATATCTAGAGAAAGCAATGGAGTTCACACACTAAGCTTCTATGAACAGTTCTTGGGTCTGAATCGAGCAGAGAACTCATGCACAAGCTGGTTTTAAGTATTTGTGTATTCCATTTGCTCAGCTCCACTCCTGACTAATAGATTTAGTTCATTTTCCATACAATTCATCTGACAAATGTAGCCTCTTTTTGTGCTTGTGAATTCTCTACAAACTAGTTTATGATTTCTCTTAAAATGTAAGAGCAAATAATTTCTATGAATAATGCTTGGTAGATTATTCATGAGCCATTCGTTCTGTGTATATGATTTTCAAAATTTGAGCTGTATCACTTGGTTTGTACAGTAAATCTGATTCTAAGATTTATGCTCTTCCAATCAAAGAAAAGAAAAAAATACCATATGACCAGTCAAAACTATCTACCAATTCAACATTTACTTTCTATGAATATTTAATATTTGCTTAAATTCAGAATTTCTGAGAATACTTCTGCCAGAACACTTGTTCACTAGTATATCTTGGAAAAATAACATAAAAGTGGCAAAAAATAATAACACAGCAGAAGAGAATTCAATTTCGTATTTAAGCATATGTTCTCAGAACAATTTTTCCATTATTTTCCTGGGTCTACTAGAGATAGAGATGTTAACACCAGGTCAGACTTCTCGTGTAATTCAAGATCAGGACACCTTATTACATTTTCTGTAATTTTAAGTTTTCTTACCTGTAAGGAATGCCTTAGGCAAACCTGAAGTAATAGGGCCAGATTCTCAGGAACTATGATTTGGTGTAGCTCCAATAAATATGTTGATTTACAGCTTCTGAGAATCTGTACAATGGATTCTAAGTTAATTTCTTTAATTTTTTATACTTTTTCTCTTCATGCATCGTTATATGCAGTATCTGTGAGTTATTGTTCAGAAAAGATAAGAAGATGGCAATGACATCTTGTGGTCATTAAAAATCTCATTGCATTTTTTAAAAGAACAGTGATGTTAACTTCAGTGTCTTCACCAAATTCTGGAGCACTGATGTGTTCTCATCAGCTTGATTTACCCTAATGACAGACCTCCGTGGTGCACTGAATCAGAAGGAAAGTCCATGAGGCCTTCACTGTCAAACCATAGATGTAACCCATTGCAGTCTAGCTTTGAGATGTTCATAGGCCACATCAAAATGGTCCATTTCTGAAAGGAAAAGGCACAGACTTCTGGTTAGTTAAAGAGGAGACAAGTTATTTCTGGCTATTTACTGCTATTTGGGTGTTTTAAAACAGCAATTGGTGACAAAGCCTAAGGAAGAGTTGTCCAGTGAGATCCTGACATAGTGCTTCACCTTGACAATTAGATGCACTCCGCTGAGGGTCAGATCATAGCTCTAGCCAGTTCCTCATAAGGCTTTCCTTCCCATCCAGCATCACCTGCCTTGTCCAAGTTGAATGTGAGCCCACTGCTTTTCAGCTATTTCTTTTAGGCACTAGAGACCAACTTTTTTCATTGTTTTACTTTCCTTCTGACTTTATTGATTTATTACTATTTTTAATTTTTACTGATGTAATAAAAACAGAAAAGAAAAGTGTCTCTGGCTGATTAGATAGAGCTTGGTACCCTAGGGGACATCACACACCATACCAATGCATCCTATTGGTTTTATAGGTTATTTTAAAATCAGGCTTACAGCTCCTTTGGAGCCGTAATATTTTAATAAGTGTAGCCATGTAATTACAACATTACTTATTTAAATGTTACAGATGGGTAATCTTGAATATATTTGTAAAAACAAAACAAAAGAACCCAAAAACCTAGTCAGGCCCTGATGAAACAAAGCATCCCTGTTCAGTAAAGCATTTAAGAACATGCTTTAGGTGTTAAGTCTCACTAAATACATTAAGATGTTGAGCTGGTCCCATACTATGATAATAGGTGAGCCATACAAGTACTTTAGATGAGTAGCGAGTGAATAACTTAAAATCAATGAAAAAGCATGGACTTTAATGGACTCACTTTTTTTTCCTGAGGATGTTTCGGAAAAATGCCCCAAACAATTAATTCATACTGGGTTGATTGAAAATAAAAAATGTCAAGGTCCCCTTCTATTCACAAGTGACTCGCTACAAAAACTTGTGCTATTACTTCTGAATCTTAAGTGAAAATGATTAAGAAAGGATGGCGAGAAGAAATCATCTCTTTCCTTTCTTCTCTACCAAATTGGCATCTGCACTGTGCCCAAGACTCATCAAGAAGAGAATGGATCATTTCCAAAGGCAGAGAGCAGCTTCATGCTCTGAGAGACATTGCTCTAAGGTGCTTTTACTACATTGTTGTGACTTTCTGGATTGTCTTAGTCAGCAAATATCCCAGACCAACATCATCAGAACCAAACAGCTGAGATTTTCAAAGGCTTAACGGGTGCCTGGACCCTACTGAAAGTCAATGAAAGTTGGATGGCTAAGGCCCTTGTGCCTTCAAAAATCTCTCCCACAAACAACAGCTATGTATTGAAGTGTAAGTTGGCATAAACTGGGAGAGGCGGGGATAATGATCTTGACTTTCCTCTGCAAAACACTTTGCGATCTATGGCTATAGAAGCTTTTCATCCATAAAACTCTCAGAGCACTGTAGAGACACTATAGGGCTTCAGAGTTCTCAGTCCACTTGATTGCACTATCCAGACAGTTTCTTTTACAGATAGTTTTTTTTTAAAGATCCCCAGTGTAAGAGGTAATGAGTTTGTAATCAAGTCACCACTCAATCTTTTTGATAATATAAACAGGTTGAGCTCTTTGAGGCTCTCACTATGAGGCATTGTCTCCAGCCCTCAAATAATTTTTTGTGCATCTCCGTGGACCTTCTCCAATTTTTCAACATCCATTTAAAAATTGTGGGCATCAGAACCTTATACAGTTATTCTAGTATCAGTCTCACCAATGCTTTGTACAGAGTTAAAATCATCTCCCTAGTTCCTATTCCAACTCTCTACTTCCCCACTCACATACATCCAAGGGCAGAGTGGGGAAGAGGGGAAAAATGAATTTTGCCACATTCACTTTTAAAAATATCTACATTAGGGAGGACAATTTATATTTATTTATTTAATCTTATGTTACGGAAGGACTGGCAGACACCGTTAAGAGAAACTGAGAGCCACTGTGGAAGGATCCCAAATATAGCCCAAGATAAGCAAGTCCTTTTAAACGCAGTTTATGGTTGTGATATGTCTGAACACCGAAATATCCAGTGAGGTTCCATCTGGGTAGTTTTCTTCCCTGTGAGTTTGTAGCACTTGGGACCATATACAAATTCTGCTTCCACTAAGACTTCACATTGCATTCTTCTTTATGTGCAACATAAGAGCTGTTTTTAGCAGCATTAGTCAGTATGTGCACTTGTCAAATTAATGTCAAAAAAACACTTCTAATTGGCTAAAGAAAATATTTTCTTCCAACAGCAAACTCTAGTTAGAGCACACATGCTCTGAACTAGTCACACGTGCCTTCTGACTAGCAATTGCCAGGGCTTCGGGTGTTCTGCTTGGATGATGCACAATTCACTGCTATTTATCAACTTGGCATCAGAGCTGGCAGCTGCTGTTCCCTTTTAGCAAAGCCATCCCGGTACATTTGCAAACATGCCTCCACAGTGGAAGCAAAATCAACCAGCAACAGATCTTGAGGTTTAGACACTGATACTAATATTTCCACTTGCAATTACCATAGGTGGGTAGTTAGAAAGCAATAACTTTTCATGAGAATAAAAAGGAAAATTAAAGCATATGTATTCTTTTCAGAGGTGAACAGGAACATGGATGAAAGTGGATTTCATTTGATAAAACTGGCAGCACTTACATATTCCAGGATACTATAGAATAGTATAAAAGGTAAGTTTCTAAACAGGAGCAAAATATTCAAAGGAAACCAGTGTGCATATTGACTTCAGGGATGAATTTGGCTCAAGGCACTTACACAGGGATAACTCTGCCCCTATGAAACTAGAAAGGCAAGTGTGGTTTATTGCTAAACAACCATTGCTTCTTAACCTTTCCGCATTCAGGGATCCCTCCAATCTATCCAGGATCCTTCTCCAGCAATATGGTGGTGGGGGTTGGGTGCAACCCCCAGGTTAAAAACCCATGGTTTAGAACATAGTACTATGAACCAAGACTTATGGGTTCCAGCTCCAGCTCCTCCACTCATTCATTACCTGATTGTGGGCAAGTCAATTAACCTGGCTTGTTTGTAAAAAAATAAAAAGAGGGAAGGGGAACTATTTCCTCATCTTACTGGCTTGATAAAGTAATGTATGAGCAAGTGTTTCAATATCATGGGGTATATGGTGTGCACTCTTTGCTCTACAAGTACTCTAAGGAGGTACAGAGAATTGTCTCTCTCAGATGCTTGACTGGTGGGTCATGCTCACACACTCTGAGTCAAATTGATTGTCATTTGGGGGGAGTCAGGATGGAATTTTTCCTCAAGCCAGATTGTCAGGTACTTTAGGGGTTTTTTTGCATCTCCCTCTGCAGCACAGGGCACATGTCACTTGCTAGGTTCATCTGGGTATTTCTCACCAAGTCAATTTTCTGCTATTTGCCAGGACCTTCAGCACTGGTGCAGTTTGGGTCTCTCCTATTGTCTGCCTGTGGCACAAAATAGTTTAGCCTCCTGAGGGCTGCAATATTTTAGCCTAATCCAGGTTATTGGTCTCAACATTTTTAGCTCAAACTATTTTTTTTCAGATTCAAAAATGGCCTCTTCTGAAAAAAAGTGTTTTTTTTTATTTACAAAACAATTTTTCCTCTGACAAAATGATTTGCTTTTCAGTGCCACTTCCCCGCTTGTCAAAAAATCTGAAAAATTCACTAGAGTTAAAAAAACAAAATATGTCATTCCTTTTCAAACCTTGTGCAATGAAAACTAAGAATCTCCCACAAAAAATAGCAGCATTCTTCAAGCTGTGTAATGACCTACATAATGGCTAAGAGGTGGTACTATCCTGTTGTAAAAGCACTGTAGCTGGGTGTTGATAAATTGGCAAAGATCAGATGCTTTCAGTTCTAGCATTCTGACTAGCTATGTATTGGTTAACCACAGCTGGTAATCACTAGTTGCTCAGCAAAACCCGGGAAACCCCTCTAACATCAAATAAATAAATAAATGAAAACTATTGGCTTCTCTCTCACTAATCTGAACTCTGTATGAAAGGATGAGAAAAACAAAGTAGCACAAAAGAAAAAATCAGTTCCTCTTATGTCCCCAACATAAAGCTGTATTTCAAAGTACTTTTCAAGCTGTTTGGATACACACTGACTTTTGGGGGGAACAGGAAAGAAAAAAGAGAAGGAAAGAAACTCACCTGCTTTAAGTCCTGAGCACTAATGAATTATTTTTCCCTGTGTTGCTTTACAAGCCTGCTCTCTCTTTTCTACACACTTTTCTTAACATGGCAAAGTATTAACTCAGCAGTAAGCTAACAGCCTCATGGAGATATGGGAGGATGCATTTGACTCTTCTGCTGAAAAACCATATTCTTTATGAGGCAACAGATAATGCAGTGGAAATCATAATGATTCTTGGAAGACGCAATGTATCAGGAGTGTGGGTTGTGCAATAGGGCCTTTCAACTCTTTTACCATCACTTGAAATGGAGTGTAGGTTAGTAGTCACCTGAAACTCCTATCCCAGCTTGACTATCTGGTGCTAACATCCTCCCCTGGTAAACAGGGGCTTCCCCCATCTGGCAGCTTTGGAAGTTGTAAAGGGGGCACAGTAGATGGGCTTCTGCCCCGGATTCAGGGATGATGAGAGGCACTTCTGAAAATGCCATCTGGGCTCCTATGCTGCTGACCCCAGCTCCCTTATAGTATATATATATTAAGCTGCGGGTCATAGAAGACCCTCTTGATCCCTAGAAGAGACCCCATCTCTTGTGCCTGAGTTTCCCCATCAGGATAATAAACATTCACCTACCTACTGGGGGGTTGCAAGGCTTAATGTTTGCTAAGATGGATCATGGCGGGAGGTCGGCTGATGGCATCAAAAGATGAAGGGAAGCCATTCCTTACAACTACAAGTGCAGAGACATCTCTGGCATCAGTGGAAGTGAGACTGTGTGAAAGAGACAGAAAGGAGGCTGATGCTAAATGTGTGGAGGGAGAGGCCTGGGAATAGAGACCCAATGGACTTTGATTCCCTATTGCAGTCATCACACTCACCGAGAGTAAATGCAAACTGGTTAGAAAATGCCAAGCAATTGTGATGGTTGCAATTGGCACAGATGTGAATGCGAAAGGGAGAATCAGGTCCAAGATCTGTGATGATAGATGGAAAAAGTCAAAAAAGGAGACTTTAGAACTGAGGACAATTTTGAAAGGGACCCAGAAGTGAATGTGGAGCCAGTGGCACTATTTGTATATGGGGTGGTGGTGTACCTGCACTGTTTTAGATACAACGTAATTGGTTCACAGTGTAAAGTACATCTCATTCCCTTCTAGTGGCTAGTCCACACAGGTGATAATAGCTTACTAGTAATGCTAGTTAATGAGGTATAGCTCTGGTGGTCGAGCTGTAGCACTGGGGTTGAAGTTCCTGAGTTCAAACAGTCTGCTTCATGTCCTTAGCATTTCACAAACCTTCCAGTGATTTGGGAGGCTTACTTGCTACATGAATGTAAATCTTCAGGGTGACAGGCACATAGAGGTTCATTTTGTGATGATTCGGGGAGAGTCACAATAATATATTTCCCCTAATCTTTGCTGAACACTCAGCCTACTCTCCAGTGTCTTCCTCAAGGCTTCCGAACCACCACAACAACATTTATGCTTACAGAATTTCCTTTCATCCCCTGCACTTCTTTCTCCAGCCTTGTTATAATTTCATTTATTTATACAAAAGCTGGCTGGCAGCAGTAGCAAATGCATTTGAAAGAAGGTTGTTGAAATGGGGAGGGAGAGGAGCTGAATGGATTTAATACTATTCTGGCATCTCGTGACACCTTTCACTGTGACACCTCTCAGGAAAGGCCATGCTTTAGCCTGTGGCAGAATGTCTCCTTAACACCCAGGCTGTGTCCTCTGTTTGAAAAACAGCTGGAGAGCGGGATGAGAAAGCAGTTGAAAGCAGGCACAGCAGAGGTGGCAGCAAGCAGATTCAATTTTTCCAAGAGTGCTCAGATACCTAGTTATTATAGAGCTAAATATTATCTGTTGTAGTGTCCTGATGTGTATATTGACTTGTTTTCCTTTGTGTCAAGAACTTTCATGTTGTCTTTGTCAGCAGCACTTCCAGAACAGGGCAACACATTTTTGCAACTCCACCTGCAGTCTATGAGTTTATCAGGTAACCACTACCGGAGGGCAATATTAATTGTACAGTATTGTTATTCATTCATCAAACAACACTGGTGTATTGGACATTATACAAGGTACACAGACACCACATTTATTTATGGTGATCAGGAATCTGGGGGAGGGATAGCTCAGTGGTTTGAGCATTGGCCTGCTTAAACCCAGCATTGTGAGTTCAATCCTTGAGGGGGCCATTTAAGGATCTGGGGCAAAAATTGGGGATTGATCCTGCTTTGAACAGGGGGTTGGACTAGATGACCTCTTGAGGTCCCTTCCAACCCTGATATTCTATGATTAATTGTATTATTGTAGGGTCATGGCCCAGGACTGTGCAAGGCACTGTACAAACACAGAACAAAAAAGACAGTCCCTGCCCCAAGGAACTCACAAACTAAGACAAGCCAACAGATGAATACAGGAAGACCAAACAGGGAAGTACAAGGAAATAATATGGTCTGCATGATCTCAGCACACCAGCAGCTTAGCCATTGTTAATGTTTTTGTAGGCCTCACAGCCAAGAAGAGTTTAAGGAAGGTTTTGAAGGATAATGAGTTCATTTTGCAGACAGTGATGGGGCAAGATAGAAGAATCTGATGGAAGATATCTGGCGCGATTCTCCCTTTTTTTCTTATTATTCTATTGCGGTAGAATGCAGGAGCTCCAGTCCTAGCCCGGGCGCCACAGTGCTAGATGCAGTACAAACATGGAACAAAAAGATGGTCCCTTTCCCTAAAGAGCGCACAATCTGATTTACAGCCATTTTACACTGACACAACTCCATGGGGGTTCTGTGGAATTACTCCCCATTTACACTGCTGTAAGGGAGAGGAGAGTTGGGTCCAACATCAAAGACACAGGTTAAAACTGTCAAAAGCACCAAAGTCATTTAGGTTTCTATGTGATGTAGGTGCTTTTGTAAATGGGACTTTGATTTCTAAGTAATCCATTGAGGGTATATCTATACTTAGAGTCTGGGGTGTGATTCCCAGCTTGAGAGGACGTACTCCTGCTAGCTCTCATCAAGCTATCATGCTAAAAATAGTAGCGTAGCCTTGGTGTTATGGGCTTGACATCTTGAGTATGTACACACATGATCTGAAAGGGTTTGTAGCCCATGCCACTACTGTGGATGCTCTATTTTTTAATCATGCTAGCTTGATAAGAGCTAGCATAAGTGTGTCTACTCGAGTTGGGAATCACACCCCTCACTCCAAGTGTAGATGTCGCCTGAAAGTCATTGGGATTTGGGTTTCTAAATCACTTCTGTGCTTTACCCACCATCCACGCCTGGAGGCCCTTTTGATTCAAGGCCCAACACTACAATGAGCTCTGCTTTGGTAGATGCCAACACTCCTATACAGCCCCAGTGGTTGCAATTTCAACTGAATTTATAAGCTCTCCTTGTCCAGAGCTGTAATCAGGTGCTGTCAAAATGCTCAGTGTATTCCTGAACTGAGTGAAGTTTCCTACAGGAGGCCCAATCCTGCAACCCTTAGGCCATAGACAGGCCTGTAACTAGAGCTGATCCAGAGAATAGAAGGGTGTGCTGTCTTCCAGGTGCTAAAATATGGGATGTAGACCTGAGGTTGAAAAGGATCCTAAAGGGAGCGGGAAAGAATTCCCTAATTATCCTTCATGTGGGAACAAATGATACGGCTAGATTCTCGCTGGAAAGTATTAAGGGAGACTATGCTAGGCTGGGGAAGACGCTTAAGGAAA
Organism: Dermochelys coriacea; assembly: GCF_009764565.3. Taxonomy (NCBI): domain Eukaryota; kingdom Metazoa; phylum Chordata; order Testudines; family Dermochelyidae; genus Dermochelys; species Dermochelys coriacea. Next base: position 341,178,943 of record NC_050068.2, read on the forward strand.
TTGAGGCTCAGGTGATCTTTAGCGGGATCCTTCCTGTTCCTAGAGAAGGGCAACAAAGGTGTGACAAGATTATGACTGTCAACAGATGGCTTAGGCAGTGGTGCTATAAGGAGGGCTTTGGGATGTATGGCCACTGGGAGGCATTCACAGATAGAGGACAGTTCTCTCGGGATGGACTTCATCTGAATAGGGAAGGAAATAGACTTCTAGGATCAAGGCTGACACAACTGATAAAGAGAGCTTTAAACTAGGAATTAGGGGGAGATGGTTGGGAGATGTCCAGGAAATCTCCATACCAGATTTTAGCATTGAGAGGGAAGAAGACGAAGTAAGAAAGGATATAGCCGTGGGTAGGAGAATGTATATAAGGAGCGAGGGCGGTGTGGATACTACTCTAATAGGTTATACTGGCTGTAGAATGACTGTGCCTATTAGGGTACAAAATGTGAGCGAGGCCAAACAGCAAAAATTAAGATGTTTATACACCAATGCGAGGAGCCTAGGTAACAAAATGGAGGAACTAGAGCTACTGGTGCAGGAAGTGAAACCAGATATTATAGGGATAACAGAAACATGGTGGAATAGTAGTCATGACTGGACTACAAGTATTGAAAGGTATGTGCTGTTTAGGAAAGACAGAAACAAAGGTAAAGGTGGTGGAGTAGCATTGTATATCAATGATGAGTTAGAATGTAAAGAAATAAGAAGCGATGCAATGGATAAGACAGAGTCCGTCTGGGCAAAAATTACATTGGGGAAGAAAACTAGTAAAGCCTCTCCTACGATAGTGCTTGGGGTGTGCTATAGACTTCCAGGATCTAATTTGGATATGGATAGAGCCCTTTTTAATGTTTTTAATAAAGTAAATACTAATGGAAACTGCATGATCATGGGAGACTTTAACTTCCCAGATATAGACTGGAGGACCAGTGCTAGTAATAATAATAGGGCTCAGATTTTCCTAGATGCGATAGCTGATGGATTCCTTCATCAAGTAGTTGCTGAACCGACTAGAGGGGATGCCATTTTAGATTTAATTTTGGTGAGTACCGAGGACCTCATAGAAGAAATGGTTGTAGGGGACAATCTTGGTTCAAGTGATCATGAGTTAATTCAGTTCAAACTAAATGGAAGGATTAACAAAAATAAATCTGCAACTAGGGTTTTTGATTTCAAAAAGGCTGACTTTCAAAAATTAAGGTAATTAGTTAGGGAAGTGGATTGGACTGAAGAACTTATGGATCTAAAGGTAGAGGAGGACTGGGATTACTTTAAATCAAAGCTGCAGAAGCTATCGGAAGCCTGTATCCCAAGAAAGGGGAAAAAATTCATAGGAAGGAGTTGTAGACCAAGCTGGATGAGCAAGCATCTTAGAGAGGTGATTAAGAAGAAGCAGAAAGCATACAGGGAGTGGAAGATTGGAGGGATCAGCAAGGAAAGCTACCTAATTGAGGTCAGAACATGTAGGGATAAAGTGAGACAGGCTAAAAGTCAAGTAGAGTTGGACCTTGCAAAGGGAATTAAAACCAATAGTAAAAGGTTCTATAGCAATATAAATAAGAAGAAAACTAAGAAAGAAGAAGTGGGGCCGCTTAACACTGAGGATGGAGTGGAGGTTAAAGATAATCTAGGCATGGCCCAATATCTAAACAAATACTTTGCCTCAGTCTTTAATAAGGCTAAAGAGGATCTTAGGGATAATGGTAGCATGACAAATGGGAATGAGGATATGGAGGTAGATATTACCATATCTGAGGTAGAAGCAAAACTCAAACAGCTTAATGGGACTAAATCGGGGGGCCCAGATAATCTTCATCCAAGAATATTAAAGGAATTGGCACCTGAAATTGCAAGCCCATTAGCAAGAATTTTTAATGAATCAGTAAACTCAGGAGTAGTACCGAATGATTGGAGAATTGCTAATATAGTTCCTATTTTTAAGAAAGGAAAAAAAAGTGATCCAGGTAACTACAGGCCAGTTAGTTTGACATCTGTAGTATGCAAGGTCCTGGAAAAAATTTTGAAGGAGAAATTAGTTAAGGACATTGAAGTCAATGGTAAATGAGACAAAATACAACATGGTTTTACAAAAGGTAGATCATGCCAAACCAACCTAATCTCCTTTTTTGAAAAAGTAACAGATTTTTTAGATAAAGGAAATGCAGTGGATCTAATTTACCTAGATTTCAGTAAGGCATTTGATACCGTGCCACATGGGGAATTATTAGTTAAATTGGAGAAGATGGGGATCAATATGAACATCAAAAGGTGGATAAGGAATTGGTTAAAGGGGAGACTGCAATGGGTCCTACTGAAAGGAGAACTGTCAGGTTGGAGGGAGGTTACCAGTGGAGTTCCTCAGGGATCGGTTTTGGGACCAATCTTATTTAGTCTTTTTATTACTGATCTTGGCACAAAAAGTGGGAGTGTGCTAATAAAGTTTGCAGATGATACAAAGCTGGGAGGTATTGACAATTCGGAGAAGGATCGGGATATTATACAGGAGGATCTGGATGACCTTGTAAACTGGAGTAATAGTAATAGGATGAAATTTAATAGTGAGATCATAGGATGACTATGAGCTGCCAATGTGATATGACTGTGAAAAAAGCTAATGCGGTTTTGGGATGCATCAGGAGAGGCATTTCCAGTAGGGATAAGGAGATTTTAGTATCATTATACAAGGCACTGGTGAGACCTCACCTAGAATACTGTGTGCAGTTCTGGTTTCCCATGTTTAAAAAGGATGAATTCAAACTGGAGCAGGTACAGAGAAGGGCTACTAGGATGATCCGAGGAATGGAAAACTTGTCTTATGAAAGGAGACTTAAGGAGCTTGGCTTGTTTAGCCTAACTAAAAGAAGGTTGAGGGGAGATATGATTGCTCTCTATAAATATATCAGAGGGATAAATACAGGAGAGGGAGAGGAATTATTTCAGCTCAGCACCAATGTGGACATAAGAACAAATGGGTATAAACTGGCCACCAGGAAGTTTAGACTTGAAATCAGATGAAGGTTTTTAACCATCAGAGGAGTGAAGTTTTGGAATAGCCTTCCAAGGGAAGCAGTGGGGGCAAAAGATCTATCTGGTTTTAAGATTCTACTTGATAAGTTTATGGAGGAGATGGTATGATGGGATAATGGGATTTTGGTAAGTAATTGATCTTTAAATATTCAGGGTAAATAGGACTAATCCCCTGAGATGGGATATTAGATGGATGGGATCTGAGTTACCCAGGAAAGAATTTTCTGTAGTATCTGGGTGGTGAATCTTGCCCATATGCTCAGGGTTTAGCTGATTGCCATATTTGGGGTCGGGAAGGAATTTTCCTCCAGGGCAGATTGGAGAGGCCCTGGAGGTTTTTTGCCTTCCTTTGTAACATGGGGCATGGGTGACTTGAGGGAGGCTTCTCTGCTCCTTGAAGTCTTTAAACCATGATTTAAGGACTTCAATAGCTCAGACATAGGCGAAGTTTTTCATAGGAGTGGGTGGGTGAGATTCTGTGGCCTGCGCTGTGCAGGAGGTCAGACTAGATGATCAGAATGGTCCCTTCTGACCTTAGTATCTATGAATCTATGAATATTGAGCCCACAAAGCCTACGACAGCACAGTTCTGTTAGAATAGCCGTCCCCAATGCAGACACTGCATATGCTGACAGGAGACGTTCCTGTGCCAGTATAGCAACACCATCTCCCTGAACATCATTAGTTAAGCTGACAGAAGCACTTTTCCTGTTGGTTTAGTGGCATCTACACTGCCACCATAGCTAGCTGCTTTGGAGGTGTGGATTTTTCATAGCTTACATTGCTACAGAACTTTGTAGCGTAGACCAGGTTTTATTCATGTGAGTAATCGTTATTTGTGTAACTGCTATTGCTCATGTGAGCCAGGCACCAGTGTCACCTTTGGGTGGGCTAGAGTTTCCTTCACTGGCCTTCTCCTAGTTCCTAAAAACCACTCCCATAGAAAAGCAGAGGGAGATCCAGAATTCAGTCATGGAGGGTTTTCAGCAAGGATTGCATAGGATCAACCTCCCCACAATCAAGTCCAAAAAGAACAAAAGACATTAAGTTAATTCTTAAGTACCAACTTTACAAAATCTTATGATAAAGAAACATATGCTCATCAACATCACATGACTACTTTATAAGCCACATACATTATCTTCACAGGTGTACATAACACAAATAAAGAAAACAAATTACATCTAAACATGTCAGTTCCCACAGAAACATAGTAAAAGAAGAAACTCAGAGTTCCCAAAAGCTTACGCTGAGTTCGCCAGAGGCTCAGTAATAGTTTGATCACTAGATTCTATAAAGGCTGCTGAGTCAAAAGCACTGTAAGAAAATTTTCCCTCTACTTGCTTTTAGAAATCTGCATCGAGAATCCATGCAGACTCTCCCTTCTCCTCTGCTGCAATCACTCACTTATAGCTAGTCAGCTAAGCAATTCACCAACCACTCGGTTGAGTACAGAGATTTAAAAACACCCCATTGCAAGAAAAATACAAAACTGAGAACAGCAAAATATAAATGGCTCTTTCCTCATCCCCACATTTAAATAAGAGAAGAGTTGGAGAACGATAGTGGTTGAGACAATTTAACTAGAACCGTTTGGCTAAAATCAAACAACATTCCAAGTATACAATTAAAATAAAAGAAATTATTTTCCCTCCCAATGTCTCCTTTCTATAATTAACACTGCCAGGGCTTCCCTGTTGGAGGGTTAACAATATCACAAAACTGCTGCAAAATGCCTCAGAGTTAGGGGAAAAGAAGCCTACTCTCTGGGCTTGGGGCTCAACTTCTCCCAAGGGACACAGGGCACATGGCCTTTGTAAAGCAGATGCCCTGATTACTTGTCCTCATGGAGTGTGAATCCAGCTGTAGGGAACCTATTGAGCATTCCCAAAACAGCCACACCCAACTCTAGAAACTTCTGAGTGTGGTAAATTAATTGTGCATCTGCCTGACACACCTCCTTCCTTCCTACCCCCTCCCCAGAGATCTCTTAAAGAGATATCTCCCTATTAGGCATGTGGCTACACAAGCTCAGGTTCTTTGGCTTGTCGGCCAGTCTGCTATATTTGTAAAGCATCCTGTGATAGAAAAGGCCCTAGATAACTATAAGTAATTACCATAATGAAAGAAATCCGGGTTCTTGATGAATGGTCCACGAAGGGTTAAATCAATTTTAAAATTAAATTTCTTCTGTGGTATCTATGTATTACCAGAAGGAGCTGACGGGTTTGGGGCTTTCTAGGTTTGGGACAGGAAGTGGTCCTTTCACAGTGACTCATGCTCCTCAAGCATGGAAACCAACATCAATAATGTCTTATTGTTTCCTTGTACTCCCCCCATCTGACTGTATTCATCAGTTGTCTCTTATACTGCTCCTTGGGGCAAGGACCGTCCTTCTGCTCTGTGTTTGCTCAGCACCAACCACAATGGAGTCCTGAAACAGAACTAGGGGGCCTAGGCACTATGATAATGCAAATAATAAAACAACAACAGCAGCAGCAAAGATGGTCACTGTCTTCCATGGAGTCTTGGATTTTAAGCCCAGAACAGACTACAATGGCCATCTAGTCTGATTTCCTGCTTAACGCAAGCCACAGAATTAAAGCTAATAATTCTGCAGATTGAACAATGATAACTTGGCTCTTTCAGAAAGTTGTAATTTTATTCTTTCCTAAAAAAGGACGAGACTATGTCGTTTTCCCAGCATTTGAGATTTCCCCCCCACCACCTGTCATTGTTAAATCTTATCTGCCCTTCTTTGTCTCCTCCATTCTTTTTAAAGAATCATAATTGGTACGATTATCTTTGCTATGAGAATAATTAGCCATAGCTTTTTGACATGTTCAATGGGGAACACTGCATTTTAAGCGACAGGCGCTGAACCGCTAAACAATACCGCTTTGAATAGGAGCACATAGGTGAAAAAACAACTGCTAATTTTAGCAACTTGAACTTTATATCTTTATAGAAAGAAAAATAATACCACAATAGTTTTTGGCTGAGAAACAGAAGTAGCCCATTGGTCTAATTTTAAAATAGGCCTTTCAATATTCTCAGGGAGGCAAGATGGTTGCACAATGATTCACACATCAGCGCCTCCAGCTGATCCTTGAGCTTACCTCAAAGCAATATGTTTTCCACCTTCCTTCTATGACTGGGGAAAACTAGCATCCTGAGCAACAAATATTTTAATAGAGCAATAGGTATTGCTTGAATGGCAAATATCATAGCAGAGAATTGGGAGGAGGTTATGTTTTTAAATGGAAAGGTCATGCAGTTCAAGTGCTCTTGTATTGCAAAGGGTGCCCCATGCTTAGCAAAATCAATTGCAGGGAGCAGGTACCTGCAAAATATTCTCGATATCTGAGAGAAGCCATGTCAGACTTGCTAGCTGCAGAAAGAGACTACTCCCACTGAACTGTGCGGGAATGTTGCAGATGACTTTGACAAGACTAAGCCCTAAAAGTGACAGGTGGTAATTCAGCTTTCTGTCTTTAAAACCTCACAAAAATGCATCTGTAACAATTGCCATCATGGATCATCAGGGGGGACTGAACCCCAGCCTTCCGATGCTATACGCATGAGTTTCTGCCACCTGAAGAAGCAAGCAGAAACTGTGGGCAGTGTACTCAACCCTTTCTAAAAATGGGGGTGTGGGAGTGAAAAATTGTTCTCCAGTGAGCCCACAGGCAGAAGCATGACTCTCTAGAGGGAGTTGCCCATCTAACTCCTCACTGTTTCTTTAAAAGAAGTTAGAAGGAAGTGACAATAAGAAATAGGGAACAGTGGTCTTATGTTTAAGACATTGGACTGGGACTCAGGAACTACGTGTTCAATTCCTGGCATTACCACAGTGTGTGTGAACTTGGGCAAGCTATTCTGTGCCTCAGTTTTCCTTCTGTAAAATGGGAATAATATTTCATTTTGCCTACCCTTTGTTTGTTGTGCCTGTGTAGATTGTAAACTCTTTGGTGAAGGGACTAACTCTCACTGTGTATTTGTGCCTTTTACAATGAACTCTGATCTCAGCTGCTATCACAATCAAATAATCAAATCCTCAGTGTTCTGGATCTCCCAGGAAAGAATAGTAAATCAGCAAGAACTCTTGATTGCCGAATCTACTTTAGGATGTATTCTGCTAGAATATTTGATACTTTCATATAGAGATCAATAACAATAAGAATACCAGATTTTGAATATTGCAAGATATTGTCCAGGAAATAAGCTACTTCCATTTTGCTTAAATTAGATAGTTAGTCATAAACATTTTGTATGATACCTGCTTATTTTGTGCATTAAGAAATGTTTAGGTTATGCAAGATTGTGTGCAAAACTAACTGTCTTTTAAAATTAGACATCATGGAATCAGTGCCATATCTTTAAGAAGACATAATTTTAAAACAGGTCTGAAACCTTGCTTTGTTTTTTTTCTTCTCCAAAGTGTGTGTTTAGGGTCCTCTCTTGTTGAAGCTGCTTCTCACCTTCTGTCAGTATTTTGACATTTTGATACATCACCTAGGAATGCTGAAATGGTTGGTCTGACACTGGTATCACAGCGTTCCATCTTTACATGAAAGCATCTATTACAATACTTCAACAGCTGATGTAGACACTCATGACAGAGTATAATAGGTGTGCTAGCCCAAGCGAAGAGGAGAGAATTTTTTTTTCCCCCTCAGCTCACTGGCAGATCATCTTAACTCAAGGCTAACACAATCATGACACAGGCGCTGATACTTATGGTTTGCATAGAGTCTCTTGGAACTGGATGGCAGGGCCACCAGCATGGTAGCAAGACTGAAACTGATGGATAGTTTGCAGGAAGTAAACAAAGGCTGTAAGAAATGTTTTTTAAGAGAGATGGGGCTCACCCACTGGCTCTGGATCCCCAGTGTGTCCAAATTTGTCATGATGAAAAGGAGCAATCAGGGATACTAAGATTCATATCTGAGCTCTCTCTCTCTCTCTCTCTCTCTCTTTCTGTTTGGGGGGGATGTAATTCAAATGTGGGGGTTTACCTCATGCCCCATCACTAATAAAACTAGATAGTACCAATTACAACATTAACGAGACACGAGCTACACCTCACCCATGTGCAGCTCCCATTGCTTTCAATGTGGTTAACCAAGGGCAGAATTTGACTATGGAGTTTGCACTGAGAACAAGACTGTCTCTTGCCTATACGCCCGTGAAGTGGAGCAAGGCCATGTATGACATCCCCTGCATGGCTGGTTGCTGTACAGAGGAGGGGAGGGAAACCTCTACAGAGCTGCCACTCCCCATTATGTGCAGATGCATGGAAAGGAATGGGCAAATGGGTGGAACCTTGGGTTCACTTCCAACCCCTACCCCAAAAGCACCAGCTGAGCTGAGCTGATATGTAAGGGGAAAAATCTGCTACTGAACTGTATTCCTCCTGGGGCAAGGTGGGAACATGGAACAGTTATGATGCTGATGTGTCTGCTCTTAAGGTAGCACAGCTATATGACACGCCTTACTCAGGGCAGGTTATGTCACAATCTAACCCTGGCAGTGGGTGGATTTCATAGAACCATTTCAATGTGTAATACAGCCATATGTGAACATACTACCATGCACACATTTGGTGCAATGTCCTGAGTTTTGCAGTGTTCACTTAAATCACTCCCCAAAATTATAAGACATATTGGCAATACAATACAGTATCCTACAAAGTACCCCTTTACAACTCCTAAGAATTCACTTAGGCCCTGTATAAACTTAGAAAATATGTGATGCTTTGAAACGGCAGGATGATTTAGTTGGGGATTGGTCCTGCTTTGAGCGGGGGTTGGACTAGATGACCTCCTGAGGTCCCTTCTAACCCTGATATTCTATGATTCTATGAAACATGTTAATTGATGTGTGTTAACTAATGTTTTTAAACCCCACTTAGCACCAAATATAAACCGGGTTGAATACCTTAAGAATTGCTTAGCTAGTTGAGGGAGCAGTTTTAGTCATCATTTTGTCTATACTAGGTGCTAAGTAATGTTTAAAATATGTTCATTAGCACGTTAGCTAACACATTTTAAGATGCTATTAGTGTTCCCAGTCTAGACTAGCCCCAAAGGCTGCCTATAACATTTAAGCACTCTTCCAAATAGGACATTGGCTATGTCTACATTACAGAGCCTATGCGGGTATATCCTCCAGTGTAGACGCAGTGTATGCTGATAGGAGTTTTCCTACTGGTGGAGGAACACCACCTCCCTGAACTACATTACCTATGCCAACAGGAGCTCTCTTGTGCTGGCATAGCTGTGTCTACACTGAGGGTTTTGTGGCCATAGCTATGTTGCTGGGACTGGGTTTTTTTTCACATTCCTAGCTGATGTAGCTATGCCAGTATATGTTTTAAATGTGGATCGGACCACTGAGGCAAGAATATCAAAAGAAATCAGAGGAAAGGTGTTAGTATCTGAGAAGCAAAGCTGTAGCCAGACCAGGGCTGCTCATTCAGCTCCAACAGAGCCTGAAATTACTTGGCCCTCAGGCATAGTGCAGCAGCCCATCCCAGGGCTGGGCCCTGGTCAGATGACCCCAAAGCAAAGGTATTTCACTGGCTCTGCCTGAGCTGTAACTTAGTGTGTGCAGTAGCACTACTTGGCCAGGAACCGTCCTACTGCTGTGTGGTATTACAGACTTCCTTGGCTTCCAGCCTGTCCTTGATCCACTTCTGATTCCTGCCCCAGCCTCATGTGAGTCTAGTTCCAACCTGCTGCCACCTTGCCCATGTCCTACTCCAATCTTGCTCCAAACCTGCATCCGCCTACTGACCCTCCCAAACCCTCAGATTGACTCCAACTTGGCTTCAATCTGTATCCGGGCCCCAACAATAATTCTGATTTGGCTTGTTTATGAGCTCTGACCTGAGTTCTGACCTGTGGCCTGTCCCCAGAACCTGGTTTTAGTGCTGCCTTTGGCCCGCTCCTGACCCTACCACTGGCTCCAACCACCATGCTTGACTGTCTAGAACCCAGAGCCTGACAGTGAGTGATGGGCAATAAAATGGCAGATGAAATTCAATGTTGATAAATGCAAAGTAATGCACACCGAAAAACATAATCCCAACTACACGTATAAAATGATGGGGTCTAAATTACCTGTTACCACTCAAGAAAGACATCTTGGAGTCATTATGGATAGTTCTCTCAAAATAGCCAGTCAATGTGTAGCAGCAGTCAAAAAAGCCAACAGAATGTTGGGAATCATTAATAAAGACAGAAAATATCATATTGCTTCTATATAAATTCATCGTACGCCCACATCTTGAATACTGCCTGCAGATGTGGTCGCCCCATCTTTAAAAAGATTTATTGGAAGTGGAAAAGGTTCAGAAAAGGGCAACAAAAATGATTAGGGATATGGAACAGCTTCCATATGTGGAGAGATTAATAAGACTGGGACTTTTTAGCTTGGAAAAGAGACGGGGAGAAATTGATAGAGGTCTATAAAATTGACTGGTGTGGAGAAAGTAAATAAGGGAGTGTTATTTACTCCTTCTCATAACACAAGAACAAGGGTTCACCAAATGAAATTAATAGGCAGCAGGTGAAAAAAACAAACAATATGAAGTATTTTTTCACACAATGCACAGTCAACCAATGGAACTCCTTGCCAGAGGATGTTGTGAAGGCCAAGACTATAACAAGTTTCAAAAAAGAATTAGATAAATTCAGAGGATAGGTCAATCAATGACCACAAACTATTTCCCCATGTTTATTTCCCCCCTACTGTTCCTCACAGGTTCTTGTCAACTGCTGGAAATGGCCCACCTTGATTATCACTACAAAAGGTTTTTTTTCTCTCCTGATGGTACTAGCTCACCTTACCTGATCACTCTTGTTACAATATGTATGGTGACACCCATTGTTTCATGTTCTCTATGTATGTAAAATCTCCCCACTGTATTTTCCACTGCATGCATCTGATGAAGTGAGCTGTAGCTCATGAAAGCTTATGCTCAGATAAATTTGCTAGTCTCTAAGGTGCCACAAGTACTCCTTTTCTTTTTGTTAGAAGACAGGATACTGGGCTAGATGGACCTTTGTTCTGACCCAGTATGTCCATTTTTATGTGTCTTTCCCACACCCCACCACTCACAGGATAATCAGTGTTTGGAATTTTCAGCACCAGGTGGTATTGATAGAATCCATAGTGAGGGGATTCAAGTGAAAAAATGGAGGGTTATTTAGCCATCTCTTCAACTTCAGTGTATAAATACTGTGTATACTTAACTACAGTGAGCCTTGCTCCAATGAACAGGATTGCAGTTATTGCCACTTTTTGGACTGAGAAATCATTTCCCCCATGTTATGATGGCAGGGCTCTTGGGACTTCTCTTGGTGCATCAGTTAGGATCCTGAAACCTGATCAGTTTCCTGACACTTCAGAGACAGGGCATTGGTCCCTTTCATCTCCTAATTCCACATTTTTTGATGAATAGTGCCTAATTATAAAGGAAGAAATCAGTTGTGCCCTTTCAGTTGTATTATGGTATGTTGTTTAAAACAAATTTATTTGAGCATAAGCTTTCGTGAGCTACAGCTCACTGCATCTGATGAAGTGAGCTGTAGCTCACGAAAGCTTATGCTCAAATAAATTTGTTAGTCTCTAAGATGCCACAAGTACTCCTTTTCTTTTTGCGAATACAGACTAACACAGCTGCTACTCTGAAACTTGTTTAAAACAGTGGTCAGTATTAAACAGAAATGGTTAATTCATTTCTTGCTGTGTATTTCAATAGCTACTAGCCATTAAAATCCTCCTGGTAAAAATTTCCTTTGACATATTGGCTAAACCATTTGTCAGACTGACAGATATGCGTATAATGTATAGATTTCCAAGGAAGCAAACAAGGAACATACATAAATATAGATCACCACAGGAAGAGGAAGTACATGACCCAATGCGTGGATACACTTTGATGTACTCCTGCAAGGTTCCAATGTCGTCTTTGCCACATTTATTTGACAAAGGTTTTTAGCTTTTATAACTAATGTTTTTCATTTGCTATGAAAACCAACAGCAGCTTGGAAAAGGCACAGAAAGTGATAAACAGCATCTGTTTTACTGAGCAGGCTGATGGAGACAAACTTTTTCAAAAATGTAGAAGAATGAACTAAAAATGTACCCATTTAAAAAAAGAGTGCAAAGATGATTAATCACAGAAGTCTGTTCCACTAGCACCCGTACTCCGCTGGGGAAAGATTTCATATTGACTTTTGACAAGGTTAATTATAGTAACTGATAATTGATGGATCCACTTTTCTAGTCTAATCTGGTGTCTGACTCTCCTGAGCTCATCTAGCTTAACAAAATATGTTTGCTTGGTTTTGCCTGAAAACTCACTGACACACAATAAAGATATTTGCACTAATTAAGTGTTTGGGTGGGGTTTTTTTTTTGAAGTCTGATGCTCACCATGTCCTTTCGCTGTGTATAAAAATGCAAAAGGATCTGAGATGAGCAATTCTCTCAGGGTTCAGATAAGCATCCTGAAACTCGGCAGATGATCGAAAACACTTGTGTTCTAAATCAGCTGGAAGGCTCATGAGGAAGCTTTGCTGCATTTAAGACACAGTGTGGCCTAGTAGATAGTGCAACAGAGCAGGACTTTAGAGACTTGGGTTTTGTTCTCAGCTCTACCACTTATCTGCTGTGAGGACTTAGGTGTGTCACTTTACCTCTCTGTTTCAACTGCAAGTACTCTGGGGTCAAGGACTGTTTCTTACTATGCCTGTGTCATAATGGAGTCCTGATCTCACTTTGGGCATTAGTGTGATACAAACACAAACCAGCCACTGCTGGAAGATGTCCAGATCCACAGGACTATACCAGGCTGTGATGAGAACACCTATAAAATATGGATGTTAATATTATGAATAATAATGGCTTATAAATCTGAACCCACATAAATAACAGAAGGTGTTTGCTATGCTGCACAGTCGAGAAGTTCTCATGTTTAAGAAACAGTCATCCTACTAACCTCAAACTGGAGCTGTTAGAAAACACAGTTGTTTCCCCACAGAAAAAAGTGTGTGGGAAAAAAACACTTTTCAAATATTTTTACCGGAAAATGCTGGGGTTTCCACAGAAATTTTAATTTAGAAATTAAAATAGTTTTTATATTAACTCAAAATGACATTTCTAAAATGAAAAGCATTGTTTTGTTGTGACTTAAAATATTGTTTAATTTTAGTTATTGGAAACTGAATAATTTCCATCCCCCTCCTCCTCCTCTTTTTTTAAAAATATATTATTTAACCCTCGAAAAAAGTGTGTTTATTGGGGTGGAAGTGGGATAACACTTTTCACACTTTCTTCCCACAAAGTTAATTTTTCTTTATTTTTACAATTCTTTTTTTACTGCTTTATAACTTTTTCCCATAGGGAAAAGTGGGGAGGAACCCAAAATTAAAAAAATGAAAATGGAAAACTTCAATTTTTCAGATTTTAAAATCTGTAACTTAATGATATTTTTAAGTCTAAATGAAATTTAAATTTAATTTTGAAATGATTTTTTAAAAAAATGTCCAACTGGGAAATAGATTTTTTTTTAATGAAACCACATTTTCTGATAGAATTTTTTTGGAACATGCAATTTGTGTTATAAATAGCCCTACCTCAAACAGATGGTAGATTTGTGAAAGAAGAAGAATTTATTATTTTCCTTTGTGTAATCTGGTTTATGGTGAAATATAAAATGATGCTTTGAAGTTATCAGTTTATTTTATTATTGCTAAGAGACTGAGGAAATTAATGAAAACCTTTTTATAGGAAATAAGATATAAAGAAAATGATTGATTAAATTTGAGAAACTACATAGAAAAGAAACCTCTTGAATGGCGAGTGTGATTTTACAAGCAAGTTCTGTTGCTAGGAGACCATTACCAAATAGTGTCATTGTAATATGGGTTCTCATTTTAAATTAAAAAAAAGTTAATTAGGGAGCATGTTTAACAGATAAAGAACACAGGTCTCTGAGTTTATACCAAACTTAATATATACGTTGAAAAGCCAGTGTGAAGTTAGAGTCTTTAAGGTAAAGTCCACACAGTGTGTCCTAAGAAATGTGCTGTCATTTGATTAAAATGTACTTTTGTGATTCCAGCATGTAAGTCAAATATGAATAAATAACAGCTCTAGATACAGACTCTAAAGCATACTTAGAGAACGTGGCTGAGACAGCTGGAGAAGAGATATCTAAACTGAGTTATATTGCTGTATAATGGGCTGATTTTCAATACAGGTTTATGTACTGTGTTCTCATCCTAGCATCAGCAAAGAGCATAAAGACTTCAGACCAGATCCTCACGTGGTGGACCTTGGCATAGCTTTGGCTTCTGGGGAGCACATCCCAGGATTCTTAGCACCCTTGGTAGGTTGGTTCATGGTGTATTGTGGAAGGACTTTTCTGTGCATCCTGTTGCACTTGACTGGAAGGGGTCTGAGCCTGACAACACATCCAGCCTAGCCATTTTGGTGTCTGCATGCTCCCTGCAACTGGAGACAGCAACAAGAATCCAGCACCAACAGTCCTGCTTCTGCTCATGCTTTCAGTCCTATTTTGGGAATCAGGCAAAGCATCTGTGAGACACTGGTGGATATTTCGGTGGTAGTATTTTTTAGGCAGGTTGATTTAAATCAAGCCAATTTAAATCAAGATTTAAGTCACCAGGTAGAAAATTCTCAATTTAAATAATCAAGTTCAATAAACTTTTCTATTGTACTTCAGTTATTTCCTAAAGAAAGGTGCATTCTGATTGGTTGATATAACTGTTAAAACATGTTGATTTACAACTAAATAGAGCCTTTACACTAGATTTGGCACATCTTTTTGCTACCTAGGAGAGTATACTATAACTATAAATATTTATTAAAAATACATATATAGCTTATTTTCATATTCTTATCAATTGTCCTTTTCTAATATGTTAGAAAATTATGAATGAAATATAGCTTATTTACTAGATAATTAACTTTTTGCTCATGATTTGTGTCAAGCTTCATTAGGATAGTAACTGAAATTTAATCAAACACACAAAACAGCACATTTTTAAAACATTATTTTTATTAAGCACAAACACAAAACATTATTTTTATTAAGCAAAACAACCTTAGTATTTTGGATACATAAGCTTCTCTCATCAAAATCATGTTCAACTTTTTCAACTAAATGATTTATTAAAAGAATAAAGGGAGTAACAGTTGGTGAATTAAAATGATTATTTCAGGTCAGCCTGGGAAATGTTCCAAATATTCCAAAGTGAAAGTGTTTGGAGCTTAAGGTCCTAGTTACCTAAGTCTCTTGAAAATGAGACAATAGTCTCCTAAGTTACTTAGGCAGTCCTTCAAACTTTTCAAACTAGTAGATATCATCCCCTCCCTCCTCATTTAAGTCACAGACTAGGAGAAAAGTTTTCTTGCTTTTTCAACTCCCAGTTAGACTCATAATTTCTTAGTTTTCAATTAATTCGTTTAAATGAAGAAAATATTCCTTTCTTTGCCTGATGAAGAAACTACTGCTGTTAAAAGCTGGTTTAGCACTTCAACAAACTCTGGTTCCAGGTGCTTAACTAATGACTTCAACCAGTTCAGTTCTGTGACTTTCTTTAAAACCCCACTAGCAAACATGTCCTGCCTGAATGGTTTACCTCCACTCCTGAAGTTTATTATGGTTGGCATGATGGATGGATGATTATTACATGCTCATGTCATAGCAGCATCTTCTTCATCAGTTAGGCATCTATCCTGATGCTTTGTGTTGAGAATATTGGCAAGAAAATGAGATGGAGTAAGTGCTTGATCCATCTGCTTCTTTACTGCTTGCAATTTAACTTTGTTGTTGGGTATTACTTTCTTCAACATCTCTTGAAATTATTTCCAAATTTCAACTGCATCAGCAATACAGCAGCAGTCTTTCTGCACTTTGGCCTCGGCTATGGAAATAGGTGTCAGCATATCTTCTTCTACATTTCTCTTTAGTCTTATGTTGACTTTTGGCTGTGATAGTTCCACCTATTTTGGCATGATTTCCTTCACAAATGGTCACCAGAATAGGCCATCTCTTAAAAAACAGTTCAGAACAGTCAACCATTGAAATCCATCATACTCTCTTCAGTGAAGTTGAAGTAAAGTAGCTGTTATGGAAGAACTTTTGCAATTTCAAAAACATTTCCTTTATACCTGGAGTTGTACTTAAGTCTTTGGCTAAAAGGTGAATCACATGAGCATTGTACCTGTATGCTATAAGTTTCAGGTTCCCTTCATTATCTTCTTCAAGATGTCTTCTCATCTTTGCTACATTTGCAACATTGTGTGAGACAAAGCTATGTACTTGACACTTGAATTTTTGTTCAGTTTGTATTAACTTTTACTGTTACCTCTTTTAAGTATTCTGCTGTATGGGCATTTCCCGATGTATCAGTTGTTTCTGTAAAATAGACAACCCCATCTTCTGTTGTGTCACAAGGACATATTAGTGGATCAATGTGTACATAGCTCCACTCATCAAGACTCAGATTAACAAATTTCCCATCAATCTTTTAAGCACACTGTTCAATCTCCTTCTCATATACTGAATCCAACAACCTTCCAGAAATATCTGCTCTGCTGTGTAGCCTTGTCATAACACTGAACCATGTCAATGAAATGTTTGCTCTGAACAGGATGAAAGGGAGAATTTGTTGCACAAATTAACTGAGCCATCTTGTCATCTGTGGCAGGGGTGGCTAAACTTACTGACCCACCGAGCCACATACGACAATCTTCAGAAGTTTGACAGACGAGGCATGCTTGCTGGGATTCGAGGCTTCAGCCATGCGGGAGGCGCCTGCTGGGATTCAGGGCTTCAGCTCCACTCCTGATGAAGCCCCAAGCCTTGGCAGGTGTGCCCCGGGGGCTGAAGCCCCGAGATCTCCCTCCCCATGGGGCAGAAGCCCCTAGCCCCACCACCCCACCACAAGGCCGAAGTCCTGAGCTCCCCTCACCCTAGCCTGGTAGGTGGAGAATGGAGGGTGGGTTGGGCTTGAGGGCTCTGTGAGCCACACTTTAACTGTAAAAGCACCATATGTGGCTCACAAGCCGGGGTTTGGGCACACCTGATCTATAGTATCTTACTGGAAATTTGCTGGCCCTGATTACAAACTCAGCCATGGTTTTACTGGATAATGAAGTTAGGTTGTTTTTCTGTTTGTTTGTTTTTAATATAGGTGATTTGCTGTCTGATGTATGTTTGGTTGTAGCATTGCTGGTGGTGCTAGCAGATGACTCTGAAACTGAGGACACTGCAAAGTATTGCTGTTCATAACCCCTCATTCTACACTGGCACTGAAACAAAATGATAAAAAATGTCAGTCACTGAGTATTAAAAAAATGATATTGTAAATAAAAGATTCCTCCAACTGCAGTTGTTTGTACCACTGTTTAAATTATTCAACTTATTGAAAACACAGTATTATAGGGAAAATCATTACTAAATTATAAAGATTATTTAAATCAATTTAACCCCCTCTCTTTAGCAACACACCAAACAGCTTGAGGGGGGGAAAAATTCATAAATGCCAATAGAACTTTTCTTTTAAACAGGAAAACTTCACTGAGAATGTATGATTATACTGAGCAATACAAAAAAAATCATTTCAAAGTCCAGCATTGAGAGTAAAACTGTAATTGATTTAAACACAAACATTTTGAATTCATAAGTAAGTAATTCAACCCAAACATGAATTTATGACAATAATCAAAGGTATCATTTACTGACATGGTGAGACGCCCATAAGAACGGATGTTTACTAACTAGTTGATCCAGATTGTTCAGACATATCCACATCATCATCTTCAACATCATCCTCTGAGGAGCATCTTTCATAATGTTGTTTCATTCTGACAACCAGGCCTTACATCTTTTTCCTGAGTTGTTTATGTTTGGCACTTGTTCCTTTTTTACAACCTGCAGCCATGGCAGGTCCCCCACACCACCCCCAGGCGTTGAAATCAATCTGAAGGATGTTGTCCTTTCTTCCCTCAGTGTCCTGCTTTGCTTTGACCCCAGTGATGCTCTTTTCTGGTTGGAGGTTCTGCTCCTTTTCCCCTGTTACATAACTCTGCCATCCTACCCCCAGAGAAACAAAAGAACTAATAACAATTCAAGACTTCTACTCATGTATCCCACATGCCTTTTGCACTGCAGTATTTTATTTGTTTAGAGACAGAGAGGGACACTGTTTAGAAATTAATGGATTTCTGTTTGTTTGTATTTCTGTCTGTGTACATATGCGAGGAGACTGAGCAAGGCCATTAATGTGAAGTGTCCAGATCCATTCAGAAGCAAGGGTTGGTAGTTATTGGGCAGACTGGTGTTTTTCCATGAGCTGGAGAGTAAGTTTCCATAGTGGGTAGAGTCATAAATGTTCATAATTTGAGAACTGAGCCACTCAGCGCTCGGGTAGGGAGAAGCTATAAAAGGGGACCTGAGACCACCCAGATGAGCTCAGTTGATGATCGTGATGAGCTCCTTGATGGTTTCTTCTGGAATCAGAGGCTGGGGCCCAACTCCTGTGATGACTTTGCCAGTCTCTTGCACCCAGTTGCACAGCCCCCTAGTCCCCCACAGGATCAATCCTGTAATATAGTATATAACCATTTGTGCCATATTTACAAAGCTTGACCTCAAAAGTTAAAAGTTTCCCCCCTGATTTATTCTTTATATAGAAGAGCAACCTTTAACTCAAAGTTTGCTAGAGGATCTGTCATGGATTCAGCATATTTATTTTTATTTAAATGTTTAAGGAGATTATAATAAATATTTTATATTAAATTCAGCTTTCATTCTAAACAGGTTTTATTTTTAAAAAGAAAATGTAGTATAATTTACATAACAAAATAGAAAAAATCCATTTTTTTTTAAAAAAAGATCATCAAGTCTTATCCCCCTAGTTTTTTTCCTGTTGACAACATCAGAGGGGAGAAGAGACATGGCATTCAGAACCAAGCTGATGTTGCTCATGCCTGTTGCCATAACTACAAATTCCCCATATGTAGACCAGTGCTTCTGGACCATCGTCAGGAGCACAGACTGGTGTGATCAAATAATCGTGACGACCTGGGATGACCAGCTGTGGCTCCAGAACTTCCACTTGAAGACTCAAACATTCCTGATGCTGTGTGAAGAGCTTGCCCCATCCTCCAGCATCAGGACACACACAACTGCCAGCCCAGAAGCAAGTTGCTATAGCCATCTGGAAGCTGGCTATTCCAGATTGCTACGGGCCCCTGGCTGACCAGCTTAGTGTTAACAAGTCAGTTGTGGGGGTGGAGGTTTATGAGGCAATCAGGACTGTAGTTTACCCAAAAGTGATTAGCATAAAAAATGTCCCTGAAATACTTGCTGGCTTTCAGAGGGCTCCTCAAACTGTGTTGGAGGCTATCGATGGGATTCATGTATTCCTAATTTGCCCTTGGATTAGAGCACATGGAGTCATACTCTTTGATGTTTATATTCTCACCACTATGCAGGACCATGGTTGATCACAGAGGTAGGTTCATGGAACCCCCCCGCCCACAATGTGGGATGTAATGGCAAGATGTGCAATGCCAGTGTTTTCCAGATATCAGGACTTTACCTTCATAGATAAGCTGAGTTGTTATTCCCCCCAAATGACATATTTTTTATAAACGAAGTCTGTCCCCACTGTTATTCTAGGGGACCTTGCATACCACCCCCCTCTGCCAGGGATGATGAAACTATATCCTGATCTTGGAGGGCCTGGCAAAAGAAGCTTCAACTACACACTCAGCAGCTGTGGGATGGTTTTGGAATGTGTGTTTGGCAGATTGAGATCCTGATGGCATGGCCTTCAGAACTGTTGGGATGCCAATGCCATTAGTGCAGTCCACATTACTGTGGCCTGCTGTGCACTGCACAATGTCTGCAATGCCAAAGGTAAGCCATTTTGCCAGGAGTGGACTCAAGGCACTGCTGGATTGCTGGATCAGGACATGCAACTAGAAAGTGCACCTATCATTACTGGGGCAGGAGCCACATGTGCAACAGATAGCAGGGATATTTTTCAGAGTAGCAGCCGTGTTAGTCTGTATTCGCAAAAAGAAAAGGAGTACTTGTGGCACCTTAGAGACTAACAAATGCTCAGATAAATTTGTTAGTCTCTAAGGTGCCACAAGTACTCCTTTTCCTTTTTCAGGGATATTTTGTATGTCCACATAATGGGTTTGCATGGTGACATGGATGCGTGGAAATGACAAAGCAAATTAGCCCACGATTACATTGTGCCATACTCATCCCACAGTTTCTGGGGCCTGAGTACCCCAGGAAGATTATTTTAAAAGAAATTTTGTTATGCATTTTATAAAAAACTGCTCATGGACCTCAAACCCACATTCTATGGATTACTGTGATGAAGTTCCATTTTATATATGTACTAAAACCCACTTGTGAAATTTGCACATTGAACACTTTATTTTCAGCATGCATGTAAACAAAGTAAAAATCTGATCGATAGGCCAGCTGTCATCAAGCCATAAAAAACAGTAAACAAAAACTGTGTCTATTCAGAAATCAAACCAACAAAAGTGCAAAAATAGTCAAACGATATACATTTCCACTATAGCATCTTCACTCTTTCTGGAACTCTGTCCCCCTGGTCCTCCTTGGGCTTTCTGATTTGTTTTAGCACGCATGGGCCATGGTTGAATGGACATTAAGGAATGACCAGGGTACATTAGATTGTTCTATGTAGTGTTCATTGCTTGAATCATGAACAAACTAACCCCAGAATAGTCCAAAGGCTGCATAGGCTGCAGGACATAGTAGTATGGAGGGGACTCAGTACATAGAGCTGGAGCTGGGTCTAGGTGTGCATGTGGAGCTGGGGCTGGAGGTGGGAGCTGCAGCCTGGTGACCATCAGAGGGAGCAACCTCTTCAAAAGCTCGTTCTGCTGCACTTTGTCTTCTTCCATCAACCTCTGGTCATGCTCCAGGGGCTGTGCTGCCAATCTCTCCTTGCATAGGGCATTCACTCTCTCTTTTTCTAGCCCCCTGTTTTCTTTCTCTCTCTGATAACCAAGCTATTCATCGGCTCTGGGCAATTTGTCTAGCATGGTTTCAACCCTCTCTCTCTTCCTTCTTGTATGTTGCTTGAAAGTTCACTCTCCCAGGCTCCTGGTTCTCTGTCTCTTCCCAGCAGAGGTGGAAAGGCCTGCCTTAGAAAAATGAAAGAACACATTATTGTCTGACCAAGAAAAAAAATGCTATCATTTTTCAGGGGCTGTGTCACTTTAAGGTCAAAGGATGATTCTTTTTATCATTTGGTTTTATTTTATTCATACAAAGATCAGTACCCTGTTCAGAAGCTTCTGCAAGCTACACTTCAAGCCAATATACATCATGGTGAGATGCACGTACCAAGAATCCATTACAAACATTAATAAATCCCCCCAACTTTTCCCCAGGGAGGGGAAGTCCTATGAAGGACTCTGTTACTAGCTATAGTTTTATAATCTTTTCAGGCAGGGCAATCTCTGGATGAAGTTGTTTTGCTGGTGTCTGAGTAGAAGCGTGAACTTCTATTCCAGGCCAGAGTGGGAGAGCCATCCATCAACTGGAGATTTTTCAGCATTTGATTACTGAGCAACATCTACAAATGGAGGGGCTCGTGATCTACAAAGGTGGCCCTGTCCCAGCTTTTGACTGACTGTCTGGAGTTCCTACTCTGTTAGAAGTTTGCATGCATCACCACCCAGTGAAACAGGTGAAAAAATTGTGGCATAAATCAAGATAATGATTTAGGAGAGAGCGACTAATTACAGCTTCCTTACGAGCACCCTGCATTCCTACACAGACGCAACTGGCAGCTGAGGACTACATACAGCCTCTGCTACTATTTGGAATCATAATACAGACAGCCCTGGAACTAAATACATCCTCTGTTACAGGCCACCTGGAACATTTCAGCTATGCCAGGAGGTTGGACCAGCCTGTCTTGTTTATAACTGAGCTGTACTTGCAGAAAAGGGAATGTAAGTTTCATAAGCCTGATATCCCAACCTATTTTTCTAACAATATACATGTATCTAGTAAAAATTTCATGCTAACTCCTTACCACTGCCCAATTTCTTGGTATCCATTTTGAATCCCATATAGTGCTGTGGGGAGGGAAGGGAGGGCTAAGGAAATGTCATGGTTTCTGCCCACATCAGAGGCACACTACAACCTACTGCTTGCAAAAAAATAAATTTGACATAACTCGGAAATCCCTCCCATTCTTCCTATTAATAACAAAAAACCACAGCAGCCAAAACATACCGGGCTCCAGTGCGGGTGAAGTTTCTGCCATTGGCTGCTCTACTGGGCTGTCCCCAAACAGGTCCTCCAAATATGGACTCAGGATGTGCTGTAGCTGCTCCAGCAGCCAAACCTGATCCAGGACCAGCATCAGCACCAGAGTTACTTCCAGTAACCAGCTGCTGGCTTTCCTCTGGTGGTTCTTCTGATTACAGGGTTATAAGCATGCCAGGCCTATTCAACAGATTGCCACAACAGTTCACAGGGGTGTGACAGAAACTTTTGCAAAGATCACATAGCCACAGAAGTCAAAATGGGCAACCCCATGAAAAAGTTGGGAGTAGGTATTCATTAGTTGCTTATATCACTGAAATTTTAGTAGTGCAATTGGGCTGCTCCAATACATTTGTACATGAACATTTAAGGAACTGTGGTTCTGGGAACAAAACAAAATGGAATGCAGTAACAAATGTGAAACCACAAGGGACAATCAAAAACACCCACAGAGGATGAGAGAGGGAGTGTCATATCAACTAGCGAGACACAATGGATTCCTCCCGTTAGTAACAAATAGGCTTATTCCCTGATTTTATCTGTAATTCCTTATTTAATATTAAATCATTAATGAAAATATTTAAACATAATACTTCTGATGTGGAAGAATTCTCAACTCTGTATTGGTGGCTGCACAAGCAAGAATTCATGAGAAACTTGGTATGGGTAATTGATTAAACTTACCTTGTGGTTTTTTAATACCTTATCTGTTTATGGTCTCATGGTGATAGGTAATGGGAGAGAGGATGGGGGAAGAGAAAGGGAACCCAACTGTCTAAATCCAGAGACATACACTAAATTACCAAAATTACCACTGCACTCTTTCAAGAATGATGTGCTCAGGGTGTGCTCAGGAACCTCATTGCTATAAGGCAATGTGCTGAACCTGATCCAGCATATCACTTGAGCATACTATCACTTTAAGCATCTGCATAATCCCACTGAAGTCAATGAGACTACACACTTACTTAAAGTTAAACATATGCTTATGTGATTTGCTGGATCAGGTCCATAGTCCTAACCACTTTTAGGATTGAGCTGAAAATGAGGTCAATAATGGTGGAACAGGGGACAATGTCAGGATGCCATTGGAGTCATTACGGCATGATCTCTGAGTTAGATGTTTGTGTCACAATTCGAAGTTTTTGATTTCTAATGGCTGCATTGTCCATCCTTGGTCCCCCCTGGAGAGAAGTATTAGTGATCGACAATGCTGAAGTCAAGATGAAAAGTTTGCCATGACACAGAACTTCTTCACATTTTGTAATGCTGGCCAATTTTTTTATTTTTTTCAAATGTCAATGACGTTTCAAAATTTGAAAAATTATTGTGAAAGGAATTTCACAAAATACATTCCCTGTTTTTGGCCAACTACAGAGGAGATAGAAATGTTTCAAATTTGACAAAATTTTGAGTAAAAAAAAATAGGAAAAACTTGCAGACCCCACCATTCTCCACACTTATTTCATCAGCTGTAATAAATTGTAATTGAATTTATCTATCCAGAAGGGAATGAATGTGGGCTGCAACCCTATGGACCATAGGGATGGATCCTCAGGTGGTGCAGATTGGCATAGCACATTGAAGTCATTTGAGTTTTGCTGATTTACACCAGCTGAGAATCTGGTTAGTAGTTCTTCAGAAGACCTTTAGGTGCACACAGGTAGAGAATGGGCTGATGTTAATAGTGTCCCCATTGGTCCTTTGAAAGGACACAATGGCTTGATTCCAAGTTCAATGCTGAACTTAAAATGGGACAGAGAAATCTTAGGTGTAATGAATCAGCCTCTCCCAGCTAAGTAAGGACATCTTGTACTCTGAGCCTTGACTTTCCTTGCCAGATGCCTCTTTCCCTGAGTTATCTCCTGAAGTACAATCCCAGTGTGGTCAGATGTAGCTCTCCCTATTACTTTCCTCATCCCCATCCCCCCAGGGACTCTCTCCGGGAACACTGGAATGATTGTTTATTATTTGTGCTGAAGTATAACCTAGAAGTCCAAACTGAGGCCAAGGCCCACTTTTGTCCTCAAATCTTAAAGTGTGCCTGCTTCTTGCAAGTCCACATCACAGGAGCCTCATCAGATTGCAAGTCACTTCTGTAAGCCCATGTGGCAGCAATGGTCTGTGATGGGGTGCAACACTCACTGCTGGTCTGGCGCCTCCTCCTGATCACTCTGAGGATTAGCTCTTGCGGTCGATGCCCCCTGTCTGTGCTTTGCACACATCGCTCTGTCTCTCTCACAGGTCCACAGCTCCTCTGTTTTCCCAGAAACTGCAGCATCCTCTTCATGACTCAGCCCTCCAGTTGGGTCACTCAATGTTGCCCCTTTCCAGGGGAGCAAAGTCCCTTCTCCCTAACAGTTCTAGGCAGTCTTCCCTTCCACTGCCTTGGTGCCACTACCTCAGTTGCTGCTAAGGGAACCCAAGCCTGCCCTGTTTTCTGGGTTCTGGTCCAAGGAGCTCTGATCAGCAGTTCTGGGCTTTCCTCTCTTAGCCCTCACTGCTCCTTCCCTAGACTGCTTCCTGCCATACCTGGTTCCCCTTTGCACTCTGGGTGTACCAGCTCCCTCTTCCCAGGAAGTGATTGCTGCCTGCCTTCCTGCAACCTTTCCCAGCAGCCACCATCTGTTGTAAACTACTTGGCTTTATACTGGCCCTGCCTGTTCCTTCACAGCTGAACCTCCTTTCAGTTAGTTCCCGGGCTAAATATGCCACGGTCATCTGGAAACAAACTAGCACTGCGTGCAGCTGTGTTATGATACACAAGTGCTTTGAGAGTTACACTGTCGACTGACAGGTTTCCGGGTCGAATTCAAGGTATTGGTTTTAATCCATGAAGTCCACACTCAAAAATCACATCCTATAAAGCTATGCAAGGTGAAGAGGGCTAGAGGACTCTTTAAGGTAGCAGACAAAGACCTAACAGATGCCAGTGGCTGGAAGATGAAATCAGGCAATTTCAACTAAAATAAGATGCACATTTTTATTAATAAGGAAGGTAACTAACCACTGGAACAGATTACAATGGGATGTGGTGGCTTCTCCATCACTTGGAGCTTTTAAATTGAGACCTAATGTCTTTTGAAAAGATGTGCTGTAGCTCAGCAACGGAGTATTGTGTTCAGTGCAGGAACAATTGGGTGAAATTCTACTACCTGTGCTACTCAGGATAAGAGAATAGATGGCCACAACAATTCCTTAAAATCCATAAATCACCTTCTGAAATGAACGATGAGAACCAAAGAATAATGGGACATTAATCATGTAGGCGTGCCCATTTTCCATTAGGGTAGACTTCATTGTTGCGCATGGGGCCATTCACTCTGAAATTGAGGCCTTAAGTGATGCATAGACCTCAAGCTCATGGATGAATTACACTATATTCTGCCATTTTATTTTCAGCCCATTTCAATATTTCCATGTTTACACACTTGTTTCAGTGACAAAAATGTGAATTGCAATTTGTAAATGTCTTCAGATAAAATTACTTTGCACTTCATTCCTGATGTCAACCCCCACCTCCTTCTGAATATAAAATAAACTGTTCTTGGCAGGCAAATCTCGACAGGAATCAAGGAGTTTTTGTAAAAGAATTCCCAAATGTATAACATGGAAAACCACCATTTGTCTTTTTTAAATTAAAAAGCCTTTTATCAAAGAGAGCTCAGTCCTAGTACAAAATCCAAGCATGCTGTAGGACTTTGGAGAAAGCTTTCCTACTCTTTAAAATCTGCATAAAAATTAATCTTGCAAACTAATGGAAGTTTGCAATATTTGTAACAAAGATTTCTGTCAAAAAAACACAGTTGGAAATAACATGCTATTTGCTGTGTAATTGTTACTATTCACTAAAGCAGAAAAAGCAAATGCAGAGAGCTAAAGAACTGACAGCCTAGTCATTTAAAACTACAGGCTGTCTCCTGTATGACAATAGTTTTCGAAGTACAGCTCAACCCATGCCGAGAAGTTGCATGCTGGAGGTACAGGATAATATTTTAACACTTTAGTTGAACAAACCTTTCTCTCTCTCTCTTTTTTTTTTTTTTCAGTAAGCACATAAGGAAATATTATTTAGAAAATCTGTGCATAAATTGTGTGCAATAAATGATTTGGATTAGGTTAGTTTATGCACAGATAGCTGAATTCTGGTCTAACAAAGGAGGTTTATTTTAAATGTTCATGTTGAAGAATGAAGAATTGCAATTATGCTACAGGAATTTTAAGCTAGATTCTTGAATTTATAATGTAGAGAGTAAAAGGTGTTTTATAAAATAGATGTGCACACACACAGGTGAATAAAAAAGTGCAAGATACAAATATTTGCAAAGTGTAATGAAGAGGAAATGTAATCTAGAAATAAAGGCATTGGGCAGGAATTTAGGAGACTTGGTTTTAATTCCTGACTTTGCCACTTTCTCTATAACTTGGGTATGTCACTTAATATTTCTGGGCCTCAGTCTCCCAACTGTAAAATGGAGATAATTTTCTGAACTATCTCCTTGTTACTTTCGGGGCAGGGAATGTCTCTTACTATGTCTTTGAACAGCACCTAGCACAATGGGGCCTCAATCACAACTGGGACCTTTAGGTGTTTCTTTAATATGAATAAAAAACATGCATGTACTTCATCTAAATGTAACCTGTCTCTATTTTCCATTTCCTAATTCTAAAAGTAACAGTACTTTGTAAAACAAAATGCTCTCTACTGAAACTTTTGATTTCCTCTAGCTTTTTCCTGGCACAAATAGGATCTAATTCTTCAGTTGCCAGCAAATCTTCTCATCTGATTCGGGACCACATGACCTAAAATCATCTGGCACTTGACCTAGTTGGTCAGTACAGATGGAGTCAAAAAAACTTGTTGTGATTACCGAAAATAAAGAAAATACAGGGAGAAAGCATCTGTGAAGCAGCGCAAAGAGACAATCTAAAGGGTTTAATAATACCTATATACAGTAGAGTGGGGCTTTAAACTTAAAGGAAATTTTGTCTCGTGGGTTATAATGAAGAAACACTTGATTGAATAGGGGATTTTTCTTGTTTTATATTAAAGTACATGGTCCAAAATATTGTAGCCCTGGATATTCTTTTTTCAAGCCTCTTTAACATACACTGCTTTCACGATGCTCACAAGAACAGAGTCGATAGTTATTCTTTTTAAGAGCATTTCGTACTGAATCAAGATGAGCACATGTTTACAGATTCATAGATTCTAAGGCCAGAAGGGAACATTGTGATCATCTAGTCTGACCTCCTCTATAGCAGAAGCCATAGAACTTCCCCAAAATTGTCTGTGATGGAGAATCCACTGCGACCATTGTTAAATTGTCGTTTTTTTTTAGTTTAAGGTTAATTACTATTACAGTTAAAAATGGTTTCATAGTTGCAGCCATATTAGTCTGTATCTGCAAAAAGAAAAGGAGTACTTGTGGCACCTTAGAGACTAACAGATTTATTTGAGCATAAGCTTTCGTGAGTTACAGCTCACTTCATGTACACCTTCTTTCCAGTCTGAATTTGTCTAGCTTCAATTTCCAGCATTGGATCATGTTATACCTTTCTCTGCTAGATTGAAGAGCCCATTATTAAATATTTGTTCCCCATGTTGATACTTACAGTCTGTAATTAAATCACCCTTTAACCGTCTCTTTGTTAAGCTAAATAGACTCAAAGAGCTCAATCTATCACTATAAGGCATGTTTTTTAATCCTTTAATCATTCTCCTGGCTCTTCTCTGAACCCTTTCCAATTTATCAACATCCTTCTTTGAATTATGAACACCAGAACTGCACCAAGTATTCCAGCAGCAGTCACACCAGTGTCAAGTACAGAAGTAAAATAACCTCTCTACTTCGACTTGATAGTCCCCTGTTTATGCACTGCAGGACCACATTAGCTGTTTCTGCCACAGCATCTCACTGGGAGCTCATATTTAGCTGATTATCCAACATGACCCCCAAATCTTTTTCAGAGTCACTGTTCCCCGGGATAGAGTCCCCCATCCTGTAGGTATGGGCTATGTTCTTTGTTCCTAGGTGTATACATTTACATTTAACCATATTAAAACACACATTGTTTGCTTGCACCCAGGTTACCAAGTGATCCAGAATACTCTGTATTGGTGACCTGTTAATTTCATTATTTATCACTCCCCCAATTTTTGTGGCATCTGCAAACTTGACCAGTGATGATTTATGTTTTCTTCAAGGTCATTGATAAAGGTGTTAAACAGCATAGGGCCAAGAACTGATCCCTGAGGGAATCCACTGGAAACAGATCTGTTTGAAGTAGCTGTGTAATCTTCTGGTTGAGTCCATGTTTCTTCGATTCTCCCCCATGCCCCACTTATTATATTAATGTAACCCTTCAGCCTATTTGAATTGGCAGCAATAAGGGCCGGGTTCAATATCTAGGGGTTCCTCTTCTACAATACAACACAAAAATGGCTTGAGCCCCCACCAAGTAACCTGGGACAATTGCATACCCCACCTCCTGGACGCCTCTAAGAGGCAATATTTCCCCATCTGCAAGCACAGAGTCTGAGTGTAGAAAAGACACTTTTAATAAAAGGAAGGAAGTCACCCGACATTAATTTGGGAAAACACCACAAACAGGATTCATAAACATAAAACCATGAGCAAAAGCGCCACCCCAGAGTACATTGGGCAGTGTCCTTTTGCCTCAGATTCTTCAGTCCAGCAACCAAAAGTTATTTTATTTTGCCCCTCCCTTCTCCACAGCCCACTCAGTTGTTGTCCTTGGTCAGTATAGGCCCAGAGTTCAGAGGTGTATCTGCAGAGTTCACCTCCCACCCTGGGGTGGAGGGGGGATAAGAAAACACCTTTCTCGCTCCACTATCCAGGCACTTGCTAGCTGCTCCTCTCCACCGGCCGCCCTCTCCTCTCCGCCGGCCACCCTGTTGACCGCTTCTCTCCACTGGGATATCTTCACGTTGCACCACTTAGCAAAGTTCTCAGTGATTTCAACTGACAGTGGGGGAGCCTCACTGATAGTGCACACTGGGCAGCATCAGAGACACTGTCCCAAAGCAGGTCTAATGCTTAGACCTAGTTATCAGTGATTTCAGCTACAAGATGTATAACAAGACTCTCAATTGAGTCTTAATCAGCTCTGTTAATACACAGTGGAGAGAGAAAGAATTAAATAGTGTCTGGGGCCCTTAGGCAGGGCCCATCCACCTCACCAGGTATAAATGCTTGTCTCCATCATAGAATCATAGAATATCAGTGTTGGAAGGGACCTTAGGAGGTCATCTAGTCCAATCCCCTGCTCAAAGCAGGACCTAATCCTCAACTAAATCATCCCAGCCAGGGCTTGATCAAGCCTGACCTTAAAAACCTCAAAGGAAGGAGATTCCACCACCTCCCTAAGTAACGCATTCCAGTGATTCACCACTCTCCTAGTGAAAAAGTTTTTCCTAATATCCAACCTAAATTTCCCCCACTGCAACTTGAGAACATTACTCCTTGTTCTGTCATCTGGTACCACTGAGAACAGTCTAGATCCATCTTCTTTGGAACCCTCTAGTTGAAAGCAGCTATCACATCCCCCCTCATTCTTCTCTTCTGCAGACTAAATAATCCCAGTTCCCTCAGCCTCTCCTCATAAATCATGTGCTCCAGCCCCCTAATCATTTTTGTTGCCCTCCGCAGGACTCTCTCAACTCGCTAGGCTTTGGAACCCATGTCCCCTGCCTAGTGAATGCAGTTGAATTGAAGGGAGTCCCTCAATCAGGGTATGCCAAGCCAGTTCTGCTGCCCTTGATTCACACAACAAGGATAACAACCCTTTATTACTCCTAGCCCAATAACAAGGAGACTGGGGATCCAATACCAGCCAAAAGTGATTGTTTGGGCAAGAAATCTCATCATGTGAGCACCTAGGCAGGGTGGGTGTGCTTATGCAAATGAGATCAGCTCCTGAAATCCTCTTCCACAGCTCATCACTAGATGTCAGGGGTAACTGCTGCTTACATCAGAAAACTAGATCATAAATTCTTCTTGATGTGGCCATATCTCACTGAATTGTATGGCAAGTATCTGATCCTGGATCATTGAAACCAATAAAAGCTTTAGCATTGACATCAGTGACAACAGGATTGAATTCTACAGCACCTACTACACTTTTGGTGACTATAAAATTAAGTAATTAATTGTAATAATGTAGTGTAATAGTTTTCCCATAATAAGCCTTATATATCATGTGAGATATTTCAAAAATTACACAGGTGGAATCCTGTACCCCATTACAATCAATGAGAATTTTGCTATTGACTTTAAGGGGTACTAGGATTTCACACCATGTTTATTTTTTCATACATTTACTATGTGCATGCAAGTGTTACACATAGATGTGAATTCAGATTAGGGTTTGGGCATGTGCCCACCAGGCATGTACAAAGGGGTATTAGTGCTTTTGCAAATCTGGTGTTACGCATAGATACAAATATGATGCTAATGACAGTAATTATTATAACATGGTGCTACAAGGATAATGCAAACTGGGCTCTGTTTGCAACTAAACTCTCAATGCAGAAATATTTCTGTTTCAAAAGGATTTTTATGGACCGGTAGTGACACACATGATCTCATTATGACCAGACAATCACTGTATAACATTTTTTTTCTGTGAAGCATCAGCTTTTAAATCAAAATCAAAGTGACTGACATGGTTTCACTTATTGCTAGTGATCATACTTCTAGGCAATTAATTTGGAAACTAAGGTTTGTATCTGTTATTAAAGAAAAGACATTTGTTCCATGCTTTATTTTATATATTTCTTGCCTTCAGCTAATAATCCTTCTTTGAAATACCATGGAAACATGCAAATATGCCTCATTAAACTTTTCTTGTGGGGAAGAAAAAAAAATCCAGAGAATTTTTAAATCGTAGAGTAGGAAGGAATAAAATAGAAAGAGTGATTAGATTGCCCTTGTTAATTCTTCTAGGTAAAGTAGGGTAATTTACTGGAAATAAAATCTTGTCTTCTCATTTCCTTCTCTTCAGTTAGACTGTATTTTTAAGCTAAATACTATATATCTGTCTAAGTTCTATAACAATGCTCATCACTGTGGTATGAAAGTCACAACTTACTTTAAGCAGTCCTTGAAAATATCTAAAATAACTTGTTTCAGTGAGATTATGATTTTCTAAGAGTTCAGTATTTGTTTAGATTTCTCATAAATATTGCATTTAATAACACCAGCCTGGTATCAATTCACATTTATACACAGAACTTTATACACACGTTTTTTATGGATGCTTCGTTGCTATAGGTAAAATAATCATGGGCCAGAACCTAAATTGGTGTAAATTGGCAAAGCTTCATTGACTTCTGTGGAGATTTACACCAGCTAAGGATGTAAATCGTGAAAACGTATCCAGGTAACATTTGTAACTAATCTCTTCATTAAAGCTCTTTAAGATGGCTTTTTAGTTCAAAGCAATTTCCGCTTTTGGTAATGCTTCCAGCTATGCCTGATCTTAATAAGTTGGTTGTTGAAGATTCATACATCACAGTTAGTTAGAAACCTTTTTCTATATTTGCATCCTTAACTAAAGCAAAATATGTAAGGGACATGTCTGGAAACTGAACTCCAATCTTTTGACCAGATGCATAATCTTAAAGACAAACTCTGCAGTGAAAGGGAATATTGATTTGATTGAGTTAGTGTTTTGTACCCTGAAATACACTTTCACAAATAGAAGGATCAATAAATGCCTTTCTTAAATCACTCTGTGTTGTAATTCATTGCTCTAGCACTGCCAGGGAAAAGCTTCTCAAAGCTTTGTTATGAGGAGATATCCCTGAACCAAGGAGAGAAAATATCCCAGGCATCCTTGGGGTACGGGAAGCTCCCAGAGAAGCAAAATCTACACAAGGATAGCAACCACAACAGATGAGTGTTCACTTCCTCAGAAAAAAGTGGGTAAGTCAGAGGGAACAACAGATTCTGTCTACCACTACTTGAACCCCTGAGCCTGGACTGTTTATAATTACATGGCTGGGGAGCAAAGGCAGTGCACATGGCTGGTGCCACCAATGTCACTACCCGCCTCAGAAGTGCAGAGAAGGGTGATCAGACCTGATTGGGCTTAGTGGCGCGTGCATACTTTGTCTATGGCTTCTCTTACATCAGGATATTAATATTAATAACTCAATAGGACCATAAACTGGAAATCCCTCCCACACACATATCAATAAAAACAAACATAGTGGCAGAAACTTACCAGGGTGCTGGTTCTGTTGTCAGATCTGCAGTGGTTTGCTCCCCATGGATGGCCCTTAAAAGGTCCTCTGAGTACATGAGACATGAGTTCAAGCCAAAATCTAGACCCAAGTTATACCAACCGCAGTACTAATCTGATCTAATTCTTAATGGAGTATAGAGGGAAAAGATGGAGTGAAAAAAAAGCAGGCTCAGCTTATCCTAAAGAAAAAAGATTTTTTTTAGAAATAGGATACTTAATAACATAGAGCTACTAGCACAACCAAGTGCCAAAAATAGTGATCACTCATAAGCACAAGAAATATGTAAAAAAAAAATCATACCTTGAAAATCATTCTATGTTCCACGGGTTTGACTGTGTATCACCAATGAAGCTAAACTATTAATGGGGTAAAGGTAAAAGATAATAATTGTCCAATATCTGCAGTTAGGCCATAGCTGTTCTGCAGCCAGAAAATCAGGGATGGCAGTCTCCTGTAGCAGACTGCCTACAATCAGATCCTCAGCTGGTGTAGACCAGTATAGCTCTGTTGATTTCAGTGGAGCCGATCCTATTTACAATCATTAAATATTTGGCCCAGATAGAGTATCTTAACTCAAAGATTATCCAATTGCTACAATTATATTCATATAGAGGAAAACATACAAAACTCTGGCTACAATCCAGCTTTGTCCCTAGAGATCAGGTCACCAAAATCTTATTCTTGTCCTTGTGTTCTCTATAAGGTGAAAGTGTTAATCATAGATTTTAAAACTAGAAGATACTATTGTGATCAAGTCTGACTTCCTTCATACCATGGGCCATAAAATTTCATACAGTAATTCCTGCATCAAGCCCAAAAATCTTGTGGCTGAACTACAGCTTATCTTTTGGACGGACATCCATCTTGATGTAAATATTTCAAGTGATAGAGAATACACCACATCTTTGTAATCTGTTCTAATGATTGTTATGCATGTGTCCACTTGATTAAAGAAGTTTCTATTATCAGAAGTCATCACCCTGATTAGGTATTTCTAGATTATGCTCAAGTCACCTCATAACCATCCCTTCAATAAGCCAAAGGATATTTCAGCAAATACATACTCCGTATTTTCCTTTAACATACAAATTGAGCCCTTAATCCAGATAATTTGTAGGGCTGCTGCTATGCTGGCCACTATAAAAGTTGCAATCTGTACTGATTCTGAATATTTAGGGCACATTTTTCATCTTCCCATGACAGCTTGTGAAATGAATTTCATAAAAGAAAAATCCAACAAGTCATGCTAAATTTATATTAGCCGCAGATAGTAAAACCATGATCTGATAGACTAATGGCCGGTAAAAAACTTAGATGTCCCTAAAAATTTCTGTTGTAGGAAAAGGACAAAATTTAGTTGGTACTGTCAAAATAAGGATTCTTTTCTCCCGCAAAGGAATATGTTGGGAATTTTACATGGCTACATATAATAATCCAAAATCAATTGTCCAATATTAAGAGAGAGACCAATATAATTGTACAATGAGATGATAAGACTAGCTGTGATGTCATCAACATTTATAAAAGAATCTAAAACTGGGGCAAATTAATTCACTACTTTGGTACTTCAGCTATACTGTGCTGTAGGTCTGTTAAAGTCAATGGAGAGATAAAACTGGAGTAATTCAGTGATGAATCAAGCCCAGTAGATGTAAGGCAAAGAAAAGACCCAGAAGGAAAAAAGGACAATCACAGTCAATAGGGACTTTTCCTCCATGTTTTATCTTCATAACAGGAAAGTAAATTATCTGATATCATCAGAAAGTAAACAGAGAAACCTCCCCAGATTGAGATGCAACCCCAGCCTTTAATGATGATTCTATAGATTCTTCTGTGATTCCCCCATGCAATAAAACAGGAATTCTGAAATGGAGTTAACCTGTTGTTCATCTTGGATTAAGTAGGACTCTTACCCCTGGGGTTAAAGAACAACCAAATTAGAGCTGGTCAACAAAAAAGGGTAGAATTTAAAGGTTTTTATTATTATTGTTACTACCTGGTTTATGAGGGGTTTTTTATTTCAAAATTTCATCAACATTATTGATTTCAGTTCTCATCAAAGTAGCGTGCTGAAAAAGCCTGAAATTTATTGATACAATTTACCTTATTTTTCCCCCTTGGAATATCAAAATTTTAATGAAGAATTGCATCAGACACTTGAAATTTGGAAGATTTTGACCAATGAACTTTTTCAGGATACTATGCTAAAAATAACTCTTGTGGAATAGCCAGTTGAATGTATCATTTTTTCTGTCTCCTCTATTAGCTTACTATGACTTTTCTTTCCACCTCCTCTTTTCTTATCATACTCCCATTATTTCAGTTGCTGTTTTGGTAAGAAGTCTTATCCTGTTATTCAAAGATGCTGAGCAGCCACATGTCCTGCTGAGAACATCTCCAAAAATCAGGCCAGTTATGTGCTAATAATATTGAAGTAAGGAGCCAGTGTATTGCAAGCAACAATTAAATATTTTTTTTTTACTACAGAATCAATGGAAAGACCCTGTGTAAACAGGATATCATTGTGGAGACATCACCAAGGTACCATATCACCGATCATTGGAATTGCCATACTGGATCAGAGCAGAGCACCCTGGCTAGGTAATCTAGTATCCCATCTCCAACAGTGGACAGTACCAGCTGCTTCAGAGAAAGGTGCAAGAAACTGCAGTTATGGAATTGCCTGTCTATAGGGGAAAGCTTCTTCCTAATACCCATTAATTTGAGTCTGATGTATGTCCTAATGTACGAGGTTCTATTAGACCAAAGGGTTACCTATCAAGGCAAAGTTACATCACCTTTGTATGTCTATATATCCACTTCCCTCCTTTCCCTTTCTCTTTGTCTTTTTGCCTTGAACAATTCTTATTTAACCTTCAGGTACCCATTTAAGTAACCCACCAAGAGCAATAACGCACAGCAGTTTGACACATAATCACCTTGTCTATTGCGCTGTCAGCTGTCTTTTGGATTTGTGCCCGACATTCTTTATCCTTGCAGTTTATTAAGAGTGAATTTGTGTTTGTTTGATGTCATCTATTATTCTTGCACCTGTACTCAGTAATTTCTGAACAATGAAGGTGTTTTTTTAAAAAAAAAAACAAGTGCAAATAAATTATCTTTTCAAAACCAATAGAAATTCTAACAGAAGAATACAGCTGTGTGATCAATTATCAGAGTAGCGTCAAATTCGGAAGCCTGGGACTATGAGAAACTCACCTGATTTCAGATAACATTATAAACTCAGGTCTCAGTCTGGGTTACTGAAAGGGACAGAAGTTATTGGAGCAGAACTGGGCCATTTACAAGGGACACTGTATCTAGTTCCAAGTAAGGAGATAAGAATTTTTTTCTGTTTATGTCTCATAGCTGCTTATTTTATTATGAATGGGATTTTCAAAAGTGCTCTGTATTGGCCTAACTCTAGTTTTACTATAGACTTCAATAGGCAGAAAGCTAGGCCAACACTGAATGAAGTAGAGAATCCCACTTTATTTGTATTACAATCCCTTTAGGATCAAGCCAACACCAAACATAATTGTGTCAGTAGATACACACAATAAGAGTCAGCATCTTTCCTAAAGAGCTTGCAATCTGAGGGTGGATTTTCAAAAGTGCTCAGTGTCAGCCTGATTCTGCTCTCATTGCAATCAGTAGTAAAACTCCCAGTTAGACAAAGGGTACGAGGAAAGCGGTATTACAATCCTCATTTCATAGGTTGGGAATTGAGGTACAGAAAAATTAACAGACATGCCCCAAAGTCTCTTGCTGAACCAGGACTTGAACCCAGCTGTTTTGAAGCTTAATCCAGGGTCACAATCCAGTATCACAGCCACTACCCAGCACCAGTTCAATACTAAAAATGATAACACTTTCAGAAGAAGACTAGAATGGTACGTGCTTAAGATGTATAACTAGGAGTGTGGCTCTGCGGGATGCTTTCATACCTTGGGTGCATTTTGAGTTTAACAGGCTGAGGACCATCTCCTTAACATGACTCATAAAGGGATAACAGAATGGTACTTATTGACGTGAGTAGTCGCTTTAATAAAATATTGCAACTAATTCATGGTCAGTTTGGACTTCACTGTTGTCACTATGCTTCATACTAAGGTCACTCATAAGTTTATGCCAGCAGCAGCAGCAGGATGAAAGTCTCCTTTTAGATGTTAGCATGATAAAGCTCATATTCCATGCCTGAGCAGCTCCAATCCTACTCTGTAGAGGTTGTCAACAGACACACGCAGTGAATAGTCCACTACAGCATTGCAACAATTAGCTTATTATAGCCCAACAGCCTACAATATAAATAAATATATGTTCCCACTCTGTGCTTCATTTACAGGAGATATGAGTCTGCTGCAGTTCTCACTTAGGGGAATTAATCATTTAGCTCAAGATGGCTAGGCATTTGCTCTTAGCTCTGCAGGTCCTGGGTTCAATGGTTACAACCTAGAAAAGGGTCCTTACATTCAGAACAATGGGGCTTGGTCCCCACTGAGGCATCTGTTTGCTTCTGTAATACAAATAAATAGGAAACGTTCATCAGCTAAACCACATTCTCAGTCGCTTTGCTGGAACTGCACTGTGAGCAAATAGTTGGTGGGTATTTTTTGTTTGGATGAAATGAAAAACATCTACATGACAGTGGCACTATGAAGTTGCCACGATATATGGGGTTAACTCTTGCCTTTCCTTTCCCATCCACATCTGTACAAAAGAGAAAGGATAAGGGAATTATTACCTTCTGCCCCAGATTGCATGGAGAACATTCTCCATGGTCAAGTCTGGGAGAATGTGCAACATTCCTAAACTCTGTGGCAAACCTGTGAGAATCTTCTAAGGTACCTCTCTGTGCTTGGAAATCCCCCTTGGAATTTGTGCTGTAGGGGCAAAGGAGATTCCGGAGCTAGTGCTCGTGAGGATGGTGTGCTTTAGTCCAGTATCTATGGAAAGTCTCTCTGTAAGCAGGATATCATTGTGAAGAAATCACCAAAGTATCAAATCAATAAAACATAGGAATTGCTATACTGGATCAGAGCAATGCTTCCCAAATGCCTTACTGTCTATGCAGTTTGGGATCAAAACTATTCCTTGTTCCATGGGAAGCCTCCAGACTCCTCTCCTACAAATATTTCTACACAGGAGTGATCTGCGAATTTTTGTTTGGAACAAGTTAATTGCCAAAATGCTCCTTTCTCCAAATTAAAATTCTATACCTGGAGGGAGGTTTCAAACTTTTTTTTACTCAGTCAGATTTCTCTGACACAGATTTATCTTATGTCAGAAAGGCCTCTCTGCAATTGATTGAAGATTCAGAAAATTTAAACAATAGAAAAAAAGAAGTAGAGAAAAACATTTAAGCTATGAGGGCACGGGAAGATATATACAGTTAAAATTTTCTTTGATTTTCTTCGAAGGGGAAACACTCACTAACTTCCAGCCTGATTCTCTACTCACTTATACCAGCTTTTCATGGCGTAACTGAAAGGAGAATTTAGCCCTTGGGTATATGCATCTTTTTCTCTCTCTCTCTCAATTTTTTTTTTTTTGCATGTTAAGGTTGTTTTGTCTTAAGGCAGAAGAGACAGGAGACTCAGAAAAGATCCATTTTGCTATCGATCACACAATTTTTAATAATTTTTAAAAGAATTCATAAAAAGGTTACAAATTTTTTTTTCTAGACTCTGGTAAAATAGCCTGCGGACAAGCACAAAATATATCCCATCGGGGACCTTCAGAGACAGGGTAAGATTCCTTTAATTAAGATGGGGAGGAAAGAGGCAGAAGTGAATTTCCCAGATTGTCCCTTTCATAAACACTAGTTTATTAGATTTTTGGGGGTATATCCACTTAGTTATAAATACTATTAAAGTTATATGCATTACAAAAACCACTGCCTCTCCAAACAATTATACAATCACTGTGGTGTCAAGGCCCAGAGTCTTAGCATAGCCCCACTGGAATTCACACCCGCTGAGAATCTGCTCCATAATTTTTTAATCTCTAAGCAAAAAAAGAACATCTGCCAGAAATATAAATCCACATAGTAAAAGAGTAGGGACCAAGAGCCTGACTCTACCACCCTGAGTAATTCTTGCTCATGCATGTAGTCCCATTGAAGTCAATAGGTTACTTGAGTAAATGCTGGCTCCAGTAAGGGTCTGAAGGTTTGGGTCACAAGATTTTCAAAAACTGAATTAGATTTTAATAAAACTATAGATTTGTTTAAAAAGTCTTGCAATGTAGCTCTGAGATGAAAGATTACATTCTGCTCTCAGAACTCTACTGTGTCCTCTACATGAAGAGCTTATGTTC
The DNA here is from genome assembly GCF_009764565.3 of Dermochelys coriacea. Taxonomy (NCBI): domain Eukaryota; kingdom Metazoa; phylum Chordata; order Testudines; family Dermochelyidae; genus Dermochelys; species Dermochelys coriacea. The sequence continues at coordinate 341,217,939 of NC_050068.2, forward strand.
TGTAGCCTTATATATGATACTATTATTTGTATTTTGATAACTCCTAGAAGTCCCAGTCATGGACTCAGACCCCATTAGGTTAGGTGCTGTACAAACACAGAACAAAAGGATGATTCCCACAGTAGTGTCTGGTTGATAGGTCTCACCAACAAGCTCAGGGTCTACCTGATCACCATATTTAGGGTCAAGCAGGAATTTTCCTCCTGGTCAGATTGGCAGAGATCCTGGAGGATTTTCACCTTCCTCTGCAGGATGGGGCATGGGTCACTTGCTGGTTTGAACTAGAGTAAATGGTGGATTCTCTGTAACTTACTAGCTTTAAATCATGATTTGAGGACTTCAGTAACTCAGTAGGAGATTAGGGGTCTATTACAGGAGTGGGAAAGTGAGGTTCCATGGCCTGCGGCATGCAGGAGGTCAGGTTAGATAAGCACAATGGTCCTTTCTGGTTTTAAAGTCTATGAGTCTATGAGAGAATAGTCCCATGGGATCTAATAGTATGTCCTTGTGTGAGAAAAGACTGGTCATATGAGAAAGCCTTGCAGGACTGGAATTTAAATTCTTATACAATACCAAAGGAACATAGGAAATGCTATACTGGATCAGAACTTTGTTCCATTTATTCCAGTGACCACCTACAATGACATCCACTGATGCTTCAGAGCACAGCAGTTATTCATGTAAGCCTTTATGCCCCTGCTTCAACAAAGCACCCATATACAGGACATCATTTAAGCATATGCTTGATGTTAACCACATGCTTAAGTGCCTTTAAAGTCAATGGGATTCAACTTCTGCTTAAACTTGAGCATATGCTTATGTGCTTTCCTGGATAGGGATGAAATTAAGCATGTGCTTAAGTGTTTTCCTGAATTGTGGTCTGTGGGCCTGTCCCAAAGCCCACTAAAGTCAATGGAAAGATTCCCATTGGCTTCAGTGGGTCTTTAGATTAGGCTTTATGTGCTGAAAATAATTGTGCAAATATACTTTTAAGCATGTACAATGAAAGGCATCAGTGGATAAATACCTATGTACCAACTATCAGAAAAAAAATGTCGTGAACTGAAATACTGAAGCGGATGGGCTTCCACATACCATCACACCATCCCGCAGCTTAAATGCATCAGATGGACTAGCCTACCTGCGAGAGAATGTTGACAAGACATTCTTCTCATTTAATATTGTCTGGGGAAAGGAATGTGATCCTGGAGCCAAAGGAGAAGTGAACCCTTCTACATAACATTTTATGTCCAGTATTCGCAGGGCTCAATTTAATCCTTGTAATGAGACTATTTTTTGTCCTTAATACATGCTGCTTCATTCAAAAAAAACCTAGACAAAAGCTCTTAATCATAGCTTAATTTTAAACCCCACATGTTAATAAAAGCTAGTTCTTCATCTGTAGATCCCAAAGTGCTTTACAGGGAAGATCAATATTGTTCTTTCAGATGGAGAAACCACAAAATGATGTGACTCACCTGCGTTCCCTCAGCAGGCTGGTAGAAGAGCTGGGAATAGAAACTGGGTCTCCCAAGTCCCGCTCCAGTGCTGTAGTTAGTAGGCCATATGCCTCACCATTAAATGCAATGAAGTATTTGGAATAGACATTTATATAAACAAGAACATCTAGAACAACAACAAACTCTAACCTCCCACCCAAAAGGAATCCCAAGAGCTGTGGAAGGGATATAAACCCTCATGCTTCAGGACATAAGCCAACCTCTAATTAATGGGGTGGAGGGGCTAGGAAGAAACATTCCCGGGTGGAATTTATTCCATTACCACCTGCTGCGGGGTTTCTTGAACCATCCTCTGGAGCAGCTCTTATTGGCCACTGTCAGACATAATTTTGGACTAGAAACCACTGGTCTGATTCAGAAATGCAGTTCCTATGTCAAGGGACATCAAATTTCAATATCCCTAACTGTTCATACTGTTCATTTTCTAACCAAAATCTAGACATACAGAGAATTCATATCAGCTATTCTACTGACAGTCTTAACTCTGACCTCTTGTTTTTGTTTGTTTGTTTGTTTGTTTTGTTTTGTGTGGTTGCTTAGTAATTTTTCTAATAACTATGATAAAGTGTAGAAAGTTAGCTGTGGAAGGATGATTCATGATGCAGATAGTATTTTATTTTAGGTATAGTAGAAACTGCAATGAAAGAAGATATGTCTTAATTATATATAAATATGAGCAATGTTCTTTAAGTAATGCCTACATAATCTGATAATTAAAATGTATTAGAGGTGTATGTGCAATAGACCTTGAAGGGTATCATTTACATAGTATTCTGTAAGGCAATTTTAGTTACGCTTAATATAGACACAGTTAAAAGAAATGGTTTAAGTCTTTTAAGTGTCTTTTATAGCTAAAAATAGAATAATTCTGGGACTCAGAGTTAAGGTCGTTATAAGAACGTCTAATGTCAGTTTTCACACATTTAGAATTATTAAATAATGTAAGAAGGGTATTGATATCCCAATCTGTATATCTATTATCTTATCATTTCTAAATTTTCTGATCAGTTTACATTTTAGCAGTCCCTTAATATTTATGTTATTTCTGTAGAAACTTTCAGTTTCAGTTAAACAAAGTAGTTTGTGTCTGTGTATAAACCCACAAACATTTAATCACTGTACTCTCTTTAAAAGACCAGGAGAGTTTTTTAATGTACTATAATATAAAACGCTGGTTTGAACTATAGATTATAAAAACACTCAGGAACATAACAATCTTGAACTCCCTTCAGCAGTTTCCAATATCCACATCAATCCTATATCATAAAAATATGACTGAATCAATATTGTGATGATAAGATGGATTCAGCAGAAATCACAAGTGGTCTGAAGCAGTCTGGGAATATTGGAACCGGCTTCTGAAACCAGACAGGCTGTTCAAAAATAAACATAAAAACATCCCTTCTAGTCTCTTGCCATTAGCAGAATGGGTCTTCCTCTACTTAATTAAATCAATCCTACCCATTCTGTGTATTTAATTTTTGTAACCTGAGATACCACAGTTATCCTCTATACCTACAATAGGAAATAACAGTGGTTAGTGTGTAGTACCCGTTGGCAAATAATAACTTTTTAGTAGCAACAATTACCTGTACACAAGAGAGAGAAGCCAATTTCTGTGGCACAGTTGTGGTGCTTGAATGTGGACTAAGCTTTTTATGTGTTGAGGAAGTGATGCTCAAGTATACATTTATAGCAAGTTCATAACACAGGAACTGGAGGTCACTGAATGAAATTAATAGGCAGCAGGTTTAAAACAAACAAAAGGAAGCATTTCTTCACATAATGCACAGTCAGCCTGTGGAACTCCTTGCCAGTGGATGTTGTGAAGGCCAAGACTACAACAGGGTTCAAAAAAGAACTAGAAAAGTTTATGGAGGATAGGTCATTCAACGACTACTAGCCAAGATGGGCAGGGATGGTGTCCCTAGCCTTTGTTTTCCAGAAGGTGGGAGTGGGCAGTGGGGGATGGATCACTTGGTGATTGCCTGTTCTGTTCATTCCCGTTAGGGCACCTGGCGTTGTCTGCTGTCAGAAAACAGGATACTGGGCTAGATGGATCTTTGGTCTGATCCAGTATGGCCGTTCTTATGTTCTTATTTATGAGCATCATCCACAAAAACATAACTTCAGCTTTAATTATTAATTTATGACACCCACAAGATTGTTAGGTGTGACAGAGAAAAAACATAGAATTGTAGGACTGGAAGGGACCTTGAGAGATCATCTTGTCCAGTCCCCTGGACTCATGGCAGGACTAAGTATTATCTAGACCAGTGGTTCCCAAACTTATTCCACTGCTTGTGCAGGGAAAGCCCCTGGCGGGCTGGGCCGGTTTGTTTACCTGCCGCATCTGCAGGTTCAGCTGATCGTGGCTCCCAGTGGCCGTAATTCGCCACTCCAGGCCAATGGGAGCTGCTGGAAGAGGCAGCCAGTACATCCCTCAGCCCGTGCCACTTCCAGCAGCTCCCATTGGCCTGGAACAGCGAACTGCGGCCAGTGGGAGCCACGATCAGCCAAACCTGCGGACGCGGCAGGTAAACAAACCAGCCTGGCTTGCCAGGGGCTTTCCCTACACAAGCGGCAGAACAAGTTTGGGAACAACTGATCTAGACCATCCCTGACAGGTGTTTGTCCAACCTGCTCTTAAAAATCCCCAATGATGGAGATTCCACAAGCTGCTTAAGCAATTTATTCCAGTGCTTAAGCACCCTGACAGGAAGTTTTTCCTGATATCCAGCCTAAACCGCCATTGCTGCAATTTAAGCCCATTGCTTCTTGTTGTATACTCAGAGGTTAAGGAGAACAAATTGTCTGTCTCTTCTTTGTAAGAACTGTTTATGTACTTGAAAATTGCTATTGTATCCCCACTCAGTCTTCTCCTCTCCAGACTAAACAAAACCATTTTTTTGAATCTTCCCTCATAGGTCATGTTTTCTAGACCTTTAATAACTTTTGTTGCTCTTCTTTGGACTTTCTCCATTTGTCCACATCTTTCCTGAAATGTGGCACTCAGAACTGGACACAATACGCCAGCTGAGGCCTAATCAGCATGGAGTACAGTGGAAGAATTACTTCTCGTGTCTTGCTTACAACACTCCTGCTAATACATCCCAGAATTATATCTGATTTTTTAGCAACAGCGCTACACTGTTGACTCATATTTAGCTTGTGGTCCACTATGACCCCCAGATTGCTTTCCACAGTACTCCTTCCAAGGCAGTCATTTCCCATTTTGTATGCGTGCAACTGATGGAAAATAAGTTAATTCTCTGAGCAGTTTACAGTCTTAGGCCACAATCCAGCAAAGACTTACACACATGCTTACTTTCTGTACTAGGAGTTATTGCACTGAAGTTGTGTATATGTGAAGTCAATGGGACTACTCACACTGAATGAAGTTAAGCTCCTGACTAAATCTTCACTGGATTGGGGCTAAGAACCCAAATATTTAAACATTAATGTGTGTAACTTTTACTGATGTGACTAGTTCCATGGAGTTAGATGGGACTACTCATGGCAATAAAATTATGCATGTACATAAGTGTTCACAGGATTGGGCTGTAAATGACAGATTTGACAGACTAGTGACTGTATAACTTACAGTAGAAAGAGGGAGTGGTGAAAGAGGGCGCTGGTTATGGAAAAAATAATCATGCAGTGACTCATATAGGCATATGTACATCTAGGTAGTTCAAAAACATATTTAAATTGAATATGCAAATGCTCTCTGTTGTTGAGGATGCTACAGAAGAGAGGGTTTGCACATTAACTCCAGCCTAGGAAAGAGTAGCTGAATACCATGTGGCTTATTCTCTCCTCCCTTCTCGCCCCCTCCCTGCCGAATGGTTAATGAAATATTTCTTACAAAATGGATGGTCAGTACAGTAAGAGTATGTGGAAAATTGTTTCGACTCCAAAGAGCATAAGAAGGAGAACAAAAGTTTATTTTAAAAAGAAATACAGGCAGATGATTCTGCAAGGGAATTCAAATGTGTATATAATGTATAACTGCACACGCACAAAAGTAGCTGTCATACATTATATATGGTATGCATAAAAGCCCCAACAAGTTGCACAGTATGAGAAATAGCTACTTCTGGATCAGTGCACAGTCATTTAGTGGGCCTATCAAGCTGACAGTGAACATACCAGGCCCGATACACATGACTGCCCAAGAAGAGTGTCTCTGGATGTCAGCCTTATGTTCGTCAATGAAACAAGAGTACAGCAGAATCAGAACAAGTTAACAAACCAGCAGTGAACTTGTTTCTGCTGCAATAATAGAACCATAGGCTAACGGAGGCTTTCTTTTTGAAACTTGTAAGGCTATGCCGATGACCTCAGAACCAGCGACCCATGACTACTGTCTATCGTGAGCATAAAAGGGTTTTTTGAATGTCTAGGGATCTTGCATTCCATTTGAGAGAGACTGAGACACTGGTTATTGTTCTCACATGGAAAGCCACAATAAGTCCTCCTTTATTTCCTTGTTTTGGTTAAACAGCACTCAAAGTCTGCTCTAATGAGCATCACGTGATAGCCATTTGTGATCATTTTAAATATCTGTTTGAAATTTTGAAAGGCAGAGATATTTTTTTTAAATCTTCTCATCTGCCAGTGATACCCTAATGGTTTAATACATGTGAAATACTATAAGCATGAACAGAAATCTTCAGTTCTGATGTGAAGATGATTTACTAGAGTCCAACATTCTGTTTACAGAGTTTAATAAACAAATCCTTGAGTAAAATGAACTTAAGTACTTAAAGTTTGACAGCTATTTGGAAGTGTGGAAGTCCTTTTGAGAAACAGCTATTTCTAAAGTTAAAGTTATATTATTGTGCAGTGAAGAAAATATTGATATTAAAAATACTATCTGTCTAACTACTAGATTCTGAACAGAGCTGTTCAGAGAATCTTTGATGAAACCATATTCCATTGGAACATGTGGTTCTGTCAAAAATTGAAACTCTTTATAAAATTGGATCAATTTACTCAGAATTTCATTTAGAAAAAAAAAAAGAAAAAGTTCCAAATGTTGAAATATTCCATTTTTATATATTCCTAATGAAAAGTTTCTTCCTCCACATAGCTCTAACTTTGAACTCTCGGGCAGGAACTGGCTTTGCATTGTTTGTTTCTACAATGGGGCCCTAAAGCATTACATCGGTAGAAATAATAATAATGAACATTCTAAGCCATATATAGATGGCTATTGGCTTTATAGTGTTATGATCATCTCAGCACTGATTACTTGTGCAGGGGTGGGCTCATTAAAATATCAACAAACACCACACACCATACAATGCCAAATTCAGGCTCCAGTTCTGCAACCTTCACTGATAATGAATAGTAATTATATAAGCAGACACACTGAGGTCAAGGGGACTACTTATTTAGATAAATCCAGTGTGTTCATGGGTTGCAAAACTGTACCCATTGGGTGCATCTGTGCATGAGACACCATAGAATTTCAGCTAGAACAGCAGCACATAATTCAACTACACATCAGTTTTTCTCACTCAGGACATATCCTTTCTCTTTATCTTGTTATATAGTGCCCCCACTCCTTCCAAAGACATGTATGTCTTCATAGTAAAAGCAAAATTTTCCAAATCAGGTGACTGCTTTTGGTGGCCTAGAACACCTTAAAGTGTCTTAAACTGTGTGCCCCAATGTGACAGATATTATAATCCCATCTGACATCTTTGGGGATGATATTGTATTAAGTGTATGTATTTCTGTGGGCCAGGGACTGTATGCAACTCCCGGCAGGAAGTCCTCCAGGAGCCAAAAACAGTGGGATGGTTAAGATGAATCACTTCGGTTAGAAACATCTCTGGAGAGATACTACCCAATGGGAGGCTTGTTTCAAACTGGGAGTTCCAGAGACCAACAGACAAAGAAAGGGCTTTTGAGGCAAAAAGGTTGGGTTTAAACTGACACAGGGACTTCTTTCACATTCAGCAACTGGACAGGAACTTCTGTCCAAGGGGAAGGGGGGTGGGGTGAGGTGTGGGGGGGCAGAGTGAGGGGAGAAGGCAGCATCACCCTTGCAGAAGAGTTGGAAAGACTTTGGCTTACTAGGGCCCTATAAAGCTGATGAGTGACTCCTGATGTGTTTAGCATGTGCTTAAATCTATTTATTGTTTTTATGGTGTTTTCTCTGTAGTGCTTTTACCCTAAGAATAAACATCTTTGCTTAGAAAGAGCTGTGTGGTAACTTGTAACTGCTGGCAATACACTGTTCATAGCTCTCAGAGAGAGAAAGCAAAGCACAGGTGCTGGCTTTTAGACAGACTGACTTGCTGGGGATATAACAGTATAAGGCAGGGGGATGAGTAGTCTTAAAGTTCCCCAGTCAGAAGGGAGTGGGACAAGTGTCCCAGCCCAGAGACAAGTGTTGGCTGAAGACCTGAGACCTGACTGAGAACTCCGTGTGTGTGTGTGTGTGTGTGTGATACAGCTGCAGTTAACCTGAAACTGTGACACACATAACTGAGGGACCCAAAATTAGAGAGCAATTCTGAAAATTTGTTCCCTCGGACCCGATTAGCACAACAAGAGACAGAACTCCCAATCTCCTACGTGAATCACTGTATTGTATACCTCGATTTTCCCAGAGTTCTCAATCTCTAAACATTGAGGCCATTAAAGGAAGCCCTAGTTGCATGAACAGCGGTGTCTTCATACTACACCATAACCTGATTTTAGTATAATTGCAGAGAGGACAAACTCAGTAAAATGATATGCATAATTTACATAGAATTTGAATTCTCATTGCACAGAAGAAATGTTCAGGTCACCTTAATCATGTGGAAAACACTTGGTTTTAAAAGATCTGGTTGAGTACATAAGACAAAAAGTAAATTTGTAAATTCAGGGTGATACAGAGAGACACAAATACATTTCCACATCTGCTGTATCCTCACAATTGAATTGAGGAACATTTTTCCCCAATGAGTTTAATTAACTTTAAGAACAAACTAAATTAGTTTAAAATGAAATTAAAATGCAAGCCTATGAATTGTAATTAAAACTGCATGCTGTTTTAAGATATTTTTTAAATATTTTAAGAGGGTGCATTTCAAAAAGAGAAAAATGTTTTGTGGTATGTGATTAATACACTTCAGACAAATGTTAATAGCTCTTCCTACATGAAGATGTGTCTTTACCGAATAATTACAAAAAATGATTGGTCAGAAATGAAAATTTCACCACCTTCTGCCATCACCATACTGAAGAATTAAGAGATTTTGTTTCCTAGATGCCTTTTCATGCTAACAAGTGCTTTGTCTTTGTCTTATGATGAGGCTGTTTGTACCTTTTCATTGATTAATAGAGAAAATGCAGCAAATTGACTGGGAACCATTGTATAGAGTTACCTCATCCTCCTACCGGATTAGCATAGCCACACAGTAAATACTGTCAGTTTCCCTCTTCTGAATGTTACTTTTTCCTGAATTGCTCTGCCTTTCCCCCTCCATCAACAGGAAAGCCTGCAGAGGCAATCTTTTAGTTAATTTTCCCACAACTGTATGGATAACCCAATCAAATATTTTGGGGCATATTTTCCTGCCTCCATTCTGCTCCCTTTAAGTTACTCAGATAATGCAAATGAAGCCCAGATCTGAGCCACTCACTGGATTGTATTGTCACCTGATCAGCCTCAGCTGGAAGGTAGCTGATCAATTACAGGTGAGGCTGGGCCCAACTCCCCTTAAAGGGCCAGCCCCCTGAGACATTGCCACATTCCTGCCTGTATCTTTGATCTGAGTCTGGCAGAGAGCACAGCTGCATCTCTTCAGATGCTCCCTCCACCATGAGCAAAGAGGTGGCTTTCAACCTTGGCTTCGCAAGTGGAGTTGAGTTGACACAAGGGGGCAAATAAGCTGCAGTCTCTTCAGGGCTGCAGTAATTTATTTTCTCCCAGGAACAAGGAAAAATTCTTCATCTCAGAGAGTCATGATTCCTTTCCAGGACTCTCCAGGGCAGAGCAGATAATGTGCTTACTTTGGGACTGATCCCAGGAAGTGCTGGTGCCTAAATACCTCTGAGGATCAGGGCATCAGCATCTTTTAGGAATCGGCCCAACACTGGACATTACACAAACACTTGCTTTTAGGTTGGAATGTTCCTTTCTGCAGCTCTTGGCAGCTAAATCAAATCATGTTTCTCACTGATATTTAAAAAGACCCTTGATAGTCACTCTAACTCATTTTTTTTAATATAACACAGCAATACAGAAATGACAGTGTTTAGAAATCCTGGTTTTAATTCCAAGAATTAATGTTAAGAATTGATGGTTGTGTTGGGTTTTTTCTAATCTGTGAAAATCCACCAATATTAAAACTAGAGCAAACTACTGAAATAAAAAAGTAAAGCTATCTGTAATTATAACTGGACATATTAAGCCAACCAATTATGATACTGAAATGTGATTTTATTGAAAGCCAGAAATTGGCACTCTTAAAAAATAATCAAAGCTCTCAATTTTTACAGCTTCCAAATTGATTGAAGTTCTTGAAAGAGTAGGAGTTTTAAAGAAAGATTTGAAGTAAAGTTAAAATCTGTCATTTGTTATCTTTCAAAAAGATGGAAAGACAAATATAAGGGATAAGATAACAGCACAAAAGGCTTTGTAACTGCCAGTGAAACAAACTGCATATTTCTTTGCTACATTTTTAAATAAAACTAGATAGAAAATGAGCGATTCACTCTTCCTCTGTTCAAATTGGCAGATTTGAAGAGGTTAGCCTTGTTTCTAGACTCAGAAGAAGCTTTCTTGTTGGTGTTATATGATCAAAAAAGAGAAAAGTACTCATGTGGAAACACCACTATTGGATATATTATGAATAGATGAATTTCAAGATAGGCCATATTTATAGGAAGGACACTAGACACTTAAGAATTTGAACAAATCAAACAGTTGATTTCCAAGTGAAACTATTTTCAAAGTAAAAAGAATTCCACGAGAATATATTTCAAATAAATTAGAGACTTGTCAATAATTAAGTGTTTGGGCTCTGATCTGAATTTGTCCAAAATCTGGGGAACTCTTTGGACCCGGAATTTTGGTCAAGGCCCATCTCTAAAGTAAACTCATCAGTAAGGAATGTACATATGTTACTTCATCAGCAGTATCAGAAAGAATTCTCATGCTGGTATTAGCTCATTGAGAAAGGAGAGAATGTATAAACGAACTTGCTGAGCCGAAAGCTCGTTTTCTCTTGTTGCTGATAAAATCACTTACCAAAAACCCCTGAAAATTTTGTTTCCTCTTTGATGATCTCCTCCCTGCTAAAGCCAAAAAATATTGGGTCATAGGCCAAAGGAGGCCTTTAGAATGAAAAGAGCGTCAGCAGAGTTTAGTTTTTAGGCAGATAAAAGAAATAATAAAAGAAGCTTGATACTGTTGTGACTAAATAATGTTATTTGCACCATGATAAAAGGAATCAGGTCTCTTGCTTTGGGGATGCTAGCTGGTGACTACAGGGTCTGGACGGTATCCCTACTCCCTATATTTGTTAATGTAGAAAGAGGTATGTTTGGCTAGCGGCACTATTAGGATGGCAATTGCCATCCTCTGAAGCGCTGGATATTGATTACTGTCAGGGACAGGATACCAGAATGGTGGACTAATGGTTTGATCCAGTATGCCATTGAGCCTGCATTCCTACTTATGTGCCTTTCTGGACAATCTCCTATAATAATTTCACTCTAGAGGATTCATCATAGTATCAAGAAATTGATTTACTTCACCATTATTTCCTGTATTTTGGGGTGACCATTTCCTCCTTTTTATGCTGGGCAGTTTTTTGCATGTCAGATTTTGTTTTTCTTGCATTTTGACTAAATGTGTGGTTTTGCTTTCAAAGCAAGGGGCAAGAATGGCACTAGGTGAAAACAGGACCTTACCAATGACAAAAAAACAAGTCGTGATTTTTAAAGGAAAATAGAGTCATTTCCTACCCATCACAAAAATTGTTAATTTTTAGTAGTTTCAGTCTTTAGTCTCTCCAAATATTACAAACCTTTGACACTAAGGCCCGCATCCTCAGAAGGTATTTAGGCACCCAGCTGTATTGATTTAAATGGGAATTGGGGAACTGTAATACCTTTGAGGATCTGGGTCTAAAATTCTTTGGTGCCCAATCATATCTTTACAGATATGTTATCTCTACAGATCTACTCCTGGAAGTCCTGAGGATGTTGAGTAAGAAATGAAGGATCAGGCCTATTATGGTGACTATCTTCAGAAGGTCAAAAACATCAAAAGCTCTAAACTGGTCACCTATGCCTATGAGAATCTCTTTGCTTATTAACGGGATTTATTTTTAATAGAAATGTCTTCATAATGATCTGATGGGTGTGAAAATAAAAATATTCCCTTGAGCCTCATTGGGCAGCATGAAAGTCTTTTTAGTAATGAAAGACATTCCCACCAAAATGACCTGAGGGCATTTTATCCATTTATAATTGAGAGAACACTTTTATATAATCAGCACCTTATTTAAGGAACTCATTGTCTATTGCTAGCCTTTGATAATAGGGTCCTGGGTTTCTAGATTCCATTTTGAATTTTAAAGGATAATGCAAATTAACTAAGAGCTCTCAGTAGCCATTTAGTTGGACTTCTCTTATACAACCACTCCTTCCAATCCATGCCCAATGAGACCAGAACAGTGCTAGGTTAGTGTTCATCCGAAGAACTGAATGTATTTTTTTAAGAATGGCATTAGGGCCTGATCCAAAGCTCACTGAAGTTAACAGAAAGACTCTCATTGACTCTCAAAGACACCAGCAGGCTTCAGGATCAGGCCCTTACTCCCTGATATTGCAAACATATGTGAACTGTATATGATGAGTAGATTCATGAGGATGAAAGATACCCTGAGTCACCACTGCTTTTGTGCAGAAAGTTAACCAGGCCCGACACTGAAAGTTAAGTGCAGGGGGTGCTGCTTCTCTCACATATGTTTAAATTACCACTAGAATTGGTCAAAACTCAGATTTATACAAAGTTTTTCTGTGAAAAGATTTGTTAAAAAAAATTAGCAACCCATTTGTGCTATTTTTCAGCCAGCGTATAGGGTGGTTGACATTTTTCAAAAGTTAAAAATTTTTCAACTAATTGCACTTAGCATCAAATATAGAGGCCTTCAGTGCATTTCTGAGCACAGACTTTGACCATTGTGGGAAATATAAAGGCAGTTCAAAGTTTCTCAGTTGCTTATTTTATTTCTCATTTGAGTAACTGTTTTTGATTTTGTCCTTTGTTTGCATTTTAATCACCGCGATCAAAGGGGCTAGATACCACAGTTACAGGCACTGCAGAAATCAGTACAATAATTACATTCCCTGTTGCTTTATGGTTAACCTAAGCAACCCTCTCACCCTATTAATGGGGAGACAACATTTGATGGATAGTGCACAGAACAAATGTTGGGGGTCAATGAACAAAACTAATCTCTGGTATAATTCCATAAATTACGCTATAGATTATTTTAGTCCACTGAGTCTGCAAGTCTGGTTTCAACTGAGATTACATATATGTTAACTAAGGGCAAAATATGGCCAAGAGGATTAATTGACTCTATGTACAACCCAAGCAAAAGCCAGAAGAAACATACAAAACAAAACTGATAATACATGAGACATTACTGAAAACTAGCTAAAAAGTCTCAGCAATGCAAGCAAAAGCTTGGCTACAGATACTCCTTCAAACTTACAGCCCATTGTCTCTTAGATCAGATCTTTGAGACTCAGGCAGACTTGGCACCTGCAAGTGAAGAGAGAGGGAGCAATCAAGCACATACTTTTCCCTATATAAAACCTTTTGGTTTGTTTCCACACCTTTGAAGTAGCTGGTGCCTGCCTCTCCCTCAAGATGCCCCATTGGTGAGTTTGAAAACTACCTGCACAGCATGCACTTCCCCTTATGTGCAGCTATATTTTTTAATTTGCTTCCCCCTAGCTGCTCAAATTCAGATAGTCCCCTTTGTGGACTGCAATCTTAACAGCTCTTGGAAAATGATCATCTCTCATTCTAATTGACCAAAAGTATATTGTTGATAGGCAATGTGCTGAGTCTTCTGATGCAGAGAAAACACAGGAAGAGCGACAAGAGGCCCATATGGCTGCACAAAGAGTTTTTAGCTATCTAAAACTCCAAAGGGATACATACAGGAAACGGAAGAAGGGGCATGTCACCAAGGAGAGATGCTCTAGCTCAAACAGAAATTATGAGCTTGATGCTGAAATTATTTGGATGAGGTCCTTTGGCCTGCGTTATGTAGGAAGTAAGGCTAGATGACTGTAATGGTCCCTCCTAGTCTTAAAATGTACGAATCTATGAGTTAATGATGTCCTCGTGTACAGTAGGAGAAACAGAATTTTGTTGACATGAAGTCCCAGATCAATGGATCAACTGAAATCAATGAAAGTTTGGAGCCTAAATACCTCTGAGGAACTGTGCCAAAGTGAGGTACTGGCAATTCTTATAAAAGATACAATAATCCTCTACAGCAATCACAGCAAACATGCATTAGAACTATTTAAATCTGTATTATTTTGGGTCTTTATTTTAGACCATTTCTGTAAAACATTTTAATAATGGAGATAAGTATAGGGAGATTTGAATATTTAAAAAATTATAATGTGTCTGTATAATTAAATCTATACCTGTATTCTACTAAAGATTTGGGCTCTTATCTTGTAATTACGTTTTTAACTTTTCAGCTCACATATAAAAGGGATCAGGTCAGATCTACCACATCAAATCAGCCAATGCGGAATGACATTTGCATGAATGATTTATTTAAAAAACACGAAACTGGCAGACAAAGAATCATCGGTGCATTCAGGGCTGATTTTGCTGCTGATAATGGTGGTCACAACCCTTTCAAAATACATACCACTGAAAGTTTTGTGATGCCTAATACAAACATTTTGTCGTGCTGAATTCTCTCTGACTACATTGTTTAAAGAGCAAGCAGGTAGAGCAATGTCACTGAGTTCGAGAGGGAGTTAACATTCAAACTGCAGATGAGAAAGGATGCTCTTGTGGTTAAGACTCGAAGTGGGACTTAGGGGAACTGACTTTAGTTCCTGGCTCTGTCAGAGACTTGCTGGACCCAGATTGTCACAGATATTTAGGTTCCTGACTCCCACAGAAATCAATGGAAGTACGTTAGGAACCCAAATATCTTTGAGGATCTGGAGCTTACCCTCCTAGCCTGTTCGGCACTCAGGAGCCCTATACTATGAATGTGGAGAGACAGGCACCTTAGAATGTGATCCGCAAAAGCCAACATTTTAGGCAGCTCCCTGCCTAAGCTAGCCAATGGGGGGATGCTTGCCGGAAGGATGGGTGCTAAGCCACAGCTCTCTTTCAGTTTGGCTCCTACCTCTGGTAGTGATCTATGAAACAGGGGAAAACTGGCATTCAACCCCCTAAGTCATATGTGGGTCCCAATCCAGCAGGTGTGCTCAGAGGCTGCCTAACTCCACAAAGCAACTTGGGAAGGAGGGAGAGGATGAGCAGGATCTCCCTCATAACTTTTAGCCCACTAACTAAAGTACTTAGCCAGGATATGAGAGGAGCTAGGTGCTCGGGCGTCTAGAGTGAGGCAACAGTATGCATGCCCAGAGGCAGGAATGTAGGCACCTAGGGTACTTTTACTACAAAAACTTAGGTGCTGAGTGAGTTTAGGTGCCTACAGGGTTAGACTGAACAGGAATTTTGTGGATCACAATGGTGCCTGAAAATGAGACTTAGGTGCATAAATACCTTTCTGGATCTCACCCTCTGTGCCTCAATGCCCCATCTGTAAATTAGGGGTAACAATACTTCATTTGCCTCTCATCTATCTAGGTTGTAAACTCTTTGGGTGGTCTCTGACTAATTTTTTGTATAGTACTTATCCCAGTTGGGCCCTCAAATCAGTTGGCTGTAATATAAATAAAGGTCTACATGTTCAAAAGTGACTAGTAATTTTGGGTGCCTAATTTGATACTCTGTAAGAGAACCTGGTTTTCAGAGGACAGGTGCTAAACACCAGGACTGGTCCTAGACTAAATGGCTATTCAGGGGAGGAGCATCTTCGTTGTCCCCCCTCCATTTGTTAAATTTTTGAATACCTTATTTTAAATGCATTGTAGCCCATTTCATTCCTTCGATGCAGAATTTGTATGCATGATTTATCCCTATCATGTAGGTGATAAATTTGCTTGCTAGGATCTGTAAATCTGTATTTATTCAAGCCATATATAAACAAATAAAAAAATTCATTTCCTCTAAGCTTACAGAAACTTTTTAATTTTAAGAATAACTGAAATGTACTATCAATAATTTGAACTGTGCACTGATATTGGGTGGAGCAGTATTAAATAGTGTTACAGTAGGTGACAGCCTTAGAATGTTAACCCTAGTCCTTTAGTTTGAAAGGTCACTTTTCTCGCCTTTGCCCACATGAACAGAAGCACAGCATCAGAGAGATACAAACACTAGCCAATGGCATTTTCAAGTGATAAAATAGCAAGTGATATCAGTATCTCAGCCACCATTGTCGATTGAAGTTATGTTTTAATGAGCCTGAGCTTTGAAAAGCTACACTTACCACTCGCAACTGTGACTGGCAGTGTGAGCAGAATCCTCAAAGCTATCCCCACATTATGAAAATTGTCCTTCAACTCTGCATCATGAATGAATTGGAGAACTTGGAGTGGAGAGTGCTTCCCATGTTGCAAAAATGTGACGGATATTGTCCAACTCAACATAGAGGTCTTTATCATTGACATCCAAACATTTCCCATGTGTCAGCGTCAGGTACAATTGTTCAAGAGTGTTTTCCTGTCTGCGGGCAGCTTAGTAAGGTCGTACAACCCTCCCCCCACAAGTCTTTTCATGGTGCTTCATTTGTCCAAATCTTTCTGTGATAGACAACTGAACAGTGTCAACAAACAAACAGAGCCAGGGACTGAGCAGTGAGCACCCCCCCGGAACATTGGAAAATTGGCACCTGTAGCCCCAGCCTCAGAGTCAGTGCCTATACAAGGAGCTGCACATTAACCTCTGAAGAACCGCATGTGACTCCGGAGCCACAGGTTGGCCACCCCTGATTTAGCGTAAGTAGTTAACACATTTCAAGGGACCCTTTAAGATGAAATGGCCTGTTAACACCTCTCCAGTCATACGGAGGAAAGAAAGGGGCGGGGGAAGCAGCTGAAGAGGTTTGTTAATGGGTTATATTTTTGTAATAAGATTTTTGTAATAAGCCATAAATCCAACATCTCTCTTCAGTCCATGATTTTGCGTGTCTAACAAAGTTCTGAATTTAAGCTTTCAGGCTCATCTGTTGAAAGTGTTGTGCAGGTTTCCTTTGAGGATGAGGACTGAGAGGTCAGTTAAAGAGTGTTCACTTTATGAAAAGTGTTCACCCCCAGGTGATGTGGTATTTTTGTTGTTTGTCATTTTCCTATGTGAATTTATGTGAGAGCATAGTGATTGTCTGGTTTCACCCATATAGTTGTCTTTGGGGCATTTATTGCACTGGATGATGTATATCACATGTTGTGATAGACATATGTAGAACCCATGGATCTTGGAAGGTGTGTTGTGGGGAGTGTTGATCATTGTATCCACGGAGATATGTCTGCAGACTTTGTATCTGTTATTCTGGCAGGGTCTGGTGCCACTTTGAGTTGATGTGTCTTGGTCTGTGGGAAGCCTGCTTCTGATGATGAGCTTGGAGAGGTTGGGGGTATTTGAAGGCCAGAAGAAGGGATTCAGGAAAGATTTATTTCAGGATAGAGACCCCAGCAAGTACGGGTTGTAGTTGTTTGATGATACCTTATATGGGTTTCAGTGTGGGGTGATAGCTGACAACTAAGGGTGTGCAGTCAAAGGCGGGTTTATATCTGTATTGAAGCAGGTTTTCTTGGAGTATTTGGATGGCCTGTTTCATGATACGATCTGCTCCTTGTTTGGTAAAGGCAGTTTTGAGTATATTTATGTGTATATCCTAGACTTTCTCCTTGGAGCATATTCTGTGGTACCTGAGTGCTTGACTGTAGATAACAAATTTCTTGCTGTGTTTGGGGTGGTTACTGGATTTATGAAGGTAGGTGTAGTGATCTGTGGGTTTCTTGTAGATAGTTGTCTATAGGGTTCCATTGTTGAATCTGATGGTGGTGTCCAGGAATTTGATGCTGGTATGGGAGTGTTCCACAGAGAGTTTAATGAACAGATGGTAGTTATTGAAGTTGTGGTGGAAATCTACGAGGGAATTTAAGTCATTGGTCTAGAGAATGAAAAGATAATCGATGTATCTCAGGTGTATGATTGATTTCATGGTGCATTTGTCCAGAAATTCTTCTTTTGGGGGGTGGAAGGAGGCTTGTTGTCCTCAATTTACACTATGCTTGTTAGGTGTATCTGCCTCTCACACTTTCTGTTGACTTCCTCACAGGACTCCTCTGTTCACTAGCTCCTCTGGTCTCTTAGCCCTGGTCTGCACTATGAGTTTAGGTAGAATTTAGCAGCATTAGGTCGATTTAACGCTGCACCTATCCACACGACCAAGCCTGTTTTGTCAACTTAAAGGGCACTTAAAATTGATTTCTGTACTCCTCCCCGGCAAGGGGTTTAGCGCTAAAATCGACCTCGCTGGGTTGAATTTGGGGTAGTGTGGATGCAATTCAACAGTATTGGCCTCCAGGAGCTATCCCAGAGTGCTCCATTGTGACTGCTGTGGACAGCACTCTCAACTCAGATGCATTGGCCAGGTAGATAGGAAAAGCCCTGGGAACTTTTGCATTTCATTTCCTGTTTGGCCAGCAGGGCAAGCTGATCAGCACAGGTGACCATGGAGTCCCAGAATTGCAAAAGAGCTCCAGCATGGACCAAATGGGAGGTACGGGATCTGGTCGCTGTATGGGGAGAAGAATCCGTGCAGGCAGAACTCCATTCCAAAAGACGAAATGCCAATGTATTTTGCCAAAATCTCCAAGGACATGATGGACAGAGCTTAGAACAGTGCAGCATGAAAGTTAAGGAGCTGAGGCAAGCCTACCAAAAAACAAAGAATGCAAACGGTCACTCCGTGTCAGAGCCCCATACATGCCGCTTCTATGATGAGCTACATGCTATTCTAGAGAGAGTCCCTACCACTTCCCCACCACTGTCCGTGGACACCTGCAAGGGGGGAGTCTCATGCAACAGGGATGAGAATTTTGTGGATGAGGAAGATGAGGAGGAGGAGGAGGATAGCGCACAGCAGGCAAGCGGAGAATACCTTCTCATCGGCAGCCAGGAACTGTTCATCACTCTGGAGCCAATACCCTCCCAACCCTCCCAAGGTAGGCTCCCGGCCCATGAAGCTGGAGAAGGCACTTCTGGTGAGTGTACCTTTGTAAATATAATTCAGGGTTTAAAAGCAAGCATGTTTAATGATTAATTTGCCCTGAAGACTTGGGATGCATTTGTGGCCAGTATAGCTACTAGAAAAGTCTGTTAACATGTCTGGGGATGGAGTGGAAATCCTCCAGGGACATCTCCATGAAGCTCTCCTGGAGGTACTCTAAAAGCCTTTGCAGAAGGCTTCTGGGGAGGGCAGCCTTATTCCGTCCTCCATGGTAGGACACTTTACCACACCAAGCCAGTAGCAAGTAGTCTGGAATCATTGCAGAACAAAGCATTGCAGAGAATGGGCCTAGGCTTTGGTGGCATTCAAGCAACATCTGTTCTTTATCTCTCTGTGTTAGCCTCAGGAGAGTGATATCATTCATGGTCACCTGGTTGAAATACGGGAAATTTGTTTAAGGGGCATTCAGAGGTGCCTGTTCCTGCTGGGCTGTTTGCCTTTGGCTGAAAAGAAATCATCCCCGCTGTTAGCCACACAGTGGGGGGAGGCCCGTTCATGCTGACCTGTTTGTGTTTGGCTGACAGGGATCTTCCCTGATATTAGCCATGCAGTGGGGAGCAGGAAACAATCATCCCAGAGAATTGGGGGGAGGTGGGTTGGATTGTGCTGCACATTCACCCTAAAACCGCAGCCCCTCCTTTTAAATGGCCAACCCAACGGGCTTTGCTTGGTATGGGAAAGGAGGGCGCTGCTGTTTGAAACTGTTCCCACATGTTATGAAGGTTGAAGAAGCCGAAACCCTTTGCCTTACCATGGCTGCCTGCAAGCTGAATTCTGTTGCCCAGCCAAGCGTGTGTGATGTCTCACACCAAACCAGCAGGCACTCAATATAAGAGGCAAAATGCAACCTTGTATCAAAAAACACATGTGCTATGTAATGTGAATAGCTTGATTCAGTGTGAAATAGTCTTCGCTTTGTTCTCTAAAATGTATCTTTTTAAATACTACTCTCCCTTTTTTTCCTCCTGCAGCTGCAAATGTTTCTACATTCCCCCATCATCTCCATCCCAGAGGCTAATGCAGATTAGAAGGCGAAAAAACCACACTCGCGATGACATGTTCTCAGAGCTCATGCAGTCCTCCTGCACTGAAAGAGCTCAGCAGAATGTGTGGAGGCAAACAATGGTAGAGTCCAGGAAAGCGTTAAATGAACATGATGAGAGGAGGGAGGAGCATGCTGAGAGGAGGCAGGATGCAATGCTGAGGCTAATGGGGGAGCAAACTGACATGCTCAGGCATCTGGTGGAGCTGCAGGAAAGGCAGCAGGAGCACAGACTGCTGCTGCAGCCCCTGTATAACCACCTGCCCTCCTCCCCAAGTTCCATATCCTCCTCACCCAGATGCCCAAGAATGCGGTGGGGGGAGGCGGGAGGAGGCTACCGGCACCCAACCACTTCACCCCAGAGTTATTGCCCAAGCAACAGAAGGCTGGCATTCAATAAGTTTTGAATTGTAGTGTGGCCTTGTCCTTCCCTCCTCCCCTCATCCACCACTCCACCTGGTGCTTCCCTCCTCACCCACCCCTCCCAGGCTACCTTGTGAGTTTCCCCCCTATTTGTGTGATGAATTAAAAAAGAATGCATGATTTTGAAACAATAATGACTTTATTGCCTCTGAAAGCAATAATCAAAGTGGGGAGGTCGCTTGGCTTACAGGGAAGTAGAGTCAACCAAGGGGGCAGGTTTTCATCAAGGAGAAATAAATAGAACTGTCACACCATAGCCTGGCCAGTCATGAAACTGGTTTTCAAAGCTTCTCTGATGCACAGGGCACCCAGCTGTGCTCTTCTAATCAACCTGGTGTCTGGCTGCGTGTAATCGGCCTCCAGGTGATTTGCCTCAACCTCCCACCCCAGCATAAACGTCTCCCCCTTACTCTCACAGATATTGTGGAGCACACAACAAGCAGCAATAACAATGGGAATATTGGTTTCGTTGATGTCTAACCTAATCAGTAAACTGCGCCAGCGAGCTTTTAAACATCCAAATGCACACTCTACCACCATTCTGCACTTGCTCAGCCTATAGTTGAACTGCTCCTTACTACTGTCCAGGCTGCCTGTGTATGGCTTCATAAGCCATGGCATTAAGGGGTAGGCTGGGTCCCCAAGGATAACTATAGGCATTTCAACATCCCCAACAGTTATTTTCTGGTCTGGGAAGTAAATCCCTTCCTGCAGCCCTTTCAACAGACCAGACTTCCTGAAGACGCGAGTGTCATGCATCTTTCCTGGCTATCCCACTTTGATGTCAGTGAAATGTCCCTTGTGATCCACCAGTGCTTGCAACACCATTGAAAAGTACCTCTTTTACGTACTGGCTGCCGAGGTGGTCCAGTCCCAAGATAGGGATATGCATTCTGTCTATCGCCCCACCACAGTTAGGGAACCCAATTGCAGCAAAGCTATCCACTATGACTTGCTCATTTCCCAGAGTCACTACCCTTGATAGCAGCAGCTCAGTGATTGCGTTGGCTGTTTGGATCACAGCAGTCCCCACAGTAGATTTACCCACTCCAAATTGATTCCCAACTGACTGGTAACAGTCAGGCGTTGCAAGCTTCCACAGGGCTATCGTCACTCACTTCTCAACTGTCAGGGCAGCTCTCATTTGGGTATTCCTGCACCTCAGGGTGGGGGAAAGCAACTCACAAAGTTCCATGAGAGTGCCCTTATGCCTGTGAAAGTTTCGCAGCCACTGGGAATCATCCCAAACCTGCAACACTATGTGGTCCCCCCAGTCTGTGCTTGTTTCCCGGGCCCAGAATTGGCATTCCATGGCATGAACCTGCCCTATTACCACCATGATATCCAAATTGCCAGGGCCTGTGCTTTGAGAGAAGTCTGTTTCCATGTCCTCATCACTATTGTGATCGAGCTGTCGTCGCCTCATCGCCTGTAGGATAATTTGCGAGGTGTTTACAATGCTCACAACAGCAGCGGTCAGCTGAGCAGGCTCCATGCTTGTTGTGGTATGGCATCTTCAGGAGAGCAGGAGAGCAGAGTTGCAGCAGAAGCGGTGGATGACGACGGATGCCACGAGAATAGATATTTATACAGAACGACGAGAGGACCTGCGAGGTGGATTCATGGCACCAGGAGAACAGGAGAGAAGAGTTGCAGCAGAAGCAGTGGATGATGATGGATAGCAATCCTACTGCACTGTCTGCTAACAGTAGTATGGCGTCTGCACAGAAAAAAGGCGTGAAACGATTGTCTGCCATTGCTTTCTCAGAGGGAGAGGCGACTGATGACGTACTCAAAACCACCCGCGACAATGTTTTTGCCCCATCAGGCATTAGGAGCTCAACCCAGAATTCCAATGGGCAGTGGAGACTGCGGGAACTGTGGGATAGCTACCCACAGTGCAATGCTCCGAAAGTCAACACTAGCCATGGTACTGTGAACGCACTCTGCCGACTTAATGTGTTTAGTGGGGACACGCACAATCGACTGTATAAAATCGCTTCCTAAAAATCGACTTCTATAAATTCGATCTACTTTCATAGTGTAGACATACCCTTAGGGTATGTCTAAAAACCTGTGGCTGGCCCATGTCATCTGACTTAGGCTCCCAGGGCCTGGGCTTAGGTGCTGTTTTATAGCAGTGTAGATGTTTGGGCTCAGGCTGGAGCCCAGGCTCTAGGACCCTGTGAGAAGGGAGGGTCTCAGAGCTTGGGCTGCACCCAAGTCCAAACATCTACACCTCAATTAATGAGCCCCGCAGCCCAAGCCCCATGAGCCTGAGTCAGCTGCATGGGCAGGCCTCAGGTTTTTAATTGCAGTGTGGACATACCCTTAGGAACTGGCTTTTTAAACCCTGCTCTCCCTGAGTTAGCCTTGCCCTCTTGTCAAGAGATCCTAAAGAGAGGAGTGATCAAAGTATGGCAGGTTAGAGCCTCGTTAGTAAGCTCTCAGCCTAGCCTAGCAGGCCTCTCGGCTCAGCACGCAGCCCCCAAAACAGACCACACTATAATCTTCAATCAAACAACACATGGCAAACAATCAAGAACACAAGAAACTAGAGGTGGTGCTAGCCCATTGGGGGCCCTAAACAGGAATATTTCCCCTGCACATACACAGTGCATACTAAAAAAGAAAAGGGGGCCCCCTTGAGCTGCTTGGGGCCCTAAGCAATTGTTTAGTCTGCTTATACCTAGCTCTGGCTCTGCAAGAAACAAACAAACAAACTCGTTCCAAGGATCACATAGTCAGCTATTCCTTCACCTGGAGAGCTCCCTTGCAATACTCCCGTTTGCTGCTCCTGTTTGCTCATGTTCGTTAAAGAACCTGAACTTAGCCTTTGTTGCATATGAAATGTTGTCCCCAGAAGTTGGCACCTGAAGCTTCCTGCAGGTAGAAATCCTAGCATTTGGGCAGTGAGTACCTGATGTGCTAAGACAGACAAATATTTAAATCTTTACCTGTTAGAATATGAACCTGCAATTTAGAGGCACATAACAGCATCCATAGCAATAAAAAAATTCCTCACCCATACTGTTCATCGACTCTGCTATTTGTAATACATTTGTGACACAGTTTTCACTTTCTGCTTAGATCACTGCCTGTCGTATTTCCAATATTATCTCATTGCTACCTTTTAGTCCCATAGTCTGACTGTATCCATCTATTGTCGTATGTTTAGATTGTAAGCCTCTTGGGGCAGAGACTGTCTTTTTGTTCTTTTTGTACAGTGCCTAGCACAAAGAGGTCCTGGCTCATGACTGGGGCTTCTAGACACTACTGAAAAACAAATAATAAATATATAGTCTTTGATTCTGCAATTGGGCCCATACAGGTGGACCCTTTTGCCCATACGAAACACCATGGTCTTCAGTAGGACCCATGTGAACTGAAGAGTTTGCCTGCGTGGATCATGTTTCAGGATGATGACCTTAGTAGACAGACAACAGATGCACTGTATGTGCAAGTGTTCATTTGGAGTTCAAACAGTCCGACTCTCTTGCTATGCTGCTTCGGATGGGAATGGGCAATTTGCCCTAAGTCATCGTAACATTTTGAAGCAGCTTATATAAAACACACACATCATGTGGGGTGGAAAAAAAAGAAAAAGAAAATATATAATGAGCATGTATTAAAATGGGATTTTAATCAGCTGAACAAGGCACAAATCGCAGGGAACATCAAGATATAATTACACACTTATAGAGAAGTCTACCATGAAAAGAAGAGCATTTTTTCCCACAGAATGAAAATGACAAGCTCAAATTATGAAGTATACTGTGCACAATTCAGTGTGAGGAAACATCAGCTCACGACTCATTAACATCCTCAGTTTCATGGACAGAGCATTATCAGCTCTGTGATTCTGAACAAAACAATTGTCAGCTGCCATTTTCTCTTAACGAGGCAATTAAAAAATTCACATTGTGCGAACTGAAAAAGTGAGGTCCAACCCAGGAATTATGGATAGGACCAACTTTTACTTCTGAAGTTCATGGCACCCGATAGGCAGTGCACTGTCTCTTCCAGATAGTGCCTAAAACAGTTAAGCAAAGCCTTTTCCACTTTCCTATTTGGGAGGGAGTGTAGCTAGCGATTAAAGCCTGGGAGGACTGGGTATCAGGACTCCTGGGTCCTTTTTCCACTGATACACTGTGTGGCCCTTGACAAGACAATGGCGGATAGATTCTACCTTGGTTGAGGGGGGAAAGGGACAGCACTGATGTAAATGTTTCTAAAGCAACCCTGCCAACCTGGGGAGGGTGAGCTATGGAAGGCTGGAGAGACAATGATGATGGAGCACATTATACTGCTGCTTTAAGGAGAACCAGTATGCTTGCCTGGATCACGTATACTGGTGACTTCAATGCATATACTGGTCAGCTGCGGGGCTGGACATGTTCTCCAGCTAGCAAACCACACTGCTTTCTGGATATGTCATATGGGTGCATTCACTTACAGTCACAGGGGCTGGCTCCATGGATGCTCCAAAAAAAAAAAAAGTGGGTGTTCAGCACCCACTGGCAGCCCTGCCAATCAGCTCCTCCTCCTTCCCTCCAGCACCTCCTGCCTAGCATAGATCAGCTGTTCAGAGGTGAGCAAGAGGTGCTGCGGGGGGAGGGAAAAGGTGGAGTAGAGGCAGGAAGAGGTGGGGCGGGGCAGAGTGGGGCTGGGGTCTGGCGTGGAGCAGGGGTCAAGCACAGCCCGGGAACTCAGAAAGTTGGGGCCTCTGCTTACAGTCCTAATCTCGTGTGCTCTCTTGTAGAGATCCTGCGCCACCGCTCTGGAGGAAAAAGGCTCTATCTATTTTCTTAATCTCCTACCACAGCAGAGCACAGCACCAAGCAGAATCTAGCCCTTCACCTCTCTGCACTCAAGTTTACCCATCTGTGAAATTAGTAGAACAGTATTTATCTACCTCGTAGGGATATTGAGAGACTTCCTGGTTCTAAAGTGACGCTTCAGGCAGCTTTTGAAACACTCTATTGTGAAAGAGCTTTGCTGGCCTTGAACAAAAGGCATGTGTTAACTCTGAGCGGCTGAGACAGCAGCATTCTGCATCTAGGTATGGTGAGGAAGGTTAGTGGTGGGGCTAAGCCAGTGTACCACTTCCAGACCTCAGGAAGTTTTATCTCAGTGCCAGAGTAAATCACACTCTTGATGCTACTACAGCCTGACTTCATGGCCCTTTCACTGGGGAGTTCACAGGGCTCTGCGTTTTTGTTCTCCTCTTGTGCAAAAAGCGAATGCTTTGAAGATATTTATCAAACAGGGTCATTAAGCCGGATGCTGGATAAAATAAGAAGCAGCAGCTGCCTTTATCTTTGGGACAACAAGCACATCCCCAGTGCTGAAGAAAGCAAACCAAATATCACCAGAGCGGAGAAATGTGAAGAAAAATACCCTCCATCCCATTTGTGACCTAAAATGTAGGAAAAAGCAACCTGTCACTTGGTAAAATGATATACTGTATGAATGAAATGTACTTTCCAATTGCATTTTTACATTCTCACTGTGATTAAATTAGAGTGTAACTCTTTGGAATGGGGACTGAGTCTTCTATATATTTGTACAGCACCTCGCACCATGGGTCCCTGCTTTTGGTACTTCAACGATAGAATGATAGTAATCACAGCAATTAAAAATATTGTGGTCACCACCGATCTGATTTTAGACCAGAAGATCCATTTTTTAAACCTCCTTGGCCTATCACTAGTGACCAAGACCTTTTGCTAATTTGTATTTTTACAAGAGGGAACCCTTCTGCATGTGGATTGCTATTCTACGGCGAGAGGGAGACCCTGGCCCATGTCTACATAGAGTACAGCAGGCTGCACCCATGCCAGAATCTCCCTAGCACCTGCCGGCAAACCCTGCAGCACTCTACCTCCCCATCATCCTTTAAACTGCACACAGCTGGCTCCCTCATACATTTCTTGCTTTACCCAATCTTCCCGGCCCCCACTCCAGCCTTCATTTTTCTTTCATCAGCTCTATTCAACCTCCCCTGCATCTGTAGTTGCCATTCTGGCCTCACCCAGCCCATCCACTCCTGGCTGCTTCTCCCCTCCTACCATCTTCCTTTTACTACCATCACAATTCAATCAGCAATAAGTTTCCATCTTCAGAGGAGATTCCATCAAATGAAAATTCAGGGATAAAGAGATTGATACTAAATGTTCACAAAAAGTACAGTGTGTAAATTCTCTAAGGCAGGTATTCTTTCTGTGTTTCGAGAATACCCAGAACAATGGGACTTCAGTCAGGACAGAGGTCTTTGGGTGCTACCATAATAAAAAAATATATGAATAATGGTAATAATATTAAACAAAGGGCTAGATCTTCAGCTGGTGTAAATTGGCGTGACTCCACTGACATCAGTAGAGCTATACCAATTGAACTAGCTGAAGATCTGATCCCAAAAGTCAAATATAGATATCTCAACTGGAAATAATTTATTAACAAAAAAGTAGTTCTGTCACCATTCATTTTTCCCATTTTACAAACAGCAGCAATTTTACAGTTCCACATTTTCACTCACAGTTGGTGATGCAAAATCAATACATTATTTACCATGTCTTAATTTGAGAATGCTCTACAGAGGCAAAAGAAAGGATAATGAACTTTTTCAGACATTTAAAGCGATGGATTTTTCTTGTTCTGTGCAGCTGAGCTTGTTTAAATTGTATCTCCACATCAAATGTACCTGTGTGTGTCTCTTCTGGCAAGTACAGATAAAAATTGACTTTTCTGGTTTTGCTTTTTTGTTTGAAAATTTTAGGCTGTGAATACAGACCTCGGTTTACTTTTTTTTTTGGTGGTGGTTGTTCTTGACATTTAAATGAAATTCAACTAGATGACCTTCCTGGTTCAATATAAACAAAAAAGACAAAAACAAAACTTATATACAAAGTGCTTATATACAAATGCACAAAGCCTTGGAAACAAGCAGGGAGAACTGGAGGTCCTGGTGATGTCAAGGAATTATGACGTGATTGGAATAACAGAGACTTGGTGGGATAACTCACATGACTGGAGTACAGTCATGGATGGTTATAAACTGTTCAGGAAGGACAGGCAGGGCAGAAAAGGTGGGGGAGTAGCACTGTATGTAAGGGAGCAGTATGACTGCTCAGAGCTCCGGTACGAAACTGTGGAAAAACCTGAGTGTCTCTGGATTAAGTTTAGAAGTGTGTGCAACAAGAGTGATGTCATGGTGGGAGTCTGCTATAGACCACCGGACCAGGGGGATGAGGTGGATGAGGCTTTCTTCCGGCAACTCATGGAAGCTACTAGATCGCATGCCCTGATTCTCATGGGTGACTTTAATTTTCCTGATATCTGCTGGGAGAGCAATACAGCGGTGCATAGACAATCCAGGAAGTTTTTGGAAAGCGTAGGGGACAATTTCCTGGTGCAAGTGCTAGGGGAGCCAACTAGGGGGAGCGCTTTTCTTGACCTGCTGCTCACAAACCGGGTAGAATTAGTGGGGGAAGCAAAAGTGGATGGGAATCTGGGAGGCAGTGACCATGAGTTGGTTGAGTTCAGGATCCTGACGCAGGGAAGAAAGGTAAGCAGCAGGATACGGACCCTGGACTTCAGGAAAGCAGACTTTGACTCCCTCAGGGAACAGATGGCCAGGATCCCCTGGGGGACTAACATGAAAGGGAAGGGAGTCCAGGAGAGCTGGCTGTATTTCAAGGAATCCCTGTTGAGGTTACAGGGACAAACCATCCCGATGAGTCGAAAGAATAGTAAATATGGCAGGCGACCAGCTTGGCTTAATGGTGAAATCCTAGCGGATCTTAAACATAAAAAAGAAGCTTACAAGAAGTGGAAGGTTGGACATATGACCAGGGAAGAGTATAAAAATATTGCTCGGGCATGTAGGAAAGATATCAGGAGGGCCAAATCGCACCTGGAGCTGCAGCTAGCAAGAGATGTCAAGAGTAACAAGAAGGGTTTCTTCAGGTATGTTGGCAACAAGAAGAAAGCCAAGGAAAGTGTGGGCCCCTTACTGAATGAGGGAGGCAAGCTAGTGACAGAGGATGTGGAAAAAGCTAATGTACTCAATGCTTTTTTTGCCTCTGTTTTCACTAACAAGGTCAGCTCCCAGACTGCTGTGCTGGGCATCACAAAATGGGGAAGAGATGGCCAGCCCTCTGTAGAGATAGAGGTGGTTAGGGACTATTTAGAAAAGCTGGATGTGCACAAGTCCATGGGGCCGGACGAATTGCATCCGAGAGTGCTGAGGGAATTGGCGGCTGTGATTGCAGAGCCCTTGGCCATTATCTTTGAAAACTCGTGGCGAACGGGGGAAGTCCCGGATGACTGGAAAAAGGCTAATGTAGTGCCCATCTTTAAAAAAGGGAAGAAGGAGGATCCTGGGAACTACAGGCCGGTCAGCCTCACCTCAGTCCCTGGAAAAATCATGGAGCAGGTCCTCAAAGAATCAATCCTGAAGCACTTAGAGGAGAGGAAAGTGATCAGGAACAGTCAGCATGGATTCACCAAGGGAAGGTCATGCCTGACTAATCTAATCGCCTTTTATGATGAGATTACTGGTTCTGTGGATGAAGGGAAAGCAGTGGATGTATTGTTTCTTGACTTTAGCAAAGCTTTTGACACGGTCTCCCACAGCATTCTTGTCAGCAAGTTAAGGAAGTATGGGCTGGATGAATGCACTATAAGGTGGGTAGAAAGCTGGCTAGATTGTCGGGCTCAACGGGTAGTGATCAATGGCTCCATGTCTAGTTGGCAGCCGGTGTCAAGTGGAGTGCCCCAGGGGTCGGTCCTGGGGCCCGTTTTGTTCAATATCTTCATAAATGATCTGGAGGATGGTGTGGATTGCACTCTCAGCAAATTTGTGGATGATACTAAACTGGGAGGAGTGGTAGATACGCTGGAGGGGAGGGATAGGATACAGAAGGACCTAGACAAATTGGAAGATTGGGCCAAAAGAAATCTAATGAGGTTCAATAAGGATAAGTGCAGGGTCCTGCACTTAGGATGGAAGAATCCAATGCACCGCTACAGACTAGGGACCGAATGGCTCGGCAGCAGTTCTGCGGAAAAGGACCTAGGGGTGACAGTGGACGAGAAGCTGGATATGAGTCAGCAGTGTGCCCTTGTTGCCAAGAAGGCCAATGGCATTTTGGGATGTATAAGTAGGGGCATAGCGAGCAGATCGAGGGACGTGATCGTTCCCCTCTATTCGACACTGGTGAGGCCTCATCTGGAGTACTGTGTCCAGTTTTGGGCCCCACACTACAAGAAGGATGTGGATAAATTGGAAAGAGTACAGCGAAGGGCAACAAAAATGATTAGGGGTCTAGAGCACATGACTTATGAGGAGAGGCTGAGGGAGCTGGGATTGTTTAGTCTGCAGAAGAGAAGAATGAGGGGGGATTTGATAGCTGCCCTCAACTACCTGAAAGGGGGTTTCAAAGAGGATGGCTCTAGACTGTTCTCAATGGTAGCAGATGACAGAACGAGGAGTAATGGTCTCAAGTTGCAATGGGGGAGGTTTAGATTGGATATTAGGAAAAACTTTTTCACTAAGAGGGTGGTGAAACACTGGAATGCGTTACCTAGGGAGGTGGTAGAATCTCCTTCCTTAGAGGTTTTTAAGGTCAGGCTTGACAAAGCCCTGGCTAGGATGATTTAACTGGGACTTGGTCCTGCTTTGAGCAGGGGGTTGGACTAGATGACCTTCTGGGGTCCCTTCCAACCCTGATATTCTATGATTCTATGATTCTATGAAAGCAAACCCCACCACTCCTTCTACAGAGCAAAAGAAACAAATGGTGGACCCTGACAACAACCCCAGTACATTTATTTTTCCTATTCACAGCTGTCAAAATGATGTAATAAAAACTAAACTACACCTTATGATAAATGCCTCAGGGCACATGTAGCTCACATATGCTGCCAAGGTTCCTTCTCCACTCTGAACTCTAGGGTACATACATGGGGACTTGCATGAAAGACCCCCTAAGCTTATTCTTACCAGCTCAGGTTAAAAACTTCCCCAAGGTACAAATTTTGCCTTGTCCTTGAACAGTATGCTGCCACCACCAAGCGTTTTAAACAAAGAACAGGGAAAGAGACCGTTTGGAGACATCTTCCCCCAAAATACTCCCCCACCCCGCAAGCCCTATACCCCCTTTCCTGGGGAAGGCTTGATAATAATCCTCACCGATTGGTACAGGTGAACACAGACCCAAACCCTTGGATCTTAAGAACAATGAAAAATCAATCAGGTCCTTAAAAGAAGAATTTTAATTAAAGAACAGGTAAAAGAATCACCTCGGTAAAATCAGGATGGTAAATACCCACAGGGTGATAAGATTCAAAACATACAGAATCCCTCTAGGCAAAATCTTAAATTACAAAAAGACACAGCTTATTTTACCAGCCATTAAACAAAAGGAAATCTAATGCATTTTCCTGATCTGTTTCCGGCAAAAGCATCCCACAGACAGACGGAACCCTTTGTTCCCACCCCCCTCCAGATTTTAAAGTATCTTGTCCCCTCATTGGTCATTTTGGGTCAGGTGCCAGCGAGATTACTTTAACTTCTTAACCCTTTACAGGTGAAAGGGTGTTGCCTCTGGCCAGGAGGGATTTTATAACACTGTAAACAGGAAAATGGTTACCCTTCCCTTTATATTTATGACATGCCCCCCAAATCACAGATAGGGTGAAACACTGGCTGTGATTTCTTCCTGGAACTCTAGGAGAAAACAGAGTTAATAAGACACATGCATCTCTAAATATACTATTAACTGTTTAAAGACTAACAATATTTTCCACATCTCAAGGACGATTTTAAACAGTTGATTCTGGGAAACTTTCACGGGAGAGTGCATCAGCCACTTTGTTAGAAGCTCCTGAAATGTGTTGTATGTCAAAATCAAAATCTTGGAGGGCTAAACTCCACCGAGTAAGTTTTTTATTATTTCCCTTGGTGGTATGAAGCCACTGTAGCACAGCATGGTCGGTTTGCAGGTGGAAACACCTTCTCCAAATGTATGGGCGTAGCTTTTCCAGAGAGTAGACAATGGCGTAACATTCCTTTTCACCAATTGACCAGTGACTTTCCCTCTCAGATAGCTTCTTGTTGCGAAACATGACAGGATGAAACTCTTGATTCGGTCCTTCCTGCATTAAGACTGTTCCCACACCATGCTCGGACACATCTGTGGTTACTAGGAACAGTTTGTCAAAGTCTGGGGCCCTTAGCACAGGGTCAGATATGAGTGTCGCTTTAAGCTGGTTAGAGGCCTTCTGACACTCTTCAGTCCACTAAACTGCATTTGGCTGTTTCTTTTTGGTTAGGTCGGTCAGTGGGGCGGCGATTTGGCTGTATTGTGGTACAAATTGCCTGTAATATCCAGCCAAACCTAAGAAGGATTCGACCTGTTTCTTTGACTTTGGGACAGGCCACTTTGGCCTGTAGGGGGTTGATAGTTCCTTTGCCCAGCTGGTGTCCAAGGTAAGTCACTCTGTTTAGGCCTATTTGACACTTCTTAACCTTAACAGTTAGTCCTGCCTCCCTTATGCACTCGAAGACTTTTTGTAGATGTTCCAGGTGTTCTGCCCAGGAATCCGAAAATATGGCCATATCATCAAAGTAGGGAACTGCATATTCTCCCAATCCCGCTAGGAGACCATCTACAAGTTTTTGGAAGTTGGCAGGTGCATTCCGCAGCCTTAAAGGGAGCACATTAAATTCATACAGCCCGACATGTGTGGTGAAGGCTGACCTTTCCTTGGCAGATTCATCTAGCGGTACCTGCCAGTACCCCTTGGTTAAGTCCAAGGTAGAGATGAACTGGGCCCATCCCAGTTTCTCCAATAGTTCATTTGTGCGTGGCATTGGATAGTTGTCTGGGAGAGTTACAGCATTTAGCTTACAGTAGTCCACGCAAAAATGTGTCTCTCCATCTGGTTTGGGAACTAGAACCACTGGAGATGCCCATGCACTGCCAGATGGGCGGATTACACCCATCTGTAGCATATCCTGGATCTCCCGTTCTATAGCAGTTTTAGCTTGAGGAGATACCCGGTAAGGTTGGGCTCTAATTGAGTGAGCATTATCTATGTCAATGGAGTGGTATGCCCGTTCAGTCAGTCCTGGGGTGGCTGAGAACATTGTCAGGTAGCTAGTGAACAGCTCCTTGATCTGCTGTCACTGCATACGCCCAAGGGTCACGGAGAGGTTCACCTCTTCCATGCCACCATCACTTTTCTCTTCATAGTAGACACCTTCAGGCCACTCAGCGTCCTCTCCTCCCTGTAAACTGACAAATCTTTAATTCTCTGGAATAAAAGCGCTTTAGAGAATTAATATCGTAC
Organism: Dermochelys coriacea; assembly: GCF_009764565.3. NCBI lineage: Eukaryota > Metazoa > Chordata > Testudines > Dermochelyidae > Dermochelys > Dermochelys coriacea. The sequence continues at coordinate 341,250,710 of NC_050068.2, forward strand.
AGCTTAGGCTTTCGGTTAGAGGTGGGGAATGCTATGAGATAATTAACAGCTCCCAGGCTCTCCTGGACCGTGAATGGCCCTTCCCCACGATGCCTCCATTTTATGAGCCTGGAGCGCCTTTAAGATCATGACCTGGTCCCCTACTTTGAAGGAACGCTTTCTGGCATGTTTATCATACCAGGCTTTTTGCTCTTTTTGAGCATCCTGTAGGTTTTCTTTAGCAAGGGCTAAAGAGGTTCGGAGGGTGTTTTGTAGTTTGGTTACAAAGTCCAGAATGTTAGTTCCTGGAGAAGGTGTAAACCCCTCCCATTGCTGCTTCACCAACTGTAATGGCCCCTTAACCTTGCGGCCATATACAAGTTCAAATGGTGAAAACCCTAAACTGAGATGTGGTACAGCTCTGTAGGCAAAGAGCAACTGCTGGAACACAAGGTCCCAATCATTGGAGTGCTCATTTACGAATTTACGTATCATGGCCCCCAAAGTCCCATTAAATTTCTCCACCAGGCCATTTGTTTGATGATGGTAAGGGGTGGCAACCTAGTGGTTCACCCCATGAGCTTTCCTAAAGGCTTTCCATAGTTCCTGCCAGGAAATTAGTTCCTGCATCAGTGAGGATGTCGGAGGGCCAACCTACCCTGGCAAAAATGTCTGCTAGTGCTTGGCACACACTTTTAGCCCTGGTGTTGCTTAGAGCTACTGCTTCCAGCCATTGGGTGGCAAAATCCATGAAAGTCAGTATGTACTGCTTTACTCTGGTATCTTTTTCAGAAAAAGAGCCAGAATATCCACATCTACTCGCTGAAATGGAACCTCAGTGATGGGGAGTGGCTGGAGAGGGGCTTTGACCTGGTCTTGGGGTTTTCCCACTCTTTGGCACACCTCACAAGACCGGACATAGGTAGAAACATCCTTGCCCATTCCCTCCCAGTGGAATGACCCCAAATGGTCTTTGGTCCTGTTCACCCTAGCATGGCCACTAGGATGACCATGGGCTAAGCTCAAGAGCTTTACCCAGTACTTAGTTGGAACTACCAACTGTCTCTGAGGATGCCAGTCTTCCTGGTGTCCACCAGAAAGAGTTTCCTTGTATAAAAGTCCTCGTTCTACAACAAACCTGGATCAATTCGAAGAGCTGAGAGATGGTGGGTTGCTCCGTGCCACCATACAAGCTCTCTGGAGGTGTTCACCTGCTTCCTGTTCGGTCTGGAACTGTTCCCTTGATACTGGAGACATCAGTTCCTCATTGGAGTGTGGACTTCAGCTTGGTCCCTCTGGAAGCGATATAGGGGATGGGGCTGTTTCCGTTGACTGTGATCCGCTCTCCGATGGTGCACTATGTTGGGTTTCAGGCTCCGGCTGAGCCTCTTGTGTAGGGTTATCGGCTGCTGCCAGTTCAGGTTGGATGGGGCCCTCTGGTGTTGGGGTTGCAAGTACTGGATTCAGTGTTGGCAATGGGTCTGGTGCTGTTTGTTCCACCCGTTCTGGTTCTGGGACTGGCTCTGTATGGTCTCTGTGACTGGATTCACTACTGCTGTTGCTGACGTTGGCATGGGGTCCAGTTCCATCACCTCTGACCAGGTCCTGGTAGAAATTTCTGGAATAGAGCTAGGTGTGACAGCTTGCTTAGCCTGGCTGTGTGTGACCATTCCCACCCTCTTGGCTAGCTTCACATGATTGGCCAAGTCTTCCCCCAACAGCATGGGGACAGGAGAATCATCATAGACTGCAAAAGTCCACGTTCCTGACCAGCCCTTGTACTGAACCAGCGACTTGGCTGTAGGCAAGTCAAAAGAGTTTGACTTGAACGTTTGAATCATCACTTGGACCTCTGGGTCAATTAAATTGGGGTCCACTAAGGAAGCATGGATAGCTGACACTTGTGCTCTGGTGTCCCTCCACACTGTGACCTTCTTCCCACCCACACTCACAGTTTCCCTCTGCTCTGAGGGTATCTGGAAGGCATCTGGGCCTGAGGATCTCTGGTGTAATTCTGGTGCAATTAACTGTAATCTGTTGGGGTTCTTGGGGCAGTTGGCCTTTACATGCCCCGGCTCATTACATTTAAAACATTGCCCAGCTGACTGGTCACTGGGGCAAGGTGGGTTGCTGGAGAACTGTGTGGTGGGATGATAAGGTGTCTGGAGTGTTCCTTGGGGTGTACTTGGGGCCTTGGGATGCCTCTCGATAGCAGAGTGTGGTCTGAGGTTGTCCCTTCTGATATCCATTCCAACTGTGACCAGGATTGTTCCTCTCTCCCCCCTTAGCCATTTTGTTCCAGTTTGCCTCGCCTTTCTGGCGGTCTGGGACTGCTCGTATTGATCAGCATAAGAAGCAAGAGTTTCTGCTGAGTCCATTTTCTTATCCCATTAACACTGTTTGATATCATCATTGGTCATATTCCGGAATTGTTCCTGAGTTATCAAATCATACACTCCTTCAGTGCTAGTTACACCCCTTCCTTTGACCCATTTATCTAACAGATCCTTCATCTGGTTTAGATAAGCCACATTACTTAGTCCAGGCCCTCTCTTAAGGACTCTAAATTTTACTCTGTAAGTTTCAGGTGTAACTTGAAATTGTTTTAAAACCAAATCCTTGAATTTATTATAGTCAGAAGCCTCCTCAATAGGCATCTTATTGCATATGTCCAGAGCTCTTCCAGTCAATTTTGCGACCAATGTGGTCATTTTGTGAGCTTCAGGAATTTGATGGAGTGTGCACAGTCTCTCAAAGGTGAGAAAATATTCAGCAATATCACTGGATTCATCATACTGTGTACATAGTCACTCCCATTTGTAGATTGTTGGGGAAGGATTGTTAGGGTTATTCAGTATATTCTGCTGAGCTTTTGCCTTCTCCATCACCAGTGCATGCTTTCTCTCTTTTTCCTTTGTCCCCATTTCTTTTTCTTTGCCTCCATATCCATCTGTCTAAATTCTACCTATCTTTCATGTTCCTTTTGTCTTTCCTCAGCCTCATATCTGGCTAATTCCAGCTTCTGTTGAACATTGCATTCTGTCATCCTAACCTCTCTGTTTTTAACTAACTTACACATGAGAGTTAGAAAGAAAACAAACAAAAAAACCTGGCTTGTAAAATTTTGCTGTGCTATAACCTGATACCTTTTTTTCTCTAATGACAGGTTTCAGAGTAGCAGCCGTGTTAGTCTGTATTCGCAAAAAGAAAAGGAGTACTTGTGGCACCTTAGAGACTAACAAATTTATTAGAGCATAAGCTTTCGTGAGCTACAGCTCACTTTATCGGATGCATTTGGTGGAAAAAACAGAGGAGAGATTTATATACACACACACAGAGAACATGAAACAATGGGTTTATCATACACACTGTAAGGAGAGTGATCACTTAAGATAAGCCATCACCCACAGCAGGGGGGGGAAAGGAGGAAAACCTTCCATGGTGACAAGCAGGTAGGCTAATTCCAGCAGTTAACAAGAATATCAGAGGAACAGTGGGGGTGGGGTGGGGGGGAGAAATACCATGGGGAAATAGTTTTACTTTGTGTAATGACTCATCCATTCCCAGTCTCTATTCAAGCCTAAGTTAATTGTATCCAGTTTGCAAATTAATTCCAATTCAGCAGTCTCTCGTTGGAGTCTGTTTTTGAAGCTTTTTTGTTGAAGTATAGCCACTCTTAGGTCTGTGATCGAGTGACCAGAGAGATTGAAGTGTTCTCCAACTGGTTTTTGAATGTTATAATTCTTGACGTCTGATTTGTGTCCATTCATTCTTTAAGTAGAGACTGTCCAGTTTGGCCAATGTACATGGCAGAGGGGCATTGCTGGCACATGATGGCATATATCACATTGGTAGATGCGCAGGTGAACGAGCCTCTGATAGTGTGGCTGATGTGATTAGGCCCTATGATGGTATCCCCTGAATAGATATGTGGACAGAGTTGGCAACGGGCTTTGTTGCAAGGATAGGTTCCTGGGTTAGTGGTTCTGTTGTGTGGTGTGTGGTTGCTGGTGAGTATTTGCTTCAGGTTGGGGGGCTGTCTGTAAGCAAGGACTGGTCTATCTCCCAAGATCTGAGAGAGCGATGGCTCGTCCTTCAGGATAGGTTGTAGATCCTTGATGATGCGTTGGAGAGGTTTTGACCGCTATTCCTGCCTACATGCCTCTAGCTTTCATCCAGATCATACCACTCGATCCATTGTCTACAGCCAAGCGCTACGATATAACCGCATTTGCTCCAACCCCTCAGACAGAGACAAACACCTACAAGATCTCTATCATGCATTCCTACAACTACAATACCCACCTGCTGAAGTGAAGAAACAGATTGACAGAGCCAGAAGAGAACCCAGAAGTCACCTACTACAGGACAGGCCCAACAAAGAAAACAACAGAACGCCACTAGCCATCACCTTCAGCCCCCAACTAAAACCTCTCCAAACAAAATCCTTTTGTTATGCCTGCTGCTCTGTCCCCTAGGCAGAGAAACAGAATCTACAGCTGCAATCACCATTTACAAAACCTTTTAAAATCCTGCTGTGCTTCTGGTTCAAAATGATCCCGCCGCTGCCACCATGTCAAGGTTCCTTCCCCACTCTGAACTCTAGGGTACAGACGTGGGGACCTGCATGAAAGACCCCCTAAGCTTATTCTTACCAGCTCAGGTTAAAAACTTCCCCAAAGTACAAATTTTGCCTTGTCCTTGAACAGTATGCTGCCACCACCAAGCATTTTAAACAAAGAACAGGGAAAGAGACCGCTTGGAGACGTCTTCCCCCAAAATACTCCCCCACCCCGCAAGCCCTACACCCCCTTTCCTGGGGAAGGCTTGATAATAATCCTCACTGATTGGTACAGGTGAACACAGACTCAAACCCTTGGATCATGTAGCAGTTTGCAATGGAAGTTTAGAATATGGTCAGGGAGGCTATTTGACCCAGTGCATGGATGTTAATACTAAACATATACACTTCTTAAGTCCTTTATGGAGAGCACATAAGATTTCTCTTAGACTTCTGGGAAGTGAGGAATTAATTGTTATTTGTCCTATGGTAGAATCTAATGTTCACCATCTGTGTTAGGGGCACTGTATGCACATTGTACATATTTTCACCCAACCTGATCAGATATAGGAAACATAATATTAGCTTATTATAGAGTTGGTCAATATTTCAATGACACTTTTTCTCAAAATTTCAAATTTCAATGAGAATAAAAATAGGATAAACTGTGTGAAATTTTCCCTTAAAGTTGAGATCTGGTTTTCAGCCAGCACTAGCTGTTTAATGGTTAGTGGGTCTTGAATTTAGAAATTTATCCCAGATTGTAAAGCCAGAAGGTACCATTAGATTATGTAATCTTGCATCCCACATAACCCAGTCCATACAAGTTATCCAGTTACTCATATATTAAGCTCAAAAACTTGTATTTCAGTAAAGCATATCTTCTAGAAAGATATCCAGTCTTGAAGAAGTCATGAGACGGAAAATCAACCACTTCCTTTGGTAGTTTGTTTCAATGATTAATGGGTCTTTTCCCAGCTCTAGATTCTGAGATTCCATTGTATCATTCAATCTATCTTCCTGCCAAAGAAAGATTATTCCCTGCAGTTTTTCGTGTTTTGTCCAGTCTAGTTTTAAATTTTACAAGTTATGGGGCTTTGTTATTTTGCTCACATACTGAAGAACAGGGTTGTGGTGATCCAAGATGCTTTTATTACTGGAGCTGAGAGTATTGAGATCTTGTGAGGTTTTTCTGTAAGATTTCAAAATTGGTTACAGAATTTTATTCACTACAAATAATGGCCAGGGTGAAATATCTTAATTGCCTTACAATCTCGCTGAGATTTCTCAGTGTTGTAATGTACTCTTGTCCTTACTGTATCTGTAGCGAAAATACTAGAGAATCTAATTAGCTTATCCTTGCCCAAGGTCTCACAGAAAGCCTGTTATTGAATAGAAAATTAAACCTAGGTCTCCCAAATTACAGTATAACCCCCCTTACCCTGGACCATCCTCCCTCTATCTAGAAAGTGCTGGCACACATCAACCAATACCTCTGATGCTGCCAAATCATAAATATCATGGCTGCCAACATCCTAATCAATCACAAAATAACAATAAACATGGGAATCCCATGAAAAGTCTATTTTAAATGCTACTATAACATTTTAGTTCAGAAGGTGCAGATTCTTTTTCAATGGGGAGTATCTCATGATAAGCATGGTCATTTCAACTCAGACTTAGGCACTTGTATTACATATCAAAAGAACAACTGTTGACCACTTCTTGGCACACAACATTTTGGCCAGGATTTTGGAAATGTTGATTCTTTAGGTGCCTGGCTTGAGGCACATAACTGGGGTCTGACCTACAGAGGGCAGGTACTCAGTGTTTCTTAAAATCTGGCCACTTTTAAGGTGTCTCAAGATGGACACCAAAAATAGAGGCATCCAAAATCACTAGTTACTTCTGAAAATCTTGGGTTTTATCCACAAGTTCCTGGTCCTTCCTTGATTTAGCAACAAAGATCCGGGGAGATAGAGACTGTGTTTCGTTTGGCTATAAACCTGGCTGGGTGCCTTCGTACCTTATCAGAGTCTGTGGTCATTGGTATTTCTCTTGGGGTCTGCTCTGCCAGCTATCTGCACAGAGCTGGGGCAGCATGCAGAGGGAACACACACATGCAGCCGCCTGTTACCAACATTGGATAGAGCAGAGCACCACACTGGTGATGTCTAACGACACAAGCTAGGATGAGACAGCATAGCATTCTGATATGCTATGGTGGCTACATCTGTAGAATTTAAGTTTTCATTTAGTAATAACTAATAAATAATAATAAGTGTGCTCTAGTCCCATATATAGTCATTAAGAAAACTTGTCAAATGTGAATATGAACCAGTGAAGCATTGTATGACTGAGTCTTCAGGCAGGGAGAAAGTAACTGTAACTCTAACAGTGGTGTCAGCTGTTCCTGTTAACTTTGAAATCCAATGATCATAAAATCATAGAAATGCAGGACAGGAAGGGTCCTCAATAGGTCATCTAGTTCAGTCCCCTGCACTGATACAGCACTAAGTATTATCTAGACCATCCCTGACAGGTATTTGTCTAATCTGTTCTTAAAAACCTCCAATGATGGCGCTTCCACAATCTCCCTGGATAATTTGTTCCAGTGCTTAACTACCATTACAGTTAGAAAATTTTTCCTAATGTCTAACCTAACCTAACCACTGTTCTTCCAGAGTAAGCCCGATGGCTCCACCGTCTCCTTAGGCTGGACCTCCTTAGGCTTCAGCACTCCTCTTCCCGTCATCAGCTCCATTCAGTGAGTCCCACTGAAGCAAACTTAGGGAGCAACGTACCTCCAACAGCATCTTCAGTGATGGTTACACATTGCTGTCAAAACACAGGGGTTCATTAGCCAACTGGAACACAGCATACAAACTACTTGGTTAACATAGAGAAAAGAAAGTTACAGCATGGGCCACTTTGGTTAGTTCAGAGCCCTAGCCAAGCCCTGTGTCCCCCTTGGCTCCCACTCAGTCCTTCTGTGTTCTCTTTGTTCAAGTTCCCGGGCCAGTCACACCTGGCTCCCTTCTCAGTCCTTTGTTCCCCAGCTGGTCAAACAAGGCTGACTTCCTGCGGAGGGGTTGGGCCATCCATGGTCATTAGTTGCTAAATACCCAATGTCCCAATGATTGGATTTGCTGTTGTCTTTACAGACTCTCTGTTGACTTGGGCCCCAAACTCAGCTAGGAATCCATTTCTGGGCTTCTGAAGAAAATAAACAGCCCTTTCCTACCACCTAGTTAATAATGCAGCCCACGGGGGGAACTAGGGCACACACAGTATTTATATAAAATATTTACAGAAAATGCCCACTCCATCACATCTAGCCTCAGTGGTTATGGAGAACAATTTATCCTCCTCCTCTTTATAACAACCTTTCACGGACTTGAAGATTGTTGTCATGTCTCCCCTCAGTCTTCTCTTTTGCAGTCTAAACAAACCCCATTGTTTTTTTCTCAATCTTTCCTCATAGTTCATGTTTTTTAGACATTTAATCATTTTTGTTGATGTGCTCTGGACTTTCTCCTATTTGTCCATATCTTTCTTGAATTGTGGTACCCAGTAATGAAAACAGTACTCCACTTGAGGTCTTATCAGGGCTGAGTAGAGTGGAAGAACTTTTCATGTCTTGTTTACAACACTCCTGCTAATACATTCCAGAAAGATGTTCACTTTTTTGGCAGCAGTTTTACATTGTTAACTCATTTATTTTGTGATCCACTATAACTCCTAGGTTCTTTTCCATAATACTCCTTCCTAGCCAGTCATTTCCCATTTTGTATTTGTGTAACTGATGGTTCCTTCGTAAGTGTTATACTTTGCATTTATACTCATAGAATTTCATCCTAGTTATTTTGCACCATTTCTCCAGTTTGTCAAGATCATTTTGAATTCTAATCCTGCCCTCCAAAGCACTTTCAGCCCCTCGCAGCTTGGTATGATCTACAAACTTTATTAGTGTATTCTCTATGCCTTATCCAAATAATTTATGAAGATATTGAACAGAATATAACTGGACTCAGGAGAGATCTTTGCAGGACCTCACTTGATATGCCCTTCAGCTCAGTTGTAAACCATTGGTAACTACTCTCTGAGTACAGTTTTCCAATGAGTTGTGTACTTACTTTATAGTAGGTTAATCTAAGCCAGTGGTTCTTTTTTTTCATGGACCACTTGAAAATTGCTGAGGGTCTCAGTGGACCACTTAATGATCTTTTCAAATGATGTTTGTACTGTTAGCTAACGATTGTAAAGCCCTTTGGATAAAAGTGCTATATAAAAAAACCCCTTAATAATAATTAATTTTTTTTGTTCTACAAATAAAAGCACACAACTCATATTTTAATATCAGTAGCCTTATCTTTCTAATGCCATGGATGTGTCCTCTCTCCCCCGCCACAGCAGCCATAGACCTGGGGTTGGGAAGGAGGGCCATTTCTCCCCTGCAACCGCAGCCCTGGAACTGGGGAAAGTTGCCTCTTTCTCTGGCCACCACAGCCCTGCACCTCCCAACTTCCCCCCCTTCTCACCCCACTGCCCCCTCCAACCTACTCCCTATTCCCCCCAAGGACACCATCTCACCTTACATGTGCGTCTTCTCCAGGGTCTAGGCACCTAATTAGTGGAGGTGTGCCTGCATGGCTCCACTAACTAGGTGGGTGGTAGCACTTCATTCTCTCATGTGTGGCCGCCCAGGTGCGCACCTTAGAGGCAACTATCCGCAGACTGCCTGAATGGAGTTCGCGGACCATTGGTGGTCCATGGACCACAGTTTGAGAACCTCTGATCTAAGCTATATTTAAATGGTTGGCAATTTAAATGCAAATTTGTTAACTAAGATGGTTGAGTAAATGATTTATTATTCTGACCCTTGCACAAGATAGTTTGCCTTAAGGAAAGGCTGACCAGATCCTGACTGCTTTCTCAAAATCCAGTTTAATAAATGGATGTGTCTAAATAAAAAACAGCAATATACCAAAGTCAATTCATTCACCACATTTAAAGTAGTCATAGTACAGCATGTTTCAGCCATTTGGACTGGTCTAACTACTAAATGAATTTAAAGATAGGAATATCAAGATACATGTCAGAACAAATCAGAGAGACAAGTTACTCTGTCATCTTGTCTCCAACAGTGGCCAATAATTGGATGCTTCAGAGAAAAGAGAATTTAATAGACCTGGTTAATATGAGGAAGAAAAAGGTCTTCCTGACCCTACCTGACAATATGTTTATGCCCTGAAGCTGAAGGGTTGATTATCCTTGTAATTTTTATGATAGCCAGTGCATTGTAACTACTATAGGAAAGAGACAACATGTGTGAGGTAATATCTTTTATTGGACCAACTTTAGTGGGTGAAAGAGACAAGCTTTTGAGCTACACAAAGCTCAAAAGCATGTTTCTTTCACCAACAGAAGGTGGTCCAAGAACAGATATTACTTTACCCTCCTTGTCTCTGTCATATCTTAGGACCAACATGGCTACAATACTGCAAACTACTGTATGAAAGTCTTTTTGCCACCACAATGTTGCTACAAAACCATTTTCATGGACTTCATATTTTCCAAATGCTGACCACAGCCTAGACAACAAGGAATGTTTCCTGATAAGTGAACTTTATTCATGAGTGTCTGCTTGAAACACAGGGCAGCTAACTACATATGGAAGCTAGCTCAGCTCTCAGTGGAGATCGCTTGCACAGTCCAGCTGTTCTCTGTTCCTCAGAGAATTATCAGGCCAGTTTAAGGGCATCTTAGTAGTTTATAACTGTTTTAGTTTGCGCTGCAAATAACTTATTGCAAGAGCTCATGGGAAGTTTATTTGAATACATCTTGTTGCAAAGAATACCAGTCCCAAGCTAAAACAAAACACTGCCTGAGAATCAGACAATACACAAATGCCTAGCTACATCAAGCAGTGCATAAACTGTTCTGTCATTGGAGCTCATCAGCACAGTCCAACTGCTTTTTGTTTACAATATAGGACAATGTTTTTCCTTACTGGACTTGGTACAGTCAGCCTTTTGCAAGAAATATAGAGTCCCATGTGCTCTTGCAACAAATACGTATATAGAAAGAGTTGTGACATGATAAAAAGTAGATATAGGACCAAACTGCAGAATTATAGGTTTGGGTCTGGATTTCAACTCCACTATAAAGTTCAAGATTGTAGGGGTTCTGCTCTGGGCTGATCTCTAGCAAAAATGGTTCTGTTCTAGTAATGGAGTAATCATTAGAAACAATTTGCAACACATACATTTTGGACATATTGTATCTTTTCTTTATGTGTGCAAATTGACCCTGAGCAGATAACAAAATTCTTAAATGTATTCATTATTCAAAAATATTAATTTATTTCTTCAGTGAATCGTTCTTGATCTGAATATTGTTTGCACTGAGAATTGTGAATATTACAACTGAATATTCAATCTGCAATTTATGGTGTAGTACAAATTGTAACTAGAAGGAAGAAAAAGAGAGGAAAGGGGAAAAAAGAATGACAAAAGAAGGAAAAAATAACCCCCCACCAAAACCAGAAAGCTGAATATTTTCAATACAATTTTTCTTGCTTTTTTCCTTTTCCCTGCCAACTTCTCCTCCCCCCAAACCCATTTTCTTTCTTTCTTTCTTTTTTTTTCCTCTCCATTTTGTCATGGGAAAAGAAGCAAAGCGTTGAAACCAAAAACATTTCATTTTGGAATATCTTCATATAACCTTTTTTTACAAAGTGCAATTAACAAAACTCACCAACCAACCAACCAACCAACCAAACAAACAAACAAAAAAAACCAAAAAACCAAACCCACACCCACTTTCTTCAAAAATGTCAACCATCTTTAGTGCTAGTGAATGTCAAATAATAGAATGTTTGAGGAACACAAACGTGAAAGGGTTGTGAATATGATCAAATCAAAATTTGGCTTTGAATATTACCTAATATTTAAGGAAACATTTTCTCCCATTCTCCATTCATCTGTGGTAGCAATTACTGATGTTTGTCAATGTTAGAGTGACATTTATGTACATTTTTATTAGACAGACTTTCATGATGATTTTTAATAAAATAATATTGTAAAAGGAGTGGCGTAAAGTACCCCGAAGTCTTTCTCAAGGTTGTGGAAGCAGGAGAGCGCTAATGGGGTGAGGAATGACATCTTTCAATGGCTTCTTTGTTATTTTGTTCAGTCATTTTCTCTCAGGGGGTTTAGGGTCCTATTTGAGATAAAATAGGGCCCTGTTGATACTGTTCAACCACCACCCTAGTCACAGTGCTGCCAAACCTCATGATTTTATCTCAAGTGTCACACTAGTTGAAGTTTTTCTTAAAGTCCCACCTCCTGGAGTTGTGAGACTCTCCACTTTCATATAAAAGAAAAAGTAAGTTTCTAACCCCCAATGGATATGGAGAAATGTTGTAAAAAGTGAACACTAAAGGCTCAAAAAGCAGAAGACAAATAAAAAGATCAAATATTTATTATTTAGTTAAACCTCATGTTTTTAAGCCGGTCTCATGATTATTTGGGACCTGACTCAATGGTTTTATGAAGATTTTGAGGTTGGCAATAGTTTATGAATCCTTTTATTCACAATGGCAAACAGTTACTCACACAAGAATCCATGGGTCGGATTCTCATTTCAACCAAGGTTCATTTACATTGCTTTGGCAGCATGAAGGGGCCATAAAGCATGTGCTAAGAGAAGGGGAGAGATGGACAGATGGCCTGCAGCACTTACTCTATTAGCTTTATGGAACATACATCAGTAACTCAAACACAAAGGGTTTCTTCCCTTCTACTGCAAAATGGACTCAAAATTATAATTTTAGAAGCAGGCCTTTTTGGATTTATCCTATCTCCTCCCTCTTCCCCCACATCCCTGCAAACCAGTCTGTCTTTGTTCTGATCTTTCAATGGATTAAGTGGATTCAATGGATTAAATCCATACACTCTACAAGGCACTATCCTTCAAAGCTAGCATTGTCCATTTAAACCAAAAGGAGGGGAATAAAATCTTGTAAACTAATGATGTACATCCATAAACAGAGGCTGAAATTTTCAAAGCCACCTGGGAGCCTTCAATACTCAATTCCTATTAATGCTAATGGGTGTTGGGTCTCTAAATCCCCAGCTGGGATTTGAAAATCTAAAACAGAATGTTCATTCTGGGCTCCACTCAATGGGCACTGGATGGTCCCCTTTAAGTCACCATTGAAGATAACTAGAGTCTCCTATGGAGTGCTACAAAGAGGAGCTTGTGTGGTAGCTCTTAAAACAGGGTGCCCAGTGTCTTGCTGCCCAGTGCAGTTGGTGCAGAGGCACTCAGGCTTAATGTTTTTCAAACTTGGGTGTCTAAACCCAGGCACCTAAATCCATATTTGTGCATTTACATATTTGAATTTGTGATGAGCGCCTACAGACCCCGCTGTGCTCAAAGGAAACTGCAAGGGCTCAGCACCTCTGAAAAACCCATTCACTTATTTATTGATTGATCTAGATGTTAGACAGCTGATGGGAGATTTTCAAAACCATCTAAAGTGATTTAGGAACAGAAGTCCTTTGGTTTTCAAAGGGGACATATGCGCCTACATCCCGTAGGAGGTTCCGAATGTTACGTTCCCAGCCTACAAAGAAGTTAGAGTATTTTTAGTCTTTATCTTTCTGGAAGTTTGCAAAGTAGCACTACTTTTTTTTTGTAGAATCCAGAACCCAAAAAACACACAAGAACCCCAGAACAGAGAGAGACAAAGTAGGCTGCTCCCTAAGGCAGAGATGCACCTTACTTTCTGTACACTGACATTGTGATCACATGTTTCCCGCAGAGTCTCCTACCCTGCAAGCAGGACAGGACATCCCTGAGAATTTAAAGTGATAGTTTATTATTTTAACAAAGTTTCAATACACCACACTAAAATTCTTTCCCCAGGTTTGAAAAGTCTGTCTTCCATATGGATGAAGGGGTAAACTCTGTTTTGATCCCTGTAGCTCAGGGGTGGGCAAACTTTTTGGCTTGAGGGCAGCATTGGGTTTTGGAAATTGTATGGAGGGCCAGTTAGGGGAGGCTGTGCCCCCGCCCACTTCTGTCCCCCCTTGCTTCTTGCCCCCTGACGTGCCCCCCCAGGACTCCTGCCCCATCCAACCCCCCCATCCCCAGACCCCCCGTTGCCCCATCCAACCCCTCCTCTCATTCTTGACTGCCCCACAGGGACCTCTGCCCCATCCAACCACCCCATCTCTCTGTCCCCTGACTGCCCCAGAACCCCTGCCCCTGACTGCCCCCTGCCACCCCATCCAACCCCCCTACTTCCTTATTTCCCCCCCGGGACCCCTGCCCCATTCAACACCCCTGTTCCCTGCCATCTGACCGCCCTGACCCCTATCCACACCCTTGCCCCCTGACCACCACCCCGAACCCCCCTGCCCTCTAACCAACCCCCCCCACTCCCTTCCCCCTTACTGCGCTGCCAGGAGCACCTGTGGCTGGCAGCACTACAGCCACACCACCGCGCAGCAGAGAGCAGTGGGTCAGGCTGGGCTGTGCACCTGCGCTGCCCCAGGACCTCGCAGCCCCCCTGCCCAGAGTGTTGTGCTGGCGGTGCAGTGAGCTGAGGCTGCAGGGGAGGGGGGACAGCAGGGGAGGGGCTGGGGGCTAGTCTCCTGGGCCAGGAGCTCAGGGGCCGGGCAGGAGGGTCCCACAGGCCGGATGTGGCCCACGGGCCGTAGTTTGCCTACCTTTGTTGTAGCTGGTCAAAGAGAGGTTCTGTTTAGGTTCTCGAGTCTATAGACAAGTAATGGAGATTGTGATGTAGATCCTGGGAAGTTCATTTTAAAGTAAGAGAAATTTAGATGATTTTCAGGGCTCCAGCAAGAATGCTGAATGCACCCTCCCTCTAGGAAAACAAAACAAACAAAGAATACTTGCAAGATAACAAAAGAGAGAGAACTAGAGATGACCAGATGCTAATGGCTATTCCATTTCTAGGTGGCAGTTTAGAACTTTTTACATTCCCATCAGTTTTGTCCCAATCCCTGCATAAATCTATTTTAAAGCCACTAGTTTAAATATGTCACAGTTGATTTACACAAGATATGGTCAATCACCCAGCTAAAGCCTATTTCATAATCCAGCCCACAGAAAAATGTCAAAAATCCATGCACAGGGCATTGCTGCAGTCAGGAGTAGCTCTGGTTGCTATTATGTCAACATGATGAGAATGTTTCAATTTGCCTATAATGTAGCTCAAAATACTACTTAGTTACTCCAACAAGCAGGAGATCTAACTAGAGGGGGGTTTATTCCTGTTGTGGGGGTATGTGTGATAAGATTAGCAGGAACCTAGAAATGCAGCTGAGTGAGCATCCATGGCATTTCTTTTAAAATAAAAAAGTTCAATTATTTAATTTTTCCAAGCTGTAGAGCCTAGTCAAGTTTAAAGTCAATGGAAACATTTTAAAGCAAGGGGGAATAAATATAAGGCAACAAGAAATGACCACATCGGTGTAAAAAAACCAACCACCCTCTCTAGTTGGAGCCAGAGAGACATGATTGAATTACTCACTGCTGTCAGGAGTGGAATGGGTAAAGGATGAACAGTATGGTGAAGGAGAGGCATTGAAGTCACATGGGAAAGATATAGGGGTGTTTTACTCACAGAATTTATACCCCCAGTGTGGTGTATTGAAAACGGTAAAAATTACAAGCTATACTTTAAGTTTTAAGGAGTTTCCTAGTCCTGGTTGCAGGCTTGGGGACTCTGTAGGGAAACATGCCATCTGGGTTTTCAGCAGTCATTCTGTAGAGAGCCAGTCTAGCATAAGGTGGTATGAGTTGAGCCCCTATGTTTTAGAGAGCAGCCTGCTTTTTCTCTCCGTTTGGGGTTCTGGTGTGTTATCATTCTGAGTTCGTGTTATGTTGCAACCTTACAGCAAGAGTAGTTTATGTTTTTAACCAAGCATCTTTCTGTGCATGCTGTGAACATAAATCACAGAACATGATAATTACAGTTGGGATTTTTCGAAGGAGCTGAGTTAGGCATCCAAATCTCATTAAATTCCAGTGTAGCTGGGCATCTAACTCACTTAAGTTCTTTTGAAAAATCTTACTCTCAAATAATTCCTTTTTTTTTTTTTGGAGAATCATGGGGTGGGTGCAACTGAGATTTTGGGCAACCCAGATACTAAAGCTGGGGTGGCCAACCTGTGGCTCCAGAGCCACATGTGGCTCTTCAGAAGTTAATATGCAGCTCCTTGTATAGGCACCGACTCTGGGGCTGGAACTACAGGAGCCAACTTTCCAGTGTGCCAGGTGGTGCTCACTGCTCAACCCCTGGCTCTGCCACAGGCCCTTCCCACCCTTCCTTTGAGCCTGTTGTACCCTCGCTCCTCCTGCCTCCTTCCCCTGAGCCTCCCGCGCACCATAAAACAGCTGATTGGGAGGAACGGGGAGGGAGGGGGAGGTGCTGATCGGCAGGGCTGCCAGTGGGCAGGAGGCACTGGGAGCTGGGGGAGAGCTGATGTGGGGGCTGCTGACGTATTACTGTGGCTCTTTGGCAATGTACATTGGTAAACTCTGACTCCTTCTCAGGCTCAGGTTGGCTACCCCTGGACTAAAACAATAAATGAAAGGGACAGGCCATTACTGGGGCTCATCACAAAGGTTGCTGAGCCATGAATTTATGGTCCTGGATCACCTCTGCATGCTAGGGGTAACATAGAAAAAAAAATGGGGTCTAGCAGGTGGGAAAGGCAAGGAAGTCAGTTCACTGGCCAATTTGCATAATCCAATGAGAAGAGCTAATCCCCATCCAGTCAAACAAGACTGTCCCTGATACACCTAGTCATGCTACACTGATTTCAGACCTTACAGGTTGCGTGTTGCACAATGAAGCCTGGGGCATATGAAATTTGAATTCAGCAGTAGCTAGGGGCCAGAAAGGTTTCCATAGATGTAGGCCCCTCCTTTTAAAGGTGGGAGAATGGCCATAGGGAGTGGGAGTCTATTGAGTCCTGTGTTAGAATGAGGAAGAGAGAGAACCAGAGCCCTCTGGACACTAGTGGAACCAGAAGGAAGTGAGAGGAAGGGTATTACTGGGAGGAAAATGGAAGTAGTAAAGGAGCCTTAAAATGTTTTAATAAATGTATGAACCTTTAGATACTTAACCAAACTGAATTGAACCTCTGATCCTTTGGAGGCTTGTTCATCTCTAGCCCTAGTTACCATGAGATTCCTTGACAACGGTAACAAAACATTTACATTGAGAGTCTCAGCCTGTGTCTACTTAAAGTATTTTTCTTATATTGATATAGAATGCTTTGAGGGAGAAAAAATGCATGAAGAAATGAGTCTATTCAATATCATACAAAGGGCTAGAGAATACAATACTAGCAACATATTTTTCCGTCGCCTATGAAATGTGTGAAGTGAAAACTGCTTCTTTCAACACCACAGACCTTGTGGGAAATGACCTGTACACTGGATAAGTTGACAGGCACAGTAGGGGATTTCATTACACCTTAGAATTTGACTGGCACAACCAGCTCTCTCTGGCTTTCAGTTACCTCTGGCAAGCACTTCGAATTGAATCTGTAAATGTTAATCAATATTTCAGGCCTATTAAATAAAGAAAGGCATTGTGGAAATGAAAGCACTAATGGCTGGCATGGTGCTATAGAATAACTTCCAAGCTGTCAAAAACCTTGTAAGGAGCAAAAGAGCAAATATTTTAATAAAACAATTATCTCTACCATTTCAAACCCGTAGAAGAATGTTACATCTCCACCACTATCACACTAACTTAATTTTAGTTTCAAACAGTTCAATGCACAAGAGCAACTCTAAATGTGGATGCTCACTGAGTTCTTAAGCAGCTATCTTAAGCCTTTGGGAATGTTTGGGTTCATGTTTTTAGAGGCACTCTATATGCATGCAAAATTTGCAGGTGTCAGTTTCTTCCCAAAGATTAGGGGACCTGATCCTATCACCATTTATTTCAGTGGATGCATAAAAGTTTCTAGATTTGGGTTTGCAACCCAAGGTAGGAGAGTGAAGGTCTTTGTCCACACCCAGCATCTGGTCTGTATAAGAGGATAGGAGTCTGCTACAGCTGCCATTTAACAGAGTTACTCCTTTAGCTAAAAAATGTAGAGGCTCATGCCTGTAACACAGAAGGTCTTGGGTTCACACTACATCTTATATGACAAATAAAATAAAATTATGGAACACTGAAATTTTGAAGTTGTTTCCATTTCACAGGTTTGAAAGGGAGCTATATTTCATTTTTTTTCAGTTTTTAATTAAATGTTTTTGAAAACAGTATTGCAATTTTTCATTAGCTGAAAACTGAATTTTCAATCAATGAAACATGTCCACAAACCTTTTGATAAATTTTGATAAAAATGTCAATAACATTGCAAAAAGAGTCATGCAAAACACTATCTTTTTGAAAATAGGACAGTGTGTAAGTTTTCATTTGTGATGTTTATTTTTTGGGGGGGAAAAGGCAATTTTTTAACGTGAAAGATTTCAACCAGCTATACTTCAGACCCTGCTCAAGTACCATTCTACAACTGATAGGCAATGGGGTGTAGAGAGGAGATGTGCTTGTGACTAAAACACAAGATTAAAGTTGGGAGATATGGGCTTTATTCCTCATTCTTCCATATGCTGACTCCATGGGCTTGAGCAAGTCGACCTCCAAGCTATTCTATTTCCCATTTTGTGCAATGGGGCTAATGCTATGTCACAAAGGGCTGCAAGGATTAATTCATTAGTGTTTGTAATGGGCTCTGAAATCTTCTAATGAAAGACATGCTATAAGTGCAAAATATTGCTGTGTACCAGGGAACTGTACACCCAATTTGAATGTGCAGTGATACACAACACTGAGAGAAACTTTGAGCCTGTACTTACTTCACAATGATAGACAAGCCTGCAAAGCATTAGCATTTGCTATAGGTTTGGATAAGTATCAAATACTCCTTATTCAGATCTTATCCATGTCTTTTCTTGCTCTGCAAAACTAGGATGGAATTCTCACTAAAAGTTTTATTTTTGAAATTCCTAGAAGGGAGGGAAATCATAAAAAGTGTTGAAGCTGTGGACCAGGCTAAATATTGTGTGGTAGTGGATTTCGCAAATGATCATTTAAACCATCAAAAAGATATATGAAAGGAATAGAAAATACATCCCTGTGCTAGGAAGTGTCAGTGGCCAGCCCGTGGGCGGTTGTGCCCAGTGGTTGGCTCAGGAGTCAGCAATTGGAGCCAAGGATCAAAGCTGGAGTGAGGGTCCCAAGCCAAGGGTCAGAACCAGAGTCAAGGGACCACATCCCAGCACCAAAGGTCAGAGCCAAAGTCAGACATCAGAGCCGAAGATCAGGACCGGGTTAGCTGGCTTAAGGCAAGGCAGGGGTAAGGCTGATGTCAAGCCAGGAGTAGGTCTGGGCACAAGATGGGAGAAGAGCTGTTACACCATGTGCAAATGCTTTAAGAAGCTGCTGAATTGCTGCTGCTGGGTGTAAAGAGCCAGTCTGCTGACTCTTCCAACTAATCAGGTGGTGCAGCTAATCAGGCAGCCTACTATAGGCCAGCTATGCTTGTTAAGCTGCCCAGAGACTGGCTCTGCTGCTTCCTGATAGAAAGTCATCTAGGCCCCTATTTTTATTTTTAATGAAGACCCCTTGCATGCATAAGAAGGCAACTGCAAGAGCAAATAGCCTGAGTTTGTAAGTTAGTTTGTAAGTGTGGATACTGGATTTGCAACCACCATTATAATAACTGAAAGGTCTCATGTATGGGGACATTTTTGCACATTCACATTGGAATCTTCTTGAAAAAACATTGTCCTGGACAGTATTCAATTAATTATGACTCATAATCCATTAAGAGTAACTGACTACTTAAATTCTGCATTAAATTTCAACTGCATACGTATTCTTCTTCACTCATTGACCTAAACTGTGTAAAGTATTACTGTGCATGGTTAGACTGATGCCATATTCCACTCCAGAGGTGCTGCATTACAGTGGCAAGTGAAATCATAATATGGCATGTAGTACATAACTGTAAAGTGCAGACTCATTTATGACACACTTTGGTTTGGATTCTGATCTTGCTAGTTTAAATCAGGAGTAACACCTCTGAAGTCAGGGTTACACCATTGTGAAACTGGTGTTAGTGAGAGGACAATCAGATTTCCTGTATCTGTTTTTCCATACCAACGTTACGTATCGGAATACATGTTGGTGTGGTGTGTTACAAATAACTTTGTGAAGGCCACAATACTCATGCAGGAGGAAGGCACAGAATGAGTCTTGCAGGTCATCCCAGATTAAAGACAATGTAGACCTCACTATCATACCTGGTATATGTGGTTGTATGTGATGGGGAAATTATTTTTCCAATATTTTAACTATGTACGAAAAGGTCCTGCTTTGAGTTAATTTTTGGAGGGTCTATGTGAAATCTGACTCCTTGCTGGGAAAGAGCAATAGAAAACAATATATGGAGAGAGAGAAAGAGAGAGAGAGAGAGACCAGAGAAACCTTGACCTTTGTCATTGCATGACTTTGACATTGCATGTCATTGCATCACCACACTTTTGTCAGAATAATGCCAATGTTCATTTTCAAAACTGCCAATTTAGACAGACAATCACAGCAAAAATGGTCTGATCATTCAGAATATTTCACTTAGGAAATTTTTGTGATGCTCCAAATTACAAACTGAATGCCAGTGGGAACATGCAGCTTATGATTCGCTATAGTTTTCACCTTTCAATCCTGTCACTCCATTTTACATCAGAAAAAGAATTTCAGGACTCTCTTGCCCCACCAAGTAATACTGAAAGAGAGGTTAGTTGTGACCCGTTTGCAACTGCCTTAAAATCCCATGCTCTGCATCACTTAGGGCCTGATCCAAAGCCAATTGGAAATTGATTAAAAGACTCCCATTATATTCAAAGGGTCTATGGATCAATCCCCTCATCAAAACAAACCTCATTTTTGAAGATCTTTAAATGGTCACACACCAGTTTTAAAATTAAACCACAGGAACTGCACCAAAGAAGTGGTGTGTCTCAAAAGAAGAAGCCTTGTCACTGAATTTTGCTTCTGTTTCATCCTGCATTACCTTCTGTAGACAATTTCCCCCTCTCTTTTATGCACCCAGTTATCATTCTGGGTGGTGGCAAAGTGCTTAGCTTATCTCTGGGATACTCAAATGAAAAACTTCACTGCACTTTCCCAGTCCTTACAGTCAAAGGCTATTTATCAACTAAACAACAATCAAAGACCACATTTTCAACCAGAAATGAACCAACTAATTGGTACTCAGACTCTTTTCTTTTGTTCCAAGTACTGTAGTGTAGGACATAAATACAAAGAGCTATGCTTTAAGCGGCAACTAGAGAACTCTCATACCAGGAACACAGCTGTGACACATCCTAGTCCTGTCTAGTAACTGTGTAGAACCAGGAACTATAACTGTGACGTCTTGCTCAGATTACCCGGAACTGTGAGCCATGTGTTATCCCTCTGCCTCAGCAAGAGGCAGTGAGCTTAGATGCAGCAAAGCTATTTGTCAGCACCTTGATACACCTGCTCGTCTGCCTTGCTAGCAAACTCTTCAGGATTCGGCTAGTCCAAACCTTGCCTTGCAGCCAACAGCAAACCCCAATTCCCGAGTTCCCCAAAGATGGGACTGCAGTGTCCAGTCCCTCTCACTGGACACTCACAGCATTTAAGTTCTCTTCCTCCAAAGAGACAGAGCACGCAGGAACCAGTTAGGTTAGCTGAAGACTTACACTTCGGTATAACAGCACTGAGATGGTTTGATGATTAAAACAAATTCTTTGTTTATTAACAAAGAATATAGGTGTAAGTGACTCCAGTGAAAGAGAGATGAAAGGTTACAAACAAAACATGCTTTCTGGTGACTAAAACTTAACTTCAGCAAGTTACAGTCTTTATCTCAGCAGGTTTCTCACCTATATCAGTTCCCAGAGACTTCTATCCCTTGGCTGAAGGATCCACCTTGTTCGGATTTCAAGAGCTCTGGCCTCTTGTATCCCTCACGAATGACAAAATGGCTTTCTGCTTCTGCCAATATTTCCCAGCATTTCAAATGCCAGGGAGAAAGACAGCCTCCATCCCCTGTTGTGATTGGTATGTGATCATTGCCCCCACTTGCTAGTGTGACAAGCTCTCTTTGCCTTCTGTGTAAACATACTTAATTTTTTCTACTCTCACCTTGTTCAGTTGACTGTGGAGTCAAGAAGGTGACACAACAAGCTTTTGTATAGGACAGACTGGGCTTATGCACTGCTTGTATAAGCCCATATTTCCAGCATATAGCTATAATTTTTATACACTATCTATACTACACCACAAAATAAAATTAATGACAAGCATGATACCAGTTTGCTTGTGATACCTTGCAGGACACCTTTTAGACAGAGATTACGCCAATAGTGAGTTGCGGGCAATGAGTGTGTCAGGCCTGATGTGAGTTATGGTATGGTGTGCCCGCTACCAGTTGGCACTGGGAGTCTCTTTGTGTCACAATAAACAGTCCACATCTCCCTTTCTTGGTTTAAAAAAAAAGTTTAAAAAACTTAAATTATAAACCAGAGTATATGGTTTCTTTTTTCCACTTGAGCATACCGCTGCTTGCCTTCAGTGAGGCTTCTTGATAGGAGTGCAACAGGCTCCTGGTCTCCTTCTGGCTGTTGTGTGTAACCACTGCTCCTAAATCATGTAAAGATGCATCCACTGCTACTGTTGTTGGATAGTTTGATTATTGTGCCAAGACAGGTGGAGGTGGCTGTTGTCCTTTCATTTTATTGAATATATTTTGTTGTGTTCTACCTCAGATCCACATATTGTGACCATTAAGGAGATCTCTTAAGGGGTTTGTTAGATGAGCTATATTTGATAAGAATTTCCCAAAATGATTTATCACACTGTGATGCTCTCCTCAGGACACCCAGAACTATATGCCACTGAGGGTATGTCTACCCAGCAAAGAAAAACCCATGGCTGGCTTATGCCAGCTGTCTCATACTGTAGGGCTGTTTCTTTGTTGTGTAGACTTCTGGGCTCAGGCTTGAGCCTGAGCTCTGGGACCCTCCCACCCCACAGAAATGAAACCATCCCACAGCCCAAGTTTGAGTTGGCTAGCACAGGCCAGCTTCAGCTGTCTAGTTGTTGTGTAGACATACCCTCTGTTACTCTTCTGCCTCAGGAAGGGAGAGCTTTGCTGAGGCTTGAACTGTGTATCAGCTCCCTGCTATGCCTCACCAACAAATTCCTTGAGACTCTGTCAGTCCTAGGCTTGCTTTGCAGGTAACAGTCATAGAATATCAGGGTTGGAAGGGACCCTCAGGAGATCATCTAGTCTAACCCCATGCTCAAAGCAGGACCAATCCCCAATTTTTGACCCAGATCCCTAAATGGCCCCCTCGAGGATTGAACTCACAACCCTGGGTTTAGCAGGCCAATGCTCAAACCACTGAGCTATTCCCCCCACCATGGGTTTTTCATTGCTGGGTAGACATACCCTCAGTGGCATATGGTTCTCCTTGTCCTAAGGAGAGCATCACAGTGTGATAAATCATTTTGGGAAATTCTTATCAAATATAGCTCATCTAACAAACCCTTTAAGAGATCTCCTTAAGAGATCTCCACAGTACCTTCCAAATGGGGGTGATGAATATACTTAGTAGTATAGATTCATTAGCAAGGGGAATTTGCCAGTAACTTGCTGTAGCATCTAACTGACTAGATTTTGGCTTCTGATAACTGAGATAATATCTGGCCAACTGCAGGAAGTAAGCAGCTTTTTTTGCATACACCTTATTAAATAAGGTCCATCAAATGTGGACTTTGCCATTGGGTTTTGGAACTAAAACCATTCCCGTACACCAGAAGGTGGGTTCTTCTACCTGGACAATAACTCCCATATCTTTCATTCTCTTTAATTCTTCTTTGACTTTTCCTAGGAAGCATATTAGGTGCTGAGAGAGCAAAGGTATTTGCTGACAGCACCAGTTTTGTACTCTCTGACGGCTTTCCTAGCCCGTAGAAGTCATTTCGATAAATTACCTGGATAGTTTGCTTTTTGCCATTAATGAATTCTAGTTTCTCTGCTACGTGAAAACCTTGTATTGCTGGCAACCCTAGTAGGGGAGTTGTCAATCTTAGCATTATATATATGATTAGTTGAAGGACTTTCTGTCCTTTCTCCAGCTTCTCAAAGAACTGACCAAACAAACAGCCAGTATAATGCTCCTTGCCCCGCGTAAAAACGTATTTGGTCTTTACAGATCTCCATCCTAGGAACATATATATTTAATTGCAGTAACAACCAATATTAATTTTAAATTTCAGATTTCAGTTGTTTAGATTCATGTGTGTGTGCCAAAGTGCGGTCTGCCCGATTCAGAATATAATTCTTAGAAATTTAGCATTGTCATCTCATGATAACACTTCCTCTTGGATTGTTTCTTGGTGACCTCCTTGTTACCTTAAAAATGGCACATTTTACAGCATCTCTTACATTCTGCCTCTTTTACTAGACATTATTACCTCTGTGGCTGGGGATCTTGCCACAGCTTCCACAGCTTTTCCAAGCTTCCCTCCTGTTAAGGTTCTTTGGTCTCCCACTCTCCAGTTGTGTACTGTTCTTCTGTTGTAAATTTGGTCTGACCACTTACTTTTGCATTCGTGTCTTTTTTCTTTATTTTGTCAATATTTCCAGCAGTTAACAAGAACTTCTGAGGAATAGTGGGGGGTGGGGTGGGGGGAGAAATAACATGGGGAAATTGTTTTACTTTATGTAATGACTCATCCACTCCCAGTCTCTATTCAAGCCTAAGTTAATTGTATCCAGTTTGCAAATTAATTCCAATTCAGCAGTCTGACTGTTCCTCAGAGGTTCTTGTTAACTGCTGGAAATGCCCACCTTGATTATCACTACAAAAGGTTTTTCTCCTTTCCTCCCTCCTTCCTGCTGGTAATAGCTCATCTTAAGTGATCACTCTCCTTACAGTGTGTATGATAAAACCCATTGTTTCATGTTCTCTGTGTGTGTATATAAAGCTCCCCACTGTATTTTCCACCAAATGCATCCAATGAAGTGAGCTGTAGCTCACAAAAGCTTATGCTCAAATAAATTTGTTAGTCTCTAAGGTGCCACAAGTACTCCTTTTCTTTTTCACGAATAGAGACTAACACGGCTGCTACTCTGAAACCACTAGCAATAGGTAGCACAAGGGAATAGGGTTGCAAACGGTCTAATCCAGGGGTGGCCAATCTGAGCCTGAGAAGGAGCCAGAAT
The DNA here is from genome assembly GCF_009764565.3 of Dermochelys coriacea. Classification (NCBI taxonomy): domain Eukaryota; kingdom Metazoa; phylum Chordata; order Testudines; family Dermochelyidae; genus Dermochelys; species Dermochelys coriacea. The sequence goes on from NC_050068.2 coordinate 341,275,592, forward strand.
TTACCAATGTACATTGCCAAAGAGCCACAGTATTATGTAATGATTATATACATATATCTATATGTGTGTATATATATATATATATATATATATATATATGCACACACAATCATTATATAATTTGATAATGTGCATTTATAATGTATAGTTAACGATAATAACAACAACTTGTCTTAACATGTTACTTAGTGGGACTTCTGGCAATCTTTGCTTTTAGACTTGAAATCAGACGAAGGTTTTTAACCATCAGAGGAGTGAAGTTTTGGAATAATCTTCCAAGGGAAGCAGTGGGGGCAAAATATCTATCTGGTTTTAAGATTCTACTTGATAAGTTTATGGAGGAGATGGTATGATGGGATAATAGGGTTTTGGTAAGTAATTGATCTTTAAATATTCAGGGTAAATAGGCCAAATCCCCTGAGATGGGATATTAGATGGATGGGATCTGAGTTACCCAGGAAAGAATTTTCTGTAGTATCTTGCTGGTGAATCTTGTCCATATGCTCAGGGTTTAGCTGATTGCCATATTTGGGGTCGGGAAGGAATTTTCCTCCAAGGCAGGTTGGAGAGGCCTTGGAGGTTTTTTGCCTTCCTCTGTAGCATGGGGCATGGGTGACTGGAGGGAGGCTTCTCTGCTCCTTGAAGTCTTTGAATCATGATTTAAGGACTTCAATAGCTCAGACATGGGTGAGGTTTTTCATAGGAGTGGGTGGGTGAGATTCTGTGGCCTGCGCTGTGCAGGAGGTCGGACTAGATGATCAGAATGGTCCCTTCTGACCTTAGTATCTATGAATCTATGAAACAATTCCTTGAAGTGAAGTTTGGTTTGTGTTCAGTTGTGCTCACACACAGCAGTTCTCTTAAGTGGCTGGTTGTCAAAATGGATCGGTGCTTGGATTTCATGTTTGAGTGTCGAGAAAACAGACTCACAAAGATAGGTCAAGGCAAACACTGAGATTAATTTTAGGGCCACACCTCTGATGTTGGGGGTATTTATCCTTTGATACAGATTTCCAGAAAGTAAGGGTCTCCTCTGTCTTCTGAACAGATTTCAATCTGTCATCTTCCAAAAGTTCTATTATTTACATCTGGGATGTTGCTTCATCAGTAACTAAAAGAGGCTTCAGACAATTGGTTTCTGCACTAAAGGGTCAATCAGAAATCTGATTTGAGGTCTTTTCTGCTGCAAATCTTGGAATCTTTCCTCAAAACTGTCCTTACAATCTTTAATCGTGCTCGCATATTTAGTTGTGCTCCGTTTTAGGGGTTCTGCTGCATCTTCTTTTGATCTGTCTGGAAGTTGTGATATTGAGGGAAAGTGTGTCAGCTCTCCCTCAAGTATTTGTCTGTGAAACAACTGCAGTTTGTTCTTGAAAGCAAATACACTTTGCACTAGATCAGACAGCAACCAGAATTTTCCTTTTAAGTCCATGTTTAGTTTATCCAAATGCAGTAGCGTGTCTGCAAGAAATGCCAAGTCTAGAACCCAACCAGGATTTCACAGTAGCAGCCGTTTTAGTCTGTATCCATAAAAAGAAAAGGAGTACTTGTGGCATCTTAGAGACTAACAAATTTATTAGAGCATAAACTTTCGTGATTCTTTGCTTCTCCCTACATGAACAATTTTACTGGTTTCAGGAGCTTGAAAAAACAGGAAATAACTTTACCTCTCGAGAGCCATTGAACTGCACAGTGAAATGGCAAATGGCAGGGAAGTCGTCTTCATCCAATTCTTCGATTAGATTTTGAAATTGTCTGTGATTGAGTGTATTTGAGCGAATGAAATTCACAATGTGCAAGACTGGTTTCATGACGTGATCAAATTTGACATTTTTAGATACCAGTTGCTGCTGATGAATAATACAGTGAAATGTCAAATATTTGGGAAAGCTCTCATCAGACTTACAAAGCCCTACTAATCCATTCACAGATCCCCACATGGATGCAGCCCCATCTGTTGCAATGACAGTGAGCTTCTGTAAAGGGAAGTGGTGTTTTGCAACTAACAACATCAAAGGAGTAGGTGGATGTGATTGCAGAGCCATTGGCCATTATCTTTGGAAACTCATGGTGATCGGGGGAAGTCCCGGACGACTGGAAAAAGGCTAATATAGTGCCCATCTTTAAAAAAAGGAAGAAGGAGGATTCTGGGAGCTACAGGCCAGTCAGCCTCATCTCAGTCCCTGGAAAAATCATGGAGCAGGTCCTCAAGGAATCAATTCTGAAGCACTTAGAGGAGAGGAAAGCGATCAGGAACAGTCAGCATGGATTCACCAAGGGCAAGTCATGCCTGATTAATCTAATTGCCTTCTATGACGAGATAACTGGCTCTGTGGATGAGAGGAAAGCAGTGGACGTGTTGTTCCTTGACTTTAGACATGGTCTCCCACAGTATTCTTGCCAGTAAGTTAAAGAAGTATGGGCTGGATGAATGGACTATAAGGTGGATAGAAAGTTGGCTAAATTGTTGGGCTCAACGGGTAGTGATCAATGACTCTATGTCTAGTTGGCAGCCGGTATCAAGTGGAGTGCCCCAAAGGTCGGTCCTCGGGCCAGTTTTGTTCAATATCTTCATAAATGATCTAGAGGATGGTGTGGCTTGCACCTTCAGCAAGTTTGCAGATGACACTAAACTGGGAGGAGAGGTAGATATGCTGGAGGGTAGGGATAGGATACAGAGGGCCCTAGACAAATTAGAGGATTGGGCCAAAAGAAATCGGATGAGGTTCAACAAGGACAAGTGCAGAGTCCTGCACTTAGGACGGAAGAATCCCATGCACTGCTACAGACTAGGGACTGAATGGCTAGGCAGCAGTTCTGAAGAAAAGGACCGAGGGATTACAGTGGACGAGAAGCTGGATTTGAGTCAACAGTGTGCCCTTGTTGCCAAGAAGACCAATGGCATTTTGGGATGTATAAGTAGGGACATTGCCAGCAGATCAAGGGATGTGATCGTTCCCTTCTATTCAACATTGGTGAGGCCTCATCTGGAGTATGGTGTCCAGTTTTGGGCCCCATACTACAAGAAGGATGTGGAAAAAGTGGAAAATGTCCAGCGGAGGGCAACAAAAATGATTAGGGGACTGGAACACATGACTTATGAGGAGAGGCTGAGGGAACTGGGATTGTTTAGTCTGCGGAAGAGAAGAATGAGGGGGGATTTGATAGCTGCTTTCAACTACCGGAAAGGGGATTCCAAAGAGGATGGATCTAGACTATTCTCAGTGGTAGCAGATGACAGAACAAGGAGTAATGGTCTCAAGTTGCAGTGGGGGAGGTTTAGGTTGGATATTAGGAAAAACTTTTTCACTAGGAGGGTGGTGAAACACTGGAGTGGGTTACCTAGGGAGGTGGTGGAATCTCCTTCCTTAGAAGTTTTTAAGGTCAGGCTTGACAAAGCCCTGGCTGGGATGACTTAGTTGGGGATTGGTCCTGCTTTGAGCAGGGGGTTGGACTAGATGACCTCCTGAGGTCCCTTCCAACCCTTATATTCTATGGTTCTATGATTCTATGAATGCGTCCTTTAGATCTTGTCCACGAGTTCTGTCCTTTAGTGGGACAATATCCAGGAGTTCTTCCCTTACAACACAGTCGTCAGACACAGTCCAGACAAATACCGATAATTGAGATTTATCCTGTACATCGCACGATTCATCCAAAGCAATGCTCAAATACTCACACTGCTGAAGTTGCAAGTGCAGTTGTGATTCAATGTCACTGTTCAGGTCGGAGATTCTGCATTCTATTGTGAGGCGTGAAAGCTGCAGGCCAGAAATTTTCTTCTGTAGATTCTGGTTCTCTGTTCTCTGGTGACAGAATTGAAATCACAACAGTGAGGCACATTTTTATAAACTCGCCTTCAGAGTAGGGCTTTTTTGCACAGGCTATGTGCCAGGCCAGATAATAGGAGGCTAACGTTACAGTCTGTGAGCGGTTGGCAAATCTGGTGAAAAACTGGGCTTCTAACATCTGTTTGTTTTTTCAAAATTTTCAGTTTTAAAGTGCGGAATTCAGAACCTTGTAGAAACTCTTCATCCATATGTGCAGGGATAGAAGTGAAATGACGCTGCAAGTTTGAAGATTTGAACTGAGAGACTCACGTCTGGCAAAGAAGACAGATGGCCTTAACATTACGTTCAATGAAAAAGTACTTATGCTCCCACTCCTGTTGGAAGCCTTGATTTTCATCTCTGTATTTTCTTTTCCATTTGCACTGGCCTTCCATTGTTAGATGGTGTAAGCAAAATTTTGATTAAAAATTTCCACACCAGCTAGTAGTCACTGTGTACTTTATTGAAAGAGACCAGGCTCCAGCCAGGGGTTACTAGACACCTGGCTTTGCCCCAGGCCTTGCCTCTCACTCCACCCCTTTCACCAAGTCCCCACCCACTCTGACCCTTCCTGCTCCTGCCGCACCTCCGCCCCGCCTCTTCCTGCCCCATTCCGCCCTCTCCTCCAGTGAGCCCTTTCCTTGCTCCACCCCCTCTCACTCCCAGAGCCTCCTGGTGCAAAACAGGGGCAGCAGGCAAGGGGACGGAGGAGGAGACCAGAGAGGGGGAGGCTGTGCACTGGGTCCTCGCTCCTCCCTCCCCCAGAATCAGCTGTTTCGCAGCGTTGAGGTGGCACAGGGAGGGAGGGGGAGGAGTGAGGACATGGCACCCAGCGCCCCTCCCTCCCCCCCCCAGAGCTGCCTCAAGGCCGTGGAACAGGTGATCGCGGCAGCAGCAGCAGGCGGTGGGGCGGGAGGGGCGGGGGACTGATAGGGCTGCCGGTGGGTGCTGAGCACCCATCTTTTTTCCCCACAGTTGGCTCCTGGCAGGAGCTGCATATTTTCTTTTGAAGAGCCGCTGGTTGGCCACCCTTGGTCTAATTGCACTAACCCAAAGGCCCTTGCCCCGCCCCCCTACCCCATCTCTTCCCTGAGACCACGACCCTGTTCCGCCCCTTCTCCAAGGCCCCACTCCCTCCATCACTCGCTCTCCCCCACCCTCACTCACTTTCACCAGGCTGGGGCAGGGGGTTGGGGTGCAGGAGGGGATGTAGGGTGCAGGCTCTGGGAGGGAGTTTGGCTGTGGGGTGCAGCTTCTTGGCTGGGGCAGGGTGTTGGGGTGCTGCAGGGGGTGCGGGCTGTGGGAGGGAGTTTGGGTGCAGGAGGGGGTGAGGGGTAGGGCTCTGGGAGTTTGGGTGTGGGTTCTAGGCTGGGGCAGGGGATTGGGGTGCCGGAGGGGGTCAAGGAGTCGGTGCTTACCTCAGGCAGCTCCCGCAAATGACTGGCACATTCCTCTGGCAGCAGCTCCTAGGTGGGGGGGGAAGGAGGTCTCTGCACACCACTGCCCGAAGGTACCACCCCCCGCAGCTCCCATTGGCCACAGTTCCCGGCCAATGGGAGCTGCGGAGTCGGCACTCAGGGCGGGGGCAGCACACAGATGCCCCCTCCCCCCTCCATAGGGGCTACAGGGACCGTGCTGGCCACTTCCCAGAGCGGCGCAGAATCAAGGCAGGTAAGGGAGCTACCCTTAGCTCTGCTGCTGTGCTGGACTGTTAGCGCCCCAAATCTCCCAGTTTGGCTGAAGTAACCTCCGAGAAATAGAGCCTAATTCCAGGAGACTCCCAGTGAAAGTGGGAGGGTTGGCAACCCTACAAGGGAAGCAGTCCTAAGTCGGAGAAACCTAGTTGCAGAGACAACATCCTGTTCCTCCGCTTGGTTTAAAATAAAAGCAGAGAACCAATGTGGACCAATCAGATCCCAAGCCTGGAGTCCTGTGTCATAGTTGAGCTTCAAGTTCTGGTGACTGTTAACAGGTCACGGGGCAGCAGGTTGGAACATGCGAGCTCTGTGGTCCAGGATTTGAGATCCACGGCCACTGACAACTCCTTCTTTAGAGAGAGGGATTCACTCATGTCTGACACCATGTACTGCGACATCATAAACAGACAGAACCATACTTAATGCAGTAACTCCCCAACCAGGAAGTTTCTCTATAAAGCTCCCCTCTGCAACACGTTCTCATCCTCTCTGGTAACTGTGGTGGACTAGGAACTCCATAACCAACTCCACAAGCACTAAAATAACATCTTTGCAAACCTCTTTCATGGCAGTCCCCAGGGCCTCATTGTCACATTTGGTTTGTTCTTCTGCAAGCATAGAAGTGTAGCTCAGTATAGTGATGCTCACTACATCATAAGAGAAGTGGTAATTTAGGATCTAAGCACATTTGTGTCAGTTGAAAGACAGTGGGATTTGGATCAAATCCCAATACCAACTCCAAGGTATTTTCCCCTCACTAAATACATTGATATTAGTGTCACCACAGAATGCAACAACATTGTCACAACTCGGTTATAAATGAAATCATGAGTGTAACTTAAGACTCAGAACACATGCCTGTTAACTACTTTAATAATGTTTAATAGTTTCCTGCACTACATAAATCCCTTCCCCTCCTCCTCAATATTCAAGTTGTTTCACTAGTACAAGCATGGTCTGCCTTCTGTGAGGAAGAAAGAACTTTTTTAAATTTTTACTTCAAAAAGCTGCAAAGCAGAACTCACGTAAGTGTCAAACTTATCACGTCGCAATTATATTAACACCTTCTTTTGAAGTTTATAACATGGAAAATGCAATTTACTATAAAAGGAAAAAGGAATCCAAGAGCAGACAACCGCTGCATTTCAGCATATACTTCAGAGACTTCAGGAGATTTTCCTTTGCTGTTGAGAACCTCTGCATGCTAAGGAAACTGGTAATGTACTCTGCTGACATAATTGTGAAGGAAAAAAAAACACAAACGAAAAAACTTTGTTTATTTTAGAGGTTTGGAGACATTTGAATGTAAAGTAGATGATACTAGAGATAGGCAAATTGGATCAACCCTTAGAAGTAAACCAAGCTCCAACTCACATTTAAGAACAAATATTGTTTGCTTGGGGTTCAAATCAGTTTGGATTGTACGGTTCTGTATGAACCAGATTCTCCTCTTGTTTACTCGAGTGTAAAAGTGGAGGGACTCCACTGAAATGAAAAGTAGAGCTGGTGAGAAATTGAAGGAAAACGTTAGGAGTTTTTCTTCCTGTTTTTCAAAAATTAAAATTTGAACTACTTCAATGGTACAAAATGTGTAGTCAGGGCCAGATTAACCCATCACTGGGCTCCAGTCACACATACTTTTCTCCCTCCCAGTGCAGAGGGGAGTCCTTGTATAATGCACACACTTCCTGGGTGTAGTGTTCTGTCCCCTCTAGTGGCAGGAGGGGACTCGGGATGCAGGAAGGGGTATGGGATGCTGGCTCCGGGAGGGGGCTCAGGGCTGGGGGTTGGGGTGTGGCCTCCCACTGGGCAGCACTTACCTCGGGCGACTCCTGGGTGGCGGCACAGTATGGTTGCTGCTAAGGCAGACTCCCTGCCTATCCCGGCCCCACGCCGCTCCTGGAAGGGGCCAACACATCCCTGTAGTCCCTGGGGAGGGCGGAGGGGGGCACGTGGCTCCATGCACTGCGCCTCTCTGCAAGCACTGCCCCTGCAGCTCCCATTGGCCATAGCTCCCCGTTCCCACTCAATGGGAGCTGTGGGAGCGGTGCTTGTAGGCAGAAGCAGCACGTGGTGTGAGACCCCCTGCCCCCACCCCCACCCTCGTGGCTGTAGGGCCATGCTGGCCACTTCCGGGAGCGGCGTGGGGCCGGGGCAGGCAGGGAGCCTGGCTTAGTGGCAGCCCCACTGCACTGCCAGAGATTGCGATCGACTGGGAGATCCTCTAGGATTGACCAGTCGATCGCGATCGACCAGTTGGTGACCACTGAAGTAGAGGCTCATGAATTTAGCTCCATGGGTCCCAGGTTCGATCCTGCCTGCTGACAGCTGGGATCTGTCGGTGTTACACTAGGACAGAGAGTTGGAGAGTGATCCCACCTCAGACTCATTCCACAACAGCAGTTCCTGTCCGTTGCGGCTGGGCTGGGCTCAGCTCTCTACTCTGGGCATTGTGCCCTGGAGTGCACTACTCAGCTCAGCTGCACCACCATCATTTGCCTCCTTCAGAAGGGTTTTCAAGCCAAACCTGAGTGGTGGTGCAACCCCATACATCAGGTTACAACACCATTCACTCATATTTGGCCTTCCTGCCTCCTCCCCACACATCTGGGCCACATCTGTGTGGCACTGTGATCCCATGTACTGGGTCGCAACACCTGGAGGGGGAACCTGGGCCCAGCCCTATGGGACAGGAACTGCCACTGAGGATGGGTGCAGGGCAGCTCGCTCTCCAAGCCCTCCCCTCACCCCGAGTCCCCCTCCACAATGTTTTGAGATTAGGACTGCAGTGCTAGGGTAGTGCTGCTGCAGGGGAATCTGTCCCCCTTGACAAGGTGAGGAAGAAACAGTGGCAGAGGAGAAGGACGCTGGCCTATGGTTAGCTCCCTGCTCCCACCACACACACAAATTTGGGCCCTAAACTCATGCCTATGCATTACTCCTGCCCTGCCTGTAGTATGGATGCAGTTATACAAGTACAAAAACGTTTATACCAATATGGCTCATTGCTGTACAACAAGGGAAATAAGCTATAGCAATACAGTGATATAAAAGTGCTTAGAAATGCATCCACACCTGGGCTTGTTCTGGTATCACTATTTCACATTGTGTGTGTGGGGGGAAGGGGGCTTAGTACAGAAATAGTTATGTTGGTACAAAATCTGTATATAGACCAGGACCTAAAACATTATTTAGTCACTTTTGAAAATCTAGGTCATACATGCTAGTCAATGAAATATCCCAAACCTGTCAGAAGAGAGACCCTTCTTCCATTCATTTCTAACCAAAAGTGGTGAGGCTACAATTGAAGTGGAAGCTCTTTGAAAAGCTATCCTGCCCCTCGCTAGTGACAAATGAGCTACTTATTTATGACTGAAACAGTGTTTTCCTGGTTGAACTCTCATTTTTTTTTTGGTTATAGTTAAGTTATTTATAACAATTGTAACAGAGCCTTGGGCATCAGAACTCTGGATGAGTCTGAATGAATTTTATGAGATATGGAACATCTCCGGACAAAATGCCTAAAACAGTGACAATAAAGAAGAGTGGATTATATAATCCGAGTACAAACAAGTCCTTTTACCCCTTCATATCACTGTCCATTGAATTCTTCATCATGCATTCAACATAGTAAGTATTCAAAAGAAGTTCTAATGTGTCATTGTCATTATCTTGTGCTGCATTATTTCCAACCACTATGTAAAAAGTTCTATGTGGAAAATTTCACCATTGAAACAGACCTTGCTTTACAGTGCGCGTGGTAATGTGAGTTTCGTTTCCAAAGAGCAAAGATAATGTAGCTAAAAGAATGGCGGTTTCCCCGGCAGTTGGTGGAAGGTTTTTGTGATTTTTTTCTTCACACAGCTCTGCAAATCTGGCGATCGAGTTTAAGATTTCCAAAACAGGTGAATAAAATTAAGCATATAAATACATATTTTAGCACCTACATAAATGATACAATATTTAGAAGTCCTGAATAGCTTGCAGCTCCCACTGTTGCCCTGTACTACAAAGATATTGAAAATCTAGCATCATATAGCAGATCATTTTAATGGTCACAGTTGGTCATAGTCACTGTTTTGTGCCTTTGTACATTTTTCAAAACAATAATTTAGGCCAAAATTTTAAAAATGGGATGCCTAACAGTAAGGGCACCTGAGTCCATATTTAGGCACCTATATAAGTGGCATGATTTTCAGAAGTCCTGAGCGCTCATTGACTGAAACAAAGAATCGTGGCTTATTTGTTGTTTTAGAAATGTGTGCATTAAAACCATTGGGCCAAATGTTGTGGCCCTTACTTCATTTTTACTCAGGCAAATTCCAAAGGAAGAAACAGAGATTTTTCCTGAATTTCCTCAGCTGAAGTATGAAGCAGGTATAGGGAGGAGGTCTGCAACTCTACATGCATCAGAAGTTCTGTATCTGTTCCATACCGCTCTGACAAGCCTAGAGATGGGATTTGCAAAGGAGCCCAAGTGATTCAGGAATGCAAGTGAAGGAAAAGTCTGTGTCCCTCAGAAACAGGATTTAATGCAGAGAAGTCCCATGGCATGTGTTATACAGGAAATCAGAGTAGATGACCACAGTGGTCCCTTTATAATCTATGAGTATGTCTACCCTGCACACTCCATATGGTAGCGTGTAGCAGTAGAAGTATAAGCAGCTGTGTAGACGGTGAGACACTTTTAGGCGTGTAGTGTACAGACATACTTGAACCCTTTGGGTTTGTTCCCTACACACCCTAGCAGTGCTTCCCCCATCTACACTACTTTTTTTTTAATTGTCCCACTGACTCCCCACTGCTGGAGCCTTTCCTCGCTGCATGGAGCTGCCAGAGCCTTTCCCCTCTGCCTTCCCCCGCCAGAACTTTTCACTGGCATGTGTAGCTGCAACCACTATGTGGACGCAGCCTGCTTTTCACTCCAGTGTGTAGCTCCACGTACTCAACATGCTGCACCAGTGGTGTGCAGCATATACATGTCCCATGAGTGTGCCCACCAGTCTTGTATAGGCTTTTCACTAACTGATACAAATTAGCATTTCAACAACACATTTCAAAGCACCATGCAGCCACTAACTAATAGGCTGGGGATGATGAATAAGTGATGGAAGTTTTTCCTTTTTATCTTGCCTTGACAGCGAGAGCAGAATGGGCAAATCATGCTTCCGTAGCACAGCCAGTTATAGATGCCAACCACCAACAACAGGACAGGATTCAGATTCCGAATCTGCAGTCAAACTGTCAACAGCATCTAATTGGCAGAGTTCTGGACCAAGAATAAAATGTGTTTGATGTTAAAAATATGATGTGTAAAAAAAGTTACATAATGACATGCTGCTGCTGTACATCCCCATCATGTTTTGACAAAGGGGCATCAAGTGGTGAAAACCTGCAAAGCACCCATGTGTTAATGTGATGGAGAACTCAAGAACAGGCCTTGTGTTGTAGGGTCTGAATTTTCCATTTCAATTCCTCAGCAGGAAAAATTCCAAGATGGATGGTGTTCTGGGGATGAATCAAGGCTAGGCAGTTAATGAGGCTATAGGACCCCAGCTGCATTTCTTGAGGAAGCTGGAAGGTGTGTAGTGAATGAGGGAGGGGATTGCTGGAAGACAAAGGATGGTCTCCTGGTTTAGGCAGTTGAATTCCTCTCTGGAGAACTGCATTCTGTCCCTGCCTGTGCCACAGAGCTCCTGTGTGATGCTAGGCAAGTCATTTAAACCAAACATTTCACAGGTTGCCACTAATCATCTTTCTCAATGTCTAGATGCCCAACTTGAGGCACCGAGGGTTTTGATTTGCAGAACTGGTACCTCAACACCTGAAATCAATGAGAGATGTGCTCTGAAAAAATTATTTATAAAATGCAAATAAAAATTTTCTCTGAAAAATCAGGCCATAGGCATCTCAAATTGGGCAACCAGCATTAGTGGACACTTGAATTTAATCTTTGTGCAGCAGTTTCCCATCTGTAAAATGGAAATAATAACAGGGATGAAGCACTCAGATGCTACAGTGATGAGCAACATAAAAATGCCCAGGAGGAAATTAAGAGTTCTGTATTCAGAGCAGAGTTTGAACATGGTGCAGTAAATAAACAATAAGACCATGCATTGAATGATAAGGATACTGAATAACTGTTCATTAATGGAGCACAGATCCTCCCGTGCACTGAATGAAGCAGGGATCCTGTGGGGGGGAAAAGTCTGTGATCATATAATTAAAGATGATCTGATTTTTCAGTTTGCTAACAGTGTGGAAAAGAAAGGTTGGGGCTGAACTGAAAGTGAATTGTTTTTTTAAATTTTTCAGAAAATCCAAGAAGTCAGAAAAAATTAGCTTCAGGGAAAACAAAACATTTAGATCATGCTGAAACGAAATGGTTTGTGCATTTTTAACAAAAAGCAGGAGAAATGAAGGCTAGATTCAGAAAAGTCAACAAGGAGGTAGTAGTAGTGGTGTACCTCTTAGACACAATAGCCTGGTGGTTAAGGCATTCACTGGGAAGGTGAGATAGTGGGTTCCAGTCCCTGCTCCAGTGACTAGTTATTTATTTAAAATGGACCAGCAAAATGTGAGTGTGATGCTTCACTTCATAGGTTTTGCTTTATGAGTCCCTCCCACTCTACAAGTCTTAGAATAGATTGGGAGTCAGAAGCAGATTTACAACTTGGGAGTCTTTGCTACTGACTAGCGCTATTACTTTAGGCAACTCAGCTAATTCTCAGTCCTTCAGTTTCTTCCTCTGTGAAATTAGGATAATAATGCTAATAGAGAACCAACACATTTATGGGTCAGATGCTATAGAGATGCTTCAGTACTACAGTGCTGGGGAATACATAAGTATCTGGATAGCTGGAATGTTAGTAGTGTGCCTGGCAAATTGAAAGTGCTCTGGAATCTAAGAGCCAAGTAGTATAGTACGGTAGTTACAGGACCTGATTCTTACCTCACTTATAGCTATTTGACAAGAGGGTAGCTCAATTGACTCAACTGGAGTCACTCCCAATTTACACAGGTGTAAATGAGAGAAGAATCCTTACCAGGTCAAATAGTCAAGTTAGCCATTGCAGTGAAGAGACCATCTCATTAGTGTCTCTTCAGAAGAGCAATAACTGAGCCATATTTGTATTGCCATAATTAATATTGCAATTAAACAATGTATTTGTGTCTTGTATATTGCACCAGGAAAAGTAATGTCTTGATCTTTTTTACTGTAAGTTATTTCAGATAATTAATGCCTTGATCTAAAAACAAAACAAAAATCCTCCTTCCTCAAAATAAATATCAGCCATAATATATTTAGAAAGTCTCTCATGAGTCACAAAGTTATCCCTCTCATCTGTCTTCAGTAAAACATCTAGCTATTTAAGATACAGCATTCCCTAAGAAATCTCATGATATAATGATAGCAACATCAAGAAGGAAAAAAATCCAAAAATCTTATTTTGGGTATAATCCCCACAGAAAGGTTTCCGTCACCTGCAAAATATTATCTAGCAGAAGAATGGGTCAAAATGATAGGCTATGCTTTTTATCACTCTTAAAATAAGAAAGTTGGCAGAAAACTTTATATTTTGATAATTTACTTCTACCACATATATCATAGATCATCCATATCTTACTTCACTTGTCTCTCAGAAGATAGAGAGATTTTCAGGGCACATTGTTTAGGTTACTCTTTTCCTCAGAAATCTGAAATAAATGTGCAGTCATATGATTTAAAATAGGTCTCACATAATCCTAGAATGTAGTGATGGAAAAGCACTGCTCCAGTCAGTGACTAGCCAGTCTCCCTTGTGGTGCAGAACTGTCCCCCTACATTGGGTATTTTGTCCAGCCCCAAAAATGCCAGGGACTCACCCATTTGATTAGGAAACTATTTTATGGTCTAATAGATCTCATGGACAGGATATTCAGTTTCATTTTTCCCTTTTAAAAAACAATTTAATTACTCCCAGCTCTAAAAAATTTTCTCCCCACTTTAAGGCTTTTACATTCCATATTAGTCATCTCCAGTTTGAATTCATTTTCAGAGTAAGATTTCATGGAGCTTCATATCCAATTCTTTACTAAACATCCAGATGGATTGGGCCAGAACCTCAGATGTCAATTGGCATTGCTTTATTACATCAGTTGAAACCAGTTGAGGTTCTGGCCCACAATGGATTCTGTGTACCCCGTAAGACCCCGGTCTTGAAAGAAGCTCCGATAGGAGGACTCCTATTACTCAAGTAGGCCTCTTTGAGGGACTCGGGTCTAAATTTGGCAATCCTATCAAATAAAGCAATCAACTTTTGCAAGACTTGCTTTCTATAAACTCAACATGCTAATATTGCTTGGTTTCATTATCCCCAAAGGGCTCATTTTCACTCTGTTAAATGTCCATTAGCAATTGGAGCTTTTTTTTTTTTTTTAAGGAACCCCCAATGCATTTGAAAAGAAAACAAAACTGCTTTCGGTTTGGTGCCAGACCTCCCTTTACAGTGAGCTTTATATACATGCAAGTATACCACAGTTCTCTAGCAAATAAGCAGACATTAGCATCAATGTTTTAAATATCTCTGACCTGTTCAAACAAAATATGGAGAGGTAGGCAAATCTACCACACCGCCATCTAGGGGAAAGTTTTAGTATAAACATAAATATTCTCACTACTTTTTTAATACATTTTTCAGTCTCTGCCTCTTATTATCCTAGACCAAGTCTCACAAAGATGGATGGGTTATTCATGTCATTGTTAATAAAAAAATAAACCATCTAGAACTCCAGCTTTAAGATATTACACATGTATTTCTCTGACAAAATACTCAGCCGGTATATAGTGGCAAGTTCATTGATATCAGTGGAGCTATGCCATTACACTAGCTGAGGGTCTGACCCAGTTTCAATTTATATACCTATGTGTGTGTGTTCATTCAGCATGAGGAACTTGATATACATATTGAATATTATTATTTTGTATTATGGTAGAGTCTTGAAGCTCGAACCTAGACTGGGCCCTATTGTGCTAGGCATTCTACAGATATGTAGCAAGAAGCAATGCCTCCCTTGAAAAGCTTACAATCTAAATAGACAAGAGAGACAAAACATGGGTGGGGAAACCGAGGCCCAGAGAGATGAAATGTCCTGCCCAAGCTCACACAGCGTGGCAGTGACAGGGGCAAGATAGAATCCAGGTAGAGACAGGTGAAAACACGGGGTTAGTTATTTCTTGATAGCCAGTCAAGAAATTGAATTTTTCCTATTTTTGGTGAGGAAGGTGTCACTTCTTTTCATTAACAAACTTCTTTCCAGACTGCTTTTCTCCTAAATCCTAGTTCCTGTTCACTAAACCATGCTGTCTCTCTAAGTGGCTTAGGATAGCAGAACACCTTAAAATGTACATAATGTTTTATCTATGTATAATTTAAATGAAATTAAAGCCATCATGAATGATTCTATTGCTATAGCAGGTTTTTATGTTTGTCATAAACTTTTTAACAGGTAAGAAAATGAATCAAAATGTATCTCCCTTATGGTCATTAAATAATAACTCTAGATTGCCTAGCATGCTTAGGTAACCTATTTTAAAACTTTGAGAGGAAAAGAGATGTAATTAGGTTGATGGATATTTTTGATAAGGGAATAGTAATGTCTTTTTCAATGATAATGCAAAATGATGAAATTCCTTCTAGTCATTTCTGCCAATTTTTATTACTCAGGTGTTATGTGAATGCAGTTTTGGGAAATGAACTGGAAGAGAATCAGCTGAATATTTTGGAAGGTAGAGTGATCAACAGTCCAACCGGAGCTAAAAGCATCTCTGATGTGTATAGGCCCAAATGCTTCTCTCTGCTCGAATAGCAGGGAATGCGGCACTAGCAAAAGGGAAGTGGGGCACGGAAAAGTATAGAGAAGTGCTGTCTCTTTGGGTTGGCCCTTCCTTTGCCCCAATAAAGCCCATCTTGCAGGTTGCTCTGCAGGAATCTACATGGAGATGGTGGGGCTAGAAGGACAGGCCACTCTCACTTGCTTCATCTCAATTTACATTTTGCAGGACAGTCTGGAGTAAGTTATTGAATCAGAAATAACTTGCATGGTTTCCACCTCAGTATAGGTCCACTCCTTGGGAGTGTGGATTCTAGGAAACAACTATGTACTTGTAGTTAAGGCAGTGGACGGGGACTCAGGAGATCTGGGTTAATTCCTGGCTCTGTCTGTGGGACGTTGGGAATGTTGCTAAATCTGGGACTTTCACAAAGTCCAAAGTAAGTTAGGTGCCCCACTCTAGCTGAGTTTCTATAGGATATAAGTGCCTATCTCCATTAGCCCTGTTTGGAATTCCTTGTCTCAGTCTCTCTGTACCTCAGGTTCCCCATCTGTAAAATGGGAATATTTTAAAAGTGTACTGCAAAGATAATTCATTAATTTTTGTAAGGTGCTCAAGCACTCGGGTAAATGGGCACTATGTTAGTATGACATTTAGACAGATAAACCTAGTATGCTAACTGGAGAAAACATACTGCAGAGGCATAGAGCCTCCATACAGATGGACCTGGAGCTCAGGAACCAACAGGGTTTCAGGCCCAAACCTACTGGTCAAGTTCTTTGGGCCTGCTTCTTTGTTTTCATATAGTCTACACCGGGTGGGTGTAAAATGTTTCCCTGCTGATTCAGTAGCATTTTGCACCCAAATTGCACAAGTTAAAACATCTGCGCAAAGTGAAAACCAGTGGAGGATCAGACCAATTGTGTACACATGCCGAGTTTCCAGTATTCTACACAGGAATAACCAGTGCAGGGGACAGCATGGCCTAGAGTTTTTAATTGGTAGTGAAGAATATGGGATAGACCAACAGAGAGGTGGAATCCAGTAGTAGATACAGAGGGCCCAGATTCTCCTCTCACCAATCTCACTCTGGTTTGACTCTATTGTGGAGTGGAGAACCAGGCCTAGATTATTTGGATATATTATTTATATATAAACAGGTTAAGTTTGCAACAATAGAATATTTAATATAGGGTGATGTATTGTTTTCTGCCCAGATTTCATTATATATCACCCCAAAATAAATGAATTGAAGGAAGAGGATGATTCTGATACAGAGGTGTATACAAAAGGTTGGGATTTTCAAAAACCACTTTGTGTTGGCCTGGCCGCAATCCCCCTCGAAATAGGCAGATTTCAGGGCAGGGCAAAGCTGCCTACCCTGACTACGCATATTGAGGCTGGCTTCCAGCAGAAGCTTAAAACAGCCACAGCTTTTATCAACTTGTCATCAGCACAAGTCTGGCACAAGGCCCTACAACACCATCTGGAGCAAGGCCCTACTGCTGAAGCTATCCAAGCAGCTTGAGTGAGACCAGACATTGTGACTCATTAAGTCAGTGATTTCAGATGGCACGTTCTGTGTCCATCTTGGAAGTCAGGTTAGCAAAAAGTGCAGTCTGTACAATGGCCTCCCACAGGGATCAGTACTAGCACCATCCCTTTAAAAAACGTATGTATAAGTAATGTGCCTGAAATGACATGCCACAAGTTCATTTATTCTGATGATATGGCACAGATGACACAGTCCGCAATACTCAAGGAGTGGGGTGGATAATGTTATTCAGTACTGGTGTCTCAAACCCCATCTATCAAAAACGGTGTCATCAGCTTCAGAATTACTGAGATGTAAAGCTAAGAGGATGCTTAACATAAACTTCTGTGGCAAGGCAATTGTCCAGAATCCTAACCCCCCACTACCTAGGAGTCACCCTTATTTGAAACCTTACCTATCAACATAAAATGAAGAGTCGCATCAATATCATCCAAAATTTAGCAGGTTCTAACTGGGATTATGCTGTTTGAATGTCACAAAAGGCAACGCTGGCACTAGTTTATTCCACAGCCAAATACTGTGCACGTGTTTGGGGAAGATGCTTGCACACAGATCTCACTGACATTCAGCTAACTATCACCCTTGCAACTATCACCCTTGCAACTGGAACCCTGAAGTCCACTCCACTGTCTTGGCTTCCAATCCTTGCAAACATCCTTCCTCCAACCATCTGGTGAGATATGGCTACTTTGCATGACTACAAGAAAGCTCTTGCTAACCAAATGTTCTCACTCCACAACAACTTTGTTTTTCACTCACCTCACAGTTGCCTTAAGTCCCGCTGACCATTCTGGGCAACTGGAGAAGCTTTTCTGTCATCCATCTTCAACCCAGAAGACACCTGGAGGATCCAGTGGGCAGGTTCTGATGTAAACAATAAGCACCTTGTAAGGGATCCCACCATTGAACTGCCTGATTCCTTGCTCCACTGAAGACAGTGGAAGATCAACCACCATATTAGGACATTGCATGGAAGATGCATGTACCTGATGCACAAATAGAGAATCAAGGATTTGTCACAGTGTGAATGTGGAGACCTCCAAACCACTGAACACATTGTGATCAAGTGTCCCACCTTTTCATTTGAGGAGGTACAGGAAACATACACTTTGCATCTCCCGAATGGATTACAAACCTTTCTATTAACTTGTAAATGCTTCTATTTCCATATGATGGAAGACAATAACCAATGACTTCTTTGGGAGTACAATTAAGCTAACACTTAGTGCTATTGAAAAATCAACCCTGAACTGCAAAACAGAGATGGGGTTATGGGGTAAATTTTTCAGAAGTGTCTAAGGACCTGGGGCATAAATTTTAAAGGTAGTTAGGCACCCAGTGGGATTCTCAAAAGCACCTAAGGGCACATCTACACAGAACAGCAATGCCCACTATGGGGATATGTTATCTAAAGTGCACTGACGTGTTGTGCATTAATTGGTCTATGTAGATCCTGCTGGTGTGGACTAAAAGTTCCTTAACGTGCTTTAACATATTACGCAGACCAATTAGCGTACAGGTTCTACATGCACAGGGTCAAATTACTAGCCTAGTGGGCCTTACAAAATCACCTAAGAGTCTAGCTTGCTTAGGCACATTTATGCTCATGGCTAGCTCCACAAAGGGAACTTTGGCTCAGCATTGTAAAGCCTAATGTTTAGGTCCCCTGCCATCTAGGGGAATCCACAACCCCAAGTTAGGTGCGCAGGCTCCCTATACAATGTCTGGGGAGAGTTAGACACCTAAGAATGGGATCTGCAAAAGGCAACCCTCTGACCAGGGAGCCAACTAAGCTAGCCAATAGGAAATGCCAAGGAAAGGGAGTTAAGCACCTATCTCCAGGCCACATGGAGACACTTCTTTCTGTTCAGGAATCACAGCCATGAGCCCTCTCCTAGAGTTGGGTACTTAAGACTGGTCAGCCTTTCTCACAAAAAACAAACCAAGGAGGAGGCAGCCTCTAGTATAATGGTTAAAGCACTTTCATAGGATATGGAGTCAGAGGTTCAATTCCCCCCATCTCTTTGATGTAGAACAGGGATTTGAACCCAAGTCTCTCACCTCCCAGATGAGTGACCTACTGTTAAGGTACAGGGTATTATGGGGTGGTGCTTTTTTAAGGGTCTTTTGCTGGAGCTGATCCACTTTGCATAAGCAAACAGTCATCAGGCAACTCTACAGGTTGGTCGCTAGGGCTCTGACCTGGAAGATGAAAAACTGAAGTCCCTGTTACAATGCATATTTCATTATTGACTTTCAAATAGTGTCTAGAGACCTTTGAAAATCATTAGTAGCTGCTTTTGAAGATGTTATCCATGTTCTCACAATGTAGAAAAACTGAAAAGTTCTACTTAGAAGTTAACGAGCACCTGCATGATTTGCTGGATGTTTTTAAAGATCCCAGCAAACATGTTTGCATTTTAAATAATGGAAGAGAAGTTATATTAAAAACAGTCAAAAGGAAATTTAAGGGAGTAGCATTTTCAGAAGAAGCAATAGCATGCCTAATGAGACATTGGACAAAGGAAGTTATACTTTCCATGGTGGAACATATTACAGTATGACTGCTGTCATAAATATAAAGGGAAGGGTAAACACCTTTAAATCCCTCCTGGCCAGAGGAAAAAAAAAACCTTTCTCCTGTAAAGGGTTAAGAAGCTAGGATAACCTCGCTGGCACCTGACCAAAATGACCAATGAAGAGACAAGATACTTTCAAAGCTGGAGGGAGGAGGGAAACACTCTCTCTGTGTGTTTCTTTTGCTGGGACCAGAGCAGGAATGCAGAACTCCTGTAAAGGGTTAAAAAGCAATCTAGTTAGATATGTGTTAGATTTGGTTTTGTTTAAATGGCTGATAAAATAAGTTGTGCTGAATGGAATGTATATTTTGGTTTTTGTTTCTTTTTGTAACTTAAGGTTTTGCCTAGAGGATTCTCTATGCTTTGAATCTGATTACCCTGTAAGGTATTTACCATCCTGATTTTACAGAGGTGATTCTTTTATTTTTTCTTCAATTAAAATTCTTCTTTTAAGAACCTGATTGCTTTTTCCTTGTTCTTAAGATCCAAGGGTTTGAGTCTGTGTTCACCAATGCAAATTGGTGAGGATTTTTAATCAAGCCTTCCCCAGGAATGGGGGTATAAGTCTTGGGGGGAAGGACGTTTCAAGTGGGCTCTTTCCCGGTTATATTGTGTTAGACGCTTGGTGGTGGCAGCAATAAAGTCCAGGGACAAAAGGTAAAATAGTTTGTACCTTGGGGAAGTTTTAACCTAAGCTGGTAAAAATAAGCTTAGGAGGTTTTTCATGCAGGTCCCCTCATCTGTACCCTAGAGTTCAGAGGGGGTGAGGAACCTTGACATGGTGGCAGAGCAGTGGGATTAACTTGAAATCATTTTGAGATCAGTTTGAGATTTTTTGAACCAGAAGCACAAATTTAAAAAAAGGACATTTTTTTTCCTTTGGGCTGCTGGAAAGCAGGTTTTAAGCAGGAAGCAGTTAGAGTTTTTTTGTCTCTGCTTGGGGGCCAGAGCAGAGACAAAAGGGAATTGTCTTTTGTGAGCTGGAGTTTTCTCTACCTAAAGGCAGGGTAGTTAACCTCCTGCAGGGAAATTCACAAGTCTTCACAGACCTGAAGTTGGTTTTTGGTTTTTTTACCTAAGAGCAACTAGAGGGGTTTTCTGACTATTTGCCTGGAAACAAAGGTGTTAGTTTTTTTTTTTTTAAAGGATTTTTCTGTAGGCTGACAATCACTATCAGAGAACATAGGAATCCGGTTACAGCACAACCTATATATTTTTGACAAGCCAAGTTTTTTGTTTGTTTATTTTATTTCTAACTCTTGGGTGTAAAATTAGTTAAAAACAGAGAGGCCAACATGACAAAAACCAAGGCACAACACAAATTGGAGTTAACCAGACTGGAGGCAGCAAAAGAGGCAGAAAAAGCCCTCTGCCCACAGGAGAGCTATGGAGGCAAAGGACAAAGAAATGGAGGCAGTGAAAGAGGCAGAAAAAGCCCTAGAGTTTGCCCACAGGAGAGCTATGGAGGCAAGGGAAAAAGAACTGGAGAAGGAAAAAGAGAGGCAGCATGCACTGGAGATGGAGAAGGTAAGGGCTGAGGGAATCTACTGGATAACCTAACAATCCTTCCCCAACAATCCACAAATGGGAGCGACTATGTCCACAGTATGATGAATCCAGTGATATTGCTGAATATTTTCTCACCTCTGAGAGACTGTGCGCTCTGCATAAAATTTCTGACACTCACAAGATGACCACATTGGTTGCAAAATTGACTGGAAGAGCTCTGGACATATTCAATAAGATACCTATTGAGGAGGCTTCTGACTATAATAAGTTCAAGGATTTGGTTTTAAAGCAATTTCAAGTTACACCTGAAACTTACAGATTAAAATTTAGAGTCCTTAAGGAGGGCCTGGACTAAGTAATGTGGCTTATCTAAACCAGATGAAGGATCTGTTAGATAAATGAATCCAAGGAAGGGGTGTCACTAGCTTTGACGGAATGTGTGATTTGATAGCTCAGGAGCAATTCCTGAATATGTCCAAGGGGGAAATAAAACTGTGTTTATGGGATAAGGAAATGGACTCAGCAGAAAGTCTTGCTTCTTATGCTGATTGATACAAGCAGTCCCAGACCACCTCAGAGGCAGGGCAAGCTGGAACAAAACGGGTGGAGGGAGGAGAGAGGAACAACCCTGGTCGCAGTTGGAATGGATACCAGAAGGGACACCCTCAGACCACACCCTATGACCGGGGGCACCCCAAGGTCCCAACTACACATCAAGGAATACTTCAGACACCTTATCGTCCTGCCACACCGTTCTCCAGCAACCCACCTCGCCCCAGTGATCCGTCAGCTGGACGATGTTTTAAATGTAACGAGCTGGGGCATGTGAAGGTCAACTGCCCCAAGAACCCCAACAGATTACAGTTCATTGCACCGGAATCACACCAGAGGTCCTCAGGCCCAGATACTTCCCAGATACCCTTGGAGTGGAAGGAAACTGTGGGTGTGGGCGGGAAGAAGGTCACCGAGTGGAGGGACACCAGAGCACAAGTGTCAGCTATCCATGCTTTCTTAGTGGACCCCAGAGATCCAAATGACAATTCAACCCTTCAAGTCCAACTCTTTCAATTTGCCTAAAGCCAATTTGCCTGTCCAGTACAAGGGCTGGTCAGGAACGTGGACTTTTGCAGTCTATAATGATTATCCCATCCCCATGCTGTTGGGGGAAGACTTGGCCAATCATGTGAAGCTAGCCAAGAGGGAGGGAATGGTCACCCACAGCCAGGCTAAGCAAGCCGTCACGCCTAGCTCTGTTCTAGAAACTTCTACCTGGACCCAGTCAGAGGTGATGGAACCCATGTCAATGTCAGCAACAGCAATAGTGAATCCAGTCACAGAGACCCATACAGAGCCAGTCCCAGAACCAGAACGGGCGGAACAAACAGCACCAGACCCATTGCCAGCACTGAATCCAGTACTTGCAACCCCAACACCAGAGGGCCCCACCGAACCTGAACCGGCAGCAGCCAATAACCCTACACAAGAGGCTCAGCCGGAGCCTGAAACCCAAAATAGTGCATCAGCGGAGAGCGGATCACAGTCAATGGAAACAGCCCCATCCCCTACATCACTTCCAGAGGGACCAAGCCTAGGTCCACACTCCAATGAGGAACTGATGTCTCCAGCATCAAGGGAACAGTTCCAGACCAAACAGGAAGCAGACGAACACCTCCAGAGACGTTGGCACGGCGGCATGGAGCAACCACCGCCTCTCAGCTCTTCGAATTGATCCAGGTTTGTTGTAGAACGAAGACTTTTATACAATTAAACTCTTTCTGGTGGACACCAGGAAGACTGGCATCCTCAGAGACAGTTGGTAGTTTTGAATAAGTACCAGGTAAAGCTCTTGAGCTTAGCCCACGATCATCCTAGTGGCCATGCTGGGGTGAACAGGACCAAAGACCGTATAGGGAGGTCATTCCACTGGAGGGAATGGGCAAGGATGTTTCTACCTATGTCCAGTTTTGTGAGGTATGCCAAAGAGTGGGAAAACCCCAAGACCAGGTCAAAGCCCCTCTCCAGCCACTCCCCATCATTGAAGTTCCATTTCAGCGAGTAGCTGTGGATATTTTGCGTCCTTTTCTGAAAAAGACACCCAGAGGAAAGCAGTACATACTGAATTTCATGGATTTTGCCACCCAATGGCTGGAAGCAGTAGCTCTATGCAACACCAGGGCTAAAAGTGTGTGCCAGGCACTAGCAGACATTTTTGCCAGGGTAGGTTGGCCCTCCGACATCCTCACAGATGCAGGAACTAATTTCCTGGCAGGAACTATGGAAAGCCTTTGGGAAGCTCATGGTGTGAATCACTTGGTTGCCACCCCTTACCATCATCAAACAAATGGCCTGGTGGAAAAATTTAATGGGACTTTAGGGGCCATGATACGCAAATTCGTAAATGAGCACTCCAATGATTGGGACCTAGTGTTGCAGCAGTTGCTCTTTGCCTACAGAGCTGTACGACATCCCAGTTTAGGGTTTTCACCATTTGAACTTGTATATGGCCGCAAGGTTAAGGGGCCATTACAGTTGGTGAAGCAGCAATGGGAGGGGTTTACACCTTCTCCAGGAACTAACATTCTGGACTTCGTTTACTCTTTGTTTACATTTCTGGACTACAAAACACCCTCCGAATCTCTTTAGCCCTTGCTAAAGAAAACCTACAGGATGCTCAAAAAGAGTAAAAAGCCTGGTATGATAAACATGCCAGAGAGTGTTCCTTCAAAGTAAGGGACCAGGTCATGGTCTTAAAGGTGCTCCAGGCCCATAAAATGGAATAGTTGTGGGAAGGGCCATTCACGGTCCAGGAGCGCCTGGGAGCTGTTAATTATCTCATAGCATTCCCCACTTCCAACCGAAAGCCTAAGGTGTACCATATTAATTCTCTAAAGCCCTTTTATTCCAGAGAATTAAAGGTTTGTCAGTTTACAGCTCAGGGAGGAGATGACGCTGAGTGGCCTGAAGGTGTTTACTACGAAGGGAAAAGTGATGGTGGTGTGGAAGAGGTGAACCTCTCCGTGACCCTTGGGTGTATGCAGCGACAGCAGATCAAGGAGCTGTGCACTAGCTATGCGCCGACATTCTCAGCCACCCCAGGACTGTTTGAACAAGCATACCACTCCAACTACATAGGTAATGCTCACCCAATTAAAGGCCAACCTTACCGGGTGTCTCCTCAAGCTAAAACTGCTATAGAACGGGAGATCCAGGATATGCGACAGATGGGTGTAATCCGCCCATCTGGCAGTGCATGGGCATCTCCAGTGGTTCTAGCTCCCAAACCAGATGGGGAGATACGTTTTTGCATGGACTACCATAAGCTTAATGCTGTAACTCGCCCAGAGAACTATCCAATGTCACGCACAGATGAACTATTAGAGAAACTGGGATGGGCCCAGTTTATCTCTACCTTGGACTTAACCAAGGGGTACTGGCAGGTGCCGCTAGATGAATCCGCCAAGGAAAGGTCAGCCTTCACCATACATGTCGGGCTGTATGAATTTAATGTACTCCCTTTCGGACTACGGAATGCACCCGCCACCTTCCAAAGACTTGTAGATGGTTTCCTAGCGGGATTAGGAGAATATGCAGTCGCCTACCTTGATGATGTGGCCATATTTTCAGATTCCTGGGCAGAACACCTGGAACAGCTACAAGAAGTCTTTGAGTGCATAAGGGAGGCAGGATAAACTGTTAAGGCTAAGAAGTGTCAAGTAGGCCTAAAAAAAGTGACTTACCTTGGACACCAGGTGGGTCAAGGAGCTATCAACCCCCTACAGGCCAAAGTGGATGCTATCCAAAAGTGGCCTGTCCCAAAGTCAAAGAAACAGGTCCAATCCTTTTTAGGCTTGGACGGATATTACAGGCGATTTGTACCGCAATACAGCCAAATCGCCGCCCCACTGACAGACCTAACCAAAAAGAAACAGCCAAATGCAGTTCAGTGGACTGAAGAGTGTCAGAAGGCCTTTAACCAGCTTAAAGCGACACTCATGTCTGACCCTGTGCTAAGGGCCCCAGACTTTGACAAACCATTCCTAGAAAACACAGATGTGTCAGAGCGTGGTATGGGAACAGTTTTAATGCAGGAAGGACCGGATCAAGAATTCAATCCTGCAAGAAGCTATCTGAGAGGGAAAGCAACTAGTCAGTCAGTGAAAATGAATGTTACACCATTGTCTACGCTCTGGAAAAGCTACGCCCATACGTTTGGGGACAGCGTTTCCACCTGCAAACTGACCATGCTGCGCTACAGTGGCTTCATACTGCCACGGGAAATAACAAAAAACTTATTCGGTGGAGTTTAGCTCTCCAAGATTTTGATTTTGACATCCAACACATCTCAGGAGCTTCTAACAAAGTGGCTGATGCACTCTCCTGTGAAAGTTTCCCAGAATCAACTGGTTAAAATTGTCCTTGAGACGTGAAAAATATTGTTAGTCTTTATATACTTGGTAATATATTTAGAGGTGCATGTGTCTTATTAACTCTGTTTTCTCCTAGAGCTCCAGGAAGAAATCACAGCCAGCGTTTCACCCTATCTGTGATTTGGGGGGCGTGTCATAAATATAAAGGGAAGGGTAAACACCTTTAAATCCCTCCTGGCCAGAGGAAAAAAAACCTTTCACCTGTAAAGGGTTAAGAAGCTAAGACAACCTCGCTGGCACCTGACCACAATGACCAATGAGGAGACTAGATACTTTCAAAGCTGGAGGCGGGGGGAAAAACAAAGGGTTATCTCTGTCTGTGTGTTTCTTTTGCTGGGACCAGAGCAGGAATGCAGAACTCCTGTAAAGGGTTAAAAAGCAATCTAGTTAGATATGTGTTAGATTTGGTTTTGTTTAAATGGCTGATAAAATAAGTTGTGCTGAATGGAATATATATTTTTGTAACTTTTTTGTATATATTGTAGAATGTATATTTTTGTAACTTAAGGTTTTGCCTAGAGGATTCTCTATGTTTTGAATCTGATTACCCTGTAAGGTATTTACCATCCTGATTTTACAGAAGTGATTTTTTCACTTTTTCTTCAATTAAAATTCTTCTTTTAAGAACCTGATTGCTTTTTCCTTGTTCTTAAGATCCAAGGGTTTGAGTCTGTGTTCACCAATGCAAATTGGTGAGGATTTTTAATCAAGCCTTCCCCAGGAATGGGGGTATAAGTCTTGGGGGGAAGGACGTTTCAAGTGGGCTCTTTCCCGGTTATATTGTGTTAGACGCTTGGTGGTGGCAGCAATAAAGTCCAGGGACAAAAGGTAAAATAGTTTGTACCTTGGGGAAGTTTTAACCTAAGCTGGTAAAAATAAGCTTAGGAGGTTTTTCATGCCGGTCCCCTCATCTGTACCCAAGAGTTCAGAGGGGGGAAGGAACCTTGACAAATGCGTATATCCTCTTATAACATATTACTCATCCACCTAAAGGTCATCCAAAAATTAAGAAGTTATGGAACCCCTATTTGAGATTAACATGGATACAATTCCTTTTGTATGCTGTATTGTTTATTTTGCTGCTCTTTGTAGGGTTATTAGAACCACCTGTAAACTAAAGCTTGTACATATTTCAGAGATTTTAAAGGCCAGGAAAGACTGCTATAATGGTTTAGGCTGGTTCCCTGCATAACACAGGGTACAGATTTGCATCTAGTGAGTCCTGAACCTAGTCCAACATCATGTGGTTGAACAGAAGCATATTTTTTAGAATATGAAAAAGTTCTATAGAATTTAATAGGAAATAACCCATGTTTTTTTCATCATATAGAATTTAATAGCGAATTATCTTCCTGGTATAGGATGGTTCAAAACACCCATACAATGGAACTCATTTTTTCAAGTTTTCAAACTAAATTTCTACAGGATCCTAATAAGTTTCTCTAGAACCACACTGTTTTGATCCCTATATTCTATTGTCCTTTTCCATAAGGAGACTGTAAGGAGATGTCCCCCAAATTCAAAGTGAAGGTCAGAACAGAGTTCTTCTTAAAAAGTCCCCCGACCAAAATGATCACTCTAGTTAAGAAGCACCAGCTTAAGAGTATGTACTGTGCCTTCTGCCCAGATAAGCATGGATTAGAAAGTTGAATGATAAAAGTAATCAAAGTTTTGAAAAAAAAAATCCCTTAAGTCATTCTACAATGTTATTTTATATGTTGATTCTTCAAGGCCTGTTAATTTCATTTTGTGTTTGTTCCTTAACTATTGTGACCTCACCCTATTTAGAGATAGTCCAGGTCATGGATCCGCCCAGAAGAACAAGTGCCCTTTGCACTACTGTATGGTTCAAAGAGGACTTATATATCCCTTAAAAATCAATTGGACACCCCACTCCCCAGCCCCATGTTATGTTAATGCAATATGCAGAGTAAAGTTAAATAAAAACATCAAATATTCTTGCTGGAAGGTTGCAGCCTAACACTACTTTATTTCCTAGAGCCCAGAACCATAACACACAAGAACCCAAAACAGAAACACACAAAGCAGACTGTCCCTAAAAGAGACACACACAGTTCAACCCACCTTACTTTAGACTGGCTCTCTGCAGTTGGTCTTTGACCGCTCATTCATCTACCTAGACCCTTAGCCTGGAAGTAGGGCCAGGAAACCCCTTACAAATTAAAGTGATGATAGCTAGTCATTTTAAACACAGTTTTCCATACACTAAACACCAGTGGTTTAAAACCAGTTTAGCCACTTTATTACACACTCCTTCTATAAAGCGCCATTCTGGGGCAGGGCCCATGATCTGTGTGTTTTATCTGCCCCCCACTGTGCCACAGAAGATGTTGAAGTGTGTAGATACAAGACCTTGTCTTTTATCTCAAGCTCTAGAGGTTCATACCTAAAATGTGGAGGTCCCCCCTTTCAGTCCCCTATGTCAGCCAAGAAAACAATTATCACATTAACAATCCTGAGCTAAGCTAAGAGTTCCTGATGGATTTAGAACCAGCTCCCAAGCTCACATTCAGTGCGGCTAAGAATCTAGCCCTTAGCAGTTTTATTCTTTCACATTTGTAGTGGGAGAACTGCTGACAGGGATATGCAGGGCAGGACTATATTTAAGACACTAAAACCCATAGCAGAATTTGGCTTTTCAGTTTTGTCTATCTGAATCCTATGTTTAGTGTAGCTACTACAGATTTACACCAGTGTTACTAAGAGTATAATTACAGGTTTCAGAGTAGCAGCCGTGTTAGTCTGAGCTGTAGCTCACGAAAGCTTATGCTCTAATAAATTTGTTAGTCTCTAAGGTGCCACAAGTACTCCTTTTCTTTTTAAGAGTATAATTAAGATCTGAGCATAATAAAGAAAAAAGAAATAATTTCCTCCATTTTTCTTATACAGTAGGCCCTAATTATGTCCCTTTACTGCTTTGTAATGAAGTCCATGCAATTCTCCAGCACTACTTTTTCAGAAGAGTTATATATTTCATTTCTAAATTAACATTACTTCGGGGATTATTTTCCTCTGCCACCCCCCCCACTCCCAACTCTTCATGCATAAATCCATTCATTTAAATGTTTAAACAAAACCTACATTCAATACTTAGAAGGTTGCTTGGAACACATTCTTTTAATGTTAAACAGAAAAACAGCAAAAATCATAATGATTTAATTTGGCCACCATTTGAAAGAAAAAAATAATCAAAGTTGAACTGTTATGTAAATGCACAATGCATGTTTCTTTCAGCTAGACTTTGGTATGTTAGGCACATCGGCTTTGAACTGGAGAAGTTGTCCTGGAGTTTCAAGCCTTTTGGGAGCTGTCTGTATGTGACAATGTTTTATTGTTTCTATGGGTAACGATGATAGTACTTACTGCTTTTATACCATAGAACATCACAAAGCGCTGTAAATGCATGCACTAGTTACTCCAAACAGCACCCCTCTGCAATGTTGCAGGTGCTCCCCCTACCCATATTACACCAAGGGAAGCTGGTGAGAAAAACAAGACACTCCGAAGACATTTTTATATCGATTTTGACGTTAAAAAGAAGGGATAAATGTCAGGATTTCCTCCCCTCATGGTTGAAATTTCAATACCAAGTGTAACCAAAATTTCAAAATAGCTCCAAAGCAGGTTAAAAAAGGGGGATGGAATGAAAACATTTTTTAAAATTCTCTTATGACATTTTATTTGCTTTGTTGGTTGAATTTTGAACTTTCAGTGAAAAATTGTTCAAATTTTGAGACGAACTCTAGAACCAAACCCCTATAGGTGGGACTCTGCCACCCTTTGGGCTGGTACATCACACCTGCCGTGGCCTCTTATGAAATCACAGAAGACTTTCTTTCACTTGGGAGAGTCTGACTGTGTTTGTTTCCAAACAAACAACTTGAGGTGTGGCAGAAGCAGGCGCTATGCTAAAGGATAGGTTTCAGAGTAGCAGCCGTGTTAGTCTGTATTCGCAAAAAGAAAAGGAGTACTTGTGGCACCTTAGAGACTACATCCAATGAAGTGAGCTGTAACTCACAAAAGCTTAGGCTCAAATAAATCTGTTAGTCTCTAAGGTGCCACAAGTCCTCTTTTTCTTTTTGTGCTAAAGGAGTTAGCTGTAGGTCTTACTACTTCTGCTCTATAGGTAGTTTATAGTTAGGCCTCTTGGGGCTTTTCAGTTATGTCGGAAGTTAAAATAATGGCAAATGTACTCTTGGATATGGAAAGAGTTAACAGTAGGCGTCACACTACAGCAATCTTGGGGTGACTCTGGGTTGGAGTCCCAGCTCTGCTACAAATTTCCCGTATGAGCTGGGCAAATCAATGATGCAGTTTCTATGATGCAGTTTGTCATGGCAGGGGGTAGCTCCCTTTTATGGGCCAGCCAGTTAGCTAAAATCCCTCTTAATAGCTGTTATCTACTTGCTTTACCTGTAAAGGGTTAAAAAGTCTCACTGCTATGCATAGGTAAAAGAAAGTGAGTGGGCACCTGACCAAAAGAGCCAATGGGAAGGCTAGAACTTTTTAAAATGGAAAAAAGACTCCCCTTTTGTCTGTCTGTCTGTTGTTCTCACAGAGAGAGACAGACAGGGCAACAGCTATGCTGTAAGAAGCTCAGGCCAGGTAAAAATCAAGAAAAAATCATCAGTATCATACCTAGAAACTACTCATTTAAAAGCCCCAGATATGTAAGTAGATCAGGAAATGTCTAGGAAGACATGATTAGGTTTATCCCTTGTATTGCTTTATGGCTTGTGGATTCCTCTGTGCTAACCCCAGGTGCTTTTGTTTTGCTTGTAACCTTTAAGCTGGACCAAAGCAATTCTTGGTGATTAATCCTTGTAGTTGCTCTTTTAAAATTTAGCAATAGCCTGAGTTCCCAGATGTATTTTCTTTCTTTTTTTTATTAATAAAATTTACCTTTTTTAAGAACAGAATTGGATTTGTGTGTCTTAAGAGGTTTGTGCACATGTTGTTTAATTAGCTGGTGGCAACAGCTGATTTCCTTTTTTTCCCCCCTTTCTCAGCTCTTCCCCGGAGGGGGTGTGTGAAAGGGTTTGAGGGTACCCCACAGGAAGGAATTCCCAAGTGCGCCTTCCTGGGCTCTCAAAGGGGTTCTGTACTTGGCTGGTGGCAGCATCTACCAATCCAAGGTCATAGAAAAGCTGTAACCTTGGGAGTTTAATACAAGCCTGGAGTGGCCAGTATTAATTTTTAGAATCCTTACAGGGCCCCACCTTCTGCACTTGAAGTGCCAGAGTGGGGAATCAGCCTTGACAGGAATTCATAAAGTTTAATGCAGAAGAAACCATTAGGTTATCTAGCCTGACCACCTGTAGGTAACACACCCTTACATTTCACCCCATTAACCCAGTATACTTCTTTCCTTCACAAGGTTATTGTAAGGGGAAAAAAATCATCAATGTTTGTGGGGCACTTACCTATAATACTGCTGAGGATCATATAAATGCCTAGAAAGATTGTACTATATTATCTTTTTATATATAGTAAAATACAGAGTTGGTTTAGTTTGGTTTAACTTGAGTGTTGCACTACACAGGGAGCCAGTATGGGGGGAGAAGCGGGGAGTACAGTGGTATAGGAAAAGTTTTCATCCTCCTACCATTATCATCTGATAGAGAGTCAGAGGGAAAAATCCATCTTGCCCCTGCTTCATAAAAGCTTTGATGCTAAAGAAGGGACTTGTTGAAAATACCTAATTAAAGATAGCAGAAAAGGGCAATGAATATATTACCTCAGTAGTTTAATGAAGTAATTAATCATAATAATAATAATAATCAGACCCAAATTGGGAATCTGTCTATTGTATAATTTTAGCTGAGGCTCCTTCTGGTCTCAGCTTTGCAGCCAGAATTATCACTTGGGTTTTAAATGGTGCTTTTTTCTTTTTCTGCAAGGATGGGTGGGACTTGAAAAGAAAAAGAACCCAGGACCCAACCCATGTGAGGTGATGGAGAAGCCACTCCAAGTAGCAAGCACCAGGGAGAAGGCTTGAGTCATACCTTGGGGTTGGGCTACAAGAAAACATTTTGAAAGCTGGTGCACCTACTGAAAAGATAGTGCACCTATCTACCTATTAGGCCAACAGTTCTATTGTTTGAAAGAACTAAAGGATTTTAAGAAAAGGGGCCATAAACTGATTTAAATCAGTTACTATTCAGGAAATCAAGTATCAGAGGGGTAGCTGTGTTAGGCTGGATCTATAAAAGCGGCAAAGAGTCTGTGGCACCTTATAGTCTAACAGATGTATTGGAGCATAAGCTTTCATGGGTGAATACATGCATGCATCTGACGAAGTGGGTATTCACCCCGAAAGCTTATGCTCCAATATGTCTGTTAGTCTATAAGGTGCCACACAGGACTCTTTGCCGCTTATTCAGGAAATAACGCTCATCTTCAAAGTGTGCTTATCACGTGTGCTTATTCCTATAGGCAGAATTAAGCAAATACATACAAATATGTAGGAGATGTATGTTATCATTTGTGTCATAGTAGTGCTTCAAGGGGCCCCTTTGTGCTAGATCTTGTCCACACATGTAGGGGTCCTGGCTGTGAATGGTTGACTGTATAAATAGACAGGTCTGACAAAAGGGTGGAAGAGGAACCAGAGGCACTACACAGGAGAGCAGTCACCAGCCTTGCTCACACAGCCACAGAGCAGCAAGAGAATCTAGAGCTTCTGACTCCCAGTCCAGTGCCTAATCATCTCATCCATGAGTTCCCAAACATTATTAATACCATTTCTTTAGAGTAGCACCCACGAGGCATGTGGTGCATTGCAGACATACAAGAATGGACAGCTCCTAACCAAGAAGTTCACAGCGACAGGACAGAGTGTAGGGCAGGGGTCATCCCCCCAACATGCTATAAAAACTCTACAGCCCACCTCTGCCACAACAACTGGTTTTCTGCACATAAAAGTCAGGGTCAGCATTACAGGGTAGCAAGCCGGGCAATCGCCTGTGGCCTTTCAGGGGTCCCCACGAAGCTACATTGCTCAGGCTTTGGCTTCTGCCCTGGGTGATGGGCTTAGGGCCCTGGGCTTCAGCCCCATGAGGCAGGGCTTTGGCTTTCTGCTCTGGGCCCCAGCAAGTCTAATACAGGGCCTACTTGGTGGCCTGCCCCTGAAGGGGGCCTCAGACCCCTGGTTGAGAACCACTGGTGTAGGGGAAGGGAACAAAATTAACTGAAAAGTGAGTCTTTAAGAGGGAATTAAATGTGGACAAGGTTAAATGTTATCATTGAAGTACAGCCCAGTTTTTGGGAGCAGGGGATAGTTTCCTATGAAACTGCGTCCACAGTGTATAGGGAAAGCCTGTAGCCTGTACTAGCTTCTTCTGATGTGTGGCTTGCTTCACTGGTCTTGGATAGGGAAATGGTGCCATCTCCAAGCCCCAAATTACTTGACCTATTTTGGTCTCAATTTTCTGTAAAACGGTGTTAGCTAAAGATTGACTGGGATGTTGCAAGGATAAAAAAATAAAGAGGTTATGGTCAGAAAGTGGTTGTTAAAAATGGCACCTTCTTACTGAAAAATCTGCCAGTGCTAGCAGTAAGCATTCAAGCATCATGAATCCAACCTTCAGAAACTGAGACCGGGCTTAGAAAAATAAATAAGATTTAGAAAATGATGGAATTTTTGGATTCTTTTTATTTGTGTTTTGAGCAAGTAGGGAGTTGAGCTTTTTTTTAGAAACTTAGCTTAAGTTTTGGGGGGGGGTTTAAGTGAGAATTTACCATGATTTCAGGAGTGGCAGCTTTAAGAAAGATACCAAATATTCCAAAATTTCTGATAAAACTGTAAAAGTTGCCAACACCAAGAGATTGGCTAAATATAGTCCAAGCCCCCTCAGCTTATTATATTTATGCTTGTGTCTGTCTTTAATGGAAATTGGAAGGGCTCAGCATCCTTCATAGGGCCCTCAGTACTTTGCAAGTCAGAGACGCAAATTATTTCTTTTACTACTACTTACTCCTGATGTCATTGAAGAACCAACAGGGCTATGGGAAAGTGAGCTGGATCTAGTCTGACTGGGGAATCATCAACAGCAAGTTTAATTAAGATCCAGTTGCAGAACCTTTCACTGGCTTTGGGGGAAAACTGTAGCGATCCAGAGACTCCAGCTAGTAGGAGTAGCTGCAGAAAGAGCCAAAGTAGGGACCTTCTGGCAGTCAGAACTTTCTACAGTGTTGGCAGGACTTTCTTTACCCTGTACTGACTGGCTGTTTGTTCCAACCATCTCCCTCCTCCTTCCACGTGGTCTCTTCACCTCAGCTTCATTCTACATCTGCCTCTGTTCTCCTATGCCCCTCACAATCCCTCTCCATTCATTTTTCTTTTATTTAGCTGATTCTCCTCCTTACTATCCCCCATCCAATTAAAATAAAATAAAATGTGGAACTAACATGATATTTGCTCCTGTCACATTGTTTATGGTGCTTGTGTGTTATACCCCTTTTCCCATCTGGTGACTGTATTGTCTACTCAGATGGTAAACTCTCCAGGGCAGAGCATATATGTTTCTACGGTGCTTAGCACAATGGGGCCCCCATTATTGGATTGTCCTTATGCACTATTGTAATGCTGGTCACAACTACCATAATAAACAAAATAATAATAACAGCATGACATGAGCCAGAAAGAACACAACTTGACTTCCTGGTCATGAATAAGTTTGTAGGTCTGGCATCTTTATACCCATAACACAAGCAAATTTAAATTGGTAATTGCTGAGTAGCAATAAAATGGAGCCCAATATGCCATCGGTACTTGAATTGACTGAAAATTTTTTATCTACATGTTTTTTCCACCAGAAAATGTTGATTCATCTAAACTGAACCTGTTTGCTAGAAAGGGTAGGTTTTTGACAATGTTCTCATTAAAAAAAATGAAAAGTGTTTCCAAGTTGTGAAAATGTCCTCTGTAGACATATTCAAAATGAAAAGACTTAATTTAGAAATTTCATTTATAGTAAAATAATGTAGAGTCAAAAATGAAACCAAAACATTTCAAGTTATCCAAACATTTTGGTTAACCCAATCTGAAAATGTTTATGGATTTTTGGTTCATGAAAGTTTTTCTGATTTTAATTTTTTGTCCCAATTCTGGACAGGAACTTTTTTTTGAAATCTCGAAAGTTCTCACAGAATGGGAAACTGTTTCCTGCTCAGAGCTAATTGTTACAGAATCACTCTTCAGAATAGAAGCACACATTGATTCGTTGGTTTGTAAAGCATTATGAGAAGAGTAGTTAACGGGTGCTAACCTAAATGTGCAGTATTATTTTATTGGAATAATTTTATTATTTTTGAACTTCCTGGCTCTTTTCAGTTTAAGACAGAGCCATAACTCTTCTTCAAACATACTTCTTGGTGATTAGTAATTATCATAATCTTTATTTCTATATATCACTTTGCTATACATGAATCTAAATATAATTACACATTTTATGCTTTGAAGTAAATTGCATCTATCTTCAAATACTATTTTGAAAGTAAAAAAAGAACATGGGGCACTGGCACTATTTTAACTTTTGCTTCTACATGCCATTTAAACCTGTTCAACTCAATTGTAATAGGCCACAAACATTTCATCTGTAGTTAATAGATTAATTCTTTTGTGGGAGGAAAGAAATCTAGTTTCAAATGTTACTAGGTGAAATGAAGTTTACTGTTTCTTTTTAATAGGGCCATATCCAACAAGCACTGAAGTCAACAGAAGTCAATCTAGACTAGATGGTATGAGCCAGTATGGTAGATTTAAATCTAGATTCCCTATATTTTACATGAGTAAGACAAGCAAGGCTTGGGTCTTAGGCCCCTGTATTTCACAGGCTAGAAGAAGCAGGTTCAATCCCCAGCAGGACACTGAGGCATGAACTCATTAAGCAAAGGAACCATGTCTATTAATCAGTGGTAGTTCACACAGACTTGACTGAGCTTCCTTCTAGAATTACTTCCTGACACATGGATCCTTTCCTTATAGAAGGTGCACCACCCTTTTTCTGCATGTATGTGCTCTCCCAGGAACACTCTCTCAGACACCCTGCACATTAACTGCATAAAAAGTGCATTTCTGCCTAGGTGCTGAATAACTCCTGGAGGTTTTGAACATATCCTCAATTTATGCCCAGCACACCAGGACTGAGCTTTTCACATGGAGAAATACAGAGAATTAGACAGATTCATGAACACATTTGGACAAAAATGGCAAATCAAACTGCACAGGTCAGCCCTGACCTTTCCCTTCAAAACATAAGAATCCTTCAGGATTTCTGTGCTTAAAAGTACATCTCAACACTCAAACTAAAACAGTGGCTGATTTTATATAGGTTACAGCTCAGGAGCTGGTTTCCTATAAATAATTCTCAGACGTCATTTGAATTACAGTCTTCTTCAGATAAGGGGGCTGCAGGCATACCCAGAAGCCTGTTAACAAGGAGATGACAAGCTTCAGGCATCTAATTGCATTAGCTCATCACCAGTAAAACACTGGGAGTTTTACAGCTAATCTGACGGGGATTGAGTAAGAATTGAATCTAGACTAGTAGAGTTATTTCACTGTCTTCAAAGGCCTGTCCACTTTGAAAGAGAAACAGCCAATCTGTCTGCCAGTTCAACCAGCTGCTACTCAGGAAAGCCAATAGATTGTGTGCATTTTCTTAGCACTTCTATGCCCTGATGTTTTGCAGAGATCACTCTGATTTATATAAAGCAAACTGCATTTGCAAAATGTGATGTATGCCGAGACCCACAGATAATTACCAATAACTGTCCTTCCAAAAAGCTCACAGGTTCAGACATGATCTCCTGTTTGTGAGATATAAGCTAAGATCACAGTACCAAGGATTTATCACATTGCTTTTTGCTAGCTATAGCAAGCAGCACTGAGGGGGGCTGCAGATGTGTCATGCGGGATTGACATTTAAAGTGATGCATGCTGTTATGGAGGATTGACATTTAAAGCGATGCATGCTGTTTTTCAGAAGAGGCCACTAAAATGTTACACTGGATCTATAAATCTTACTTGCCTCGTTGTGCGCTCATTGCTTTGCATGAGCGTGTTGGGGACTGGGAGGGTGCAAATCACCTGCTCCCCTGTGAGCAGGGCCACACACATTTGCAGTCCTGTTGATCCCTTCACAGTCCCTGCTAGTGCCTCCATTGCTCTGCCTTATCCACATTCTCCTGCAAGCTCTGCTGACCGGACGTGTGAGGGAGCACACATGGAACTATTCTGAAGGGCGCTCCATTGTGCACACCCCTCAAGCACTGCAGGAGGGAGTGTGCCCCGCCTAGTGTTGGAAAGCCAAACGGACGGTGTGGTGTGTAACAGGGGACGCTCTCCTTTTGAGCACCTCCTGTAGCTACATCTGGCATTGCAGGCCTTTTCCTGCCCCTGGTGGCCCTTAGAGATTGAAGACCTGCCTAGCAAGGTTCGCAAGGGCTCAGCCCTCTGGCCAAGTCAGTCAAAATGAATGAACCCCTTCTGGGAAGACAGAGTTCAAACTGTTGGCTGTCACTGGAGTCTTCAGCCCGGTCTCTGGACCGTCTAACTCCTGCCCTTTCCTCAGTGGGGGGACCTAGGCCAGCCCACTATTCTGGGTCCCAACCCAGGGACCCTACAAACAGCAGCCATGCATGGCTTCCTTGAACTGGTTGCTGCTATATTCCCTGGGCCTCTTCCCATCTGGTCTCTTTATCCATTACTTTAGAGCTAAAGCTTTCAGGTCCTCTCTCTCCCGGGTTTAGCAAATGCAACTCATCAAGCTCCTGTAACCAGCACAGAACACTCTTCCTTGCCTTGACCTGGTGAGCCCCTGCAGTTCCTTTTCTCTGAGTCTGCTGGGCTCTGATAGGCTGCAGAGAAGCAGCCATTGTAGGCAGGCTTGGAGGACCCTCCTTTGCTGCTCCTTCCTGGGGCATGGAGCAGTAGGACCTTAGGTCCTCCAGCAGACTTCATCACAGAGGGGGTAAAGCTATCTTTACCTCCAACCCCAGTCCCGCACTGAGTATAGCTCAGCTAGTGCAGAAGATCAAACCCATGGAAAGATTTGATAACATGCTCAAGATACTATGGAGAATCAGTGATAGAGCCAGGTGCAGGAATCCTAGTGAAGGCAAGCAATATATTGTGCCTACCAATAGCACTATATAGCTGTACTACAAACACTATACATGGTCCCTGAAATTGTTAGGATACCTCTAATGCACTGAGACTCCTTAACCCCAATGCTACTTTACACATTTACAATGTAAGCCTTCTGCAAAGTGGTTAAGAGCAGCAAAAAGGGCTAGGTATAATAGATCTCTAGAGTCCCTCTTAACAAATAGTTCTTTTGTGCCCCCACCCAGAAGCCTGGGAAAACTAAAAACGCACCTTCTCTGGATGCCCATAACAAGCACTCCAAGACTGTACAAGCAAAGGAACCTTATAAGGGGAAGGGGACACAAGCAAACAACAGAACATATGTGCAAATAACGAGTAAAATACTATCTCCTTCCACTAACTTTGGCTATAGTCCATCTAACTCCCTTCCTTCCCACCAGAGAGAATGTCCCCCAGGTGATAGGCCCTTGGCCACACAACCTCACCCATCCACCAAGCGCCACCCACAATTTGGATCAGCAAACAACAACAGTACAGGTATCTTTTTGCTTATCTGTCTGCAGTACCAAGGAAGCAGCTTGCTTGATTCCACCAGCACCACCACATAACCCACCTCGCGATTCATCTTTGTTAAGGAGCAGGGCGTAACTGAGCCCCCTATTTTCTCTCTGTGAAGTCCTCACAGAAGGAGAGCCAGAAGTACTTAAAACCCTTAATAGGGTTGCTAACCCTCCAGGCTTGTCCTGGAGTCTCCAGGAATTAAAGATTATGTCATGTGATGAGACCTCCAGGAATACAATCAAACCAAAATTGGCAACCGTACTTGATTAGAATTCTAGCTGCAGGAAAGGTGAGCCTTTGCCACAAGAAGAAAGCTCTTTCTTCTTCCTGAACCTCTCTGGGAATCTACCACCTGCCAGAATCTAAGTTCAGATATGGTTATGGTGATCTCCCAAGTGTCACAAGTGGAACTGTGGGTAGGTAGCCTTTTCACCAAGAGGGGCAGCCCTTTTACCAAGAGAGGGTTAGAGAGCTTTCCCTGCTCTGGAGTTTCTAGCCATTAGGCTGATAACATACATTTGTAAAAGGCACTTGTCACCACAGTACCTAATGCAGATCAGTTACATTGCTCAGGTAGTAACAAATATGCTTTAGTCTCCATTCTGTTGATAACCTATGGAATTTCCCCAATAGATCTCATTTTACCTGACCCACACAGAAAGTTAGACCAGCCAGAGAGGATTAAATATAAGAGGCTACTGCAATCTTTAAGGCATTATTGTATAGTAAAAAGAAAAGGAGTACTTGTGGCACCTTAGAGACTAACAAATTTATTTAAGCATAAGCTTTCGTGAGCAACAGCTCACTTCATCGGATGCATTTGGTGGAAAAATGCATCCGATGAAGTGAGCTGTAGCTCACGAAAGCTTATGCTCAAATAAATTTGTTAGCCTCTAAGGTGCCACAAGTACTCCTTTTCTTTTTGTGAATACAGACTAACACGGCTGCTACTCTGAAACCTATTGTACAGTAATCACTCTTAAAAGTAGAAAAGCCACCATTAAGATGTAGAGGATGAAATCAGCCCCATATCTTTATCAGAATATTGGTTGATAGAACATTCTTAGTGTATATGAGGGTGGCCCAAACCCTTAGAACTGCATAGATCTGGTGCTGGCTTGTATTTTTATACATCTATTATTAAAGAAGAATGTGAACAATGGGGTGGCCATGGAGAACAGATGGTTTTGTGGATGAGAGAGTTCTTTGCCAAATTCTGAAGAGAATGTTTGTGACCTTGGGCAACTCACTTAATCTCTGTGCCTCAATTTCCTTGTCTGTGAAAAAGGGAAAAAATGCTCACATATGTCACAGGGCTGTTGTGAAGTTAAATGAATTGGGATTGTAGAGGTAAATATTTAATTTTCCTTTTCACTGCTAATTTTCCCATTGACATTCCAGCACCTGGCAGGTGCATGGTGCAAGTATCTAAATAGATACATCAATGTCTACAGATCTAGTAGGTAGAGATTAAAAACACTCTACATGTCACATGGACATCACCACTGCAAAAGTGATAAATTACACTTACCAGCTACGTTTGTTTGCCTCACCTGAACTCTGCCAACCAGTCTGTCTACAGCCCCAACTACTTCTAGTTCTCAAAACCTCAGCAGTTTCAAACATCTTTAAAAATCCTGCCAATGAAATGTTTCATTCCTTCCCTGACCCCCATACCTCCTCCCATGTGGCACTTCTTGTCAGAGACAAATGTCTACAGAATCAGCGGGAGCTGTACCTGCTTACATGAGTGTTGAATTTGGCCCAATATCCTTTTCAAGCGTATTTATATATTCTTACTGCTGAGTTTCTTTTCCAGCTGGCCAGCACTTCTGTATATATCCCAAGTGCAGCTGAGCAAATAATTTGCAATTAGTAGTGTATCTGACTAGAAGTCTTTTTTTCCCCTAGACTGCAGAATAGCCCTGAGTTGATTGCAATTTCCTTGAATTTATTCAATTACTAAAAATTTTCTCTCTCTTTGAGCTGACAGCAAACAGTTTGCTAAGAAAATCCAGGAGTTGATATTCAAAACTGGAGCTCTGTTGCGATGGGTCAGACAAGTCACATGGTATCCATTTCCCTAACTGGATGAGTTCACAGGCATTTCCAGCACAGTCAGTTATGCATATGCAGGTAAGCTGCAGGTGGCTAGGGGTAGAGGAGACTCATCCCTCCTCCCCCAAATCGATCTCAGCCGTGGCTGCCCACACATGCAGACCAGCTCGACAGATGAAGTTCCACATCTGGTGACACCAGGCCCAGGAAGGGGACAGGGCAGGGCATTGTGTACAGGGAAAGGTCCTGCCCACATGCAGATGTGCCCATAACATGACCCTGTAGCCGGTTCCTCTGAATCTGCGAGCAGCAAGAGTCAACGGGCTGGAGCAGGGAGCTGGGTGAGCTGTGGATGGGCAAGTGCAGGGCAGGCTCATTCTGCAGCTCCTCCCCACCCCAGCTCCTCCCCACCCCTTCCCTCCACAAGGAGTTGGAATAGAGACACCAACCCTGCTCCCTCCTCCCCCACACGCACACTGGAGAGCAGGCTCCTCCTGCATGCGAATGGAGGTGGAGACCTGCCCACCCCATACAACTACACATCCTTTCCCCCACAGAGCAGGGGACTTGTTTGCTCCCCCGACCCTGTTAGACAAGTGGCCTCACACCGAGCAGATCCCTCCTCCCCATCTGGGTACTGATCCACAGCAGCTGCTCTGCATCCAGAGAGCATCTCAAGTGCAAGGTGGACTTGCTCACCAACCACTGCTCCACTCTACAGAACATCGCCTGTGCACCGGGCCAGGATAGTGACAGCAAAACCCCCCCGCAACCTGCTCCACATGTATAAACCAGAGAGCAGGGCTTGACACAGCTCAGAAAATGGGCTTTAGTCAGCCCCTCCCCCCACAGAATATTTTCACCAATCCTCTATGTTTAGACATTTTCAGCTTGGGTAGTGCAAACAACACAGACGTGGCTTTGCGCAGACACTTCTGCCACTAAACCTCCACGACTAAAATGTTAGCAGAAAGTGAACACAAGGCGGAGCGCAGCATGGCCCCTACACGTTCATCCGTGGCCAGTTCTAATGCTCTTATTCGTATTAACGTTGAAGTCAATGGGCTGTGCATGGAATATGGTGCTGCTTAGGCCTTGCGACACTCAAGGTGTTTTTTACATTAGCTTTA
This sequence comes from Dermochelys coriacea, assembly GCF_009764565.3. Taxonomy (NCBI): domain Eukaryota; kingdom Metazoa; phylum Chordata; order Testudines; family Dermochelyidae; genus Dermochelys; species Dermochelys coriacea. Next base: position 341,316,885 of record NC_050068.2, read on the forward strand.
GCTACACTGGTTCAGCCCCTTGATGTAGGCATGCTGCACTGGAATACAATGTGACCACAGTGTTACAGCATAAGCCTGATTTGAAACTAAAACTACACTGATGCAAGTCACCTTTTACATCACAACACTAGATGCTTGCTTCACTGTGGCTTCACCCTGGCCTAAGCCCAATTATTCAAGGTTATGTCTCCTCCCTCAGGAAAGGAAGAGTCTCCCTTCAAGAGCCTATATTTGTATTCCGAGTTGTCTCCTTAGGTACCCAATTCCACAAACAGGTCACAATCCAACAGGATACAAAGCATGCACATAGCTTTAAATATATAAGCAGTCTCACTGACGTCAATTGGACTACTCGCACACTTAGAGTTAAGGACATCCTTATGTGCTTTACTAGATCTGAACCTTTAGTAGTCTCATGAAAGCACTGGGATTAGTTAAGTGCATAGGAATTTGGAGGATCATACCCTTAGGCCTGGTCTACGCTACAAATTTAGGTTGACATAAGCCGCATTAAATTGATCTAATAATGAAGGTGTCTACACTACCAAGTCCCTTCCACCAACCTACTTGGCCTGTAAAATCGACTTCTGTACTCCACCTCCACGAGAGGCGTAGCGCTTGATTCGACATCCATGAGTCAACATGGGGATAGTGTAGACACTGCATTGTGTAACCTCGAATGAATTGGCCTCCAGGAGGTGTCCCACAGTGCTTCACTGTGACTGCTCTGGAGAGCACTTTCAACTCCACTGCATAGCCACTTCCCTGTTAAAACCCCGGGAACTTTTGAATGTTAATTTCCTGTTTGGTCAGCGTGGAGCACTCGCCAGCACAGCTGAGCATAGAGACTCAAGGCTGCAAACATGCTCCAGCTTGGAGTACACAGGAGGTGGTGGATCTGATTGCTGTGTGGGGAGAAGTGTCTGTGCAGGCAGAGCTCCGATCCAACAGAAGAAATGCTGGCATCTATGCCAAGATCGCACGGGACATGGGGGAGACGAGCTACACCAGGGACACGCAGCAGTGCCGTGTGAAAATAAAGGAGCTTCAGCAATCGTACCAGAAGACAAGGGAGGTGAACAGTCATTCTGGTTCTGCCACACAGACATGCCGTTTTCATGAGTAGCAGCATGCGATTCTTGGCAGTGACCCCACCACTACCCCAAAACGCTCCGTAGAGACCTACCAGGAGCCCTGGGAGACCTCAAGCAACAACGAAGAGGACTTTGTTGACAAGGAAGAGGAGAAGGAGGAGGAGAGTGTGAGGCAGGCAAGCAGAGGATCCATTCTCCCCATCAGCCAAGAACTGTTTTTAACCCTGGGGCCCATCCCTTCACAGGACCAGTTGGCAGCAGAGTGTGATGCTGGGGAAGGCACCTCTGGTGAATACACATTTCCAATCAAACTGTAGGGGTTACATGCTATTATTTTTTATGTTTAATCTGAACAAAAAAGTTGGTGTAGCGGGTATCGGTGGCCTCTGCAGCTATGCAGAGGGTGCTCAGCAAAAAAGGTTGTTTATGTGCATGGGGATGGACCGGGAATCCTCCATGGAGATCTCTAGGAAGCTTTCATGGATGTACTCTGCAATCCTTAGCAGAAAGTTTCTAGGAAGGGCTGCTTTATTTTGTCCACCACATAGGACACTTTCCCTGCACCACTCTAGTATTAACTCTCCTGGCATCATTGCCACATAAGGACCAGGTCTGTATCCAGATCCTTGTAGCATCTGCTCCCAGGCTGCCACTATTACCCTCAGGAGAGTGATATCACATAGGGTCATGTAGGGGAAACGGGGGAAGTTTTCAATGCTAGCCCTTAAACTGAAACAATTCAACAAGTAATCTGCCCCAGTTGGTGAAATCTGGGTCACACAACCACGCTTTCCCAAACGTGCCATGGTTGTGGTTGGAAGGGATCACTGTATATCATAAGCAGCATTTAAAAAATGGGTGGGGGAGTGGCAGCTTCTTATTTGTCTCCCTTCCCCCCATCAACCCGGTGCTGCTTTTGTAAAAACCAAACTATTTGGGGACTTTACATTGGTGCCTCTCCTCAAGCACCATCCAGATTGCTAGGAGAAAGAGGGCTTTTCTCAAGTTCCAATCTGTGTTCCCAAGGATGTCTTCACAAAAGCAGCAGCATAAGACCTCTCGCCCATGCCATATGGCCTTACTCACCAAGGCTGGAGCAGCAAACTGACTCTTGCAATAGCCAGTGATTGTGATTATGTTGTGGCTTGCAGTGAAGTGTATTGAGGGGTGGTGCACCAGAAACAATGTATGCATGGTCAATGCTACCCTTGTGCTTTGTATTCCTTGCAGCTGAAACCTGCTCCCTTGGTGCATCCTCCACACCAGGACAGAGACTTTCCCCAGAGTAGAAGGTGGAAAAAGATGACTTGGTAGGACATGCTCAATGGAGTTAATGCGTGCCTCCCAAGAGTGACAAGACAGAGCTCAGAGCAGAGAATGCAGGATTACACTGTCCGCGAACCTGGACATGGACAGGGAGAACAGGAGACCATGCAGGGAACAAGAGCATGCCACTCAGGAAGAGATGCTGTGGATTATGAAGGAGCAGTCAGATATGTTGAGACATCTGGTTGAGGTTCAAGAAAGGCAGCTAGAGTCCCTCTGTAGCCTAGGATGAACCTGCTGCCATCATTGTCCAGTTCTACATCCTTCTTCTCCAAACGTCCTATCGGGGCTGGAGGGGGCAGAGGGGAGTTTGGTATCCCTTGCACTCAACACTGGGGGGGGTACAAAGACCAGATGACGCCCATTCCCACACCTTTGATTGTTAGTGCAGTGCATCGGTAAGCAAGCTTGCCTTGTTTCTCCCCCCACAGTGTTATCAGCCCTTTTGGCCCAGGTTATTTTCTTTTCTTTGATGTCTCTGTGTGTTTGTGTGCATAATAAAACTTAACGGATTGAGGAGAAAAGGCTCTTTATTCATTCGACACATGGTGATTGGTAGGGGTTGAGTTTACAGGGGAGAAAATGCAATGAAGAAGACAGTTTGGTAAGGATCAATACAGATAAGTGTCCCATTACTCTAGCTCATTGCTGAAACTGGTATACAAAGTCTCACAGAGACACAGAGCCCCTCGATGTGCTCTTATTGCCCTGGTGTCTGGCTGCTCAAAATTGGCTGCCAGGCGATCTGCCTCAATCCCCCACTTCAACGGAAAGTTTTCTCCCTTTGTTTCACAGATATTATGGAGCACACAGCAGGCAGCAATAACAATGGGGATATTGCTTTCACTGAGGTCTAACCTAGTAAGCACACAATGCCACTGACCTTTTAAACATCCAAAGGCACATTCCACCACCATTCTGCACTTGCTCCGCCTATGGTTGAATTGGTCCTTACTGCTGTCCAGGTTGCCTGTGTATGGCTTCATGAGCCATGGGAGCAAGGGGTAGGCTGGGACTCCCAGGATCACGACTGGCATTTCAACATCACCAATGGTTATTTTGCAGTCCTGAAAGAAAGTCCCTGCTTTCAGCTTTCTGAACAGAGCTGTGTTTGTAAAGATGCATGCATCATGCACCTTTCCTGACCATCCCACATTAATGTCATTGAAACAGCCCCCGTGATCCACCAGCACTTGCAACACCATTGAGAGGTATCCTTTTCAGTTTATGTACTGTTTGGCAAGATGGCTGGTGCCAAAATAGGGATATACATGTCATTTATTGCCCCACCCCAGTTAGGGAACCCCATTGCAGCAAAACCATCCATTATGTCCTGCACATTGCCCAGAGTCATTACCCTTCTTAGCAGAAGTCTGTGGATGGCCCTGTAAACTTGGATCACAACAGAACCCATGGTAGATTTACCCACTCCAAATTGATGCCCCACTGACTGGTAGCAGTCTGACATTGGAAGCTTCCACAGAGCTATCACCACTCACTTCTCCACTGTCAGAGCAGCTCTCATTTTAGTATTGCTGCGCTTCAGGGCTGGGGAAAGCTCTTCACACCGTTCCTGGGAAGCATCCTTACGCATTCAGAAGTTCTACAGCCACTGCTCATCATCCCATAGCTGCATAACGATGCGATCCCACCAGTCAGGGCTTGTTTCCTGGGGCTCAGAAGTGGTGCTGCACTGGGTCAAGGTGATGCATGACTGCGAATTGCTCCGCTGTATGTCTTCCAGCTTGCACGGCATCACATTGTTCCTTGCAGCAGCTCCTGTATCGGCTGTGTAAATACTGCAGGATAAGGTGCTAGATGTTTGTAATGCTCACAACAACAGCATACAGTTGAGCGGGGTCCATGCTTTTCGTGCTTTGGCATCTGTGTTTACGGGTGGAGGAAGGTGAAAAAGGCTTGGGGAGGTAAGTGCATCATCGGAGATTAACGCCATGTTCCCATAACCACCCATGCCAATGTTTTGGTCCTATAAGGCATTGCAAGCCCAACCCAAAATTACACTTGGCTGCGTGCACTCTGGGATAGCTACCCATGGTGCAGTGCTCCATGCATCGATACAAGCCTCGCTAGTGAGGTTGCACTCTGCCGACACAATGAGCATTGTGTGGACACACAGGATCAACTTGCTTAAATCAGAGGCTTGATGTCAACTTACATTAAGTCGACTTAACTTTGTAGTGTAGACATGGCCTTAGTCTCGGTGTTCCATGCTGCAGCTTTCTCACAAAAGCTGCTTATTTGATGTGCTGTTTTCCTGCTGCAGCACTATCCTGGAAACTCACGGAAATTATGCTACAAAAAATCACTGATATTCTTTGTTGCTTTCAGTGACCACATAAGCCCTGCTCTCATTTCACAATGAAGAGCGAAAAAACGGTAAGCATTTGGCTTCAAAGAGAGTAAGATATGTGAACACATTCATTTCCCATCACCAAGCTTAACCTGAAAACTCAGGGAGCATTTCTGAATCAACAGAATTGCACAATTGTATGTTTTTTCTCCTCAGCATTACAACCTTAAGTTCTATCATTTTCAAATGCACACAAATATTCTGTACTTTTTCAGCACAGTACACTGGTTACAGCACTATTGTGGAGTTTCTATTCTAAGTAACTACAGATTTTTCAGAAAAATGTAAGGACGCTGTACAAATTGGCGAATGTTTGAAAACAATGTGTATACTCAAAGCAGCTTGACAAAAAAAGAAAATCTTATATTTAAAGAAATGTTTCACATCCTGGTAGAGAAGTGCTAAAGGATGACTTTTTGTTGGCTTCACGGGTTGAGGGAGGATGATTTCTTCAGGATTTGTAAGCTTTTAACAAGCAGTGTTTCAATGTCTGTTATTTGATCAAGTATCTCATTGTCTAAATAAAACAGACACCATGTGAAATTCTTCCTGTATGATGTATATTTTTCCTGTACAGAGTTCTTTTCCAGGATGCATTTGCAGTATTGTCTTGAATATAAATATTGATATTTTCCACTGTACTCAAGAGTTCTTCTTCAGTGCTCACCAGCATGCTAGGTGCCTGGCAGAACAGGGAAAGACACCATTATTATTTGCACTGTAGTAGCACCTAGAGGCGTTAAACAAGATTGGAAGCCTCTGTGCTAGGTACTGTGCAGTCACATAGTAAAAGCCCATCCTTGTCCCAAAATGTTTATGATTTGTATAGACATAGTGCATGGGCATTGAGGTAATAGAGAGATGAAGTGACTTGTCCAGGTCATACAGAAGGCTGGTGAGATGACTGGGCTAGAATCCAGGTTTGCTGACTTTTTTTACAGTTTAAGTCTAGTAAAAGTTCACTCTCTTGCACCCAAGTGGATGATTCCATTTGTCACATTTCTGTTATTCTGATGGAACTTAGGTGTCAGCGTCAAGAAGTGGGATCATGGGCAGGGCCATGCAGTGAGAGACCATCTCTCAAGTTGCTAGGGCCAATGCCAAGGTGACTTTTGAATACCAGATTGAGATCTTGAACTTGACTCTATTCAGTGCTGAGGTGGTATAGAAAGAGGAACTCCACAGTGAAGAGCTCAGGACAAACTGTATTGTTAAGCAGATGGGCCGCTGTGATTTGTCCCAATTAAAAGTTTTTTTTTTTTCCAGAGCACCTGGCTACATTATTAGGTACCTTGGGTAGCAGTAACAATCACTCTGGCCAGATCTGAGACTGATAGGATGGTTACAGTCCACTGGCCAGCCACCGGTGCATATGAGCTTTTTGGGGGCTACTGGACAGCCATTAGCATTGAGGAGTCCAAAAAGACCCCAAGGCTATGTGCTGATGTACTGACCCAAACACATATCCTCTGGATACTGAGGAATGTTAGAGGAAAAAATATTATTTGAAATGCCCCCCTCCACCTTTCATACAAGCTTTGTTTCAGTCTTGCCTAGGTTTGGCATTAGCTCCCCATTATCCAGGTGTTAATTTTGACTAGGCATTGAGAAAGCTGGGAAATGATGCTGTTTACATTTTATGTATCTGAGATGCAGAGTTGACAGGATGTCTGCCTATCACTGTCATTCAGCACATGAAGAAAAGAAGTACTTGTGGCACCTTAGAGACTAACAAATTTATTTGAGCATAAGCTTTCATGAGCTACATGATGCATCCGATGAGGTGAGCTGTAGCTCACGAAAGCTTATGCTCAAACAAATTTGTTAGTCTCTAAGGTGCCACAAGTCCTCTTTTTCTTTTTGCGAATACAGACTAACACAGCTGCTACTCTGAAACCTGTCATTATGATTCAGCACATGCTGTCTCACCCACTCTCCCAATGGCTACATATACATGTTGACTACAACAATTCAGGTGAAAGGAGACAGACAAATGCAGGTAAGAAGCTGGTTCAGAGGACAGAGAAGAAAGACTGGGAGGGTGTTTGGCACATGGGAGGTAGTTTCTAAGAGCAAAATGAAAAAAGTACAAAGACAAAGGGAAAGGGAAAGGAGAGAGAGGAAAGGGAGAAAGAAACAAAAAAGAGTGGAATTGTGTAGATTTGAGATCTGATCCTAAGCCTACTGAAGTCAGTGGAAATCTTTCCATTATTGTTGTTACTTGAACATTTATAACATGGTCGTACCTAGAGGCCAATCAGGTTGAGGCTCCATTGCACTAGGTGCTGTACAAATATATAGCAAGTGACAGTCGCTGTCCCAAAAAGTTACAGTTAGAGTGGGAATAGTTTCTTTGTCCTACAAAATTTTAACAGAGATTTAAATTTTTCCCCATTTCACATTAGGACGGCTCCTTGGAACCGGCAACATGTCCTTGCTTCTCCTAGACGAAGGCGTGGTAGGTGGCTCTGCGCGCTACCCCTGCAGCTCCCATTGGCCAGGAACAGTGGCCAATGGGAGCTGTGGGGGCAGTGCCTGTGGGCAGAAGCAGGGCGCAGAGCCGCCTAGCTGCACCTCTGCTTAGGAGCAGCAGAGACATGCTGCCACTTGTGGGGAGCCACCCAAAGTGACAGTCGCTGGGATCCAGCATCCCACACCCCCTTCCCTGAGCCCCCTCCTGCACCCAAACTCCTTCCCAGAGCCCATGCCCTGCACTCCCTCCAGTGCCCCAACCCCTTGCCCCGAGCCCCCTCCTGCTCCCAACTCCCTTCCTCTTAGTTAACTGGAATTTTGACTTACTGGCACCCCTTTCCCCCCCCAACATGCCAGATAAAGCTTTTACTGTAGTTTGTCCCAAATTCTTAGCTAGTTGGGAGCAGTCATTACCTTCCACCTATCAAGACTTCAGTGGGCTTTAGATCAGTTCCTTAAAGAGGAAGGCCAAGACCATGAACTCCATGTGGGAAGAAAGGAAAAGCCAAGAAAGCGATCGGAAGCATGAGATGATCTGACCCAACAATATGAGGTAATAAAGATATTAGCAGACTGATGGGGTCAGGGGACAATCGAATGTAGGGAGGACAGAGAAAAGGAGATTGCAGCCACAGAGACGAAAGCTGATTCAGATGGGAAAACCAGAGATTTGGCCCCAAGGATGAAGAGAAGGAAAAGTTTTCAAATGCCTCTGTATTGATTTATGCTCTCCCATACCACTCACACTTTTACTGTTCTTGAAACTAGTAGTAGGAAAACACATAAGTTAATCAAACAATACTGAAGCCAAAGCCTGATGATCAGTTTTCCCTTTACACAAGCTTCTTCAGTCTTCTCACGAAGTAATTTCTCTAGAGGGAATACAGTCCAGGAGGGGCTTGATTTTCCTCAACCTTGCTCCAGTATAAATCAGGAGCAATGTCAACACAGACAGTGGAGTTACACTGGTTTAATGGAGATCAGAACGAGCTCCAAGGGGATTCAACTCCAGAGAGTGAGAGAAAGCCCTTCCCAGCCATTCTCAAAAAGCTACTGCATGACAGGGTATGCATGTTGACAAGATGGTTCTTCTGGGCTTGATGCTTCAAGATCCTGGCCACTCTGGCACCAATCCAACAAAGCCCTTAAGCACATGTGTAGTCACATTGACTTCAGAGGGACTAATTATGCACACTTGTTAAAGTGCTTTGCTGGATCAGGACGGAGTGCCATTGTCTCCTCACTCTGCACTTGTGGCCTCTTCTGTCACCACATACTGACTCTAGACAGTTGGGGCTTCCAAAGTGCTATTGTAATTCAATAAAAAAAGCCCCAATAATTATCACTTCAGAGCATAGATTGAACAGTCAGCTTCAGACTTACAAATCTGGTTTATTTGCTTTATAGTAGAGGAATATTTGTATATTTTCTAAAGTTTGGCTTATTACACTGCTTTTGTTCATCCAGCCCAACTCCTGATTTGTGCATCCTTTCTGCAGCAACTCGTAGCATGTTCAGTTTTGGGAGTAACAAAGTACCAGTTTTGAGTACCAGTCTGAGGTGCGCCTAACTTGTAAAATTTCAGGGAAAGAACCACCCTGCAGAATGAGGCCTGGAATCTTTTATAGGGCTCACTGTAACTGCTGGAAATGGCCCATCTTGATTATCACTACAAAAGGGTTTTTTTTTCTCTCCTGCTGGTAATAGCTCACCTTACCTGATCACTCTTGTTACAGTGTGTATGGTAATACCCATTGTTTCATGTTCTCTGTGTATATAAAATCTCCCCACTGTATTTTCCACTGCATGCATCCGATGAAGTGAGCTGTAGCTCATGAAAGCTTATGCTCAAATAAATTTGTTAGTGTCTAAGGTGCCACAAGTACTCCTTTTCTTTTTTCAAGATTTCACTGTAATACTTAGGGAAAATATTGTTTATAACAGCAGAGCCAGACTGCAAACAGATGCGGGTAGAAAGTTAATCTATTACTAAACTAATTTGCCTTTTTTCCATCCATGAGGCTGTAGAACATAAATCAAATGTGTTTAATAAAAATCAAGTTTGCTGAAAGGACTCAGCACTCCAGCACAAGAAACAGAAATATGCCATTAACAGAAATATGGGCACCTGTAGGGCTGCTGCTCTGTCTTCCCAGCCCAGGAGGACTATTACTCCTATGAAACAATCGGTTCTAGCCCATCTTTTAAGGCACAAAGTAACACAAAGAAAGTTATTCACCTGACCAAAGCAGGCTGCAGGGGTCCAGAGTTCATTCCGCTTGCCTCTCTTCCGCTCTCCTGCACTCCAGGGTCTGCCATGGGAGCTCACCTGCTTCCCACTATGCTTCGCTTCAGGTGAGTCCTCTCAGCCTTTTACAGGAACCCTCTGACTGATTTCCAGCTATATCTGATAATCGAACAGGACTGGCTGGCTCCAGACTCTACAAAGGGGCAGACCATGCTGTTACAGAACCTCTGGTTACTACTGTAGTTGACTAAAGATCCCAATCCTGTGAGATGCTAAGCAAAGTTCAATCTATACCTTACAAGGGGTGGTTTTTAACTTTCAGAGGCCTGATTCAGCTGACACTTAAGCACTTGCCTAACTTAGGCGTACGTTTAAATTGTATTGCTTTTCAGAAGCTGTCCCAAAGCAGCAGCTGGGGAGGACACTAAGTTTTGTAGCTAGATAATATTTTATCATTATCAATACAGCCTCTTAATTAAACTTTCCAAATGCATTTATTCAGTTCTTTGCTAAGAATGTGCTAAGGATCACTGCTTATACATTTTGTAAAGCAGTATGGACTTCACTAGCATAATTAAGGTAACAACACTGTTTTAGAGTAGCAGCCGTGTTAGTCTGTATCTGCAAAAAGAAAAGAGTACTTGTGGCACCTTAGAGGCTAACAAATTTATTTGAGCATAAGCTTTCGTGAGCTACAGCTGTTTTAGTTATTTATTTGTAAGCTATTTTGTCCTAATAGTCCCTTTTAGATCTGGAATATCATTTTTAATTGGATTCCTGGGAATTTATACTGGGATTTTGAAGGATAGTCCTGTGTCTCAAGTAGCAATTCTTCTCGGGTGGAGAAAAAAAGATGGCCATTGAAAATTTTCTGGCTAAAAATAGGACAAAAGCTTTTTCTGACAAGTAAAGAGATTTTAAAGATCACATGAACTGGCAGGAAGGTTTTTCTCACTGTAATGAAGTGATGACCATGGGCCAAACTCATTATTTCTGTATTTCTTACCAGCTTACACAGAAGAGGGAGGGAAGCTAAAAGGGGAAAGCCCTTCCCCTATTCCTGCTTGCCAAGCAGTGGAAGAAAAGAAGGCAGCTCCCTGCAACCTTTGTTTGCTTCCAGAGCTCAGACAGTGGCATCATTATGAAAGAGCTGTGAGCTGGAAGACTGCTTTGGATGCTGGCATCTTTTTAGTATTCCCACATCCTGCATAGCCAGTACATATACTGCTTTAAACTGGAGCAGAGTTTTCCCAGCCAATTGTGGACATGTTTGGCCCCATTAAGGCTAAATCACCATGGAACCAGCAACCTGGCATGGTGTAAGCTTCTCTCATTTGCACCCAAATACCCAGAATACTTCTCCAAGTTTTGTTGTTGTTGTTTTTGTGTGATGGAAGTGTTTGAATTCTGGGAACAAACTAAAAGGTTTCCACATTGACTGGCTTTTTTCTACATTGTGCTTTCAGGAACAACAAACGCAGCCTGCAGAATGTTGTTTGTCTTCTGCTCAGCTGGAGACAGTAAGATTCTGCTTCTTACATAGAGGTCACCCAGTGCAGAAATATTTTAGGTACTATTGATTATGGTAATAATGAGCAGCTATGGGCATCTCTGAAATCTGAGAGAGATCATTACATTTTCAAATCAGAGATTTCTCATACTGCTATTGATTACTGCCATCTAAACTAACCATCTAAATATCAAAATCCATGTAAACTGCATAGTATTTTAGGAGTGAAAACAATAATACAAGTTCTCCTTCTCATAGAAATCTGGGTTTTTATTTTTATCATGTAACAAGCTCAGAAAGTCTTATGTTCCTGTTAAAATACAAAATAAACTAAATTGGAACCATTTGTAATCAGGATTTTATCTAAGCAACACTTTCCCTATCACCCAGTGCCTTTAAGATTTTGTTCCATTGTTCTACTGCAATAATAACAAAGAAACTAAACTGCTTGCATCAACAATAATGCAACCAATTTTCAAGGCTTGCATGTCAAAAATCCATTATTGCAGACATGATTAGCTGGAACTAGTGATAACAAATTGTCACCAATTACACTTTTTTTTCCTGGGGGTTGCGAGAGGAGGGTAATATCTTCATCATTTCGAATATATCACGTTTTATACAAGCAGCAGATGTTAATAGGAAAAGACAGAACATCTCAATTTTCTCACTGTTACTCAGCTTACTGAGCCAACTTCACAATTCTCACATTCCTTAGTTCTAAGAGAAAATGCTAATTTAGATTGTTACAAATGACACGGGTTAGGGTATAAAGGGTAATTAGCATAAGATCTTGCACAAAGTGTTTTTAGCACCATTAATCAACACCCACCTATGCATACATTTTTTTAGTCAGAAGTGCTGAAAACTCCCCAAAATATTCTGCTCTAGTTAAGTAATAAAAATGTAGAATTTGTCTTCAAAATAGGATTGGGAGCATTTTTCATTAAAAATAACTCATGTGCAGTTAAAGTAGAACTTTTATTTTACACAAGAGAAATATTAAAACCACATATAGGTATTTTTGTATGAGAATGCTTTTCTGATATTGAAGATTCTTGTGGGCTAAGGTTCAGGAACACTGTCAAAAAGCATTTAACATTTTTTGGATTTGCATTTTTTAAAACCAATTTTTTTATTTATATTTATATATTATCGGTTTTTATACCAAAAGTCACTCAGATTTGCACTCCATTTAATTACACACACTTCACCTGAGTTACATTTTCATTAGTAAAGCACAGTTTGATTTTATTTTTAAATATGACTTGAGATGACAAAACCCAATTCACAAGATATTATTTGGAAGTCGATCCCACACAAAATCTACATTACTCTGAAAATAAATTATAAATGTATCTGATGCAAAAAGAATGATCATTTGAACTATTGGAATGTGTTCCTAAAACCAACAGAAAAAATTAGAGAAGGTATTCTGGGATCTTAAAAATGTTTTAAAAGATAGCGCTATACTGTTACAATTTGCCTTGTTTGATTATTAAATCAATATGCATAAAACCAACATTAGACAAGCATAGAAATAAAATCTCCAGCTCCAAGGACAAAGTTCTCGGCATTTTAATGCTAAAGCAGACCAGTCAAGTAATTATTGTCTCTAATTGGCACTTCTACAAGATGTAACAATTTTTACAGTATCTGCAGCCAAGTGGCACTTAAAAAGGTGAGAAATTATTTCTTGCCTTTGGAGAAAAAAAAACAACCAAGTACATTTCCAGTCTGAGCAATATATATGAGAATGGTGACTGAACACTTTAAAGCTTGAACCGAGCAAATCACTTAAGTACATGCTGAATTCTAAGCATGTAAGTACTAATAGTTGCAGAAGGGAGTACTAGTTAATGGGACTGTTCTTGTATCTATGTGCTTAAGTGTTTTCACTGGATCGAGGCCTCAGCAAAGGATAAACACATCACTTCCAGTGACTGTGTGAAAACTGGGCCAGATTCTGATAGCAGGGCACATGCTGCCTTGCTTTTGGAAAGTAGAATCCAATCCACAAAATTGAAGAGTTGCTTTAATAGGTATTACTGGAAACCAAGTTCTACTGAACCTGCTGTGGAACTGGGTATTTACTCTGCTGGTGCTAACACTAAGTAAGATTTAGAGCATATATGACCAGGTCCTCAACTGATGACCTTGCCCACAGAGTGCTTTTCATCCATAGACATCTCCAAACAGTTTACAAGGGTGGGTAAGCATCATCATCATCCTATTGTATAGAGGTGGGAAACTGAAGCACTGAGAGAAGTTACTTGCCCACAATCACCTTTAGAGCAGGGCTGTCTCCAGTAAAAAACAGACCATCCTTCGTGCCATTAAAAAAGAATATCCTTTTACCTGTTTCATTTCTGAGTTCCAGTGATTGCAATTTGCTTACTAATTCTGGACATATGGTTAGAAAGAAAAAAAGCGACAGACAAATCAGCATACAGATCCTGAGAAGTCCACCCAAATTTGGCCTCTCCTTTGCAACACTGGTGGTGACGAGGGAACCTGCTCCCATTGTGAAGCCGGCATTTTCTGATCACAAATTGTGTATGCTCAGTCATTCGGGCTCCTCCTTTTTGAGACAAAATGAGCAGGTAACACATTGGCTGATGTTATGTTCCTGGTGTCAAACTAAGAAATAGATTTAAAAAAAAATACACTTGCTGGAAGGTTGCAAAGTAACCCTACCTTTCTGATAATTCAGAATGATAACACGAGAGAAAACAGGCTGCTCCCTGAGGTAGCAAGGCACAATTCACCCAACCTTGCTTTAAGTTGGCTCTTTGCACATTAACTCTGCTCCCAGACTTTGCTGCAGAATGCCCTGACTTGCTATCTGCCCCCTACCCCCTGTTACCACCACTCTTAAAGTGATAGCTTGCAGTTACAACACAATCCTCAGTACACCACAGAATGGGGCACTCAAGGAAGGCCAGGTTTACTATAAATAGACAATAACACAAGCAGTATCTTCTGTCATAACAAAATAAGTTCTTTACACCATCACTTCCAAAACAGATAGATAGTCAGTTGTCAGACACAGATACTTTGCATGCACTCTCACCATTCAACCAAAGCTACAAAGGTCCTCGCCCAAATCCAGAAATGTTTCTTTCTTAAAATCAAATCTCTACTTCAAAAGCTCATTTATCCACATGGAATTATATCTGCTACATGATTGAATTCTTAATTATAAAGTAGCAATTACTGGCTAGAGCATGCACAATAACATCAGGGAGGATGTTGTCCTCTAGTTTGCCCAATGGACCATGCTGAAAAGAACAAATTCCCACTCCTGGAATTTTTTATGTATAGGACCAAAAGGAGTCAGTCTAAAAAAAAAAAAGAATAATAAGCTATTTCTCATGTCAAATCTGTTAGCACAATAAAATGGGACTAAAGGAAGCAAATCCTAGATGTCAGATAGGCACCTTGCATCAGGTATTAGGCTAGCTTACCTGTGGTGGTTAAAAAAGAGTTCACTCTCCCTGCACATTCAACTCTTGTCTGCTGCTGAGACTGGCAACTGGTGTTAATTATGGTGTATACTGAGGAGTGTGGATGGGACGTCATTACACAGTCATTTGTCCCCTGGGACACAGTCCAGCAGCTCATTTCATACAAGATACCAAACCACAGCTGAGTAACAATCCTCTGGATGGCCCTGGTTTGAGATTAAAACTCTATGCTCGCAGAAGGGAAACTTTCTTTTACGACCAAGACAGCTCAGTGGAGATGACAATTTGTGACAAAGCACACAAGTACCTTGGGAAACTGTCAAGAGGTAGAGCTGAGAAAGAAAAAAAGAAAAGAAAAGGGAAATCAGCTGTTGCCACCAGCTAATTAAACAACATATGCACAAACCTCTTAAAACACAAAAATCCAATTCTGTTCCTAAAAAAGGAAAAAAATTATTTAAAAAAAAAGAAAGAAAATACATCTGGGAACTCAGGCTATTGCTAGATTGTTAAAGAGCAACTACAAGGACTAAGCACCAAGAATAGCTTTCTTGAGGTACAGTTTAAAGGTTACAAGCAAAACAAAAGCACCTGGGGTTAGCACAGAGGAATCCACAAGCCATAAAGGAATAAAAGGGATAAACCTAATTGCGTCTTCCTAGACATTTCCTAATCTACTTACATATCTGGGGTTTTAAATGAGTAGTTTATAGTTATGATACTGATGATTTTTTCATACCTGGCCCAAGCATGCAAGCCTAGCTGCTGCCCTGTCCGCCTTTTCCTAGGAGAACAACAAACAGACAAAAGGGGAGATGGTTTTATTTTTTTTTTTTAAGTTCTAGCCTCCCATTCGCTCTTTTGGCCAGGTGCCCACTCACCTCCTTTTACCTATGCATAGCAGTGACACTTTTTAACCCTTTACAGGTAGAGCAAATAGAGAACAGCTACTAAGAGGGATTGTATAGCCACTGGCTGGCTGGCTGTCCATAAAAGGGAGATTACCCCCCATCCTGCTTCATTTGGCTAGTTACCAAGTAAAGTCTTGGTTTAGTCTGGTTGTTAATGCTGACAATCCTGTTACATGTTACCTTTCCCAGATCCAAAGAAGAGCTCTTTGTAGCTTGAAAGCTTCTCTCCCTCATCCATGTGGGCTGTTTATTGTTGTTCTGGCTTTCTCTTCCAGTTTGAGGAGGACACAATCAATAAAGGGAGTTTAATCTTTATTTAAATATCTTGAGCATCAATATGATACTTACAAGCCAACCCAGCTTTCAGGCCCTGTGGCCCCATGTGGCCAATTGGACAGCTTTTAATCTCTTACCAGGTAATCTCTTACCTTAATTCACTCCTTGTTGGGAGCAGGAGAGAAATCTGTTCTAAATTAAAATCTCAACTTCATAGGAGCTCAAATGAGGGGACAATGGTGGGTTATTGTATCAAGACTGGGGGTTATCCACTGACACTCAGGGAGGTCTAAGGGGGAAAAGCTTGAAGATATGAGTGGGAGAATGAAACAAACAAGGTGTCATGGTTGGCAATTTGCATTAAGCTAAGTGGAGGTAGTATTGTCATGATATAATTCACCTCTCCATGAACATCTCATTCTTCCAATGAAGAACAAACTGAGGCTGTGATCAGGCAAAGAGATCCCCATAGGCTGACATTCAGACTTGTGCAGACCCTAATAAAAGAGCCCTGAATGGCTGCTGTATCCAGATTTTCTTCGGTTCTTCTATATCCTACAAAAGCCCATGTGGCTCTCTTTGCTTCTAGGCCAACGAGCTGTTTGCTGTTACCCATAAACATCCTCCCATATGTGCTGTAGTGTGAGAGTAAAGTTTATGGTCTCTAAAAAAAATCACAATAAATCTATTTATGCTTGATGAAATATTTAGAACATTAAACTTTAAGAGTCTACCTGCTCTTATTAGAGGACTCTATCATGGGGCTAATTTCCTATTCCTTGTACTCCAAAGCATCTCGTAAAAAGTTCCACCTCCATATAAAGGTTAATACTTAAGCTTCCCAAAGTAGTTCTATAATGATGTTTGACTTGGATTTCTCAATTAAATGCTAATTTAAACAAATGTAAAATAACCCTCTCACATTTTTTTTCTTGATAAACAAGGGGTACCCTGCTCCCGAGCTGTCAGTTTTAGAACTCCACCGATAAGCTAATTTCTCTGATGTGTAGGTTTGGGGTTTGTCTCCGTAAAGAATGCACAGAATGATAACCTGGTTGTACTCCACCATATGTTCAGCCTCATGCAAAAGTCAAATCAACTGCCTTTTTCTAAATTATTTCTTCCCTTGATATATGGACCTTATTTATAACCTCCCTTTGTGCAACCATAATGCCATCACATAGGGCTTAGGTTCTGAAAATCGTAGCAATTGCCTGAAAATTGATTTGATGTTTTTTGCCTATCCCTCCCTCAGGTCCCTCAAGACATTTTAATATAAGCCATGACATTATGATGGATGAAATCTGGCATTTTACTGTAGCAGTGCTACTCCCATGTGGAAAATAACAGCTTGTTCAAAGCCCATCTTCCAGCCAGATTTAGGATATACAGTAAGCCACAGTCTCAATCCCTGCCCCCTGCCTTCTCTCCAGTCTCACAGTATCCTTCTCAAACAGCTTCATTTCATAACTCGAGCTGCCTAAGTACCAGGTTCTGACTAATCCTTACCACTGAGTAAAGTCAGCTCAAAGCACACGAGTTACACACACAATCACACACAAAAGTCTCCCCGTTAAAACACAAAAGGAACGAATTTGCAGGTAATTATTTGAACAGAAAAAAGTCTAACATTTGAAATTCACTGTCAGTGACTGTGCGAATACACAGTGGCGCCTCTGACAACATCAAATTTCTATTGAACTTTAAAGCACCCCATTATAGTGTTAAACACATTCATAAATCTTTTATGTATTTATAAAATAAAATCCCATTTGGATGACCTGAGCTTTATAAATGGAAGGAGCCTCCTTTCCTATTGGCAAAAGAATCTGTGGATATTGGGGGTGGGTGGTGAGTATTTTGAAAAGACTATGGTAGGAGCTAGGATCTGTAGACTCTTTAATATGTATTTGTATGAGTATTTGTAACACTTTTGGTTTCCATAACCATTCTTGTGAATAAAGTTGAGCTCCTGTGAATGTTGGAACCTAAGTGACTCAAAGGGTCAAAACAACGAAGTGTTTCTCTCTCCCCATACTTGTTTGTTTTATTCATCCAACTCTTGTCCGGACAGAGCAAACGGAACTTTGGTTTTAAGGTTTCAAATGAAAAATGGTGTATGCGCAACCTCCTCCCCCCCTTCATGGAATTCAATGTATCTGCAGTAGCTCAGACGGATAAACTGAGTCAAGCTTGCTAGGGTTGGACTGGTAGGGAATCTGCACATGGCTTTCTTGATTTTTAAATCATTCCTCCATCATCAACGACTGCAATGAATTATTCTGATTATTAAAAAAATGTGATCACACCATGGGCTAGACTGTGACATTAGGCACAGTCTGGAACAAGGGATGTGTACTAGCAGCAACACCCCAGGAACAGCTCCAGAAGACATTCTAGCTAGGGTAGTTATATAGGCCCCATTACTGTGGTATCTGAGCACCTCACAATCTTTCCTCACAACACCCCTGGGAAGTAGGAAAGTATTATCCCCTATTTACAGTTGGGAACTGAGGCATCAAAAGACTAAGGGCCAGATTTTCAAAGGTATTTAGGCACCTGAAGATGCAGATAGGCACCTAGTGGGATTCATATAAGCTCCTGAGCAGGTAAGTTGCATATGTCCTATTGATATTTATGGGGGTTACGTGCCACGTGCTTTTAAAAATCCCAGTAGGTGGCTCTCTGCATCTTTAGGTACCCAAGTACCCTTAAAAATCTGGCCCTAAGAGACTTGCCCATGGTCACACTGGAAGTCTGTGGAGAAGCAGGGAACTGAAACAATTTCCAAAGCTAGCACACCAACCTTTGGACCATTCTAATGCCCCACTGAGTCACAATCCCTTCCCTACTTACTCCTCGCTCTCAGGGAGGTGGAGGACCATTTTCTGCTGATTTGTACCAAAGGTAAAATAATGCCACCCTTTTCCCTGCACTAGTTTTGCTACTCTGGTCAGTGAATTGGGAAGGGGCCATTCCCTGCCCCTTTCTATACATCTGTTCCAGAGAAGGAGTAGGCAGGGAGGGCCAGGGGCCCATGGCCCTATCACTTTTAAAACTGGGATGGCTATCCTCGCCTACTTTTGACCTACCTTAAGGGCAAGCAACGGGGGAAGGGAGGCGAGGGGGCGGAGAAGAGCGAGTGGGAGATGGGGTCTCAGGGGAAGAGGTGGAATGAGGGCAGTGGCTTGCGTGAAGAGGTGTTCAAGGGCGGGGCCTCAGGGGAAGAGGTGGAGTGGGACAGGCCATGGTTCGGGTGCTGGTGCCGCCTCCCCACTTCTAGGGAGCTTCCTGGACTCCTGAATCAGGGCCCTACATGACTGGACCCAAAGTCTGAATACACTGAACTGGAGAAATAGCCAATTTTATTCCCTTGCTTGAGCATGGTGAGAACCTTGCCCTGAATTTCATACATGGAAAGAAATTGAAACAAATGGCTGTGGAAATAAAGGCTTAGAGTTTGAGCTAATCTAGTCAAACCCTTAACTGTGAGAACAAACACACACAAGTGTTTTCCATTTGTGTTGTATGTTTAGGGTAAATCCAATCAATCACTTACCAGACAGCCCAAATGAACCAAATTTAATTAGTTTAATATATTTAATTTAGCAATGGTTAAGATTATACATGACCATCAGATCTTCATGGCTTTATAGCTTTTGTCACCAGCAAGTGGAGCTATTTCTAGTCTCCTCTCCCTTCTCAATGCATATAAAACAAATGAGTTCACCATCATAGATTACCTGGACAGCGAATGGAGATACCTGTAAATCCTGTGCAACATCACTACAGATATATTTGTTAATGGCTGACTTTGACAGTCAACACCTGAAAAACTGTCACTATTTATTTCAGTCCAGTTTAGTTTGAGGTTTTTTTGTGCTGTCCATCAGCTCATTTCAGCGTAGCTGTTTCATCCTGTTCATTTTTGTAACTACCTCCTTCAAATTCCTTTGACAACCTGAGAAAATCTTGCAGCTGAACACAATATTAATTACATTTCAAAGCAAACCTTTTATTCATTAGGGGACAATCTGTGAAACAGAAATCTGTGACTGAACCTGCTGCCAAGCCAATTACTGCAAAATAACTCAAATATGTCTCAACAGATTGCAGTTTTTCCTATTGTTAGATTGTTTATTTTTTGGCTCAAAAGGTTACATTCACTTAAATTAGACATGTACTTAAGTATTCTATATCTGTATAACTGTATATAGGTATATATAGATAATACACCTTAAAATGTAAGAGTCAAACAAACTCTTTGTAGCTAACAATTTATTCTGTTAATCTAATCGGTTTTCTTTTTTGGAATCATCTGCAAACAGACTTTGATCATTATAGTTTCATAGGTTTTAAAGCTACAAGGAACCATTATGATCATCTACTTTAATGGTTCTCGACCTTTTGGGGCTCAGGACCCATTTGTAAACCTTGATGACCTGTCACAACCCAATAAATAGCTTTAGTGCAAAAAACAAACAAATGAAAAACAACAATCACATTTGGCTTACAAAATATTTCTTACCCAAATATACATATTAACATAACAAGTACTACATAAGTACATTGCATACCATAACAGCAGTTCCTAAGACTCCTATCCCATGAGGCTGGAGAGGCTTGGCTCCCTGCTCCATGCATTGCAGCCTCTAGGGTCACAGCACTGCACAGGTTTTGGCCCAAACCCTTAGCCAACGGGGCCATATTTGTGAGAGTGGCATTGCAACCTAGTGCTTGGAGTTATGGCACCACTCACTCAGATTTGGCTCAGCCAGCCCACCATCATGATGGTGGAACAGCTGAGCCAAACCTAAGCAGCTTGGCCAAACCATGCACCAGGTTGTAATGCCCGGAGTGGGAAGCTGAGCCTAGTCAGACTCATGTTACCAGAGCCACTGCTGCAGGGTGAGTGCATGAAAGACTCTGAAACCCCCGTGCTCCACCCAAGGGTCTCCGATCCCTCACAGGGATAGGACCTGACCCGACCCCTCCCCAGACTTCCCGCATGATTCTGACACATTCCAGTGACCCAATTTTGGGTCACAGTCCACAGGTTAAGAAACCCTGACTTAGTTTGACTTCCTTAATGACACAAGCCAAAGAACCAGACTCAATAATTTCTGCATCAAACCCATAACTTTGGTTTGAGCTATAGCATATATTTTAGAAAGACATCCAGCCTTGAGTTAAAAACATCAAGTGATGGAGAATTTAAATTCCAGTATTGCCCTAAGTAAATTGTTCTACTGGTTAATTACCCAATCACCCACTGTTAAAAAGGCATATTGTGCCATCTTTCCTTACATTGGGTAAGACCTTACTGCATGAGTGGTCCCATGGATGCCAGTAGCACTTCCACTGTAGTCAGATACTACTCAACATGAAAAGAAAAGGAGTACTTGTGGCACCTTAGAGACTAACAAATTTATTAGAGCATAAGCTTTCGTGAGCTACAGTAGCTCATGAAAGCTTATGCTCTAATAAATTTGTTAGTCTCTAAGGTGCCACAAGTACTCCTTTTCTTTTTGCGAATACAGACTAACACGGCTGCTACTCTGAAACTACTCAACATGAGTAAGGGTGACACAATCTGGCTTTATGAATTTTTCTTTACTCAGATTATCTGATGAATGGTTTATATAAACATATCACATAACCTATGGATTGTTCATGACATATCTGCCATTTCAACTGGTTGCTGTTCATAAGTCTTACTACGCGAATGGTTGCTTAAGTCATACAAAATTGTTTCTCCTTCCAAACCCAAATAGTTTTTTCAAGATGGCCTCACATATAATTTTGTTTGAAATAGTCATCTAAGTACATATTTGGATTAGTATTTGCAACCCTTTTTCCTTTCTACTAAGAAACTTGAAAGTCAAAAATCATTATTCAAACCAATATTTGCCAATTTTATTTTTAGTATTCACTCCATTCTATTAAAGAGTTTTTGATCTTGCATGTTGTACAGTTCTAGTTTAATCTAGACTTTTGGAGCTGCTCTGTATTGCAAATCTTATTCAGTTCCAAGCAAGCTGAATAAGAACTTGCAGGCCATTAGGCCAGAAAACATGGACATTAATTAGTACACAAAAAATATTTGCTCTCTCACTACACACATTCATGATAAATGAACTTCTGTTTGACCCCCAGTTTAATTAAGCATTCAGAAGTTTGGCTGGTTACGTTAACCACAAATGAATCAAACATATAGAACCTACATTATCACACTGGAAATCTCATGAGAACAAGTTTTCTTGTAAGAATCTTGGCACTCTATTCTGCCTCTTGTTGGTCCAGAAATACCACAAGAAACAGTGTCTCATATGTTGAGATATCTTCTGATTCCAGCTGAAACCAAGAAGCAAGTGAAATAAAGAAAACCCAACTTCCACTCTCCTCAAAAAAAAGGGTTCATACAGAGTTCAAGGTAACCAATTTAATATGCACAAGTGCTGAGCACCCAGAATTCCCATTTACTTCAATGGAACCTGCAATTGCTCAGCAGCTCTGTAAAATCAGGCCATAATTTCTTCACACAGAGTAGCTAGAAATGCCAACAAGATCTGCAAAGAGCAGAGCAAACAATCAGTTATTCTTAGAATGTGGTCTTTGGGAAATCTTGCAAATTCAAGTCACTGAAAGCATTTCTAAAAAATGCATCTGGAGTTTTCCATTTCTCAAAATATGACAAAATTCCCTAGGAGGCTTATTAGGATGGACTCAAAGTAGCAAAACTGCCATTAAAAGAAGGAAGGTCAGGTTTATGCTTTTATGATACAGAACTGAGAGTCAGGAGACCTGGGTACTGGTTGAGCTATGCCACAGATTTTGTGTGCAACACTGGATGGATCATTTCATCTCTCTGTTCCTCAGTTTACTCACTTGCACAATGAGATGGTGGCACTTGCCTAGTTCCTAGAGGTTTTGTAGGGGTTGATTATTTCCTCTTTATTAGGCCTTGAGATCCTTTTCTTAAAATGCTCCCATTATAACAATCAACTCACTTAGATAGAACCTTCTTGATCTCCCACTGTATTTTGTATAGTCCCTCTGTCTAGAAGAAGCAGGGATTCTGTGTCTTGTACAAGCCTCAAACCTATAGTAATGCTTAAAGAGGTACGTGCAGCCAGATAATCTGTTCCCATAACTGACAGCTGCAACCTGGGGCCATCAAGCAGCACTGACCCTGCAGAGGGTAGTTGCTATGGGAAATCATGGGGGAGATATCTTAGAGACTGTGACTGTTTCTTCTGAGTAACGGGGCTATTTCACACTCCCTGTATACGCAAGCAGCAAGTTGTGATTACTGCTCCTGATTGGCTGAGAATTGTGAATATCTTGTCATTTTTCAGAGTAGCAGCCATGTTAGTCTGTATCCACAAAAAGAAAAGGCGTACTTGTGGCACCTTAGAGACTAATTTGTTAGTCTCGAAGGTGCCACAAGTACTACTTTTCTTCTTGTCATTTTTGTTAGCCCCAATTTCCACCTCAGCCCACTTGTTTGTCTTGTCCACCTGTTTGTTTCTTAGACTGTAAGCTTTTTTTGGGAGGAAATGTTAACTGTGGTGTACTGAAAACTGCGGAGGCTGTAACTTTAAATTCTACAGGGTTTTCCTGGTTCTGTTTGCAGGCCAGGGGGCTCTGTAGGGAAGCTTGGGATCTGGCTCTTTCAGCAATCAGTCTGCAAAGAGCTAGTTTAGAGCAAGGTGGTGTGAGCTGCCTTTAGGGAGCAGCCTGTTTTTGGTTCTTGTGTGTTAAGGTTTTGGATTTGAAGAAATTAAATAGCGTTACACAGCAACCTTCAAGAAAGAGTATTTTGTGTTCTTATTAGGGCTGTCAAATGATTGAAAACATTAATAGTGATTAATCTTACTGTTAAACAATAATAGAATACCATTTATTTAAATATTTTCAGACGTTTTCTACATTTTCAAATATATTGATTTCAATTACAATACAGAATACAAAGTGTTCAGTGCTCACTTTATATTTTTGATTACAAGTATTTGCACTGTAAAAAAAACCAAGACAAATATTTTTCAATTCACCTAACACAAGTATGGTAGTGCAATCTCTTTATCATGAAAGTTGAACTGACAAATGTAGAATTATGTACAAAAAACTGTATTCAAAAATAAAAACGTAAAATTTTAGAGCCTGTAAGTCCACGCAGTCCTACTTCTTGTTCAGCTAGTTGCTAAGACAAACAAGTTTGTTTACACTGCAGGAGATAATGCTGCCCATTTCTTGTTTACAACGTCACCTGAAAGTGGGAACAGGCATTCTCATGACACTGTTGTAGCTGGCCTTGCATGATATTTATGTACCAGATGCGCTAAAGATTCATATGTCCCTTCATGCTTCAACCACCATTCCAGGGGACGTGCGTCCATGCTGCTGATGGGTTCTGCTCGATAACAATCCAAAGCAGTGCGGACCAATATGTTCATTTTCATTATTTGAGTCAGATGCTAACAGCAGAAGGTTGATTTTCTTTTTTGGTGGTTTGGGTTCTGTTGTTTCCGCATTGGAGTGTTGCTCTTTTAAGACTTCTGAAAGCATGCTCCACACCAGATTTTGGATTTCAGATTCTTAAACCTTGGGTCAAGTGATGTAGCTATCTTTAGAAATCTCACATTAGTATCTTCTTTGCGTTTTCTGAAATGTGCAGTGAAAGTGTTCTTAAAATGTTCTTAAAATGAACAACATGTGCTGAGTCATCATCCGAGACTGCTATAACAGGAAATACATGGCAGAATGTGGGAAAAGCAGAGCAGGAGACATAAAATTCTCCCCCCAAGGAGTTCAGTCACAAATGTAATTAACTCATTATTATTTTTTTCCCCACGAGCATCATCAGTGTGGAAGCACGTCCTTTGGAATGGTGGCTGAAGCATGAAGGGGCGTACAAATATTTAGTATATCTGGCACATAAATACCGTGCAATGTCAACTACAAAAGTGCCATGCAAATGCCTGTTCTCACTTTCTGGTAACAATGCAAATTTAAACAAACTTTTGTTTGTCTGAGTGATTGGCTGAAAAAGAAGTAGGACTGAGTGGACTTGTAGGCTCTGAAGATTTACATTGTTTTGTTTTTGAGTGCAGTTATGTAACAAAAAAAATCTACATTTGTATGTTGCACTTTCACGACAAAGATTGCACTACAGTACTTGTATGAGATGAATTTAAAATACTATTTTTGTTTATCATTTTTACAGTGCAAATATTTGTAATAAAAATAGTATACACTTTGATTTCAATTAAAACACAGAATATATATGAAAATTTAGAAAAACATTTAAAATATTTTATAAATTTCAATTGGTATTCTATTGTTTAACAGTATGATTAATCACAATTCATTTTTTAATCATTTTTATAGTTAATTGCGTGAGTTAACTGTGATTAATTGACAGCCCTAGTTCTTATCCAATTTCTCTGTTTGTATGCCATGAACATGACATTAGCTACTATATGTCCTTACATATACTACATATTTCCTGCCAGATAAAAATAGCAAAGGAAACTGGACATCTGAAAAAAAAAAAGACAAGTTAGTGTATCAGTTTAACCCTTAGCAAATTCAAAGGCAATTTCACAGCTGCCACAGATCCAGAGACTGAGCCAATCAGTCAAAGAGCTTGCCACATATTCTCTCACAGCCCTCCTAGTATGGAGTCCAGCATCTGTGTCCTAAGCCTGCCAAGTATAACTTATGAATGGTGACCAGGCTATTGGCGCCAACACTAAAGCATATTGAGGGGGAGTGAAAAAGTGGAAGACAGTGCCAAGAAAGCATCAGACAGATATATAGTAGCCAATTACCTTTGTAATTGCATTTTAGGAATAAAAGACTACAGGATTCTGGACACAATGTTAGCTCTGCATGCTCCTGTGACAGGTTATGAGCATGGTTAATGTGAAGATACAAACATCATGGGTCTAAGATGGATCCTCAAACTTTGGCCTTGATCCCAAAAGATAATGACAGAACCTGACACTCTGAAGTCAGTGGGAGCTGTGGATGTTTAGCATCTCTCAAGATCCCGCTTTTATTAGAATCTGAGGAGCAAGAATCAAGTGAAAATGAAGCATGCCACTTGAGGAGGACTTCGTTTCCAAGCAACTTTATTAATGCTCTGCACAAGATACACATAGCTGGCATAGGCAGTAGTAATACAGTACAAGCACTCGTAGCAGGAATACAAATAATTTTAATAAAAATGCAGCTAGATACAGTCCTGCTTTTCAGTTTTAAATTAGTCAGTGTCCATAGAAAATAGAAGGTCAAACTAAAATGTCAGACTCCTAGGTGGAATTTGCATATTTACTTAAAATTGCCAGTAGAAAGGGAGAGTTCTAAAACGGCACACTCCACCCCTGCATCACATCCTAATTCTTAAAACTGACTCAAGGGACTAAGATTTTCAATAGCAGTTATTGATGTTGGCTGCTAGTTATATGGCCCATAGCATCTGGCCCCATCCTTTAATGTATTTATCCTCATAATAGCTCTCTGAGATTAGAATTACTATTATCCCCATTTTACAGATGGGGAACTGAGACAGAGATTAAGTGACTTGCCCCAAGTCACTGGGGAAGTCTATGGCAGAGCAGGGACTTGAACAACGATTTCTCATAACACAGCCTAACACCTACACCATCTTTCCACTCTCACCTTAGGACAATTTACCTGGGTCTGGTTCTCAGAAGATGGGTGCTTAGCACCTTTTGGAATCCTGGCCCTTTTAAAGGTGTTTCCAGTGGAGCATCGAAAAATGGAGGCACCCAAAATCTCTAACCATTTTTGAAATCATTGATGGAGGTTATTTTCTCTGAAGTATGTAGAATGGCCTTGTGGTTAAGGGCTGATCTGAGACTCCGTATTAAGCTACAGAATGGAATTTTTATAGTGGGAAAAAAAAAATCAGGAATTTAAACATGAAGGAATTTCAGAAATTTTGACCTGCCATGTAGGGGTTTTCATTCTTGTACTCTGTTCAGTGTAAAACTCTGTAACCACATTAGTTCAGTGACAGGAAGATATGATCAAAATAAACACAGAATGTTCTTAATATTGAACATATTTCTCATAGCCTCTTCAGTCAAAATATTTTCAAATTACAATCCCCAGTCATTTCAACTATTAGCAATTTTGATTTTATGTTTTTTTAGTGGAGACAAACGTTCATCATTCCACAGGGAGGTGCAATATTAAATTATATTTGTTTTTACCACCGAGGTACAAATTCTGCCTTGATCTGTATGCTGTGCAATCCTGCTCAGGATAAACGAGATATAAACCAGAGGAGAATTTGGTTCTGTATGATGAAAATGAACAAAGTCAATCCAGGAGGCACCAGAGTCTTGTGAATAGAGCATTGGCGGGGAAGTCAAGAGAGATGGATCCTGTTCCTGGCTGCATCATTAATTTTGTATGACACCTTTACCTCTCTATGCCTATGTTTCACCTCCCACCCTTTGTCTGTCTTGACTCTTTAGATCATAAGCTTTTGGAGGCAGGGCCTGTCTATCTGTGTATTTGTACCCTGCTAGCACAGTAGATTGTAAAGGGACGACTCAGTGCAACAACAACAACAACAAAAAACTAGTCTACTCACAGGATTGCAGTCTAGGAACTCGGTGCTTTAGTTAATTGCATCACAGAACTATGACCACTTTACTACAAGGGTATTGATTTCAGTGGAGGCCTGTAGGTACCACAGTAATTCAAATACCAGATATAGTCAATCATCTGTGGATTAAAGCAGGACCCACAGAGCTCCGGTTGGGATTGAGAGACTGCCCATGTGCCCACTATGGCTCTGATACTGAAAACATAAATTTAAATAGGACAACTCATGTACATTAATTTAATCATATTGATAAGTGTTGCAGTATCAGGGATAATGTTTGCAAGGAAAGTGGGCGGGGGGTGCCAGAGAATGCCAGGGTCAGTCATGAGGAAGGAAAGGAAGTCAGAGGTCAGGGAGTCAGGAATGTTAAAGATTTGCATTCAACAGAGGTTCTTTGGTATGAGTGGATTCAGTCCCCAACCGCATAAAACACTGCAACCGCATAAAACACTGCAACTCCCTTGTAACTTGTGAATTACAAGTTTGCTTTTGATAAAGCAAAAACACATCTGAAACTTCATTTGCTAATAGCTGATGTGACTGGAGTGTGTTTTTAAAAGTATTTTGTATTAAGAGTATTAGGTAGTAGTCTTTATTCTGTATTTAATATTCTGTATTTAATATAAATAGCTGTTCCCCCCACTCCATCACCCACAGAATAATACCTCACAGTTAAGCACATAGAGATATTATGTAAGTGGAATTATATTTGTACACACTAGCAGTGCATATTAAAGCAATGTTAGGAATAGCTATTTTTAATTGAATAGCAGATAATCGATGGTAGAGAATTTATTTAGTTTTTCAGATTGATTTTCATGCATTTAATCCCTTGAAAATTAGGTTTAGTGTATGTACTAAAAGAGTGAGGTGAGGTACTGGTCAAGTGGCCCTAAAGCCTTCTCCTCTGTTTTAATATCCGGAGGAAATTTCTAGTGCTTTTGCATTTAATGGAGATAAAGGATAGAAGGTCTCATATTTAAGATGTGAGGTTCTCTCCTTTCCCAGTGGCTTATCACCACCATATGTTATATGTATTACATAGTAAAGCCTAGCGGTGCCCAACCAAGGTCAAGGCCCACTCTCTGCCTTGTGCTAGAGGTTGTACAAACAAACAGTATTACACTCTTAATAGCCAAGATACGGGGGAAAGGAAATATAATCCCTCTTCTACAGAGATACAGAGAGGTCATACAGGAACTCTAGGGCAGAGTCGGGAAATATCCTCTCTGTTCTACAGAAAAAATTCAGAGGAAATCTAGCTCAGAATCAGGAACAGCACTCGGGGCTCCTGGACTGCACTTCAGTGCCTTAACCACAAGACCATTTGGCATTTGCAGGAACAGGCCTATAGGTCCCTGAAAAAAAAAATTAGTTAAAGGAATGTTTAGAAAAATATGTTTGTTCATTTGTACTTATGGTAAGGGTGAGGGGCTAGCTCGTTTGGAAAGAGATTCTATGTTCAAAGATGCACCTTTGCCAACCTAAATCATTAATTGTTAGAGCACAGCCCTAGGACAGAACTGGAGCTGAAGACTTGTGGATCATATCATTACACACATGTGCACAAATGATGGGGCAGGAAGGGGCTTCATCACCACTCTAGTTTGAAGTACTTTGCTTAACTCCTTACTCTCTGGTCACAGCCATTGCCTCAGGTTGAAGATGGCCTCTCTTGAGCTGGTTAATGGGTTTGGGCCTGTAGCCAAATCAAACATCTGACCCCTCTGAGTTACAACGCCACACAAAACCACTGCTTCGACTAAACAGGCCCTTTGACATCTGGGAGGGTGTTTGGGGCTATGAAGAGGCTTCAGGGAAGAAACATGGTGTCTGAAGGGAAGAGGGAATATTCCAATCCCAAAAGGAAGGGAGAGAAGAATTATTCATGCAGGAAACCTAAAACGCTGTGGGACTCCAGCTTTGAAAGTAACTTGTCTCCTCATTGGTCATTTTGGTCAGTTGCCAGTGAGGTTACCCTAGCTTCTTAACCCTTTACAGGTGAAAGGGTTTTGCCTCTGGCCAGGAGGGATTTTATAGTTCTGTATATAGAAAGGTGGTTACCCTTCCCTTTATATTTATGACAGCATGATAACAAGCTCTGTCAAATCAGAAGGAGGATACTATGATGGATCTGCAAAGCAGGGGACTACAGCTCCATCAGCCCCCCTCTATTGCCCTCCCCCTTCCCTGTCCCAGGGAAGGGGGAAGGTCCTCAAGCAGGAGGACGCCAGGGCCATTTGGGGGTGGGAAGCACATGGCAGCAGGGAGCTGGAGAGAAGCCCAGGAGCTGTGGCTAGAACCATGCGAGGAAGAGGCTGTGGCTGCTGGGACCATGTCTGTACGCTATTTATGGGGGAGCAGCAGCAGGTGGGCAGGAAGCCAGTGCAGAGGGGCCCAGAGAGAGACACTAGCTGAGCCTGGCTTGGAAACTCACAAATGCTTATTTGCTTGAAGAGAAAGTGGACTGGAGATGGCACCCCAGGCACAAGGGCTGGAGAGCCCTGATGCTTGATTGAGCTGCCCTAGGGACCCAAACAAGAACCATTATTATCATAATTTGAATGGTAACTGTTTAAGTTCTCGGACATCTGCAACCTTTCCTGTCAGCCCAAAATAGCCAATGATTTTAGTTTAGTATCCATTTGTTGTGTAATGCTAGGCTTAATCAATATGTTATATCATATATTCATTGTAATCAGAGTGGATTTATAGGATTATAAAAGTATAAAACAGTTCCTGTAAATACTGATCAATGTAGTAGACAAGAGTAAGACAAGCTGAAATGCACAAACATGTAGGCTGAGGCCTGCAAGACTCAGCTTAGCTATTTTAGGCCTTGGAGACAAAGGATGACGAGAGTCAATGCCCGAGAAATAGCCTGAAATATGATGGGAAAAAGGTACCGACTGGTAATGTTGTGAAAGTATAGCCTGGACGATTAAATTTAAATTATAAAATGATGGAACAAATATTGTCTAACATGTGCCCTAACCGCAAGACAAAGGTGGTACATCAATGCCTCAGCCCTGCTGCCGAAGCCCTGGGGTAGCGGTGATGGGACACTGGAGGAGATTTAAAAGGCTGGGGTGACAGCCGTGGCTGGAGCCCGGCTGCTGCTACCCCAGGGCTTGGGCATCAGGGCTCCAGCAGTGATTTAAAGGGCTCGGGGCTCTGGCAGCCACTACCACAGCAGAGCCCCAGGCCCTTTAAAGCTCTGCCAGAGCCCAGAGGTAGCAGTGGCAGCTGGGAGTCCCCAAGGCTCCTCAGTGATTTAAAGGGCCTGGGGCTCCACTGCGGTAGCAGCAGCTGGAGCCCTGGGCAGTTTAAATCACCCCCAAGCTCCGGGGCTCCCAGACGCCTCTCCAGCTGGTAGCTTGGGGGTGATTTAAAGGGGCCGGGGCTCCCAGCCGCCACTACTGCAGCTGGAGCCCTGGGCCCTTAAAAATCAAGATTTAAAGGGACCGGGGAAAACGCCCTGCCTCTTCTGGTTGAGGCCACGCCCCCTGCTCAGGACTCCGGCATACCGGTAAGTCCTTTAACTTACTTTCACTCCTGGATGCACCAGGGCTAGAGCCTACAAGGCCCAGCTGCTGAAGCATGCACAGTGCTTGGTTCCAAGGCTTATCTACACTTGAAATGCTACAGTGACCCAGCTGCTGTAGCGCTTCTGTGCAAACACTACCTATGCTGATGGAAGGGGTCTCCCATTGGTGTAGGTAATCCATCTCCCTGAGAGGCAGTAATTGGTCAACAAAGAATTTTCATCAACCTAGTGCGGTCTACATGAGGATTTAGGACAGCTTAAGTACATCATTCAGGGGGTGGGGGTGGATTTTTCACACCCCTGAGTGACATAGCAGGGTCAGTCTCTTTTTCTAGTATAGATCAGCCCCAAGGCAGGCACACTGATGCCCTAGGAGTTTGGGGTGTCAAGGAACCACAACAATAACAATCCATTATTGAATTATCCCCTTAAGCCATCCTTTCATCCCTGAAAATTCTTAAAAACCTATTTTCCCATTTTAAAAAGGATTGCAAAATAATCTCCCTGTAATGGGGTGCACTCACCGATTGTGAGCACCCCCTGTCTCAGTGCATGTGCCAGCACTCACTCTCTCTGTTTGTGGTGAGTCTTCAGTGACTCAGCAATTCAGCCAAGTCATATACAGTCTGTATGTGAAATAAAAATAAAGCAAACCCCTTACAGGGTACAAGTCCAACAGGGGTTTCTCTCAGTGCCTTCTGTAATGTCTCTCTCAAGTTGTCCCTGCTCTGGTTTAGAACAGTGCCCCAGGGCTTCCTCCCTGGAGGAAATGTCTTTACCCTTTCAGGCCCTTTCTGGCCACAGCTCTCCAGCTAGGCCACTACAGTTCAGTTCCCCTTCTGGGGTGTATTAAAGTTCAGGCCACTTTCCCAGTGGCTTGTGGGAGGGACCCAGACCTGTCTTCTACTTCAGGTCCCAGCCCAGGTACCCTATAGTTAGCAGCCATCCATCACATCTCTTTAGATAAACTGTGTCACTACTACAGTTCCCTGGGCCACTTCCCCATGGCTCTTGCACATTCTTCACCCTTTCCTCAGGACCTTGTGCTGGTGGAGTCCCAGCAGCCATCCTGGAGCTCCTTTATGTGCCCCTTGACCTCTGCCAACACTGCTATGTCCAAAGTCCTAGAGCCCCCTCAGCCAGCCATGTAAACCCTCCACTCTCCTCCAAGTCTAGCAAGAAACTGAGCTTCCTTTGGCGCTACATCTCTTCTTATACTAGCCTGCTGGGCCCTGATTGGCTGCTTCCCATTCACCTGCTCTAGGCAGCTTGGAGGACCTCTACTGCCTCTTTAGGAGGCGGGGCGTAGTAGAGCTGCAAGGCTTCCAGCAGGGGGCCTCCGGACCTAGTTCATCCTTTTATATCCAGTCTCATCAAAAATGGCTGAAAGAAATTTTGCTCACGTTTTCCAAAAACACGTCACCTTTGAGCAGAGGCAAATTACAGAAAAATTCAGACCTAAAGTTAAATGTTTTCCAAAGTTATGAGCAGAGCTGGTTGAAAAATTTTCACAAAACTTAAAAAAAAAAATAAAGATTTTCAGTCAACATTTTTGCTTTTCAACTTCTATCAAAAGTCAGAAAACTTTGATTGTTTCCTTAAAAATTTTTTGTTTTCCATTGGAAAAAAAATGTAGAATTTGAATAAAATAAAAAAAAATTCCAGCAAAATAAATAAAGATTTTTAAACCAGATCTAGTTATGAACATTGAAGAATAGGGCATGCAGGATCAAAGAACAGGAAGCCAAAACCAAACTAACAAAAAATCCTCTTTAAAAAAGGTCTCCAAACCAACACCAGCAAGCAAGTTTCCTAGTTCTTGTATTGTTCAAGGCGGCTAGCAGGATTTCTCCCTCTCTCTTATGCATCACGTTGGGGAAGAAATAACTTAAAATTCGTAAGACCCTTACTTCAATGCAACTAAACCGACAGTCAGAAAATCAAAATTCTCTAGAAGTAGGAGCAGTATCTTGATGCACACAATCACCAGCACAGCTTCTGAATGCACCAGGCTGTTCCTTAAATGTGGAGAACAACCTGTCACACAGTGTTACAGCATAATGGAAAACTAGAACAATGGATATTTACCTCTATACTTTTCAGGTTAGAAGTATGAAATACTCTCAGAAATTGAGAATAATTACATGAGATAGAATAAAAACATCTCCCTTATTATAAGAAATAGATGCTTCAGTCAACCACTCACTGATTGGGTCAGAAAGAAGCTCTCTTATGGATAGGTTATTCCATAATTGCCCATGATGATACTTCTTGCTCTTCCCCCTTAGCATCTTTCTGTTAGGGACAAGATACTGGACTAGACACACCACTGATCTGATCCAATATGATAATTCCTTTGTTCATGCATAATGACAAAAGTTGTGCTTGTAATCTTTTCATTATCCAACCCCTGAATCACACAGCATTATCTTGCTCTTTAACACTAGAAAAAAAGCATCTCTGCACAGAAGAAAATATCACCCTGAAATGTTTTCAGATTGTTAATCTGTATTCGCAAAAAGAAAAGGAGTACTTGTGGCACCTTAGAGACTAACAAATTTATTAGAGCATAAGCTTTCGTGAGCTACAGCTCACTTGCATCCGATGAAGTGAGCTGTAGCTCACGAAAGCTTATGCTCTAATAAATTTGTTACTCTCTAAGGTGCCACAAGTACTCCTTTTCTTTTTGCGAATACAGACTAACACGGCTGCTACTCTGAAACCTGTACTAAGAAAGTAAACCTTAGACTCTGTTTTGAAATAGGTGGCATTTGTACCTTGGGGGGGGGGGGGGAAACAGAATCACTGTTAACAGACTAACACGGCTGCTACTCTGAAAACTGTTAACAGTGGTGTCTAACCTGCTTGGACAACAAGGAGTCCAGTGGCTCCTTAAAGACTAACAGATTTATATGAGCATAAGTTTTCATGGGTAAAAACCCCACTTCTTCAGATGCAACTGAAGAAGTGGGGTTTTTACCCACAAAAGCTTATGCTCAAGTAAATCTGTTAGTCTTTAAAGTGGCACCGGACTCCTTGTTGTTATTGTGAATACAGACTAACATGGCTAATCCCTGATACTTAACCTGCTTGGGTGCTTTTGAAAATCACACTATAAATCTAATTTTCAAAAGCAATTTAGGCACTTAGGAGCCTACATTTTTAATAGACATGAGATTTAGGTTTCTAAGTGCCTAAGGTCCAGATTTTTAAAGGTATTTAGGCACTGCATCAATGCAAAGTAATGCACATTAGAAAACAATCCCAACTATACATATAAAATGATGGGGTCTAAATTAGCTGCTATCACTCAAGAAAGAGATCTTGGTATCATTGTGGATAGTTCTCTGAAAACATCCACTCAGTGTGCAGCGACAGTCAAACAAGCTAACAGAATGCTGGGAATCATTAGGAAAGGGATAGATATTAAGAAAGAAAATAATATATTGCCTCTATATAAATCCATGGTATGCTTACATGTTGCAGACTGCATGCAGATGTGGTTGCCCCACATCTGTGGAATTGGAAAAGGTACAGAAAAAGGCAACAAAAATGGTTAGGGGTATGGAACAGCTGCCATTGAGGAGAGATTAATAAGACTGGGACTTTTCAGCTTGGGAAAGAGACGAGTAAGGGGAAGATATGATAGAGGTCTATAAAATTATGACTGGTATGTAGAAAGTAAATAAGGAAGTGTTATTTACTCCTTCTCATAACACAAGAATGAGGGGGGTTACCCAATGAAATTAATAGGTAGCAGGTTTAAAACAAACAAAAGGAAGGTTTTCTTCATACAACTCCCAGTCAACCTGTGGAACTCTTTGCCAGAGGATGTTGTGAAGGTCAAGACTATAAAAGGGTTCAATGAAGAATTAGATAAGTTCTTGCAGGATAGGTCCATCGATGGCTATTAGCCATTATGGGAAGGGATGCAAAGCCATGTTGTGAAGTTTTTGCCAGAAGCTGTTTTGCTGGAAGCTGGGAATGGGCAACAAGGGATGGATCACTTGATGATTCCCTGTTCAGTTCATTCCCTCTCAAGCACCTGGCATTGGCCACTGTTGAAAGACAGGATACTGGGTTAAATGGACCATTGGTCTGAACCAGTATGGCCATTCTTATGTTCTTATTGCTCTACTCAACATTGTAATGCCTAACTGATTTAGGAGCCTACATCTCATTTTCAAAAGGGCTTTAGACACTTAGTGCCAAAGTACTATTGCAAGCCTATGGAACAGAGGCTCCTAAGACTTTGCAAAGTGAGATTTATAGCAGGATTTTCAAAAGCAACTAAGCTGGTTAGGTGCCTAAATCCCACTTATTTCAATGGCAGTTATGTGCCTAAACTGCTTAGGCACTTTTGAAAATCCCACTATTAGGATTTTACCCAGTGTCATAAAAGAAGTCAGTACTGAGGAGGGAATTGCATGCTGGTCTCCTGAGCCCAAGGGTAGCACCCTAACAACAGTATTCTTCTTTAAGGACCTCCTGCTCTGTACCTTATTTTTTATTTGGACGCTAAAACTGAAATGTCAGCTCAGTGTGGGAACCCAAGGGGTGTATCTAAAACATCAGGCAGGATCACTCATTTAAGGGAACTGACTGCCAATAGCCTGGTTCTTCTGAACAAACTGATTACAGCAATTATCATTTTTATGCACAGTTTGAAAAGCTAAACTTTAAATGAGGTTTTTCTACTCACCTCCAGACATATGGATAAACCAGGTAAAAGAAGAAGTTGTTTCTATCATAGCGGGGGAGAGAGGTGAGTGATCGACTTTTTATATGTTAAGTTTAAGAGGAAAATAAAGCAAGTTTTCCCTATTCTTTCCCTGGATGAAAACTAGAATTGAACAAATAGTGCAAATCAATTCTGATTAAAGAACGTTCCACCCACTTCAACTTTGCTTCCCCTTCCATCTTGTGTCTGCTTTGTCTATTTTGATTGTAAGCTCTTTGGGGCAGGAACTGTCTCTTACTATGTCTATGTACAGTGCTTGGCTCAATGAATCCCCACTCACAGTCGTAGCCTCAATGTGCCACTGTTATATTAGTAATAATAACTAAAAATACACAGTATAGGGAAAGGATGCTACAATAGAGTAATCAAGTACCTGTTACAGGGGTTGGGTCTACAGGGAATGGTTTTGTTGTAGATCAAGGAATTGGCACTGGAGGGTTTTGCCATCTGTAGGGAGATAGTGGAATAGGATGCTAATTTCTTCTTATAGATTCATAGATACCAAAGTCAGAAGGGACCATTCTGATCATCTAGTCCGACCTCCTGCACAGTGCAGGCCACAGAATCTCACCCACCCACTCCTACAAAAAAACCTCACCTATGTCTGAGCTATTGAAGTCCTTAAATCATGGTTTAAAGACTTCAAGGAGCAGAGAAGCCTCCCTCAAGTCACCCATGCCCCATGCTACAGAGGAAGGCGAAAAACTTCCAGGGCCTCTCCAATCTGCCCTGGAGGAAAATTCCTTCCCGACCCCAAATATGGCGATCAGCTAAACCCTGAGCATATGGGCAAGATTCACCAGCCAGATACCCAGGAAAGAATTTTCTGTAGTAACTCAGATCCCATCCATCTAATATCCCATCTCAGGGGATTAGCCTATTTACCTTGAATATTTAAAGATCAATTACTTCCCAAAATCCCATTATCCCATCATACCATCTCCTCCATAAACTTATCGAGTAGAATCTTAAAACCAGATAGATCTTTTGCCCCCACTGCTTCCCTTGGAAGGCTATTCCAAAACTTCACTCCTCTGATGGTTAGAAACCATCGTCTAATTTCAAGTCTAAACTTCCTGGTGGCCAGTTTATACCCATTTGTTTTTGTGTCCACATTGGTGCTGAGCTTAAATAATTCCTCTCCCTCTCCTGTATTTATCCCTCTGATATATTTATAGAGAGCAATCATATCCCCCCTCAACCTATTTTTGGTTAGGCTAAACAAGCCAAGCTCCTTAAGTCTCCTTTCATAAGACAAGTTTTCCATTCCTCGGATCATCCTAGTAGCCCTTCTCTGTACCTGCTCCAGTTTGAATTCATCCTTTTTAAACATGGGAGACCAGAACTGCACACAGTATTCTAGGTGAGGTCTCACCAGTGCCTTGTATAATGGTACTAAAACCTCCTTATCCCTACTGGAAATGCCTCTCCTGATGCATCCTAAAACCGCATTAGCTTTTTTCACAGCCATATCACATTGGCAGCTCATAGTCATCCTATGATCAACCAATACTCCAAGGTCCTTCTCCTCTTCCGTTACTTCTAATTGATGCGTCCCCAACTTATAGCTAAAATTCTTGTTATTAATCCCTAAATGCATAACCTTACATTTCTCACTATTAAATTTCATCCTGTTACTATTACTCCAGTTTACAAGGTCATCCAGATCCTCCTGTATAATATCCCGATCCTTCTCCGAATTGGCAATACTTCCCAGCTTTGTATCATCTGCAAACTTTATTAGCACACTCCCACTTTTTGTGCCAAGGTCAGTAATAAAAAGATTAAATAAGATTGGTCCCAAAACCGATCCCTGAGGAACTCCACTGGTAACCTCCCTCCAACCTGACAGTTCTCCTTTCAGTAGGACCCGTTGTAGTCTCCCCTTTAACAATTCCTTATCCACCTTTTGATGTTCACATTGAACCCCATCTTCTCCAATTTAGCTAATAATTCCCCATGTTGCACGGTATCAAATG
Source organism: Dermochelys coriacea (assembly GCF_009764565.3). NCBI lineage: Eukaryota > Metazoa > Chordata > Testudines > Dermochelyidae > Dermochelys > Dermochelys coriacea. The sequence goes on from NC_050068.2 coordinate 341,354,471, forward strand.
CCTTACTGAAATCTAGGTAAATTAGATCCACTGCATTTCCTTTATCTAAAAAATCTGTTACTTTTTCAAAAAAGGAGATTAGGTTGGTTTGGCACAATCTACCTTTTGTAAAACCATGTTGTATTTTGTCCCATTTACCATTGACTTCAATGTCCTTAACTAATTTCTCCTTCATAATTTTTTCCAGGACCTTGCATACTACAGATGTCAAACTAACTGGCCTGTAGTTACCTGGATCACTTCTCCAATCATTTGGCACTACTCCTGAGTTTACAGATTCATTAAAAATTCTTGCTAATGGGCTTGCAATTTCAGGTGCCAATTCCTTTAATATTCTTGGATAAAGATTATCTGGGCCCCCCGATTTAGTCGCATTAAGCTGTTTGAGTTTCGCTTCTACCTCAGATATGGTAATATCTACCTCATATCCTCATTCCCATTTGTCATGCTACCATTATCCCTAAGATCCTCTTTAGCCTTATTAAAGACTGAGGCAAAGTATTTGTTTAGATATTGGGCCATGCCTAGATTATCTTTAACCTCCACTCCATCCTCAGTGTTAAGCGGCCCCACTTCTTCTTTCTTTGTTTTCTTCTTATTTATATGGCTATAGAACCTTTTACTATTGGTTTTAATTCCCTTTGCAAGGTCCAACTCTACTTGACTTTTAGCCTGTCTCACTTTATCCCTACATGTTCTGACCTCAATTAGGTAGCTTTCCTTGCTGATCTCTCCCATCTTCCACTCCCTGTATGCTTTCTGCTTTTTTCTTAATCACCTCTCTGAGATGCTTGCTCATCCAGCTTGGTCTACAACTCCTGCATATGAATTTTTTCCCCTTTCTTGGGCGGAGGTTTCCGATACCTTCTGCAGCTTTGATTTAAAGTAATCCCAGGCCTTCTCTACCTTTAGATCCATAAGTTCTTCAGTCCAATCCACTTCCCTAACTAATTTCCTTAATTTTTGAAAGTCAGCCCTTTTGAAATCAAAAACTCTAGTTGCAGATTTATTTTTGTTAAGCCTTCCATTCAGTTTGAACTGAATTAGCTCATGATCACTTGAACCAAGATTATCCCCTACAACCATTTCTTCTATGAGGTCCTCGCTACTCACCAAAATTAAATCTAAAATGGCATCCCCGCTAGTCGGTTCAGCAACTACTTGATGAAGGAATCCATCAGCTATCGCATCTAGGAAAATCTGAGCCCTATTATTATTACTAGCACTGGTCCTCCAGTCTATATCTGGGAAGTTAAAGTCTCCCATGATCACGCAGTTTCCATTAGTATTTACTTTATTAAAAACATTAAAAAGGGCTCTATCCATATCCAAATTAGATCCTGGAAGTCTATAGCACACCCCAAGCACTATCGTAGGAGAGGCTTTACTAGTTTTCTTCCCCAATGTAATTTTTGCCCAGACAGACTCTGTCTTATCCATTGCATCGCTTCTTATTTCTTTACATTCTACCTCATCATTGATATACAATGCTACTCCACCACCTTTACCTTTGTTTCTGTCTTTCCTAAACAGCACATACCCTTCAATACCTGTAGTCCAGTCATGACTACCATTCCACCATGTTTCTGTTATCCCTATAATATCCGGTTTCACTTCCTGTACCAGTAGCTCTAGTTCCTCCATTTTGTTACCTAGGCTCCTCGCATTGGTGTACAAACATCTTAATTTTTGCTGTTTGGCCTCACTCACATTTTGTACCCTATTAGGCACAGTCATTCTACAGCCAGTATAACCTATTAGACTAGTATCCACACCACCCTCTCTCCTTATATACATTCTCCTACCCACGGCTGTATCCTTTCTTACTTCGTCTTCTTCCCTCTCAATGCTAAAATCTGGCGTGGAGATTACCTGGACATCTCCCAACCATCTCCCCCTAATTCCTAGTTTAAAGCTCTCTTTATCAGTTGTGCCGGCCTCGATCCTAGAAGTCTATTTCCTTCCCTACTCAGATGAAGTCCATCCCGAGAGAACTGTCCTCTGTCCGTGAATGCCTCCCAGTGGCCATACATCCCAAAGCCCTCCTTATAGCACCACTGCCTAAGCCATCTGTTGACAGTCATAATCTTGTCACACCTTTGTTGCCCTTTTCTAGGTACAGGAAGGATCCCACTAAAGATCACCTGAGCCTCAATTTCCTTAAGCGTCTTCCCCAGCCTAGCATAGTCTCCCTTAATACTTTCCAGCGAGAATCTAGCCGTATCATTTGTTCCCACATGAAGGATAATTAGGGGATTCTTTCCCACTCCCTTTAGGATCCTTTTCAACCTCAGGTCTACATCCCATAACTTAGCACCCGGAAGACAGCACACCCTTCTATTCTCTGGATCAGCTCTAGTTACAGGCCTGTCTATTCTTCTCAATAAAGAGTCCCTGATCACATAGACCTGCCTTTTCCTGGTGACAGTGCTATTCTCCAGTCTCTCCCCTGTTCCCTCTGGCTGCAAGTTCTTTCCATTCCTATTTTCCCTTATAATCCTCTTCAACCCATCCTGTATCCTCCTGGGGCTCATATTTGGTGTAGTCTCCCTTGACTCTTCTGCTTTTCCTATAGGACTAGCCTCTCTTCTCTTCTTCCTTACCCTTCCACCTTCAACAATTACCTGCTGAGCCCCTTCTTCATTTTCCAACTCTGCAAACCTGTTCCTAAGCTCTATTTCTCCTTCACTAGCCCGTCTTTTCCTCTGCCTGGTTCTTTTAGTCACATGCTTCCACTGACCACTTTCCTCACCCAGTCTCCCCTCAAAATTCCCCAGCCCTGCTTCCATCTGTGAGTCTGAGCTTTTCCCTTCAGATACCTCATATCTTTGCTCCATCATCTGCTCAAACCTCTTCCTAAACTCAACCAGACTTTCCACCTGCATCTCCAAACCTCGGATCTTTTCCTCCATCAGCTATATCAGATGGCATTTCATGCAGAAAAAACTCTTACCAGGTCCCCCCTCCAGGATCATGTACATACCTCAGCTTCCACATCCAGTCATCCTCAATGTGTCTTTCACTACAGGAGTCACTCCCACAGCTGCCTCCATATCTGTCATCGCCTTCCCACCTAAATCCTGTTAATCTGGGAAACACAAGTCACACCAAAAAGACCTCCCCCCCAGCAAAAGCAAACCCCAAACTTCTCCTTCTCCGCCAAACTATTACTCCTATCCATGCCACCCCATGAATCTGAGTAGGTCAGCAGAGGGCACTGATTGGTCATTGGAGTAGCCTTGTGGAGGGTGTAGAATGAGTGGCACTGGAGACAAAGGGTCAGGCTTCAGGAAGGACCTAGTGTGGAGCTCAGGAATGAAGCTGGTGGCCAGGCTTCTGCCAAAGAAACGCAGGCCTCTCATCATGTAACATTAGTTTCTATCCATGATCAACAAAGATATCTTTCTTACAAGTCTGACAGTGTGCACAGGTGTGATTTCTAATGAAACAAGAGTGGCAACATGTGGCAAGCCTGTTAGGAGTTCACGAAAGCCCAGGATAAAACATTGCTGTTTTCATAAGCCAATGAAAATAAGACACCATGAAAATAAGAACTTTTGGGGGGCATATATGGTCACCTTATCTAAAAGAAGAAAACCATAGGAATGTAACATCCCACCTGTGCATACATGTAAAATTCAATGGAGTTGTATGAGGGGAGACTAAATAGCCCTCCCCTGTGTGTTTATAACAAGTTAAATGTAGCAATTGTGATCACATGCTTCAGGCCATAAGCTGATGCTTGCAAGGAATCAGGAAGGTAATTCCCTACCCTTCCCCCACCACTCACTCAAAACACTGACATCACTGCACAATTGCCTAGTACAATTCATGGAAGGGTCTCACCTTTCTCTTGTGGAATACCGTATTGGCCACTTCCAGAAGCAGGAAGTCGGACTTGATGAATCAATGGTCTAAATGAGTCATGCAAATTTGTGTTCCTATCAGTGACAATAGACAGGGAAGCCACATACAAAGTTTGCTTGGCCAGTTTTAATTTTGTCTGCTGAGTGACTTTGCTCCCCGATTTCCCTCCCCCAACTCCTCACCCCTTTGCATGCCAAGGAGAAATTTGACGACAATTGCTCGGGAAAAATGTAACTGAAGTCCCATCTCAAAGAACCATCAGAGGGTTCTTTTAGATGGCTCTCTTCGCAAAAGTGAGATAGCACTTTCAGCATTGTAAGGCTCGCCCACTAGCGTGTTGTAGAATAGCCTAGCAACCGTCACTAGGGAGACAGTCAAAATTCTGAAACATGCAAACAAGAAACACCATTTTAGATCTTTTCAAAATAATTTAATTCCCAGCCCTGGCAGATAAAATACAATTCAATAGCATGGAGTCTAACCATTTAATAAAAGGAAGAACATAGAAATACTTGTATTTTTTACAAAATAATATGCTTTTTATGGAATCAAGACAAAAACACAAAGAAATATTTTAATAGTATAATATAAAAAATGTAGGCAGTTACCCTAAAAATACATTTAATTAGGGTAAAATCCTACTTTATTATAATTCTCTCTTTTGGGTACATCTAAGGATCCTAGTTAGGGATCGGGGCATTTTGTTGTAAATTACTGACTAAATAACTTAATTAATAGAACACTGTGTTGTATAAAATAGATACTACAATGTAATTTTATTGTAAGTTGCACAATATTTAGTGTTCTTCTCAAAGCCTCAGCTCCTGGTTTTCAGTGACTATGTGAGAGTCTCAGCTTTTTTTTTTTTAAAGCAAGTTTGTAATCCTAATGATTGCAAGAAAAAGGTTGAAAATGTTATTTAAGTGAAACCTGGAGGCCAAAATAAAACACACCACATGTATACTTTTTTTAAAAAAAATCTCATGATGCTTTGGAGCCTGGCACAAGATTTTTGAGTATCTGGGTTCGCAATACTGGTACCATGTTAACAATATGTGAATGACTGTGCCAGTAGGGTGGTGTAATGTTAATACAGGAGCAATTATGCTAGTACCAGTGTTCAGCCTCCCAGTACACCCAGTGCTTTCAAAAGACTCAGAGTGATCTGTGTTTTGGTTAATCAAAGTGCTGTGCCTTCTCTTTGACTAACCTGTATCCCAAGTACTCAATAGACATTACGGGGGTTGAAATGCCAAACATTTAATCTCTTTAAGGGCATCAGTAGTTTCTTTTTAAGGGCATCGACACTTCAGAATTGAATGGATTTGTTCCTTTTATCAATCTAAGATAATTGCCAGTGTAGTATCTGAGCTCCTGACAATATTTAATGTATTTATCCTCAGAACACCCCTCTAAGGTCGGAAAGTGCTATTATGCCTCTTTGTACCGACAGGGAACAGAGGACTAGACCATAGAGAAAGTCTGTGGTAGAACAAGGACGTGAACACAAGTCTTTTAACATTTAAGATTGTAGCCCTAACCACTGGATTGAGGCACAAGTATCTCTCCATTTTATTCTGTAGCTTTGTTCTCAGCACTGTCACAGGGGGATGAAGTGAGCTGTAGCTCACGAAAGCTTATGCTCTAATAAATTTGTTAGTCTCTAAGGTGCCACAAGTACTCCTTTTATTATTGAGAAGGACTGTGCAATGATGGGTGATCCCAGAGGTATAACAGCTTTAGGAGGAATACTGACAGAAAATGGGTTGGAACAGCCCCAGCTGCATGCTACATGCATGCAGCATATGCTTGTCCCCTCAAAATAGCCCACCTCAACTGGCTAGACCCATTGGGAAATCTAAGGCCTTAGTCCATATATGTGAGGAGTGCAAGGACCAAGGCTGTTTCTGATCTCTGTCTCAATAGCCCTTATTCCTTCACCCTTTTGTACTCCAGTCTAGCAGCCATCTTGAACTTGTCCATAAAATCCCAATTTTAGTTCAGTTCTCAGCTGAGACTATATTTTTTCTCCCCTCTCACTTTCCTTACCCATACATATTAGATATTTAACTCTGCCATTGTATTTTAACTATGTTGAGCATTCTGAGGTACAATTTTTATGAGACAAGATCAGTAGACGAGGTCAGGTATTTTTTGATAAGCATGTTTCATTAGAAAATGCCTATTTGTTGAAACCAAACTGTTTGTGGGATAGGGTCCATTATGATAAATTTTGCATTTAGGAAAAAAAATTGAAAAAAGTTTTGAAATTATTGAAATAACTGTTTTGAGATTTTAAAAATGAAAAAAAAATTCCAGTTTTCCAGTTCAATATGCCTTTTTTTGTTTAGAAATTTAAGCTAATTATAGTAAAAAGTCAAAAATCAAGACAAAATATTTTGAAGCTATTGAAATTATATCCTTTGATCTGAACCATTTTTGTTTTGGTTTATTTTGGTTTTGGATTGTCAGTTTGTGAAAATTTTTGAGATTAGATTTTCATCTTGATTTGGGACAGGGAAAAAATTTGAAAACTGTCAATTTTTCCTGGGACAAGAAAACCATTTCCTGCCCAGCTCTTAAAATCAGGTATTGTATTATTAGAAAACAGGATTTACATAAGATTTTTAAATAAAGAGTAATATTTCGTTTGGAACAAAATTGAGAGGCCTTGATTGAGTTCAAATTATGAAGGGTATTGTGAAAAATGATCTGTCCCTTTTATAATCCTGCTGCATGGATGGACCCAAGAAATCAAAGGACAGTGTGTTTGGAACAAACCTCTTATGCAGCAGATGGTCAATGGATAATTCCCTGCTACTGGAAAGCGTTGAGACAAATTCTGTGACTGGATCTAATCAGACACTGGATAATTTTACAGCCATTAACACTGCAAGCTAAGTTTATAAGAAGGGTAATCAAACATCCTACTTCAGGGCATAAACTAATTGCCCAGGAGGTCAGGAAATTACTCATTGCTCCCACGTTCAGAATTGCACAAATGGCTAGATATGCTATGGGTAATTCTCCTCTTCCCCTGAAACATGAGATATAAGCCACAGTCTGGATATCAAGATAGACGGAACAGTGGTGGGATTCAGAATGGTGAGTCATGGGTCAAATTCTACCCTGTCCCTGTGCAATTCCATTAATTTGTATATAGCATCTTTCATCCAAAATGCTTAACAGAGTTAAATATAAATAACAGCTGTGGTTGAGAGAAGTTAAGAGATTAGGCAGGAGAGTTGAGGGAAAAAATAAAGTTTATAACTAGAATGGAGGTTATATGTGTTTGGTGGTATTGTGTAGGAGAGGGGGAAAGTCAGGGCAGATCACCTCCTCTTTCAAAATCTTATTAATGCATTACAGGCCCTCCCTTAGTTTCCACTGTTGAAAGCTACTGGAGGGTCAAAGGGAAGGGGAAAGCACAAATGCCTTGATGCTATGGAGTTTCTACATCATTTGTAATCAAAGGCCCTATTGCTGATTGCATTATCATAGTGTGTAGGAATGCCAAACAATAAGTCATACTCATCATAATCATAATTCCCTCCAATGGGTAGGGTTTGGCCACCCACAATGCCCCTCTAACCCTGCAGATGTCCTGAGATCCATAAGAAATCCAGCATTTTTTGGGAGCATGCTCAAGGACATCAGACCTTCTATGCCCATGTATAGCAGCTCTCACCTGGCTCTGCTTCCTCCTTGGTCTTCAAAGGCTACAAAGTCCCATCCGTGCAGTATCCACATGGAAGAGCTTTCATAGGACTGGGGAATGATGCTTAAACTCTCTCTGCTACATTTCTGTCCACTTGAGTGGCTATTTCTTTCCTGGAATCGCCTTGGTGGCTAAAAATCAAAGGGGACAAACTGACCCTAAATCTTCAGGCTCCACTGTTGTGCTGGCTACCTTATGAAACATCTCGCTGTGATAATGAAGCATTGAAGTCTATGATTTTAATCACGTGTCAGGAAGCTCAAAGTTAAGGTTTCCACAGCAACAGCGCAGTAAAGCTCTTTGTGTGCTGCAGTCGGTGAAAGCATAGTTCAATTAAAGATTGTCTCAATTACCTGACAGCCTTTCATCCTCTTGAATTCTATTCCCTTCTCTCCCTCCCTCACATTCTTCTAATTATCTTTCAAACAAGGGGCTGGCCTAGACCAGTAATGGCAGCACCATGCACTATGATATCACCCAGAAAATCTGAGTTTAGGTCACAGTGACAGGGGCTGGAGTGCTGTAAAGGGGCCATGCTCAGCATTAAGCAGCTCTCTAGACACACCAGTCACTGTCAGAAGCAACTTGGATGGATTCTGGGTGGAAAAACCCCACCCAGCTTTCCCCTGCAAGCAGGCTTATTCAGTTGATGGGGCTTTTTAAGAAGCAGGAAATGGAGGAGATCCGTGGGCATAGGAGGGATAGAAAGACAATGAGTCTCTCTGGGGACTCTGCAGAGAGAAGGGGAGGGAAGACAATTGAATGGAAAGGAGCATAATCTAGCGGCTAGATCAGAGGACTGAGAATCTGGACAGCTTCTATAAGAAGCTTGGATAAGTCAGTGGACCTCTGTGCCTGATTCCCTAACAGAAAGCAAAAAAAAAAAAATAGGGATAATATTGATACCTAATTACTCCAGAAAGCTGTTGTGAGGCTTAACTAATTCCTATGGGCAAAGTGCTTTGAGATTCTCAGAAGCGTCAGGCATTCTCATCATCTTCATCATATGTATTGTACCGCCTTCGAGGAAAGAGTCTCTCTCTCTCTCTATATATAGGGTCCTTACAAGTCTTGCCAACATTTTGCCTCCCAGGTAGCACTCATCTAAAGGACTCTGCTTCACTCTACCTTGGGTAAATGCTGATCAGCTGTGCCAGCACCGATAGATCAATGCCTGGGCTAAGCCTCAGTGCTGGCAGAACAGCATGATGTGCTGTCTGCTGGACCATTGGGCAGCTCTTCAGTATCACATTATTTTTCTTAACGTAAGGTCAGAGCCTGCTGCTCTGCAGGCCATAACATCAGCCCAGCACAGCCCCTTGCATGGCTGCAGTAGAAGCAGAGTTGATGGGGACTCAGGAGGAAGGAGCCAACAGAAATGAGAAGAGGCAGCCAAAGATCACTCTGGCCTCCAGCTGTAAAAACAATCCCAGCGACATGGCTATAAAAATCCAGGGCTTGGGAGCAACCTCCTCCAGTATCCATTGTTGCACTCATTTACCCCTCCCAACCCCCACATGTGGCCTGCATCATGCCAGCATGAAAGAGGCAAGGCAGCCAGCAGGAGGCATAAGGAAAGGGAGCAAGGGTTTCACAGAGGGAGATGAAGCTCTGTTTGGCAAAGGCCAGCGATGATGAGGGGCCAGCCACTGCAGGCTGCTGAGATAGAGCGTTTTAAGTACATTTCAGCATAGCATGTTTGCTCCTAAGAAATCTAATATCCTTTGGGTCAGAGCAGGCCAACTGTTAGATATAAAGAATTCATAGTGCTTGCAATCCCCGGATGAACCATTTTCAATTTTTCACGTTTCTGAAACACCATTGTGTCAATTTATCAGCGGTGGCTGTGCCGCATAACGAGGACCGTCTCCTGCCTTAATGCCAAAGTGTAAATATTGCATTGCAGCAAACAGCAGTAGATAATGCATAATAATGAGCTGGGTTTGTTATGTAAGGTGTTAGTTGGGCCCTCAAAACAATGCATCTGGTTTTTTGTTTTTCTTTTTAAGTTTTTCCCCTGCAAAAAATAGCCTTAATGCCAGCTGCAGAAGTGAAATCATCATTTACAATTCCTGAAAAATAGATGATAGGATAAGAAAGACAAGGATAGGGATGAAAGACCAATTCTGATCTGACAAGCCATTGGTGTCGTCAGTGCAAATTCACTTAGACACCAGCAGAGCTCTAAGCAGAGCTGAATTTTCATGCTGCAGAGATGGACTTTTCATATTGCCTCATACGGCTTTTATTTAATAGGATAGGACTTCCAGGTTCAGCACATGATTAAACAACTCTTAGGAAAAGAAATTTAGCTTGAGCCAATGGTAATCAAGTGGTAGCTCTGTGATTTTTTTTCTAGTTAATTTCCAGGTCTCATCAGAAATGCATTCCTCCCTCCCACCTCAATAAGGCGAGGTACAGAGCACTTCAATGGCTGTCAATCATCTTGCATTGTCAGATACAAGCACTTTAGGAATTACTGAACCAGTGTTTAGCAAATGCTAAACAAATTCACATCAGTGCAGAGCATGAAGAATCTGATTAATGTATCTTCATCCAAGAGTTTTAATAACATGGACCAAAATGAGGAGTAGCTTGTTCTCCTTTTAAGATATATTTTTAAAATATTTGTGATAGATGATGAACTAGCAACCTGAGACGTTGAAGTCCTTTAGCCACTGGAAAGATACAGTATGGTCAGTAAGGGTATGTCTACACAGCAACTAGACACCCACGGTTGGCCCATGCCAGCCAACTCAGGCTTGTGGAACTCAGGCTGGGGGGCTGTTTCATTGCTGTGTAGACTTCTGGGCTTCGGCTGGAGGGTCCTGAGCTCAGGTACAGCCCCAACCTGAAGTCTACACAGCAATGATACAGCCCCCCAAGCCCTGTGAGCCTGAGTTGACCGGTACAGGCCAGCTTAAGGTTTTTCTCTGCTGTGTAGACATACCTTAACAGTTCAAGCTTCCAATCTGGCCCCCATTTCACCCCTTCCAGTGCACCTTGATCTTAACCTGGAGGTACCACCAGACTGTCCGGGACTCATTCAGTGCTTTGTTTCTCTGCTGAGTCTGCTTCATCCCACCAGTTGTGAAGCCCTTCCATGAGATGCTGAGTACCCTGGAATCAGTGGTAGTTGAGGAAGCTCTGCACCTTCCAGGATTCAACCCTAAAGATGCCAGTGGCTCTGTAATGGGTCCACCTGTACCTATTTCAGATAGGCCAACACACTCAAATGTCAGGCACTGTGAACCGGTGACCTACATGTGAAAGGCTCTGTAGTATGGATATTTTCACCTGCTATCCTTGTGGGTTTTCTCCTGTGATATCCAGTCCCTCCAATGAAGAAATATTAAAATTTATGTAGCTTCTTCTGTTTCTCTTCCAACTAATTTTATAATGACCAATAAGGTTTTATGAAACTAATGCATGTTTAGTCCTTGCAGCAGTTACACCAACTACCTGTGCCTTTGAGTTTAAGGCCTTTATCATCAGTCTCCCTGTTCACCACACACAGATGGATGTTAGTTATAGCACATGTTGGGAGTACTTAACATTAGTAGTGGACATGGTCCACGGTATAGAGCACAGACGAAGTTTTGATGCATGAAACTCACACTACATTACAGAAAAAATAAGATTGTTTTAGAAAGATAATACATAAGTTATTGGTTTCAGAGTAGCAGCCGTGTTAGTCTGTATTCGCAAAAAGAAAAGGAGTACTTGTGGCACCTTAGAGACTAACATAAATTTGTTAGTCTCTAAGGTGCCACAAGTACTCCTTTTCTTTTTACATAAGTTATTGTACGCCCCAGATGACTACAGCAGAAACGCAATAATAAATAAAGGCGTGTTATGTTGCATCTTTTATAGGTGGGTAAAAACTGAAGCACAGGCAAGTTAGATGACTTCCCTAAAGTGATTCATCGGCAGACGTGGGGACAGAACCAAAGAATCTTGACTCTCGGTAAGGGGCTGGCCTAGTATACAGACTAAGGGGGAATATCAAAAAAAGTGAAAGCAACTAAACATTGTTTTTCATAAACAAAGTGCAGCAATATATTTTCATTGTGAGTAACTTTTGTTTTAGATTATGGATGCACAGCTAAACAAGAAACAACATACATAACGTCTCCCTTACAGCTGATATATATTCTCCTGAAGTGGCCACTAAACTTTACACATACTATGAAGGCACAAGCCAACTTTGACCTCTCATCGCTGGGTTAGTCTATTTGGTGTGTGGGAAAGAGTTCCCCAAAGCCCTATCTCTTGCTATCTATTAATATGTCATTCTATTCCAATGCTACATCTCAGGGACATCCTAAAGCTAGGGGAAGGCAAAACCATTTTGGGCCATTTTGAACTTACTTGATCAAGCATCATAAGTTGGAAAGTCTTATCTAAAATTAGGTTTTATTTGGTTTGCCTCCTACTTAGAAGAAAAGGAGCAAAAAGAAATGGTGGGGCGGGGGGGGAGAGAGAATTCAATAAAAAGGTTAAAAATGGAGTAGAATGAAAATCTACAGAGACTTGACAGGAAAAAGGAGTAGAGAGGGTGAGAGAGAAAAAAATAGTATAATGAAACATGACTGCAATGGAACAAATATTAGTCTGCTCATCGCTCACAGGCCAAGTTAATGGGTTTAGTCACGTGGCAGTACATGGGAGGAGGGATCATCTAGTAGACGGGGCACTGGATTAGAACTAGAACAGATGAAAGGTTTCCAACTGAACACTTTTCCACTGGAAATGCTGATTCTGACTGAATTCAAACATTCCGTAGGAACTTGTCGGGTATTGTTGAAACTTGACAAGGGTTTGCTGCCAACCTGGACTCTCCAGCCATCCTGGGCAGCTGCCTCCAGAGCTGTCTGACACCCCCAGGGAGCCATTTACCTGGGGTGTTCGGCAGCCCTGGGACAAAGCAAAAAAATTCAGTGTCGGTTCCCCCAAAATTGAATTTTTCAGAATTTTTCCTCCTGTGAAAACAAATCCAATTTTTGTGTGTGAGAGAAATTACATTTTTCCAATAAGCTCCAATTAAAACCTAGATTTAGTTTCCAGCTGGGCCACAGACTTCATTGTGACCATAGGAAAGTCATTTAATCTACTTCTGCCTCAGCTTCCACTCTGTAAAACAAGGATAGAATTGTCCTATCTCACAGGGCTGTTGAGAAGATAAATTCTATTAACCAGTAAGAGGTGTTCGGATGTGGGAGTTGTATATGCAGAGGGAGAGATCTTTCCCTCCAGCAGCAGTAGTCAGTCCACGATTGCTGTGCTCCCTTCTTGAGTGTGCGTGACGTTCAGTCGATGAATTCATATCCAGCACAGAATCACTGGCCATATCCCCACCCTGATCATACCTTGAAGCTAGCACAGTTCATAACCCACACTTCTGATGCAGTTTCATGGTACATTAGCTCTGGGAAGCTAGTCTGGGAGGTTTTCTCTGCCTTGAACCCCAAGAAATTCCCTGGTCCCTAGTTAAAACTTGCCGAGGGGAAATATTCAAAGTTGGTTTCATTAGAAAGCTAGCCATGAGCAGCCTCTGAAGCCAGTTACATTGAACTCTGCAAGGAATGCAGCTATCTCTACAGGTTTCAGAGTAGCAGCCATGTTAGTCTGTATTTGCAAAAAGAAAAGGAGGACTTGTGGCACTTTAGAGACTAACAAATTTATTTGAGCATAAGCTTTTGTGATCTACAGCTCACTTCATCGGATGCATGCAGTGGAAAATACAGTGGGGAGATTTATATACAAACAGAACATGAAACAATGGGTGTTATCATACACACTGTAACGAGAGTGATCACTTAAGGTGAGCTATTACCAGCCGGAGAGCGGGGGGGGGGGGGGGAACCTTTTGTAGTGATAATCAAGATGGACCATTTCCAGCAGTTGACAAGAACGTCTGAGGAACAGTGTGGGGTGGGAATAAACATGGGGAAATAGTTTTACTTTGTGTAATGACCCATCCACTCCCAGTCTTTATTCAAGCCTAAGTTAATTGTTTCCAGTTTGCAAATTAATTCCAATTCAGCAGTCTCTCGATAGAGTCTGTTTTTGAAGTTTTTTTATTGAAGAATTGCAACTTTTAAGTCTGTAATCGAGTGACCACAGTGATCTCTACAGTAAGTCAATATCCCAAGAATCAAAACTATCCTATCATGACCTCCTCTTAACAAAATGGGACAGTGGAAAATCATCAGAAAAGAAAACATTCTCAACCCTGAACATTTTGGGAGGACCATTCAACCATTAAAGATTCCTGCAGCTTTCATACATAACATTCTGGCACATGGAAAATAATCCCTTGAATCCATTAAAGGTAACAGAATATTTTATTGCTCCCAACCTCTGGATATGGTTTGCATAGAGTGCCAAACAGTCTCACTGGAGCCTAAAATGGGAATGTTTCATTTTATGCAGGGAAAGAGAGCCTCATCTTATTTTCTGTGTTTGAAATAACAAAAGATGTTTGATGTCACAATGGCAGTGTTTCAAGCGACACTGGTGGGGGAAAAACAACAAGTGATTCCTTTTGTTTAACCTTCACAAACATTCCAAACAAGCCAAAATTGGGAAGTCAGAAAATCTCAATGAGCAGTTTCCTTTAGACTGTTTCTAAAGCCCAGATGCTGGATAACTTTCATCCTGTATTACATTAGGGCAATAGTCTGACACAACTGTGCAAACTGAGTATTAAATTTCATGAGTAGTGCCATGTATTTTGAGAGGTCTAACCTCAAAGGCCCAGTTTACACTACAAAGTTTTGTCAGCATAGGTATGTCAGTCAGAGGTGTAAAAAAATCCATACTCATGATGGACTAAGCTATGCCAGTGAAACCCACTTTGCAGATGCAACTGTACATGCAAAAGAGTCATTTCACTGATATAGCTTATCATAGAATATCAGGGTTGGAAGGGACCTCAGGAGGTCATCTAGTCCAACCCCCTGCTCAAAGCAGGACCAATCCCCAACTAAATCATCCCAGTCAGGGCTTTGTCAAGCCTGACCTTAAAAACCTCTCAGGAAGGAGATTCCACCATCTCCTTAGGTAACCCATTCCAGTGCTTCACCAACCTCCTAGTGAAAAAGGTTTTCCTAATATCCAACCTAAACCTCCCCCACTGCAACTTGAGACCATTACTCCTTGTTCTGTCATCTGCTACCACTGAGAACAGCCAAGCTCCATCCTCTTTGGAACTCCCTTTCAGGTAGTTGAAAGCAGCTATCAAATCCCCCCTCATACTTCTCTTCTGCAGACTAAACAATCCCAGTTTCCACAGCCTCTCCTCATAAGTCATGTGTTTCAGTCCCCTAATCATTTTGTTGCCCTCTGCTGGATGCTTTCCAATTTTTCCACATCCTTCTTGTAGTGTGGGGCCCAAAATTGGACACAGTACTCCAGATGAGGCCTCACCAATGTCGAATAGATGGCAACAATCACATCCCTCGATCTGCTGGCAATGCCCTACTTATACAGCCCAAAATACCATTAGCCTTCTTGGTAACAAGGGCTGTTGACTCATATCCAGCTTCTCATCCACTGTAACCTCTAGGTCCTTTTCTGTAGAACTGCTGCCTAGCCATTTGGTCCCTAGTCTGTAGTGGTGCATGGGATTTTTCTGTCCTAAGTACAGGACTCTGCACTTGTCCTTGTTGAATATCATCCGATTTCTTTTGGCTCAATCCTCTAATTTATCTACGTCCCTCTGTATCCTATCCCTCCCCTCCAGCGTATCTACCACTCCTCTCAGTTTAGTGTCATCTGCAAACATGCTGAGGGTGCAGTCCACACCAAGTTTATTTAGTTGACTATCAATGTAGACTTCTGAAGTAAGGCACCTAAGTTCAAAAATCATGGCTCATGGTTTTAGCTCAACATTGTTGGCCTCTAAGAAAAGATTAAGGGCAAGAGTTTAGAGCCCAGGACTGGAAATCAAGAACTCTTCCATTCTACTGTCAGCTCAGTGATTCACTGGGTGACCTTGGGAAATTATTTAATCTCTGTGTCTCAGTTCTGATATCTAATTTATACTTGCCTATCTCAGTTGTGTTAATAATACTCACAACAATAATGCTCATTTTTATATAGTACTTTTCATGAGTAGATCTCAAAGTGCTTCATGATTTTTCATATATTTATCCTCACAACACCACTGGAAAGTATGGAAGCTTTATGATACCTATTTTCCAGCTGAGAAACAGAGGCACAGAGAGGATAAATGACTTGCCCAAGGTCACCCAGGAGGTCCATGGCAGAGCAGGGAATAGGATCTGGGACTCCTGTGTTCTTAGCCAGTGCCCTAACCACAGGATCTCACAGAACTAATAAAATAAAAAAAAATTCATTTTCCCCTTCCCCCATTTTCATCAACATTTCCCAGGAGCATTTGTTCAGATTTTCATTTAAAAACCAAAACTGAAAATAAATTTAAAAAATCAGTTTTTGAAAACTCTTTTCTGTTTTAAAAATATTTGTATTTCCAGTAACAATTTTTGATATTCAAAAATGATTTTTGGTTAAAATATTTTCAATTTTGAAAACAGGTTTCTGAAAAACAATGAATTAACAAGAAAATTTCCACAAAAGTTTTCATTTGACAAAAATCCATTTTTGACAAAATTACTTTTTAATGAAGAAGAAAAAAAGGACAGCTAATTAGGGTGTATATCACATGTATGATCCAGCCCAGAGCCTCTACTACAAGACCACCTTTTTCTCTACTAATTTTTTGCTGTCACATTCCACCTTTTTTTAATTTTAAGAATCACAGAAATGTAGGGCTGGAAGGAATTTCAGAAGGTCATCTAGCAGCCCCCCAAGCAGAGAAAGGATTAAGTACACTAATGTTTGTCTAACCTGTTCTTAAAACCCTCCAGTGATAAGGACAACTTCCCTAGGTAACCTTATGTAGCCTTATTGTTTGAAAGTTTTTCACTAATATCTAACCTAAGTCTCCCTTATTGCAAACTAAGCTGATTATTTCATATCCTACCCTTGGTGGACATGGAAAACAATTAATCCTTGTCCTCTTTACAACAACCTTTTACATAGTTGTAGATTGCTAACAGGTCTCCCCCTCAGTCTTCTCCTCTGTAGATTAAACATGCATAATTCTTTCAATCTCTCCCTCATAGGTCATGTTTTGTAAACCTTTTATTTTTGTTGCTCTCCTCTGAACAGTCTCCAGTTTGTCCACATTTCATAAAGTGGGGTGCCTGAAACGGAACACAGGACTCCAGATGAGGCCTCACCCTTTATTCAGTGCTGAATAAAGCAGAGTAATTACATATAATACTCCTGTTACTACATCCCAGAAAGGCATTTGCCTTTTTTTTTTTAGCAGCATCACATTGATTACTATTTGAACACTGTTTTTGCCTGTCATAATTTCTCAGAACAGGAGAAGTCAGGGACACATTACTATTCACATAGTCCATAAATAAACTGTTTATGGCCAGTTGTAAAACAGAGAACTGAGAGTGCTGATTAGTTTAAATTCATGGGCGGCAATGTTATGTATGACTTAGCATCCTCCACAAACAATAAATGACTGGCTGGTTACCATTGACAGCAAGACAGAAACAACATTAAGCTGCTGTTTTTAAAATACAGTTCTGTCGTGAAATAAATGTCATGTTCATAAATGATATAACCAGTAATACGGTGCTTGATTCCATATTTTTAGAAATACTGAGAGCGATTCCATAGCAAATTGTCTTCATTGCCAGTAGCCCATGGAAACTTCATGTGCCTCCTAGCCTCCAAAAGCAAAGGCTTATAGCTTCTAGTAGAAAAGAAGGCAGCCCCCCCCCCCACATCACCTTCTTAGCCATGGAAAGTCATAATATATCATGCTGCTTTGTGCACCCTCTAAGGCAGAACCTGTTATTCCAGCATCCCTAATTGTCATACAAGGCAATTGTGCAACTGATAGTGATGTCACCGAGCATGCATGGGTGTGTCCCTGAGGAATCACAAGATAGTGTGGGTTCGTCCTGGGCCGATGGTAATATTCCAAGTATCAACCAAGGGCAGCCTGCTGCTATATTAGAAATATGCCTGTGTCATCATAGAACTCCAAGAGAAGCAGAGGCAACACCCAAATAAGTGGGTGCCATTAACACTCAGCACTGGAAGTACCTACAGTTACTATAAGATCTTCCTATTCTTAGCATAACGCACATTTACACCAGATGGCTCGCTGTTCTCTTCTAGTGATTGGACCACACAGAGGTTTAAGCATCTGCAGTGGCCTAATAGTTGGGTGTTTTTGCTTAGGTGATAGCAGCTCAGGCTTTTAGCTCCAGAAGTCCAGGGTTCAATTCCCATTGTTGATGATCCATCCAAGGATGTCACGTTACCTTTAAATAGGGGACATTGTGGTAAGTCACTTGAGAGTTGTAAAATGTGTCTAATGGTTCCCACTGTAAGTATTACTCACTCTTTGTATTACTGTTGTACCTAGAGGCCATAGCTGAGATCAGGCCCCTTCTCCCCCATTCCTGATGCTGGACATATACATTGTAAACTCTTTGGGACAGGCACTGTCGGTTACGGTCTAGACAATAAAAAGGAAATACTGCTATCTGCATTCATATGTGTGCAACAGCTGTACAGAGGGATTGAGTGATTTGCCCAAGATTACAGAAAAAGTCTGTTGCAAAGCAGGAAGTTGAATATAGATTTTCTGAGTCCCATTCTGCTTCTTTAAAAACAAGACCAATGTAACAGTCCATGGGTGGCATCAGGAAAAGGCATGCCACTCAACAAAAGGACAAGCCCACACCATATCATGACTTGGGAGATTCCCTTGGGCGAAGGAGTAGATTCCTTAATGACTCTTGTTCACTCTGAATTCATGGCCAGCTGGTATAGTAGAAGCACAAGTTAAATTGACTTGCTGGGTGAAAAGCCAATTTTCATGGATGTCATCCAGATAAAAATACAACACAGCTATTCATTTAACATTATTTGTATCTGCTTTGGATTTTGGGGATGATACCGTTTATGCAGTTTGAAAAACATCTTGAATTAATATTCAGCATTTACTAAGCCCCTTGGATTTCCTGATGTAATTTGCATTAGCTCATAGCAGCAGGGGCCTCCAGAGAGCCAGCACCAAAAAATTCAATAGTAAAACAAACGCCTTGATGTTATAAAACAGGGTCTACTTCACCTTTATTATGTGATCATTTGTAAAAACAAATAAACCAGACCTATTCTCTATTTAATTCCTAAGGAAAACATTGCAGCCAATAAGGGAACATTTAGGCAGCAGCACATTTGAATGCCAGTGCTTATTGTACATTTGACAATCTTGAATGATAAAATCCTTAGCAACACAGGGACTATTTCCAGAGATATTTGAACCATTTCAGACAAACTAGGAATCCCAGAAAAGGATGGGTTTGTTGTGAAGACACTGAACTGGGATTTGAGCTCTGACAGATGCTCCCTTTGTAATTTTGGGCAAGTCATTTAGTCTCTTTGTGTCTCATTCTCATGATGTTTCCTTTTTATTCGCCCTTTGTCTGTCTTATCTAATTCAATGGTGAGGTCTTTGAGGGAGAGATTGGCTCCTGCTATGTATCTCTACAGCTCCTAACACAATAGGACTGCCAATATCTGTTGGGAGCCTCTAGAAGCTAATATAATATAAATAATTAATAATCATCATCATCCTACCAGCCATTGCCCTGAAACTCAGACTGAACCCACATGAAATCAGTCTTCAAGTACAGAAATGTTTGGCCAACTTTATTTTTCAATGTTTTTTCCTGTTTTTTTCCCCCCTGTGTTTGCTGCCACTGAACTTCTAGTTCCAGCAAGGATCAGAAGCATGGCAAAGGCTGCTCTTTTGGTCAGAGAGGAAGTCCCACCGGAAAGCTATTCTGACAAGCTGTTTGATTTCTTGAGAAAAAATGTTTAGATACTTTGGATGAGCATCAGAATCTAGCTATGAACACATGAAGATGATTATTGAGAAAGTTTGGGAGCCCATAGTGCCAGTACATACACTGTAAAGAACTGAAAGTCATTACCACCTGGTGGCACAAGTGGCAGCCCTGCTGGCTGTCGTCTGAGAAGCCAAGGTTTCAATCAACATGGAGCTGAAGCTACCTCTCACATCTATTAGTGGCTCCTCCAGGTTGCCACAGGTCACTGTGGAAGAGTTGCATGGCCATTGCCTATGCTGTATCCATTCCAAGGGTAGAGAACTTCAGGCCTATCAGTTCTTGGACTGAGTGCTACATTCATTAAAAATCAAAGAGTGTTTATGTACAACTAAAAGAGTTTGAATTTTGGGCAAAGGTTTCATTTTCTCCTAGCAAGTTTAATGGTTACCATGTGTGCCAAAGCTCTGTCCTTGTCTCCATGGGTCCCACGTTTCCTGGTGGATTTCACTAGCTTCAGAGGCTCACTGTAAACCTCCACATAACCCTTCTCTCTCTAGAGACAAGGGTCACAGTCTACTGAGCCATTTTCTTCATAAGCCAGCAAGGGAGGCAGGAGAAGCTATCCTCCCTTGCACAGTCTCTGTTGTCTCCCAGTCTCACTGATTAATTAGGGTGGAGGAAGGCAAAGCGGGGAGCCCAGGCCCACCCTCTACTCCAGGCTCCTAATAGTGTCAGCTATGGTAGCTGACCTTTTAGAAACATGACACATACAATTCCCTGGGCTACTTCCCCATAGCAGCCCCCACTTCCTCAAGCTCCACTTCACCCTTACCTTAGGGCCTCCTTCCTTGTGCCTGATCTGGTGTGTACTGCTCAGTCTCTCCAATAACACAACTTCCTCCCACAGCTCCTGACATCCACACCCACCTGACTAACTGGGAGGCTTTTAACTAGTTTCAGCCAGTCCCTGATGGGCTTCAGGTGTCCCAATCAACATAGGGTTCTCCCTGTCTTCTGGAAAGTTCTTAATTGGCCCCAGGTGTCTTAATTGACCTGGAGCAGCTGCCATTTCACTTATCCTGGTATCAGGGGTTTGTTTAGCCTGGAGTTAATATATCTATCTCCCACAACTTTTCTATAGCCATCTGGCCTTGTCCCGTCACTCATGGAAACCTGGGGAGCTCAATTCTAACATACACCTCATTCTGTCACTGGATGGTTCTGTAGAGTATTTTCTCCCTATCTCAGTTTAGTGAAAATGTAATTTCTTTCTAATGATCCTTGGTTATTATATTCAAGACAGAACAGTTCAACATGGCTTATATAAGTCAGGTGGATAAGACAAGACACTGTCAAATAGTATGTTTGAAATATACTGTGAAATCAAATATATTATTCAGCCAATGTTACTGAATCTGCTTTTGTCAGTATTTATACCACAATGGTAACCAAGTGCCTTGAAGGTAACCAGCTCTTTCATTGTAGCTTTTTTAAAAAAAACGTATCTTTTCAGGCCTAAAGGCCAGGACCTTGCGCAATATTACATCGTGCCTTTCATCTGAGGCAAAATGATGCACAAAACTTAAGCATATCTTAAGCACAAAACTTCATGTCACCTCTATGAAGTATGGTGGGTCATAGGATTGCAGTCACTGTAGTATAGACATTCAGATACAAGTTTAAATATTAGCATACAACTCACCAAAATGGACTATTTTTGCCACCCTAGGATTCAGCTGCTTAAATCTGTATCCTGCTATTACAGAGACCCCTAGGCTTCTGCAAAAAGATGGGATTCAAATTCAGCCTCTAAAACCACACATTCTGACCTGCATCGATGGACAGTACCACAGACTAGGCCACCCTGATGTCCTGACCCTTTAAATGTTTGAGCACTCTTTCCCTTCCCAGTAAAAAGCCTCAGGTTTGTGTTGATTTCAGTTTTGCAGTGTGAAGAATCAAGCTAGCCATGCTTAAATGAGCTTCTCTGTGTCTGTATCTCCTTCTCTGCTGTGTCCAGCTAGAACATTTGGCAATGAAGGATTTCGGTTGCGTGCATGTCCAGTGCTCCCATTCCCTGAACAACAAGAAGAAAAACTAGCCATAAAAAGAGGGGAAAAGTTCTCCTGGAGACACAAAGTGACAGACTGCTGCTTTTTGCTGCTGGGACAGTGTGAACCAGCCAGCTAGAGAGGAGGAATGGCAATTAAAAACAGAACAAGAGAATAGGCTGCTGCCCGGAGCTACTTCAAACAAAGCAGTGATGGGGAAGTAAGTAGCTGTATCAGTTAACCATGTGCAAACAGGCAGACAGGCAAACAGCTTGGCTAGCACTGAGGGACAATAGCCAGTAGAGGGAGCACAAATACATCCAAAGGCAGAATAGTGCACTCTGCAGTGCTGGCACAGAGCCAGAAGAGGCAGATCGAGTGCAGACATAGGCACCGACTCCATGGGTGCTCCAGGGCTGGAGCACCCAGGGGGAAAAATGAGTGGGTGCTCTGCATCCACTGGCAGACAAGCTCCCCTCACCTCCCACCCTACCTCCTCCTCCCCGCCCCCCCCAGTGTGCTGTGTCCCCACAACTCCTCTTACCTCCCAGCGTTTCCCACCTGGCCACCGCCAAACAGCTCTTTGGCAGCATTAGCAACCTCTGGGAGGGGGTAGGAGCGGGAAAGTGGTGTGCTCAGGGTAGGAGGTGGGGAAGAGGTGGGGCCAGGGCGGGGACTTGGGGAAGGAGATGGTATATTGGCAGGGAGGGGGTGGAGTTGGGGCAGGGACTTTGGGGAAGGGGTTGGAATGGGGGTGGGAAGAGTCAGGGCAGGGGCAGGGCCTCATGGAAGGGGTGGACTGGGGTCGGGGGTAGGGGCAGAGCGGGGGGGTCAAGCACCCAGGGGAAAGATGGGAAGTTGGCGCCTATGAGTGCAGATAGTGCAATAACAACAAGTAGTCTTCCTGTGGCAGAAAAGGCATCCTGGAAGGTGTGAAGTCCAACAGGAGAGCAGAGAAAATGGCAACTTTGGAGGGCCAGATTGGTGAATTAGACGGCAACTGCAAATCCAGGGTGATGTACCGAGAATGTTTTGAGCAATCTGTAACCTGCAAAGCCATTCCAGATAGAAGAATTTCAACCTTACTGACAGTGAGAGGTCCGAAGGCATATGCACTGCTGCATGACCTAGTGTCGCCAACTGTGCCCGGAACTGCCACGTATACTGCAATTACTGCAGCATGGCAAGAATACTGTTCTCCTATCCCATCGATGATAGCAGAATGATACTGGTTTCATTAGCAATATCAAGGAAGTGTGGAGTTGGTAGCACATTTTGTTACTGCTCTCAGAAAGTTGTGACTGCACTGTCACTTTGAACAAACATTAAGTGATGCCCTGTCTGATCAAATAGTGTCTGTTTTATGCAATGACCAGGTCTAGAAGAAGTTATTGACTTCAGAGATTATATTCAAGAAGACTGATCAAGTAGCAATTGCCCTGGAGATTGCAGAGAAGGAATTTAGTGCAAACTGTGAAGTTTATCTCATGAATCAGTGAGACACAGGACCACAGGAATGTAAGGAATGTCCATGTGGCCATTAAGAAAAGGAGTACTTGTGGCACCTTAGAGACTAACAAATTTATTAGAGCATAAGCTTTCGTGAGCTACAGCTCACTTCATCGGATGCATTTGGTGGAAAAAGCAGAGGAGAGATTTATATACACACACACACACACAGAACATGAAACAATGGGTTTATCATACACACTGTAAGGAGAGTGATCACTTAAGATAAGCCATCACCAGCAGCAGGGGGGGAAAGGAGGAAAACCTTTCATGGTGACAAGCAAGGTAGGCTAATTCCAGCAGTTAACAAGAATATCAGAGGAACAGTGGGGGGTGGGGTGGGGGGGGGGAGAAATAACATGGGGAAATAGTTTTACTTTGTGTAATGACTCATCCATTCCCAGTCTCTATTCAAGCCTAAGTTAATTGTATCCAGTTTGCAAATTAATTCCAATTCAGCAGTCTCTCCTTGGAGTCTGTTTTTGAAGTTTTTTTGTTGAAGGATAGCCACTCTAAGATCTGTGATCGAGTGACCAGAGAGATTGAAGTGTTCTCCAACTGGTTTTTGAATGTTATAATTCTTGACGTCTGATTTGTGTCCATTCATTCTTTTACATAGAGACTGTCCAGTTTGGCCAATGTACATGGCAGAGGGGCATTGCTGGCACATGATGGCATATATCACATTGGTAGATGTGCAGGTGAACGAGCCTCTGATAGTGTGGCTGATGTGATTAGGCCCTATGATGGTATCCCCTGAATAGATATGTGGACAGAGTTGGCAACGGGCTTTGTTGCAGGGATAGGTTCCTGGGTTAGTGGTTCTGTTGTGTGGTGTGTGGTTGCTGGTGAATATTTGCTTCAGATTGGGGGGCTGTCTGTAAGCAAGGACTGGTCTGTCTCCCAAGATCTGTGAGAGTGATGGGTCGTCCTTCAGGATAGGTTGTAGATCCTTGATGATGCGTTGGAGAGGTTTTAGTTGGGGGCTGAAGGTGATGGCTAGTGGCGTTCTGTTGTTTTCTTTGTTGGGCCTGTCCTGTAGTAGGTGACTTCTGGGTACTCTTCTGGCTCTGTCAATCTGTTTCTTCACTTCAGCAGGTGGGTATTGTAGTTGTAGGAATGCATGATAGAGATCTTGTAGGTGTTTGTCTCTGTCTGAGGGGTTGGAGCAAATGCGGTTATATCGTAGCGCTTGGCTGTAGACAATGGATCGAGTGGTATGATCTGGATGAAAGCTAGAGGCATGTAGGTAGGAATAGCGGTCAGTAGGTTTCCGATATAGGGTGGTGTTTATGTGACCATTGCTTATTAGCACTAGGCACATCAGGTTATTTGCAGGATGAGCGAAAAGAAAGGACACATCGCCGTGATCTGTCGCACAGTTCAACAACCAGCAACACAGAGTAACTGTTCAGCCAAGAAGACCCCTATGAAGACTGAACCTATGAAAGAGTGGAAGTAGGAATTCATAATGTGGAAAAAGACAAGAGCTCTATTGACACTGACCAAGATTCATCAGTACATGTTATTGGAAGCTGGAGTCAGAGATGGCATCTGGGTCACACCTGTGATTGAAGGAGTTCCTACAAGAATGGGGCTTGATAATGGAGCTGCCGTTTCACTGATTTTTGCATCTGTCACCAGACATTGTCACAAGCTCCTTTGGAAGAAACCTCCATGGTTCTGAAGACTTATACCAGAGAAAAGTTGGTCCCAAAAGGGATACTCCAGGTGAAAGTTCAGTTAGATGGAAAACCAGTTGTTTTACCCTTGAATGTGATTGAAGGAAAGTATCCACAATTATTAGCTTATTAGCTTGAGAATCTCAAGGTGAATTGTACTGAGATGACACTGATCATGACAACACCTCAAAATCTTCAAGAAATACTGGACAGACACTCTGAAATTTTTGAAAAAGAATTTGGACAGATGAGCAACTTATCAGTGAAGCTCACTGTTAAGTCTGACAGCCAGACAAAATATTGCAAGCCCAGAGTTGTGCCTTATACTCCAGTATAAAGTTGATTTGGACCATTTACTGAACATTGGAGTCATGTCACCAGTTTCACAGAGTGAATGGGCTATACCCACCATACCAGTGATTAAGAAAGATGGTTCAGTCTAAATTCATTGACATTTCAAAGTGACACTGAATCCAGCTTTATGTTTAGACCACTATCTACTACCTTGTATTGAAGATTTGTTTGCTACTCTTAGTGATGGACAGAGTTTCAGTAACTTGGATTTGCTCAGTTCATACCTACAAATGGAAATTGATCCAGCATCTCGCAAATATTTCACAATCAACACACAAAAGAGCTAATTTTATTACATCTGGTTGCATTTCGGTATCACATTGGCACCTGCCCTGTTTCAGAAAGCCATGGATGAGATCCAGAAGGGACTGAATGGAGTTCAAAATTGTTTGGATGACCAAGGACTTGTTACAGGAAAGGATCAAGAGGATCATTTTCAAAATTTGGATGCTGTGTTGCAATGTTTGGAAGACCACGGACTGAGAGTATGTCAAGACAAATGTGAGTTTTCAAACCGTCAGGTGAATACCTTGGACATTTAATTGATGTTGTGGACTTAATGAAATCACCAGAGAGAGAGAAGGTGGTTCTTCAAGCACCCCTGCCAGAGAAACTGTCACAGTTATGTTAATTCTAGTAAATTTCTGTCTAACCTGTCGAGAATATTGGCACCTTCACGTGAACTGTTACAATAAAAGAAAAACAGAAAATGGACTAAAGCAAGATTATGCATGTAAGGAAGCAAAGAAACTGTTTACATCAGCTGAAGTTCTTATGCACTTTGATGCTTCACTACCATTGCAATGTGCTTTTTATGCTTCATCATATGGAGTGGATGCAGTTCTTTCCAACTTTTTCTAATGGTATGGAGAAACCAATTGTCTTTGCATCATGTAAACTCACTACACCTGAGAACTATGTGCAAATAGAGTGAGAAGCTCTCAGCATTATCTTCAGAATTTGGAAGTTCCATACCTATCTGTTTGGTAGACATTTTAACTTGCTGATGGATCATCACCCATTAATTTAATTTTTTGGACCAAAACATGGAATTCCGTTATTAGCAGCTGCTCATATGCAACTGGGAATTGCTACTTTCAGCTCATTCCAATGCTATTCAGCTCTGTAAAGGGACTCAGCAAATGCTGATGGGCTATCACGCCTGCCTTGCCCAAGTTCCCATCTACCCAAAGAAACTTTGTATAAAGTGTTCTATCTGAATTCAGTGAATAGGTCACCCATCACTAGCAAAGACATCAATAAAGAAACCACTAAGGATGATGTGCTTTCTCTTGCGCAGGGAACAGAATTTGTGTCACATCAATGGGAATTATCACAGTTGGATCTTATGGGGAATGCAAGTGATCCTTCCGAAATCACTTTGGTCTCAGGTTTTGGAATCTCTTCATGAAAGTTGGTTTGACATTATATGAATGAAAGCCATAGCCCAGAGTCATGTCTGGTGCCCAGGGAACAATAAAGACATGAAGAAGAAGATGAAGTGCTGTACTATGTGTCAGCAAATTCAGCTTGATCCTGGCCAGCTCGTCTACACCCTTGGTCATGGTCTCAGACTTCCTGGACATGATTCATGTGGACTTTGATAGACTTTTAGAAGGTTATATGTTTTTGGTCATAGTAGATGCCCATTTGAAATGGCCAGAAGTTTTTAGAATGACTTCTACTACAACTACCAAGACCACAGTTTAGCCAAAACTGTTACATTCGGTAGACAAGAGTGACTATGGACCTCAATTCTGTTCTGAAGAATTTCAGAGGTTCTTACCTTTAAATGGAATTCAGCACATATGCTCAGCTCCTTACCATCTTGCTACAAATGAACTAGTGGAGTGCTTTATACAAACACTTATGCAAGCCTTAAAAGCTAATAAGTCTATTTTGAGTCATCAGCAGAAATTGCACATTTTCTTGCTTGTCTACAGGAACATATCACATACTATGACCCAGGAATCATCTGCAACTCTCTGTTGAAGCAATTTTTGTGTAACTATTGGGACCTGTAATGTCTTGATATTGCCACAGATGTGGCCAAGTCCCAAGCTATGCAAATTGACCGACGATGTGAAACTCATCATCATTATTTTCAAGTTGGAGACTTAGTGTGGACTCGTAACTATTGCTATGGAGTGAAATGGTTATCTAGAGAGCTTGTAAAATGCATGAGACCTGTTCAGATTGGGGTAAAATTATCCAATGATATTTTATTGAAATGACATATGGACCAGTTGCAGCCTCAACAAGTACTAGAGTCCAGGCATGTTCCAGTAGGAATAACGGTCATGACTGGACTACAGGTATTGAAGGGTATGTGCTGTTTAGGGAAGACAGAAATAAAGGTAAAGGTGGTGGAACAGCATTGTATACCAATGATGAGGTAGAATGTAAAGAAATAAGAAGCAATGCAATGGATAAGACAGAGTCCGTCTGGGTAAAAATTACATTGGGGAAGAAAACCAGTTCAGCCTCCCCTAGGATAGTGCTTGGGTGCGCTATAGACCACTGGGATCTAATTTGGATATGGATAGAGCCCTTTTTAATGGTTTTAATAAAGTAAATACTAATGGAAACTGCGTGATCATGGGAGACTTTAACTTCCCAGATATAGACTGGAGGACCAGTGCTAGTAATAATAATAGGGCTCAGATTTTCCTAGATGCGATAGCTGATGGATTCCTTCATCAAGTAGTTGCTGAACCGACTAGAGGGGATGCCATTTTAGATTTGGTTTTGGTGAGTAGTGAGGACCTCATAGAAGAAATGGCTGTAGGGGATAATCTTGGTTCAAGTGATCATGAGCTAATTCAGTTCAAACTGAATGGAAGGCTTAACAAAAATAAATCTGCAATTAGGGTTTTTGATTTCAAAAGGGCTGACTTTCAAAAATTAAGGAAATTAGTTAGGGAAGTGGATTGGACTGAAGAACTTATGGATCTAAAGGTAGAGGAGGCCTGGGATTACTTTAAATCAAAGCTGCAGAAGCTACTGGAAACCTGCCTCCCAAGAAAGGGGAAAAAATTCATAGGAAGGAGTTGTAGACCAAGCTGGATGAGCAAGCATCTCAGAGAGGTGATTAAAAAAAAGCAGAAAGCATACAGGGAGTGGAAGATGGGAGGGATCAGCAAGGAAAGCTACCTTATTGAGGTCAGAACATGTAGAGATAACGTGAGACAGGCTAAAAGTCAAGTAGAGTTGGACCTTGCAAAGGGAATTAAAACTAATAGTAAAAGGTTCTATAGCAATATAAATAAGAAGAAAACAAAGAAAGAAGAAGTGGGTCCGCTAAACACTGAGGATGGAGTGGAGGTTAAGGATAATCTAGGTATGGCCCAATATATAAACAAATATTTTGCCTCAGTCTTTAATAAGGCTAAAGAGGATCTTAGGGATAATGGTAGCTTGACAAATGGGATTGAGGATATGGAGGTAGATATTACCATATCTGAGGTAGAAGCGAAACTCAAACAGCTTAATGGGACTAAATCAGGGGGCCCAGATAATCTTCATCCAAGAATATTAAAGGAATTGGCACCCGAAATTGTAAGCCCATTAGCAAGAATTTTTAATGAATCTGTAAACTCAGGAGTTGTACCGTATGATTGGAGAATTGCTAATATAGTTCCTATTTTTAAGAAAGGAAAAAAAAGTGACCTGGGTAACTACAGGCCTGTTAGTTTGACATCTGTAATATGCAAGGTCTTGGACAAATTTCTGAAGGAGAAAGTAGTTAAGGACATTGAAGTCAATGGTAAATGGGACAAAATACAACATGGTTTTACAAAAGGTAGATCGTGCCAAACCAACCTGATCTTCTTTGAAAAAGTAACAGATTTTTTAGACAAAGGAAACACAGTGGATCTAATTTACCTAGATTTCAGTAAGGTGTTTGATACCATGCCACATGTGGAATTGTTAGTTAAATTGGAAAAGATGGGGATGAATATGAACATTGAAAGGTGGATAAGGAATTGCTTAAAGGGGAGACTACAACGGGTCCTAATGAAAGGTGAACTGTCAGGCTGGAGGGAGGTTACCAGTGGAGTTCCTCAGGGATCAGTTTTGGGACCAATCTTATTTAATCTTTTTATTATTGACCTCGGCACAAAAAGTGGGAGTGTGCTAATAAAGTCTGCAGATGATACAAAGCTGGGAAGTATTGCCAATTTAGAGAAGGACTGGGATATCATTCAGGAGGATCTGGATGACCTTGTAAACTGGAGTAATAGTAATAGGATGAAATTTAATAGTGAGAAGTGTAAGGTTATGCATTTAGGGATTAATTACAAGAATTTTAGTTATAAGCTGGGGACGCATCAATTAGAAGTAATGGAGGAGGAGAAGGACCTTGGAGTTTTGGTTGATCATAGGATGACTATGAGCTGCCAATGTGATATGGCCGTGAAAAAAGCTAATGCAGTCTTGGGATGAATCAGGAGAGGTATTTCCAGTTTTTTAAGGAGGTTTTAGTACCATTATACAAGGCACTGGTGAGACCTCACCTGGAATACTGTGTGCAGTTCAGGTCTCCCATGTTTAAAAAGGATGAATTCAAACTGGAACAGGTACAGAGAAGGGCTATTAGGATGATCTGAGGAATGGAAAACTTGTCTTATGAAAGGAGACTCAAGGAGCTTGGCTTGTTTAGCCTAACCAAAAATAGGTTGAGGGGAGATATGATTGCTATCTATAAATATATCAGAGGGATAAATACAAGAGAGGGAGAGGAATTATTTAAGCTCAGTACCAATGTGGACACAAGAACAAATGAATATAAACTGGCCACCAGGAAGTTTAGACTTGAAATTAGACGAAGGTTTCTAACCATCAGAGGAATGAAGTTTTGGAATAGCCTTCCAAGGGAAGCAGTGGGGGAAATAGTTCTATCTGGCTTTAAGACTAAACTCAATAAGTTTATGGAGGAGATTGTATGATGGGATAACATGATTTTGGTAATTAATTGATCTTTAAATATTCATGGTAAATAGGCCTAATGGCCTGTGATGGGATATTAGATGTGTGGGATCTGAGTTACCCAGGAAAGAATTTTCTGTAGTATCTGGCTGGTGAATCTTGCCCATATGTTCAGGGTTTAGCTGATCGCCATATTTGGGGTCGGGAAGGAATTTTTCTCCAGGGCAGATTGGAAGAGGCCCCAGAGGTTTTTCACCTTCCTCTGTAGCATGGGGCATGGGTCACTTGATGGAGGATTTTCTGCTCCTTGAAGTCTTTAAACCACGATTTAAGGACTTCAATAGCTCAGACATAGGTGAGGTTTTTCATAGTAGTGGGTGGGTGAGATGCTGTGGCCTGCGTTGTGCAGGAGGTAAGACTAGATGATCAGAATGGTCCCTTCTGACCTTAGTATCTATGAATCTATGACTTTCTGTTCCTCCAATCGAACCTCCTTCTATTACAACGCTTAATTTTGATGACTTGTTGGGAGAAACTTTGGTACCAGGTCCGGTTCATTCCTTAACACTGACTTTTCCTGTTGTTCAGGGCACTGCCACACCACATTACCCCAAGAGAGTGTGAAGGTCAGTGCTTAATAAATTGCTTTGTTAGTGTGCTGTTATTCCAAGGCAAAATAATCTTTTGCAATTTAAGAGTCTGCATCTGCAACTCTTAGGTTATATAGTTTTTTGTTAACAATATAAGGGGAGGAGTGTGATGTCCTCTCCCTTTAAATGTTTCAGCACTCTCCCCCACCCCCACCCCAGTGAAAAGACTCAGTTTTGTGTTGATTTATGTTTTGTAGCATAAACAATAAAAATTTCCACAGCAGCTAGTTGTGTGTAAATGATCTCCTCTGTGTCTGCATTTCCTCCTTTTCTGGGCCCAGATATGACAGACAGAGCACCAAGAACACCTTGACTTTGGCCCCTGATAGTTTTACCCTGGGTAGGTCCAGCATATTCCTGAGGATGGCTGCCATCTTGATGGGTCATAGATGGAGAAACATGTTCTGAGGTACCCTGGTCCCAGGTCTTTGAGTGCCCTGAAGATAAGGACTCTGACCTTGAATTGGATCCTGAAGAAGCTGGCAGGCAGTGGAGCCACAGAAGACCTGTGGTAGGCTGGTGCATGCTATAAAAGCTGAAGATTTGACTGGTCTTGATAGGGAAGCTGTGGAAGCATTGTGTGTACTACTATCCTATCTCACTCTGCTAGGGAAAGGGAATTAACAGATGCCAGTCTGGAGCTGATGGATGTTTACAGGATTGGGCACAGTTTTCTGGCTGCTGAGAGGTGAGTGAACTTTTTTCTCAAGTGTTAAGTGAAGCAGAAATTACTGGTTGGAATTATATGGCAGGAGGTTAGCATAGGTGATCATAGTGGTCTCTTCTGGCCTTACAACATAGAATCATAGAAGATTAGGGCTGGAAGAAACCTCAGGAGGTCACCTAGTCCAATACCCTGCTTAAGGCAGAACAAACACCAACTAAATCATCCCAACCAGGGCTTTGTCAAGCTGGGCCTTAAAAACCTCTAAGGATAGAGATTCCACCACCTCCCTTGGTAACACATTCCAGTGATTCACCACCCTCCTGACGAAATAGTGTTTCTTAATATCCAACCTAGACCTTGCCCACTGCAACTTGAGACCATTGCTCCTTTTTTGTAATCTGCCACCAATGAGAACAGTCTAACTCCATCCTCTTTGGAACCCCCTTCAGGTAGTTGAAGGCTGCTATCAAATCCCCCCCACTCTTTTCATCTGCAGACTAAACAAGCCCAATTCCCTCAGCCTCTCCTCGTAAGTCATGTGCCCCAGCCCCCTGATCATTTTTGTTGCCCTCTGCTGAACTCTCTCCAATTTGTCCTCATCCTTTCTGTAGTGGGAGGCCCAAAACTGGACACAGTACTCCAGATGTGGCCTCACTAGTGCCGAATAGAAGGAAATAAGCACTTCCCTTGATCTGATGGCAATGCTCCTACTAATACAGCCCAATATGCTGCATCACTAGAAGGGTGGTGAAGCATTGGAGTGGGTTTCCTAGAGAGGTGGTGAAATCTCCTTCCTTAGAGGTTTTTAAGGTCAGGCTTGATAAAGCCCTGGCTGGGATGATTTAGTTGGGAATTGGGCCTGCTTTGAGCAGGGGGTTGGACTAGATGGCCTCCTGAGGTCCCTTCCAACCCTGATATTCTATGATTCTATGGTTCTATGCCATTAGCCTGCTTCGCAAAAAGGACACACTACTAACTCATATCCAGCTTCTCATCCACTGTAATCCCCAAGACCTTTTCTGCAGAACTGCTGCTTAGTCAGTTGGTCCTCAGCCTGTAGAGGTGCATGGGATTCTTCCGTCCTAAGTGCAGAACTCTGCACTTGTCCTTGTTGAACCTCATCAGATTTCTTTTGGCCCAATGCTCTAATTTGTCTAGGTTACTCTTGTCCCTATCCCTACCCTCCAGCGTATCTACCTCTCCCACTAGCTTAGTGTTATCTGCGAACATATTGAGTGTGCAATTCATCCCATTATCCAGATCATTAATAAAGATGTTGAACAAAACCAGCCCCAGGACTGACCTCTGGGGCACTCCGCTTGATACTGGCTGCCAACTAGGCATTGAGTCGTTGATCACTACCCATTGAGCCCGACAATCTAGCCAGCTTTCTATCCACCTTATAGTCCATTTATGCAATCCATACTTCTTTAACTTGCTGGCAAGAATACTGTGGGAGACTGTATCAAAAGTTTTGCTAAAGTCAAGATATATCACGTCCACTGCTTTCCCCATATCCACAGAGCCAGTTATCTCATCATAGATGGTAATCAGGTTGGTCAGGCATGACTTACCCTTGGTGAATCCATGTTGAGTGTTCTTGATCACCTTCCTCTCCACCAAGTGCTTCAAAATGGTTTCCTTGAGGACCTGCTCCATGATTTTTCCAGGGACTGAGGTGAGGCTGACAGGTCTGAAGTTCCCTGGGTTCTCCTTCTTCCCTTTATTAAAGATGGGCACTATATTTGCCTTTTTCCAATCGTCAAGGACCTCCCCCAATCATCACGAGTTTTCATAGATAATGGCCAATGGCTCTGCAATCACATCAGCCAACTCCCTCAGCACCCTCAGATGCATTAGATCTGGACCCATGGACTTGTGCATGTCCAGCTTTTCTAAATTGTCCTTAACTTGTTCTTTTACCACTGAGCATTGCTCACCTCCTCCCATATTGTGTTGCCCAGGACAGCAGTGTGGAAGCTGACCTTGCCTGTGAAGACTGAGGCAAAAAAAGCATTGAGTACTTCAGCTTTTTCCACATCATCTGTCACTAGGTTGCCTCCCCCATTCAGTAAGTGTTCCACACTTTCCCTGACCTTTTTCTTGTTGATAACATACCTGTAGAAACTCTTCTTCTTACCCTTCACATCCCTTACTAGCTGCAACTCCAGTTGTGTTTTGGCCTTACTGATTACACCCCTGAATGCTCGAGCAATATTTTTATACTCCTACCTAGTCATCTGTCCAAGTTTCCACTTTTTGTAAGTTTCCTTTTTGTGTTTAAGCTCACTGAAGATTTTACTGTTAAGCCAAGCTGGTCGCCTGCCATATTTGCTATTCTTTCTGCACATCGGGATGGTTTATTCCTGTGCCCTCAATAAGGCTTCTTTAAAATACAGCCTGCTTTCCTGGACTCCTTTTCCTCTCATATTAGCCTCCCAAGGGATCCTGCCCATCAGTTCCCTAAGGGAGTCAAAGTTTCCTTTTCTGAAGTCCAAGGTCTGTATATTGCTACTCACCTTTCTTCCTTTTGTGAGGATCCTGAACTCAACCATCTCATGGTCACTTCTGCCCAGGTTGCCCTCACTTCTACTTCCCCTACCAAGTCTTCCCTGTTTGTGAGCAGCAGGTCAAGAGGACAATGGCCCCTAGTTGGTTCCTCCAGTAGTTGCAACAGGAAGTTGTCCCCAGTACTCTCCAAAAACTTCCTGGATTGTCTGTGCACTGTTGTATTGCTCTCCCAGCAGATGTCAGGGTGATTGAAGTCCCCCATTAGAACCAAGGCCTGTGTTCTGGAAACTTCAGTTAATTGTCCGAAGAAAGCCTCGTCTACCTCATCCTCCTGGTCTTGTGGTCTATAGCACACACCCACCAAGACAACACCCTTGTTGCTCTTGCTTTTACACTTAACCCAAAGACTCTCAACAGGCTTTTCTCCAGTTTCATACATACATATGGATTCATACCATACATATGGATTCCCATTTTACAAAAGGCTCAAACTGAGGCGGGGAGGAGTTAAATGACTTTCCCAGGGTTATATGAGTGAGTGGCAGAAACCTATTGCCATCATGTGCTTTAACGAGGGTTGCCAACTTTGGTTGGATGAATTCCTGGAGGTTTCATCACATGACATTAGCTTTAATTAAATATTACTTTTTAATTCTATTGGATAAATGCATGTAAAAACTAGATATCACCTGAGTGGAGCAGAGAAACTAGACTATTAGACTGGCCAGCATTCATTGCTGTAGTTACAAGTGCTAGACTAGTAAAGACAAGAAGAAAAAAAAATACACAGGAGGAGAGAGACGTATTCAGCATATGAATAAACGTCTTTGAATCTGTGGTTCACCTTTGTGTGGCCCACCATATCAGAGGAATGTCAGACTAATTTCCCCTGCATGCCTATTTTGTTACAAAATACCAACTCAACAGCTAATGTCTCTAACAAGGTTCCACGCTTCAGTGACATAAAATATGTCCTAGAATGTACATGCATACTAGTTATTATATTGATACGTATCCTCCTTTTATTGTCCAGCAGGTCAAAAACAGTTAGGTGCCCAACTCCCATTGGTTGCTGTGGATCATTCACTCAGCTTTCAGATCCATGAGATTGTTAATGGCTGCACAGGAATAACCACTTAGAGTGCAAATAGAAGGTAGGGCGGAGAGTGAAAGCAGGGGAGAGGGCTGTAGTGAGTTGGGGGTTCCTAATGAGATAGTTTCAGGTGAAATTTCAGAGGGTCCTATTGGATAACTGCAAAAAGAGATAGGCAGCACCAGTCATTTTTACACATAGTACCCCAATTCCTGGATTCATGAAGCAGGCATGCAATTGTGTGCCTAACCATTTTTAAAAAATCCTAGGGCATCACTTTAACTTTTGATGCATATTCATTGTGGGATAAATGTGGAACAACTGCAAAATTCAAACTCTCTGAGTAAGGGCTGGGATATTCTGAAGGGACCCAAGAGAGTTAGAAACCTATGGTGTATTGAGAATTGTGAAAAAATTACAAGCTGTCCCTTTAAATCCTAGAAGGTTGCCTGATCCTGCTTGCAGGCTACAGAGCTCTGCAGGAAAGCTTGTAATCTGTTTCAGCCAGTCTGCAGAAAGCCATCCTAGAGCCAGGCAGGTTGAGCTGTTCCTCTCTTTTAAGGAGCAGCCTGCCTTGTCTCTCTCCATTTTGGGGT
Organism: Dermochelys coriacea; assembly: GCF_009764565.3. Classification (NCBI taxonomy): domain Eukaryota; kingdom Metazoa; phylum Chordata; order Testudines; family Dermochelyidae; genus Dermochelys; species Dermochelys coriacea. The sequence continues at coordinate 341,390,013 of NC_050068.2, forward strand.
TCTTGTGTTAGGGTTCTTGTCTAAGAAATACAGTTACATTGGAATCTGGCAGTAAGAGAATTTTATATTTTTATCTATCTTTCTATGTAAGGCTTTGAAATAACCTAATTCCCACTGAAAGTCAATCTGATGTAATTAAGCACTGCCCTATTTGCTGAAAAGATATGGAGAGTACTAGCACAAGTACTGCCAGTATTGCTTCATCAGCACAGTCAGGCATTTCTGCTTGCCTTGTGAACTTGCTGCTAAAACCAAGCAGTCCTTTTTGGACAAACTGGCTGGGAAAACCAGGGAGACTCCTACTTCTGTTTCCAAACTAGTTTAATTTTGTCAGGAAGTGACTTTTGGCTATAGACCTTATGGAGTCTGCTGACATTTTAAAGGAAGTAGGCTAGAGGGAGAAAGACACGTATGAGGCACTTTGAGTAAGATACTAAATGAGGTTGAAGACATTATGTTGACGTAACAGTTAAATAGCAGCCTTGTACTCAGACTTGCGTTGTTTCCTAAAAATGCTACAGTTCTTTAACAACATTTTGTTCATGTAACCACACAAAACATTGTGAATGTGTCAAATCAAAGCACAGACAACAAACACAGGAAATATTGGATCATTTGTTAACTGATTAGTAGATACTTAGAAGTTTATGCCCTTGTGTGCACACATAACTCCAATGAATGTTAATGGAAGTTATGTGCATGCTTCAGGGAAGGCTAGACTTCTTAAAAAGCATTGTTCAAATTAATTACTACAGTGATAGGTCAAAGTTAAATCACTTATCTTGGCTTCCTCTGCAATAAAAATAAAGATATAGGTATGAAAGACATGCTTGAAACAATACACAGTACCTGATGCCCAGATCCAAGGCAACAAGTGTTAATTTTACTACATTCTTGGCCAAAGCAACAAAAAATCTCAAACAGTCAACACTCCATCACTTCTCAGGGGAAAAAAAAGCTGAAAATAAAAGGTCAAAACCTGATTCATCCATACAACTCATTAGAGTCAAGAGAGCATTTCTCATCGCTGCTTGACTGAGAACAAATAGCTCATTAATCTCGAACATATCCATCTGAAAACGTTAGTAAAATCAAATGCAATAATGACTGACATGATAAACAACATATCTTGCACAACGCATTTACCCATTAAGCATCTCATGCCAGCAGGCACATGGCTTACTAAAGAATGGAGGATCTGGGAAGGTGATACTTGTAAGAGATGATCTCAAAGGCAGGCAGGCCCATAGATATACACAGTCACGACTGGAAAGAAGAAAAGAAGGGACATACAGACAGCGTTTATTTATGAAGGATTGTTTCTTGACTTTGGGCCAAATTCTGTGAAACTGTAGTCAAAATGTGGCCACTTGTGTCTATCATTACAAACAATTTAGCCTCTTTAGCTATTTAAGGAAGCAGAAGAAAAGCAAGCATAGTCATATGCTGACTGTAATGCTTCTCACAGAGGGATGTAAAGTTGTATTAGTAATTAATGTGATAAGGTGTTTGCAATATGGCCTGTAATGAGGCCATTCATTGTTAAGTCAACATTTGATCTCCTGCTTATGTAGCGCCAACAGACCCCAGTTGGCAATGGCAGCAAACCTGGGACTTCTGGAGCTTACTGCATGAGCGAAAAGAACCTCTCTCTTAGCCCAGGCTGTAGCAGATTCAACAATCTCTAGCTGGTCTAGGTGCCACTAGAGAGGGACAGAGTATCACACCAAGCAGGCGGGAGTTACACTTACAGTAAGCACATGGTAACAGGTATAAATATAGTCACCTCATGGCTTTAGTGGCTAGATGTTGTTCTCTTTTACATCTGTGAATCCTCACTGGCTTCACTAACTTCTAATACCAATGACTTTGGTGGGCTGGCAAGGGGTCTAAGCAAGAGCAAGATTTATCATTATCATTATCATTTATCATTGATTCTCCACTACCCCACACCACTGTGTTGTCAATTTCACTTAGGTGAAGCGAATGCAAAAGTAGGCTGTACTCTCACTTTGATGGCTGTAAATGACCAGTGCAACACAACCGGGGGTGGGGGGAACAGACCATGTGTGTCTTGATGATCCCTCCAAGTTCCATTGTGAGGAGCCCTTTCCTATCTTCTTCCTTGGAGATATACATGAAGTATCTTGCTACACTTGAACAAAGTTGTACAATTCATTGTGAAAGGTTTACCTTAATGCCTAAAGGGGAGGCTTGCGAAGTATACCAACTCACACATGGCTGTGGAGCAGAGGAGTCTTATGTTATTTAGAAGATACTTGTTTTGTGGAAAACACTCAGGGCCATAATTCTGCCCTGATCTACACACATGAAACCCAGCTGTTTTCAATTCAGTGGAAAAAAGTTGGTCCTTACTGGGGGGATGGGGAGGGAGAGCTGGGGGCATGGGAAAAAAATCTAGATGTTGCCGTTTTATCAGAAGGGTTTGTTAGACTTCTTTTGCAATCAGGAAAAAAAATTGCCCTCATCTAATCCCCGTAGAGACCTGCACGCTCTTGCTAAGTCTTCATCCACTCTCCAATCTCAAAAAGAAAAGGAGTACTTGTGGCACCTTAGAGACTAACAAATTTATTAGAGCATAAGCTTTCGTGAGCTACAGCTCACTTCATCGGATGCATTTGATGAAGTGAGCTGTAGCTCACGAAAGCTTATGCTCTAATAAATTTGTTAGTCTCTAAGGTGCCACAACTACTCCTTTTCTTTTTGCGAATACAGACTAACACGACTGCTACTCTGAAACATCTCCAATCTCAGTGTATAACTGCTGTGTCTTCACTTTGCTCTCCACTCTCCTAGGGTACACTTTCACTGCCGCTGAGGTGTGGTTTGCTTGTGGTACATGTACTCTAGCTAGCACTCTAAAAATATTAGTAGTAAGGATGCAGCATTGCAGGTATCTGCACAGACTGCACAAGCCCTCTTGACCTCCGTGTGTACGTACTCACTTGTGAAATCCATGCTGATGACTACAATGCTGTATCCTCACTGCTATTTTTGGCATGGGTGCATGTACATGGGCTGAAAATTGTCCCTCCCACCCTCCGCTGCAGCATAGATGTATCTTGAGTGTAGAATAAACTTGACTACTGAGCGTCCAGACACAGCTTAGTTCCAGCTAATACCCTCAAATCCGTTCCCATTTTGCAAAGCGGAGAAGGTGCTAAATACCGAACACTGTCTACTCAGATAAGGTAACATTTGAATTTTTTTGTTTAAAAGCAAGTAAACTTTTGTACTTGTGTGATGGCTCTCACTTGGGCCATCTGTCAGCACTGCCTAGTGGTTAGGGCTTAGGCCAGTAACACGTAGGGGATTGTTGGTAGGGGAGCCTGGGCCCTCCCGCTCTACCAGGCTCTGACCCAGGGACCTTTGAGGGCGATCAGTGTTCTGACAGCCAAGCAGGCTTAAGGCTGTCCTCCCTAGGCCATTTCCTACCACCTCCCTGCAATTGGCCCAAAGTCGCCGTCTGCTGTAAGACAGCATGAGGACAACTGCCTCCTCCTGGGCCCGGCTTCCTGGGCCCGGCTTCCTGCGCCAGCTCAGTCCAAGGCTTTCCTCTGCTGGGGTAGGCCAAACAAAAATAAAGGGGCTCAGACCAGAGTTCCTATAAGAGGGCAATGCTTCCCTCAGACAGCCTCCGCAGCAGTTCCTCCCTTCCCTCAGGGAGGGGCTTTGGGGCAGCTGTTTTGGGAGAGATTCTGCCTTCTCTCAGCTCATCTCCATGAAGCTGCTGGTAGCAGGTCTCCTCTCCTCCCTGGTCTGCCCCCAAATGAGTTGCTCTTCTACCTTTTAGCTCCAGCTACAAATGCGGCAGGGCGAGGCTGGCTGAGCCCAGAGCAGTTCCTTAGCCTCTTGTTGCTCAGTGTGGGATTTGTACACCCCATTACAGCTTGTGAAAGGTGGATTTGGCTCAACAGCCCCCAGATGGAAGTTGTGAGTTTAGCAGTAGAACACGCATTGCATACGGCAGTGGAAACAGAAGCTTGTCCATGCTTTGGAGTAAGAGAACTGGTCATTCTCCATACCTATTAGCTCTTTATCTTCTCTGCTGAGGCTGCTAACAAGAGTGTCTGCATGCCAGAGACTATCATTTATAAATGTATCCATTCCCTCCTTTTCCTCCTTGAATGTCTGAAATTATTTCTCCTCATGTTCTGGGCCATTAAGAAGTCCTACCAAGTCTTCTCCCTGCGAGCACCACAAGCAAGATCGGAGGCAGAGGGACAACACCGTTGTCAGAAAGGGAAGAAGCAGATATGCTGGATATTTCCCACACTGCAGCATTACTTGGCATACTTTGTTATATGTGGGTGCTTCTTCCTGATCCAGCAACTGATGAATGATTTTGTATTGCCCCATGAAAAAGACTCAGAGAAAAAAGAAGTTATAGACTCACCTCTTAAGCTGTCTGTAACTAGTTGCAGAGGGATCCTCGTGCACTGCACAAGGCAGATGCAAGAATTGACCAGGACGTTGACATTATTGCCTTCCTGCTGACCTATCTGGTATTGCACTGTGATTACTACAGATTCTCCGGTCTGTTAATAGATACCTTCTGCCAAGCCCCAGTGCTATGGGAATGCTGTGAAATGTAGGAGGGTCTCTGCTGCTGTGTGGGGGAACAGGTGTAGTGCTTTTTTAAATTGGTTGGAATAGCCAGACTGCAATGAACTGGGAGAAATTCTAGACAAAAAAAGACAGAAAGAGGGTGAAATCCTGGTTTTATGAAATTTAATGGGAGTTTTACTGTTGACTTTCAATGAGGCCAAGATTTTACTCAAAGTGTTGTTTAGAGATAATCTGGTTTTCCTTATTGTAATAAGGTTCCTCACTCAGTATCAGAAGAAAGGACTTTTTCTGAGGGTCTCTGCCATTGTCACATGACATTGTGTAGGATACCGAGAATGCTACTGTGGGTGTGCATACATGGGGATTGAGGCTACCACCACCAAAAGCAGCTGACTGCCTTTTCAGTAATGCAGTTAAAACGTATGCTCAAACCTGTTAAAAGTAGTCACGGTTTACTTTACCCGTGCTGTGTTACATCTGTCTCTTTAAATAAATCCTCCCTGCTTTTCACCAAGGGTAAGTCTACACCACAGTAAAACACCTACGACTGGCATGTGTCGGTTGATTGGGGCTCAGGCTGTGGGACTATCAAATTGCAGTGTAGACCTTCGGGCTCAAACCCAAACATGTCCACTGCAATTTTATAGCCCTGCAGCCCGTGTCAGCTGACCTGGGCCAGCAGCAGGTGTTTTATACCAGCGTAAACATACCCTAAGACTCACTGCATGTACAGGAGAGGCCATACCTAGCGTGGGCTGTCAGAGAGATGGTTTTAATGTGCTGTAAAGAGAAAAGGAGTACTTGTGGCACCTTAGAGACTAACAAATTTATTTGAGCGTAAGCTTTCGTGAGCTACAGCTCATTTCATCGGATGCATTCGGTGGAAAATACAGTGGGGAGATTTATATACACACACAGAGAACATGAAACAATGGGTTTTATCATGTACACTGTAAGGAGAGTGATCACTTAAGATGAGCTATTACCAGCAGGAAGCAGGGGGGAAGGAGGAAAACCTTTTATGATGATAATCAAGGAGGGCCATTTCCCGCAGTTAACAAGAACATCTGAGGAACAGTGGGGGTTGAGGTGGGGGAGAGAAATAACATGGGGAAATAGTTTTACTTTGTGTAATGACCCATCCACTCCCAGTCTCTATTCAAGCCTAAATTAATTGTATCCAGTTTGCAAATTAATTCCAATTCAGCAGTCTCTCATTAGAATCTGTTTTTGAAGTTTTTTTGTTGAAGGATAGGCACTCTCAGGTCTGTAATCGAGTGAACAGAGAGATTGAAGTGTTCTCCGACTGGTTTTTGAATGTTATAATTCTTGACGTCTGATTTGTATCCATTTATTCTTTTACGTAGAGACTGTCCAGTTTGACCAATGTATATGGCAGAGGGGCATTGCTGGCACATGATGGCATATATCACATTGGTAGATGCGCAGGTGAACGAGCCTCTGATAGTGTGGCTGATGTGATTAGGCCCTATGATGGTGTCCCCTGAATAGATATGTGGACAGAGTTGGCAACAGGTTTTATTGCAAGGATGGGTTCCTGGGTTAGTGGTTCTGCTGTGTGGTGTGTGGTTGCTGGTGAGTATTTGCTTCAGGTTGGGGGGCTGTCTGTTAGCAAGGACTGGCCTGTCTTCCAAGACCTGTGAGAGTGATGGGTCATCCTTCAGCATAGGTTGTAGATCCTTGATGATGTGTTGGAGAGGTTTTAGTTGGGGGCTGAAGGTGATGGCTAGTGGCGTTCTGTTATTTTCTTTTTTGGGCCTGTCCTGTAGTAGGTGACTTCTGGATACTCTTCTGGCTCTGTCAATCTGTTTCTTCACTTCAGCAGGTGGATATTGTAGTTGTAAGAATGCATGATAGAGATCTTGTAGGTGTTTGTCTCTATCTGAGGGGTTGGAGCAAATGCGGTTATATCGTAGAGCTTGGCTGTAGACAATGGATCGTGTGGTGTGATCTGGATGAAAGCTAGAGGCATGTAGGTAGGAATAGCGGTCAGGAGGTTTCCGATATAGGGTGGTGTTTATGTGACCATCACTTATTAGCACCGTAGTGTCCAGGAAGTGGATCTCTTGTGTGGACTGGTCCAGGCTGAGGTTGATGGTGGAATGGAAATTGTTGAAATCCTGGTGAAATTCCTCCAGGGTCCAGATGATGAAGATGTCATCAGTGTAGCGCAAGTAGAGTAGGGGCATTAGGGGACGAGAGCTGAGGAAGCGTTGTTCTAAGTCAGCCATAAAAATGTTGGCATACTGTGGGGCCATGCGGGTACCCATCGCAGTGTCACTGATTTGAAGGTATACATTGTCCCCAAATGTGAAATAGTTCCATGTGAGGACAAAATCACAAAGTTCAGCCACCAGGTTAGCCGTGACATTATCGGGGATACTGTTCCTTATGGCTTGTAGTCCATCTTTGTGTGGAATGTTGGTGTAGAGGGCTTCTATATCTATAGTGGCTAGGATGGTGTTTTTAGGAAGATCACCGATAGATTGTAGTTTCTTCAGGATGTCCTCAGTGGTGTCTCGAAGATAGCTGGGAATGCTGGTAGCGTAGGGCCTGAGGAGGGAGTCTACATAGCCAGACAATCCTGCCATCAGGGTGCCAATGCCTGAGATGATGGGGCGTCCAGGATTTCCAGGTTTATGGATCTTGGGTAGCAGATAGAATACCCCAAGTCGGGGTTCCAGGGGTGTGTCTGTGCAGATTTGTTCTTGTGCTTTTTCAGGGAGTTTCTTGAGCAAATGGTGTAGTTTCTTTTGGTAACCCTCAGTGGGATCAGAGGGTAATGGCTTGTAGAAAGTGGTGTTGGAGAGCTGCCTAGTAGCCTCTTGTTCATATTCCGACCTAGTCATGATGACGACAGCACCTCCTTTGTCAGCCTTTTTTATTATGATGTCTGAGGCTGTGGATGGCATTGTGTTCTGCATGGCTGAGGTTATGGGGCAAGTGATGCTGCTTTTCCACAATTTCAGCTGGTGCACATCGGCAGAAGCACTCTATGTAGAAGTCCAGTCTGTTGTTTCACACCACACAATCCATTGTCTACAGTCAAGATCTATGATATAACCGCATTTGTTTCAACCCCTCAGACAGAGACAAACACCTACAAGATCTCTATCATGCGTTCTTACAACTACAATACCCACCTGCTGAAGTGAAGAAACAGATTGACAGAGCCAGAAGAGTACCCAGAAGTCACCTACTACAGGAGAGGCCCAACAAAGAAAACAACAGAACGCCACTAGCCATCACCTTCAGCCCCTAACTAAAACCTCTCCAACGCATCATCAAGGATCTACAACCTATCCTGAAAAATGACCCATCACTTTCACAGGTCTTGGGAGACAGGCCAGTTCTTGCTTACAGACAGCCCCCCAACCTGAAGCAAATACTCACCAGCAACCACACACCACACAGCAGAACCACTAACCCAGGAACCTATCCTTGCAACAAAGCCCGTTGCCAACTCTGTCCACATATCTATTCAGGGGACACCATCATAGGACCTATTCACATCAGCCATACTATCAGAGGCTCGTTCACCTGCGCATCTACCAATGTGATATATGCCATCATGTGCCAGCAATGCCCTTCTGCCATGTACATTGGTCAACTGGACAGTCTCTACATAAAAGAATAAATGGACACAAATCAGACGTCAAGAATTATAACATTCAAAAACCAGTTGGAGAACACTTCAATCTCTCTGGTCACTCGATTACAGACCTGAGAGTGGCTATCCTTCAACAAAAAAACTTCAAAAACAGATTCTAATGAGAGACTGCTGAATTGGAATTAATTTGCAAACTGGATACAATTAATTTAGGCTTGAATAGAGACTGGGAGTAGATGGGTCATTACACAAAGTAAAACTTATTCCCCATGTTATTTCTCTCCCCCACCTCAACCCCCACTGTTCCTCAGATGTTCTTGTTAACTGCTGGAAATGGCCCACCTTGATTATCATCATAAAAGGTTTTCCTCCTTCCCCCCCCCCACTTCCTGCTGGTAATAGCTCATCTTAAGTGATCACTCCCCTTACAGTGTGTATGATAAAACCCATTGTTTCATGTTCTCTGTGTGTGTATATAAATTTTCCCACTGTATTTTCCACCAAATGCATCCAATGAAATGAGCTGTAGCTCACGAAAGCTTATGCTCAAATAAATTTGTTAGTCTCTAAGGTGCCACAAGTACTCCTTTTCTTTTTGCGAATACAGACTAACATGGCTGCTACTCTGAAATCTGTCATTAATGTGCTGTGTCTACCAAAAAGAAGTTTTCAATCTTCTCTGAAGAAGTGACCCACCACGGAGGGATCATTATGTAACCCCCTGCTGAGTGTGTTACAGAGCCCTGTGTGTACCCATCCAGGAAGTAAATGAAGTGTTACAGCTCCTGTCTACAGAGCTTAGCTTAGGCTGGCATAGCTCTACAGGTGTGTGGTTCAATCCCTGACGTGTTGGCAACAAGGGTGGCCATTATAGTTACTCATTGCATTTGTGTCTCCAGAAAAAGTTTGTCCAAATCTCAGGGACATTTCTCAGCCCTTTCAGTTATTTGCTGACTGTGAAAGCATACAAAGTGATATTTTCTTGTACGTTGCACAAAACAAGCTCCTGTGTGGTTCCCTGAATTAAATCAATACAGGTTGTTCAAAAACAGTGTTACATTCTTAGTAAACTTTATTTGGGTGGTGGGGGGAAGGATGTAGTGTTATTTCTGTCAGGAAATACAGATTTTGTGCACTGTGACAACCCAATTGTATAGTGCCCAAGAGACTGCCAGGTTTACATATGAATACAAAGCAATTGATCTAACAAGGCTCCTCCTCCCCCGCCCAGCCTATACATGGCATAGAACACAAACTCTTTGGGACATGGATCACATCTTAATTTTATTTGTATTTGTACAGCACCTAATATGGTGGGTTCTGCTGTGGCTTTCTGAGTGCTACAGCAGTATCCGTGTTTAATAATAAAGGAGCCCCACTGAGGAATCTGATCCTATAATGCTGTAGGTAAGGAGGACAAAATATCGCAGGAGACAGTAAGGAACCCTTACTATATTTTCCATTCAATGCATCCGATGAAGTGGGCTGTAGCCCACGAAAGCTTATGCTCAAATAAATTTTTTAGTCTCTAAGGTGCCACAAGTCCTCCTGTTTTTTTTTTATCACAGGAGAGACGATCTTAAGGGAGACGAAGGACATACATTTGAGAGCAGAGCCTCACAATCTCATCATCAGTCCAACAGAAAGGAAGCGTTGATAATGGATGGCAGGATTTGGTCTTGGTAAGTAAAATACAAGGTAACTGTATGCTTGAATTCTCTCCTTAGATGTTAGTTTATTAGGTTAATTGGATAATAAAAGACATTATTTTGCTACTGAGACCTCTGCTGTTTTATGCTTCTAGCTTGGCCTCTTGGCCTTGGGATCCTGATGCTGATGTTTCCAGTTGTTTCTCCATTATCTAGTGAATGGTTCAGCACACAGCAGAGCAAGCACAGCATGACCCACTTCGAAACCCCATCCCTGCTTTTCAACATTGTGACGGGGTCTTTCCCCAGGCCAAAGCGACGCACTGGAGCGCTGCATGCCATGTTTGCATCTATCTCCTATAAATATCATCAGCCGGCGCTTCTACTGGTGCACTTCAAAGTGGGTGTCACTCAGTTCTGTGAGTGCTCGATGGGTGAAATTCACCTCTGTGTAGAGGACCAGCCCCAGGACCACCCCCAGCCTTCAGTCTCACATAAACCCTTTTGCACAGGGGCGCATTTGATCTAGTGGAACTAAGGGCTGCAGAAACACGGCTTCTTCATCTAAGCTGTGAATGGGAAGTGAAGATGAGCTTTTCTACACCAGGCGAATAGAGTTACCCTTGGGGCACAGTTATACACGCATTTCAAAGACTGGCAAGTGTGTGGAGGGAACTAGAAAGTTTCTACTGAAGTATAATTAAGACTATTTTCAAGTGCAGTTGTAACCTTAAAATGGAAGAGTAAGGGAGTTAAAATGGAACCATTTACAAAGCAGTAAAAGCTCTGCTGCATGAGGCCCTCTGCACGTACAAAATTATGGGATTGGAAACCATTCAGCCAGTCAAGTGCCTGAGTGGCTCAAGGATCCTAAAGTGCTTTTTAATGTTCTTCTATAGAGAAGAGAACATAAAGGGATGGATGGGGGAAACAGTTTGGATGAAATAAGCACAGATCCCAAACACGCCTCTTTTCCTTCCAAGCCTTTTTAAAGTTTGATTCAAACTTTGGTGGTAAATGTGAGGCCTGCTGGCTTCCTCCTTGGCTCTAGCAGCTGCTGGTTCACCCTGAATGGAAGCTATCTGCATAGCTGCCTCAGTTTACATGCAATTCACACTTTCAACCTTTTATTTGCAACTAGAAGTGCTAGAAGTGATTTTTTTTACATGAATGCTTGCATTCTGAAGTCATCCCTGATGCCGGGTGTCTCACATGCTTCTGCCTTAATTGAGTTCTACTCACGGTTGAATCTGAATCTTACCCAACGGAAATGAACCTTCAGGAGCTCAGGCGAATGTGAGCTGATCAGATTTTCAACATCTGTATGATGTACTACAGGCAATGTCTTGTTTTGGTGTCTCAAATGGGCAGAGTGCTGTTTATGGGCAGAACTTGGGAGAGTATCATTTTCCCCTCCCCTCCAACGTTCAAACCCTGAAGAAAAAAATCCAGTTTACATGTGCCTCTGATCTTCCTAGTTTCAGTGGAAGTACTGGCCAATGGACATTTATTGTGTTATTTCTATGTTGGCTGCAAACAAAACAGTGAGGTTTATCAGTGCAGACAGGTTAGGTCGTGCCTACAATGTTTTAAGAACATAAGAGCGGCCATACTGGGTCAGTCCACAGGTCCATCTAGCCCAGTATCCTGTCTTCCGACAGTGGCCAATGCCAGGTGCCCCCGAGGAAGTGAACATAACAGGTAATCATCAAGTGATTCATCCCATAGTCTATTCTCAGCTTCTGGCAAACAGAATTAGCTACAGCAGGATCTACAATAGGCCTTCAAATGAACCTTTGTGTGTTATCCATTTTCAGATAACACCAGCCTCCACTAACGAGTTGTCAGTGTGACAGGCAACCTGTTCTCCAGATATTAATAAGAGCTACATCTAACTTTTTTATTATATAATGACTTTCATCTCTAAGCACTAACAAACTTCATTTCAAGGAGTGAAGAGGCTTTGTCTATTAATCATTTCACCCATCGCTGAAATGTGGCCTACTCTGGGGAGGAACATGAAATCTACATAACAGCTCACCACAACATTACACAACAGTTTGCAGCAGAAAGTGAAGACTTATGCTATGCCCAGTTGAAAGGTTAGTTAAGAAGATCTCAATTGAAGATAGACACCAGAACTAATTCCCGTAAACCTTAAAGACATGTTAATGGCTACAAGGAATGTTAATGACTACAAGTGAAGTTAAAAGGTTACTTGATTATAGTCTATAAGTATCTAAAGGGGAACAAATATTTAATAATGGGCTTTTCAACCTATGAGAGAAAGATACAACAAAATCCAGTGGCTGGAATTTGCAGTTAGACAAATTCACACTGGAAATAAGGCATATCTTTTTAACGGAGAGAGTACAATTATGTAAAGGGTTCAGAGTAGCAGCCGTGTTAGTCTGTATTCGCAAAAATAAAAGGAGTACTTGTGGCTAGAGACTAACAAATTTATTTGAGCATAAGCTTTCGTGAGCTACAGCTCACTTCATCGGATGCATTTGGTAGAAAATACAGTGGGGAGATTTATATACACACACAGAGAACATGAAACAATGGATTTTATCATACACACTGTAAGGAGAGTGATCACTTAAGATGAACCACCGCCAGCAGCGGGGGGGGGGGGGGAAGGAGGAAAACCTTTCATGGTGACAAGCAAGGTAGGCTATTTCCAGCAGTTAACAAGAATATCTGATGAACAGTGGGGGGTGGGGTGGGGGGGGAGAAATAACATGGGGAAATAGTTTTACTTTGTGTAATGACTCATCCATTCCCAGTCTCTATTCAAGCCTAAGTTAATTGTATCCAGTTTGCAAATTAATTCCAATTCAGCAGTCTCTCGTTGGAGTCTGTTTTTGAAGTTTTTTTGTTGAAGGATAGCCACCCTCAGGTCTGTAAGCGAGTGACCGGAGAGACTGAAGTGTTCTCCGACTGGTTTTTGAATGTTATAATTCTTGACGTCTGATTTGTATCCATTTATTCTTTTACGTAGAGACTGTCCAGTTTGACCAATGTACATGGCAGAGGGGCATTGCTGGCACATGATGGCATATATCAGATTGGTAGATGCGCAGGTGAACGAGCCTCTGATAGTGTGGCTGATGTGATTAGGCCCTATGATGGTGACCCCTGAATAGATATGTGGACAGAGTTGGCAACGGGCTTTGTTGCAAGGATAGGTTCCTGGGTTAGTGGTTCTGCTGTGTGGTGTGTGGTTGCTGGTGAGTATTTGCTTCAGGTTGGGGGGCTGTCTGTAAGCAAGGACTGGCCTGTCTCCCAAGATCTGTGAGAGTGATGGGTCGTCCTTCAGAATAGGTTGTAGATCCTTGATGATGCGTTGGAGAGGTTTTAGTTGGGGGCTGAAGGTGATGGCTAGTGGCGTTCAGTTATTTTGTTTGTTGGGCCTGTCCTGTAGTAGGTGACTTCTGGGTACTCTTCTGGCTCTGTCAATCTGTTTCTTCACTTCAGCAGGAGGGTATTGTAGTTGTAAGAACGCATGATAGAGATCTTGTAGGTGTTTGTCTCTGTCTGAGGGGTTGGAGCAAATGCGGTTATATCGTAGAGCTTGGCTGTAGACAATGGATCGTGTGGTATGATCTGGATGAAAGCTAGAGGCATGTAGGTAGGAATAGCAGTCAGTAGGTTTCCGATATAGGGTGGTGTTTACGTGACCATCGTGTATTAGCACCATAGTGTCCAGGAAGTGGATCTCTTAACCAGTTGGAGAATACTTCAATCTCTCCGGTCACTCGATTACAGACCTGAGGGTGGCTATCCTTCAACAAAAAAACTTCAAAAACAGACTCCAAGGACAGGTTTCAGAGTAGCAGCCGTGTTAGTCTGTATTCGCAAAAAGAAAAGGAGTACTTGTGGCACCTTAGAGACTAACAAATTTATTAGAGCATAAGCTTTCGTGAGCTACAGCTCACTTCATCGGATGCTGAATTGGAATTAATTTGCAAACTGGATACAATTAACTTAGGCTTGAATAGAGACTGAGAATGGATGAGTCATTATGCAAAGTAAAACTATTTCCCCATGTTATTTCTCCCCGCACCCCACCCCCCACTGTTCCTCAGACATTCTTGTTAACTGCTGGAAATGGCCCACCTTGATTATCACCACAAAAGGTTTTCCTCCTTCCCCCCCCTGCTGCTGGTGATGGCTCATCTTAAGTGATCACTCTCCTTACAGTGTGTATGATAAAACCCATTGTTTCATGTTCTGTGTGTGTGTATTAAATCTCCCCACTGTATTTTCTACCAAATGCATCCGATGAAGTGAGCTGTAGCTCACGAAAGTTTATGCTCAAATAAATTTGTTAGTCTCTAGCCACCTAGAGCAACCTGGCAAAGCGAAACTGGGTGAGTAGGTGACGAGAGTGATGAGGACATGGACACAGACTTCTCTCAAAGCACGGGCCCTGCCAATGTGGGCATCATGGTGCTAATGGGGCAGGTTTATGCGGTGGAACGCCGATTCTGGGCTCGGGAAACAAGCACAGACTGGTGGGACCGCATAGTGTTGCAGGTCTGGGATGATTCCCAGTGCCTGCAAAACTTTCACATGCGTAAGGGCACTTTCATGGAACTTTGTGACTTGCTTTCCCCTGCCCTGAGGCGCAAGAATACCAAGACGAGAGCAGCCCTCACAGTTGAGAAGCAAGTGGCAATAGCCCTGTGGAAGCTTGCAACGCCAGACAGCTACCGGTCAGTCAGGAATCAAATTGGAGTGGGCAAATCTACTGTGGGGGCTGCTGTGATGCAAGTAGCTAACGTAATCAAAGATCTGCTGATATCAAGGGTAGTGACCCTGGGAAATGTGCAGGTCATAGTGGATGGCTTTGCTGCAATAGGATTTCCTAACTGTGGTGGGGCCATAGACGGAACCCATATCCCTATCTTGGCACTGGAGCACCAAGCCAGCGAGTACATAAACCGCAAGG